>NC_135235.1:132706907-133331907 GCF_051348905.1 Ranitomeya variabilis | reverse complement strand
AGGGTTAACTCTTAAAGGGGATCCTTCTGTTGACCCGGGATCCCTATTGTTTTGTTTTGTTTGTTTTTTCAAAGTTTTTGCACAAGTTTTTAGTTGAAAAGAACTGCTGAAATCATGAACAGTGCATGATACGAACTTTTTGTACATAGTTTGCACCTTATTAAAGGTGCTCCCTACTGGTTTTACTTAAAGAAGGACTCTTTGTGAAGATACCACACTGGAACCTTTGCTGAGTATGGACTGGTAGCTTGAGAAGGCGTGCTACCTCATAGAGACTTGGTCCCCTCTTAAAGGGGATGTTCATTTGTCGCACTTAAACGATGATATTGCTTTAAGACAGGTAGCAATAATGTTTTGACGAAAGAAAGTGATGATAATGTTTACATGAGTAAGTTATATGTGTTCAACTAGTTAATTGTGAAGAAATGCTGATGATGTTCCCTGAAAAGAAAAAGTGAAAGACAGTAGAAGGATGCAGTGGGCCCGTAGGGGTAGATGTGGTGTCCAGCATGCATGTTAGTGAGAAAGATTTATATAAAGAAAACGGTTGATAACGTTGATAGATAATTAGGATAGAAGGTAAACCCTGAGTCCTTATAGGAGTCATATAGAGATGGCTCAGTCCTTTAGAAATGAAAGTAATGTTATGTTCTATACCGTGTATAGTAGTTGAAAAGGCAGTAGGCCCGGGCTGAACGGGGCGGTCTTGTAATAGAAAGGAGAGGCAGTAGGTCTGGTGCCGTTAGGACAGGCGGTCCTGCAGATTTAAAGAAGGAGAATGAAAAAGTTAAATTGCCTTATAATGTGATTATAAGAAGGTCTTTAGTGGATTCAGAGTGTATGTCCTTAAAGGCAATGTTAAATTATTGTTCCACAATTTAGCACTTAGTAGAATACCCGGTTGGGTAAGAAAAGTTAATTGTAGCATGTTGCTATGATATTTAACCATGTTTGTAACGTTCAAGTGTCCTCACCTCCCATAAAGGGAAGCTCTGTTTAAATATGCTTATTGTTATTACACTCAACAAAACTGTATGTCTTTTTGCTAACTTGTATTGTTGTTTTCTTCCCAGTCCCGGAGTACTGTGTTTAACCAGGGGGGAGTGCAGCGCCCCAGAGTCCTGGTCGTTGCAGTACTGTGGCTCCGCCACTATGGGGAGCTATGGTGCGTCTGATGGCACTGAAGGAGTTCATCTGATCAGGTATCACAGACACCAATACATTTCACAGCCGGGCCTCCGGGGGGAGCTAAGGGTTCTATTCACTAGGCCACTCCCCACCATAGTGGGTAAACTGGGGGTCAGGCAGGAAGTTAGAAGAGAAAGCTGACTGGGTTGGAACCAGGCAACACCTTGTGGCAGAGGGTGTTGTAGGGGAAGATACAGTAGGGTCTCTGTCAGGGGTGGGATCCTGGCAGAGGCTTGGCAACTTGAACGAACGTAACGGGACCGTGCCTGCTCAGGATAGCGGCGGTGCCCAAGGAAGGATTAGAAGCGAGATAGATTGTGCTGAGTGAGAAACGAGATCACGCAAAAGGAGAAACACCAGTAGGAGTCGTGCTGTAAGACCGAAGCAACATCCTACTGAGGCGCACTACCGGTGGCCGGAACGCCGAGGGAGTATCATAACATTCAGCTTCAAGCAATACTCCCAACAGCGGCAGGACAGTCAGTTTAAGGCGGGCTGTCTAATTTTAATCACCTATGCAGTCTTGGGGGGCAACTTGTGGAGAGGGGCGACTCTAGGGTCCCGGAAGAGCTCCGAGCCTACCCGTCAAACGGGTGCCGTCCCAACCAGAACATCAGGGAGGGACGGAGGATTAGCAGAACATCATCTAATCGAGTTGTGAGGGAACTTAAGAAACAGACACAACAGTTGTGGGGACTTTCCGTAAGCACAGCAGGGAAGGACCACAACACATAGCGCTAGAAGGAAGGCACCGATTTCCACCTGTGAAGAGAACTCTGGAGGTGCCATTGGACCGGCCGGACTTGCGCAGCCTGGTGAACCGTATTCTGGACTGAGGACCCAGAGACCTTCAGTAAAGAGGTAAAGAGACTGCAACCTGGTGTCCTCGTTATTTACTGCACCGCACCACTACAGCCTCATCACCACCATCTACATCATACCTATCACTGTGCGCCCCTCGGCAGGGTCACGGACCGGGCCTAGCCACCGTGACAACCCCAGAGCAGAGACTCAGAGGCCCGATACCGGGTACCCCTCGGCCCTGCGGCGGTGGGGGCGCTACAGAACCGTGAATTGCTCTAAAATTTCCTGGTAGACGGCTGTGCTAACTTTGGTCTTGATAAAACACAGTGGACCTACACCAGCAGATGACATGGCTCCCCAAACCATCACTGATTGTAGAAACTTCACATTAGACCTACATATATGGAGGGAACTGGGGCCATCATATTATAAAAATGGGGGAACTGAGGCCATCATACTACATATATGGCGAGAACTGGGGGCATCATGCTATATATATATGGGGAGAACTGGGGCCATCATCCTATACAGGTGCTTCTCACACAATTTCAAAAAGTGAAACTCATATTATACAGAGTCATTACAAACAGAGTGATCTATTTCAAGTGTTTATTTCTGATAATGTTGATAATTATGGCTTACAGCTGCGACGACCACCAGGGCCGTGAGGTACTCGGAACCGGGTTGGACAGTTCTTTGGGGGAAGTCACGGGGCCGTGACCAGACTCCGTGGCCCTGGGCATGCAATAAAAATGCAAGGGGGAAAATTATATGGGATTGATTCGTGACGCCACCCGTGGTGCTCGGCAAGAGAAAAATCAGACAAACTGAACATTTTGCAGTGGTCTCTTAATTTTTGCCAGAGCTGTACATACTATGATGGCCCCAGTTCTCCCCAAATATATAGTTGGATGGCCCCAATTCCCTCCATATACAGTGCCTTGTGAAAGTATTTGGCCCCCTGGAACTTTTCAACCTTTTCCCACATATCATGCTTCAAACATAAAGATACCAAATGTAAATTTTTGGTGAAGAATCAACAACAATTGGAACACAATTGTGAAGTTGAATGAAATTTATTGGTTATTTTAAATTTTTGTGGAAATTCAAAAACTGAAAAGTGGGGCGTGCAATATTATTCGGCCCCTTTAACTTAATACTTTATAGCTCCACCTTTTGCTGCGATTACAGCTGCAAGTCGCTTGGGGTATGTCTCTATCAGTTTTGTACATTGAGAGACTGAAATTCTTGCCCATTCTTCCTTGGCAAACAGCTCGAGCTCAGTGAGGTTGGATGGAGATCGTTTGTGAACAGCAGTTTTCAGCTCTTTCCACAGATTCTTGATTGGATTGAGGTCTGGAATTTGACTTGGCCATTCTAACACCTGGATACGTTTATTTGTGAACCATTCCACTGTAGATTTTGCTTTATGTTTGGGATCATTGTCTTGTTGGAAGATAAATCTCCGTCCCAGTCTCTGGTCTTTTGCCGACTCCAACAGGTTTTCTTCAATAATGATCCTGTATTTGGCTCCATCCATCTTCCCATCAATTTTAACCATCTTCTCTGTCCCTGCTGAAGAAATGCAGGCCCAAACCATGATGCTTCCACCACCATGTTTGACAGTGGGGATGGTGTGTTCAGGGTGATGAGCTGTGTTGCCTTTACGCCAAACATATAGTTTGACATTGTTGTCAAAAAGTTCGATTTTGGTTTCATCTGACCAGAGCACCTTCTTCCATATGTTTGGTGTGTCTCCCAGGTGGCTTGTTGCAAATTTTAAATGACTCTTTTTATGGATATCTTTGAGAAATAACTTTCTTCTTGCCACTCTTCCATAAAGGCCAGATTTGTGCAGCGTACTACTGATTGTTGTCCTATGGACAGACTGTCTCATCTCAGCTGTAGATCTCTGCAGTTCATCTAGAGTGATCATGGGCCTCTTGGCTGCATCTCTGGTCTTCTCCTTGTTTGAGATGAAAGTTTAGATGAAAGTCAGTAGCGTAGCTACTGGGGGGGCAGAGGGGGCCATCGCCCCGGGCCCTGTCACATGAAGGGGCCCACCGGGAGCCAGGCCACTTCTGTGCCAAGGCAGAACACCGCATAGGAGGAGAGCAGTATAATGTCTGCTCCCATCTGACAAGCTGCAAACTGGCTATTAGCACAGTGGCCGGCTGTAGAGTCTCCCTCCTGCAGTGAATGGTTTCGCCCGTCTGACCTGATGATGAAGCTTTTCCCCGGCTGCAGTTTTCCTTCACTCTGTGCACGCTGGGATTGACTCAGGCACGCTGGGTCCTAGTGCCCACCCTGCATTTCACTTACACTTCCTGGTCCTGCCTGCAGTGCAAACGTTATCAGTAAGTGCTGGGGATGGAACTTATTAGGTTTATTAAATTCAGGTATGTCACTGAGTCCGTTGGGGTATTGTGGGCGCTGAAAGTGGGTGAGGGGGGACAGGGTACTGGGGGGTGAATGTGAGACCATGGGGGTATTGTGGGGGAGGGGAGACAGGGTACTGGGGGGTGAATGTTAGACCATTTGGGGGTTGTGAGGGCAGAAGGTGGGTGAGGTGGGACAGGGCACTGAGGGGGTGGATGTGAGATGATGGGGGTATTGGGGCTGAAGTGGGGGAGGGGAGACAGGTCACTGGGGGCTGAATATTATAATGTTTTGTTCTGATATTATATGTGCTCCATCATGTAATATTTGCTGTCTGGAGGGGCTGGCGATGGGGGGGTAGGGGGCTTTTGATACGTACCACCTGGGTCTTTTATGAGTATTAGTATAAGGAGCCGCATACAGTAACCAAGAGCTGCATCACATTTACAGCACCACTCCAGCATTATTTTTTATTTCATTGCTGGAGCGGTGCTGACAATCCCCGTCCCCTGCCTCCTGTCTGATACTCACCTTCTGGCGTTTTCATCTGTTTTAGTCTCCGCTCAGCTCCGTCTCCTGCAGTTTGTGACCTGTCCGAGGCTCCAGTGTTTGGCTATGTGCACACGTCAGGATTTTGTCAGGATTTTGTCCGGCTTTTTCATCAGGTTTTGTAGCCAAAACCAGGAGTGGGTGATAAATGCAGAAGTGGTGCATATGTTTCTATTATACTTTTCCTCTAATTGTTCCACTCCTGGTTTTGGCTAAAAATCCTGAGGAAAAATCCTGACAAAATCCTGACAAAATCCTGACAAAATCCTGACGTGTGCACATAGCCTTTCATGGAGCAGCGCAGAGGTCACTAATCAATGTGAGTCTGTGGGAGCCTCGTTCTGGCCTCTTTCTCACTCTCAGGCTGTGTGCACACATTGCGGATTAGCCGCTGCGGATCTGCAGCAGTTTTCCATCTGGTTTACAGTGCCATTTAAACCTATGGAAAACCAAATCCGCAGTGCCCATGATGCGGAAAATACCACACAGAAACGCTGCGTTTTATTTTCTGCAGCATGTCAATTCTATTTGCGGATTCCGCAGCGTTTTACACCTGCTCCTGTATAGGAATCCGCAGGTGGTAAACCGCAGGTGAAATCTGCACAAAAAACACAGGAAATCCACGGTGAATCTGCAACAAGTGCACATAGCCTCATAGTCTTACATTGAGCGCTTGTGACATAGCTTCTAACTTCTGGCCTGTCAGAAGCTGCGCTCAAGTTTGAGCAGCGGCACTGCAGCAGTGCCACAAAATAGTGAATACGCCGGAGGATGAGTAAATGACCGGGGCATCCAAATCATGACAGGGAGCTGCGGGCCCTTCATACTGTGTATAAGGGAGCTGGGGGTCCATCATACTGTGTATACGGGAGCTGGGGGTCCAGCATACTGTGTATACGGGAGCTGCGGGCCCATCATACTGTGTATACGGGAGCTGCGAGCCCATCATACTGTGTATACGGGAGCTGCGGGCCAATCATACTGTGTATAAGGGAGCTGCGGGCCCATCATACTGTGTATAAGGAAGCTGTGCACACATCATACTGTGTATAAGGAAGCTGCGAGCCCATCATACTGTGTATACGGGAGCTGCCGGTCCATCATACTGTGTATAAGGGAGCTGCGGGCCCATCATACTGTGTATAAGGGAGCTGCGAGCCCATGATACTGTGTATAAGGGAGCTGTGGGCCCATCATACTGTGTATAAGGAAGCTGTGGGCCCATCATACTGTGTATAAGGAAGCTGTGGGCCCATCATACTGTGTACAGGGGAACTGTGGGGGACATCATACTGTTTGACGGGAGATGCCGGCCCATCATACTGTGTATAGGAAACTGTGAAGGCATATTGTGCATATGGGAGATGTTGGCCCATTACACTGTATATAGGGGAGCTCTGGGGGGCATTATACTTTCTATAGTGGAGTTCTGTCATCATTATACTGTGTATAGGGGAGCATTGGGATCATATTATCTATAGGGGAGCAGTGGGAACATCATACTGTGTAAATAGGGGAGCAGTGGGAACATCATACGGTGTATAGGGGAGTTATAGAATCATCATACTGTGTATAGGGGAGCTGTGGGGGCCTTAGACTGTGTATAGGGAAGCTTTAAGCTCACCATACTGTGTATAATGGAGCAGTACATGGGGGAACTTAGGGGACATTATTAAATGTTAAATGGGCACTTAAGCATTATTGTTATAGGGGCACTCAGAGTATTGTGACCATCAAAGCTGCATATGGTCACAATATGGCGGTAAAGTCAATGTTCGTTTTTGTATATAGATTTATTTTCAATAACAGTAGGGTAATATTCTGAGGTTCCCCTATATTCACAACTAGAGTGCGCAACCGTAGTTGTAATCAGGGTTAGCTGGTTAGGGGCCCACTCAGATGTTTCGCCCCCCCTAAGTTGAAACCCTAGCTACGCCTCTGAGAAAGTTGAGATGCTGTGGTATGATACTCCTTCCATTTCAATATGATCGCTTGCACAGTGCTCATTGGGATGTTTAAAGTTTTGAAAATATTTTTTTTATCCAAATCCGGCTTTAAACTTCTCCATAACAGTATCATGGACCTGCCTGTTGTGTTCCTTGGTCTTCATGATGCTCTCTGTGCTTCAAACCGAACCCTGAGACTATCACCGAGCATTTATACGGAGACTTGATTACACACAGGTGGATTATATTTATCATCATTAGGCATTTAGGACAACATTGGATCATTCAGAGATCCACAATGAACTTCTGGAGTGAGTTTGCTGCCGTTGAACTTCACAATTGTGTTCCACTTGTTGCTGATTCTTCACCAAAAATTTACATTTGGCATCTTTATGTTTGAAGCATGAAATGTGGGAAAAGGTTGAAAAGTTCCAGGGGGCCGAATACTTTCGCAAGGCACTGTATATAGCAGGATGGCCCCAGTTCCCTCCACATGTATAGTATGATGGCTCCAGTTCTCCCCATATATATAGTATGATGGCCCCAGTTTTCCCCATATATAGTATGATAGCCCCAGTTCTCCCCATATATATAGTATGATGGCCCCAGTTCTCCCCATATATATAGTATGATGGCCCCAATTCCCTCCATATATATAGTATGATGGCCCCAGTTCCCTCCATAAATATATAGTATGATGGCCCAAATTTCTTCCATATATATAGTATGATGGCCCCAGTTCTCCCCATATATACAGTATGGTGGCCCCATTTCCTTCCATAAACATAGTATGATGACCCCAGTTCCCTCCATATATATAGTATGATAGCCCCATTTCCCTCCATATATATTGTATGATGGCCCCAGTTCCCTCCATATATATAGTATGATAGCCCCATTTCCCTCCATAAACATAGTATGATGGCCCTAGTTCCCTCCATATATATAGTATGATGGCCCCAGTTCTCCCCATATATATAGTATTATGGCCCCAATTCCCTCCATATATACAGTATGGTGGCCCTAGTTCCCTCCATATATATAGTATGATGGCCCCAGTTCTCCCCATATATATAGTATTATGGCCCCAATTCCCTCCATATATACAGTATGGTGGCCCCAGTTCCCTCCATAAACATAGTATGATGGCCCCAGTTCTCCCCATATATATAGTATTATGGTCCAAATGCCTTCCATATATATAGTATGATGGCCCCAGTTCTCCCCATATATATAGTATTATGGCCCCAATTCCCTCCATATATATAGTATGATGGCCCCAGTTCTCCCCATATATACAGTATGGTGGCCCCAGTTCCCTCCATATATATAGTATGATGGCCCAAATTCCTTCCATATATATAGTATGATGGCCCCAGTTCTCCCCATATATATAGTAATATGGCCCAAATGCCTTCCATATATATAGTATGATGGCCCCAGTTCTCCCCATATATATAGTATTATGGCCCCAATTCCCTCCATATATATAGTATGATGGCCCCAGTTCTCCCCATATATACAGTATGGTGGCCCCAGTTCCCTCCATATATATAGTATGATGGCCCAAATTCCTTCCATATATATAGTATGATGGCCCCAGTTCTCCCCATATATATAGTAATATGGCCCAAATGCCTTCCATATATATAGTATGATGGCCCCAGTTCTCCCTATATATACACAGTATGGTGGACCCAGTTCCCTCCATATATATAGTTTGATAGCCCCAATTCCCTCCATAAACAGTATAATGGCCCCAGTTCTCCCCATATGTACAGTATGATGGCCCCAGTTGCCTCCATATATATAAATAGTTTGATAGCCCCAATTCCCTCCATAAACATAGTATGATGGCCCCAGTTCTCCCCATATATATAGTATTATGGCCCAAATGCCTTCCATATACATAGTATGATGGCCCCAGTTCTCCCTATATATACAGTATGGTGGACCCAGTTCCCTCCATATATATAGTATGATAGCCCCAATTCCCTCGATTTCCCCATATATAGTATGATGGCCCCAGTTCTCCCCATATATACAGTATGATGGCCCCAGTTGCCTCCATATATATATATATATATATATAGCCCCAATTCCCTCCATAAACATAGCATGATGGGCCCAGTTCTCCCCATATATATAGTTGGATGGCCCCAGTTCCCTCATATATAGTAGCATGGCCCCACAGCATGTTCATATAGCAAATAATGAAGTTTATATTCACCTCATCCTGATTCCTGGCACCGCGGCCTCCGTTTTCTCTTTTGGTCTGCGCCCCCTGCGTGAGCACACTGATGACTCTGCGGCTTATGAAACAGACTGATGCGTGCAGCCGTGTCTGCTGCCGGCCACAGCACAGTACAGAACAGCAGACACGGCTGGGCGCAGTTTGCTGTGAGCGGCCATCTGGCGGCCGGCCCTGCACGGCTGCTGGGGGAGCATTTGCCTCCCTGCCCCCTAGCTCAGCCCACCCCAGCATATGTAAATTCTTTTATGCCAAATCAACAGACAAAAATATTCTAGGAGTGATACCTATACTGGTCAGCAAGAAAAAAATATACTTGCAAGCGTTGCGAGCACAGAGGCCCCTTCATCAGGCAGGTTTACAAATGAAAGACTGAGTAAAGAACAAAACATTTAAGAGATGTCCCAACAGGATATTTATACATGGGGTGGATGGAGTGATGTCTTCTGTAGATAAACCAAGGTGCTAAGATTGAGGTTTTTGTGACAAAGGTGATGGGAGCGATGGCTTAGGAGTGTAGTGATGTGGAGTCAGTCTGGTGGAGTTGGGCCATGGTTCCTTATCAGCTTTTATATCCAGATTTTGCTCCATCTTTCTTAAAATGTCTTTTCAGCATTATCACTTTTACAATCTGCCATACTGCAGAGCAGTGGAAACGTGTCCTGTGCAGTCACGGATTGCGCTTCTCTGTCTTCTGATGGACGACTCCAGGTTTGGTGAATGCCAGGAGATGTTACCTGCCTGACTGCATTGTGCCAGCTGTAGAGTTTGGCGGAGGAGGGTAATGCTATAGGGTTGGTTTTCAGGGGTCGACTTAGGGATCTAAGTTTAAGTGAAGGTAAGGTTTAATTCTTCAGCACAGAAGACATTATGAAGAAATATATGCTTCCAATATAGTGGAGAAGGGCCTTTTCTTTCCCAGCACGACTATGCTCCAGTGCACAAAGCAAGGTCCATAAAGACAAGGTTGGGGGAGTTTGGTGGGGAAGAATCTGACTGGCCACACAGAGTCCGGACTTCCACCCCATCAGAATTTACTAGAATGGAGATTGCCAGCCCGGACCACCCATCCAGCATCAGTGTCTGACATCACAAATGCTCTTCTGAATGAAGGGGCAAAAATTCCCACAGACACCTCCAAAATCTTGTAGAAAGGGCGAAAATTCAAATTAATGCCTATGGATGTAGAATGGGATGTCCTAAAATTCTGTATGCCTATACTTCTGCCCATATGGTGTATAAGAACAATATAAGAAAAAAACTTGGATGATAAGAGGCTTCCGTGTATATGTGTTCTCGTGTCTGTGGGGGGTTGTTGTTTCCTATCATTTGTAGCAATTTACTGTATCAGATTATTTACATACTATTATAAACCCTCCATAGACTTTATTACACATATTTCTATTGATCTGATTGGCTGCAGGGCTTGCTCTAGCACATTATAGAATGGTGTGACATCACAGGATCGGCGCCATGGTGACTGGATATTGTGACATCATGAGGAATATATAAGCAGCCGCTCGCCCAGAATTCCGTTGAGGGTTATAGTAGGGAATTTCCTCGTGAGTATGAGCGTCTTATACTCCTGTCCTTATTATTCCCCATTTCCTATCCATATAAGTCTCTGATTTCTTCTGGCAAGCTTCCTCTACTCCCCAGTTCTCATATCCTATACATTTTTAATTAAAAAACCTTATATTTGATAATTAGCTCGTTATGGCAATATGTACTATTGATACAACTGGCATTTAACATTAGGATATTTAGAAGGAAACCTCTCTCTTTTTAACCAATTCAGGCTTACGCGATTATTTATTGTATGAGAATGACGAGCGCAATTTGGGAAAACATTTATGTAAGTTCGAAATAAGAAAAGTCATGTAATTCAGAATAGTGATTGTAACGATATCTCTATACATATATATAAAAATGAATTTCTGTTGTCTGATGTCCGTTATTTTCGCACCACCAACTGCCTGGACCAATCAGATCAGTATGATTACGATGATACCAAATCTGCATTTTTTTAAATTTAGTAGAAATCTGTCAGCAGGTTTTAGCTATGTAAACTGAAGACAGCATGCTGTAGGGGTTAATACACAGATGTCAGTGATGCCTCTTATCAAGCTCCATGCTGCTGGTTGCTTGCAATAATTGTATTAGTACCAGTAGCTTATCAATGCTGGGACTAGCTGGTCCCTGAGCCCTGGTCCAACGCGCCCCTCCTGTGGCAGGCAGCTCACTGTCTATGGACATTGTACATACAGAGCCTGGTGTAGGCGGGGGCAGCTTTCTCAGCTCTGCTGACAGTGGCATTAAACAGGTTAATAGCGGCAATCAGCGGGTACGCCAACTGCTGACGATGTAGGATGATGACATCTACATAATACAGACAACTGAACGCTGTGGAGTGGGCTCTGCATCTGAGACCCCTCTAAAGACCCTGACACACTTCATGATGAATATAGTATGCCCATATTTTTTAGCATAAATAAATATGGAAAAAATGGCCGCAGCTTCAGAGATTCATAAGATGCCGCTCATTTATAGATATATTCCACATATTTAATACTTGAATAAATGGACAATAAAGTCAGATGTCGCTGAGTTGTCACTTACCAGGCGTGCGGTTTATGGACTATATGAATGCTGCATGGGGCATGGACTGGCGCTCTGCTCATACATTGCCTTACAATTAATAAATCTATCTTGTGTGATTATTTGATACATTTCTCTTTTTACTATTACAGACGGCAATTTCCAACATGAGATGTAAGTATTGACATTCTCAGTACTGACAATTACAGCATTTATACCTCGCCGTCTCCTCCCAGCGCCCTGCTCCAGTCTGTGCAGTGCGGGGACTGAGGCTTTGCACCGCAGGCGCGATCTATTGATGTAATGGCGTCTGCTGAGCTGAGTCTCAGACGCACAGGGGCAGGCTGAATGGTGGGACCATTGTGGGCGTGCGCTAGCGATGCGTCCGACATTGCTTTCAATGGCGGCGTTAACGGACTACATTACACCGCATTATGCCGTGGTGTAACGAAGTCTGTTTAACGGAGTCACTGAACGCAATGTGAACCCAGCCTAAGAGAAATTCATGACATACTGATGGTAAAAATGGGCACAAAAGACAAAAAAAAATTTAAAAAGCTTAAAATCAGATGCAGCACACTAATGAATGCTAGTTGTCTTAGTTTTGTGTGAATGAGAATAAATTGAAGTGTGAATAAAACCTAACAATAAGTCATTAAATCTAACTGTAAACTGTTGTTTGCCTTTCAGCTACAGAACTAATTCACAGGTACGAGTCTTTCGTCTCATTGTACAGTGTGTGGGGCGCATGCGTCACCTCGGCTCCATCCTATGGGACATCTCAGAGCTGGAGGTCCCAGCGGACAGATCCCCCCATAATCAGTAACTTATTCCTTATACTGTGGATGGGGAGAACTAAGTTCTGACATCTTTTTTAATAAATGACCAGTGTAACAAAAAAGTCCCAGTTTCTCCCTTACCTAACATACACAGTGACATGTTCTCTTTGTACTATAGGGTGAATCCCCTGAAAATAATTCTGGAAGATCTGAGTAAAAATATTAAAGAGAGATTCACAATAACGTAAGTAAAAAATGTACAGTAACGCACTATTATAAGCAAACCTTACAGATCACACAGTGATATCGATGTGTCCTGATGTCAGACAGCTGATTCTCTTATTCAGGTAGCTCATAGCAATCCGGCAGTGACAACCATAGAGGTCCGCTGGAGACTTCTTGTCGTCATGCCAACCCATCGGTGATCCGCGATCATGTGACGGGGTCGCCGATGGGCGGGATTTTGCTTGCCGGGAGTGTGCGTTAAATGCTGCTGTCAGGGTTTGACCGCGGCATTTAACTAGTTAAAAGCCGCGGGTGGATTGTGATTCCACCCGCGGCTGTTAGAGGCACATGTAAGTTGTTCAACACAGCCGACATGTGCCGGGAAAGATGTGGGCTCAGTGCCGATGCCCACATCAAAGGGAGGGAATCCGACATTGGTGTACTATTACACCCAATGTCGCAAAGGGGTTTATATAGCTAATTCATAAAAAATGTAAAAAGTTACAGCCTAAACCAAAACGTATGAGTTTAATGGCACAATATGTTAGCTTTTAGGGCTATTTATCCATTGTGAAAATTAAAAAATTGGAGCTAAAACAACATTTTAGCAGAAGAACATGTAATTTTCATTTTCACAACCACATTTTAAAACGTTCACAGAAGCCCCTGGGAGTCTAACGTGCTAAACATGGCCGCATGTGAATTTCTGGATGGGTTTTCAATATGACAATCTAATGTTACCCAATCCTGTGTAGTACCAGTGAGCTCACAATGCTCCCCATACCTCTGGATTATATCCTTGAGAGCTATAGGTTCCACAATGGGGTCACTTGTGGGGGTTTCTGCTGTTTACACACCTTAAGGACCCTGCAAATGCAACATAGCACCCGCAATCTATTTCAGCCAAATTTGTGTTCCAAAACTGAAATCTTGCTCCTTCTCTTCTGAGCCCGGGCATTTGTCCACACAGGTTTCTGACCACATGTGGGGATCAGCGCACTCAGAAGAAACTGAGTTACACATTCTGAGGTCCATTTTCTTGTGCTATCCTTTATAAAGGTGAAAACATTGGGCCTGAAGCAACATTTTGGTGGGATGGTAGTCAGCAGGGGCTGCTGTGCGATGCTCCACCAGTCAGTACACAGATTACTGGCACACACAGATTAAAATTGGATCCGGCGCACTGATAACATTACGTTTTCTTGTACGCCCCCAGAGAAGCACATTGGGAAACGCACGTTGGGGTCTGCCTTTCCCACGCTTGCTGCAGGGTTGTCTGTCTATCTACTTATGCCTTAGCACTGTGAATATATTTGGAATACCCAGTGGAGTATTTATGGTCAGACCTTTTCTTATACTTATATTATTGTCTTAAAACATTGAGTGTCAGTGTCACTATATTACTTCTGTTATATTTTATGGATATGCTATGAAATTTAAGCACTATGCACTTTATGCAAACCTTACTTGTACATGTTTAGGATTAATCTTTTAGTCTGACCCTATTACTATCTATATACAGAGTTACTACCAGTATACCATCTCAGACTCTCTCCAGTCGTGTACATAGACATTTGTATTACTTTTCTGCTCTGGCGTGGCATTCAGGTGTCATTTCCCTTTGTATTTTAATTTTGTTTATAATGAATCTATATTGAATTTTGTGATACAATATTCTGTGATAAAAGTTGTTAACTCCAAAATATCCTAACAGGCCAAGTTACATGTTAACCTAGGAACCCTTCTTTGATATCACCTTCACAATTCTTGCATCCATTGAACTTGTGAGTTTATGGAGAGTTTCTGCTTGTATTTCTTTGCATGAAGTCAGAATAGCCTCCCAGAGCTGCTGTTTTGATGTGAACTGCCTCCCACCCTCATAGATCTTTGCTTGATGATACTCCAAAGGTTCTCTATAAGGTTGAGGTCAGGGGAAGATGGTGGCCACACCATGAGTTTATCTCCTTTTATGCCCATAGCAGCCAGTGAGGTATTCTTTGCAGCATGAGATGGTGCATTGTCATGCATGAAGATGATTTTGCTCCTGAAGGCACGTTCCTGCTTTTTATACCATGGAAGAAACTTGTCAGTCAGAAACTCTATATACTTTGCAGAGGTCATTTTCACACCTTCAGGAACCTTAAAGGGGACTACCAGCTGTTTTCCCATGATTCCGGCCCAAAACATAATTCCTCCACCTCCTTGCTGACGTCGCAGCCTTGTTGGGACATGGTGGCCATCCACCAACCATCCACTACTCCATCCATCTGGACTATCCAGGGTTGCTCGACACTCATAAGTAAACAAGACTGTTTGAAAATTTGTCATCATGTATGTCTGGGCCCACTGCAACCGTTTCTACTTGTGAACACTGTTTAGGGGTGGCCGAGTAGTAGGTTTATGCACCACAGCAAGCCTTTGAAGGATCCTACACCTTGAGGTTCGAGGGACTCCAGAGGCACCAGCAGCTTCAAATTACTGTTTGCTGCTTTGTAATGGCTTTTTAGCAGCTGCTCTCTTAATGAGACAAACTTGTCTGGCAGAAACCTTCCTCATTATGCCTTTATCAGCACAAACACATCTGTGCTCAGATACAGCCACAAATCTCTTAACAGTACGATGATCACGCTTAAGTTTTCGGGAAATATCTAATGTTTTCATCCCTTGACTAAGGCATTCCACTATTTGATGCCTTTCGGCAGCAGAGAGATCGTTTTTCTTTCCCATGTTACTTGAAAACTGTGGCCTGCTTAATAATGTGGAATATCATTTTTAAGTAGTTTTCCTTTAATTAGAATCACCTGGAAAACTAATTATCATACGTGTTTAAGATTGATTTCAGTGATTCTATTGAGCCCTGAGACACAACACCATCCATGAGTTTATTTGAAAAACAAAAAAATTAAATCTTTATGACACTTAAATCCAATTTGCGTAATAATTTGGAACACGGTATAGTCCTTTACTGATAATCTCCTGCTGATAAACCAGTGATTTTATTTAACCTACAGCAAGCAGCCCAGTTAGTGACATATTGCTGAAATCAAGGTCTCTGCCCCTACATCATGCTGCTCTCAGATTAAATAGTAAAAACCTGCAGACAGATTCCCTTTACCTGTGGAATGTAGTCAATGTAAAATGTTGGCAAAGAAAGTACCTAGAATGGAGGTAGAAGGGGAGGAATTTATCCCAGTTTGTCATGGTTACTAATGCTGTTGTATATCGTGATAATTAATTGCATTTGTACATTTCAATATGAGATATATTTTCCATGTACACTAGGGAGAGGAACTTACATCTGATAGAGAAGAAGATCAAAGAGGAGAACATCGCCCTCAAAAATATTCATCTGACTCTGTAAGTGCTGAGACTTATCGAGCTAATAAAAGTTATCGTTCTAGATAACAATGATCTATATTCTTACAGTTTCTTCTCTCCTCCCCACCATGGGCTGTAACTCAGTGCGGAGCTTAGTTACACTTTATTATTATTATTTATTATTACTATTTATTATTATAGCACCATTTATTCCATGGCGCTTTACATGTTGTACATGCTTTACACTAAATTACATGGAAACTTTGAGAATGTGACTGGGGGACACAATAGTTACCAGCAAGATTCAATAAAAAACCCACCTACTATGCGGGGGGCTACAGCACAGCTCTATGTAGGTGACTGAGCAGTGCTGCACTTAAGGCCTCATTCACACGGTCAGTATTTGGTCAGTATTTTACTTATTTATTTGTAAGCCAAAATCAGGAGAGGAACAATCAGAGGAAAAGTATAATAGAAACACATCACCACTTCTGTATTATCACCCACTACTGGTCTTGGATTACAAATACTGATGTAAAATACTGACCAAATACTGATAGTGTGAATGTGGCCTAATACAGACATGGCTGAGCACATAGTGGTACATGGAATAATAGAGAACATGCGGCAATAAACCAGCACTACGGACCCTTCACTCTCAGGATCTGTAGCAGTACTGGTAGTCGGACCTCCACCAGGTAGAAAGTGGAGACCTGGACTGGGAGGAGGGGGTGTTCGGTGGTGCGAAGCTGTGGCGGGTTCCGGGCTGGGAGGAGGGGGTGTTCGGCGGTGTGATGCTGTGGCGAGCCAAAAGTTTGCAGATTGAGATCTCTGATCCCAAGATCTCATCTCCCAAGATCTCAACCTGTTCATGCGCTGCCTCCCACAGACATTTTTCCAAGGTACACCGCAGTGAATACGATTGGAATTGTGAGCCCGCCACAGCCTCGCACCGCCAAACATCCCTTCCTCCCAGCCCACAGCCCGCCACAGCCTCGCACCGCTGAACACCCCCTCCTCCCAGCCCGGAACCCGCCACAGCCTCTCACCACCGAACACCCCCTCCTCCCAGCCCGGAACCTGCCACAGCCTCGCACTGCCGAACACCCCCTCCTCCCAGCCCTGAACCCGCCACAGCCTCACACTGCCTCACACCCCCTCCTCCCAGCCCGGAACCCGCCACAGCCTCACACTGCCGAACACCCCCTCCTCCCAGCCCTGAACCCGCCACAGCCTCACACTGCCAAACACCCCCTCCTCCCAAACGGGAACCAGCCACAGCCTCACACCGCCAAACATCCCCTCCTCCCAAACCGGAACCCGCCACAGCCTCACACCACCGAACACCCCCTCCTCCTAGCCAGGAGCACACAGCATCGCTCCTCTCCTCCTACCACCACCAGCTTCCTGCAGCAGTGACACTGCCTCCTGGCACCCCGCTCCTCCACCGTAGTCCTCCCAGTAGGCTACCATAAAAACCTGCCACAGCCTCACACCACCAAACACCCCCTTCTCCCAGCCCGAAACCAGCCACTGCCTCACACCACCAAACACCCCCTCCTCCCAAACGGGAACCAGCCACAGCCTCACACCGCCAAACATCCCCTCCTCCCAAACCGGAACCCGCCACAGCCTCACACCACCGAACACTCCCTCCTCCTAGCCAGGAGCACACAGCATCGCTCCTCTCCTCCTACCACCACCACCTTCCTGCAGCAGTGACACTGCCTCCTGGCACCCCGCTCCTCCACCGTAGTCCTCCCAGTAGGCTACCATAAAAACCTGCCACAGCCTCACACCACCAAACACCCCCTCCTCCCAGCCCGAAACCCGCCACAGCCTCACACCAAACACCCCCTCCTCCGAGCCCGGAACCCGCCACAGCCTTGCACCACCGAACACCCTCTCCTCCCAGCCCGGAACCCGCCACAGCCTCACACCGCCAAACACCCCCTCCTCCCAGCCCGGAACCCGCCACAGCCTCTCACCACCGAACACCCCCTCCTCCCAGCCCGGAACCTGCCACAGCCTCGCACTGCCGAACACCCCCTCCTCCCAGCCTGGAACCTGCCACAGCCTCACACCGCCAAACACCCCCTCCTCCCAGCCCAGAACCTGCCACAGCCTCTCACCACCGAACACCCCCTCCTCCCAGCCCTGATCCCGCCACAGCCTCACACCGCCTCACACCCCCTCCTCCCAGCCTGGAACCCGCCACAGCCTCACACCGCCGAACACCCCCTCTTCCCTGCCCGGAACCTGCCACAGCCTCACACAGCCGAACATCCCCTCCTCCTAGCTAGGAGCACACAGCATCGCTCCTCTCCTCCTACCACCACCAGCTTCCTGCAGCAGTGACACTACCTCCTGGCACCCCCCTCCGCCGCCATGGTCCTCCCAGTAGGCTACCGTAAAAATAGGACTATAAAACGCATGACTATTTTAATCAAAAATATTTTTTCTTATATTTCTCCCTGAAATTTGGGGGCTTCTTATGGTCCACAAAATTAGGTATATTGTATCAGAGAATATAGTATTATATACAGCTCTGGCAAAAATTAAGAGACCACTGCAAAATGCTCATTTATAGGTATATTTTTGAGTAAAATGTTAATTATTCTTTTATTCTATAAACTTCTGACAACATGTCTCCGAATTTCCAAGCAATAAATTTTGTATTTTTTTTCTGAAAAGGAGAAATGGTCAAAATAAAAAAAACAGTGCTTTCAGACCTCAAATAATGCAAAGAAAACACGTTCATAATCATTTAGGAACAACAATACTAATGTTGTAATTCAGGAAGAGTTCAGAAATCAATATTTTGTGGAATAACCATGATTTTTAATCACAGCTTTCATGTGTCTTGGTATGCTTTCCATCAGTATTTCACACTGCTTCTGGCGCAAAAATGTAAGCAGCTCTTCTTTGTTTGATGGCTTGTGACTATCCATCATCCTCTTGATTACATTCCAGAGGTTTTCAATCGGGTTCAGGTCTGGAGATTGGGCTGCCCATGACAGAGTTTTCATGTGGTGGTCTCTTTTTTTGCCAGAGCTGTAGTATTATATGTAAATGAGGATGTAAGTGCCCCGAGAGCAGGATGATTTTGGTCTGGTGCATATATTCTCCACACTGTTCCCTGCCTGGTGCTGCCTAGTGCGCCAATATTATCAGGTGAATAAAAATCTTATACTCCTGTTGCTGACAATCAGTCAGCCCGACCTAATGGGATTTATCCTTTGGATACAATATCATCAGGTTGGTGCCAGTCGGAGAAAAGGCCGACTCTACAGCATGCTGTGCTTGTAAAAAAAAAAATGCCACTGACCCCCACAAGAAAGGGTGAAGAATTACACCACAGGAAAGGTGCACCGTTTGGAGGAGTTTGTAGGGAACCTGTCAGGTCCCCAAATGCTATTAGCCTGCAGATATGGGGTAAATGTGCAGGTTAAGGGTTCGGTCACACGAGCCTATAACACGGCCGAGTGCTACATGATAAAACATCTCACACTACTCGGACCAATGTTATTCTATGGGGCAGCTCAGATCAGAGTTTATTTTCACATGCCGATTTAGCAATTGTATCACACTCACCCATACAAGTCTATGGGTGTGTGCGAAGCTTCGGACTGCACTTGGATGTCATCCGAGTGTAGTGCGCTTACCGTATATACCGGTAATAGAGGAGCCTCCGGCTTTCAGTCATAGAGGAGTGACCGGCACAGCTTCAGTCACAGTGAGGGCGGCTGTAACTGCACACCGACACTGACTGACAGCCGGCTCTGCACTGATGCACTTCTGAGCAACTTGTTAATCGCCACTCACAACTCTGTGAGCCGTGACTGTAATTCCTCCGGGCATGCCTGCATGACTGAAAGCCGGTGGCTCCCAGAAGAAAAACAGATAATTTTCTCCCAGGTGACGCACTTTCAGTACAGCGGCCAGCAAATTCATAACACTATTGACTTGTAGATTAATCCAATATCTGCAGATAATAGCGTTATAAGACCTGACAGGTTCACTTTAAACTGATTTTTTTGGCGGGGATGGTGCGTTCAAGACGCAGGAGTCATTGGAACTGGCTCATAAGTGGAGAAGGAAGCAAATTTCTCTGATAAGCTATATTACAAAGCTTCTTACATTTTCTCGTACTATTGAGTTTGTGACCATTTAACATAAATGGATGTATCTTCATTGTACAATAGTGAGAAAGAGAAAAATGAAAGAAAGAAAAAAACAAAACTGATGAAGAACAGAATAATGATTATGTAAGTGCCGACAATTACTGATCTAATATAAGCAAACCTTATAGATCCCATAATGATACAGACGTTTCCTTATCCCCGATGTGTGATTGTCTGTATTCAGGGACAGATGATGTAAACCTGTCTGCACATGATACACCGTATATCTACTACACAGAGGCCGGGGTCACACTAGAGAGGAATAAGGACGAGCGAGAGGCGCAAAAACTACACATTGCACACGGACCAATGTTTCTCTATGGGGCAGCTCCCATCAGCCTTATATTTCTCGGCCGTATTTTACGGGCTGAGAAAATCGCAGCATGATGCGATTGTCAGCGTATTCCTCCAAAAATACGCCAATGCAAGTCTATGGGGGCGAGAAAAATACGGATTACACACGGACCAATGTTTCTCTATGGGGCAGCTCCCATCAGCCTTATATTTCTCAGCCGTATTTTACGGGCTGAGAAAATCGCAGCATGATGCGATTGTCAGCGTATTCCTCCAAAAATACGCCAATGCAAGTCTATGGGGGCGAGAAAAATACGGATTACACACGGACCATCAGTGTGACTTGCGAGAAATACGCAGCGGTGTTCTATGGAAAAGCCGGTAATTCAGTGCGGTGTACAGTAAAATCACACTGACAGAATAGAATAGAATAGGTAGAATAAATGACTACACATAGAATAGGTATAAATATATATTTATATGTCATACAGCGCTAGATAGCATAAAAGCCAGTAATTCAATTGCCGGCTTTTGCTATCTCCTTATCAAACCCGACAGGATATGAGACAAGGTTTACAGACAGTAAACCATCTCATATCCCTTATATTATTACATATTCCTCACTAATAATGTTAGTAGTGTGTGTGTGTGTGCAAAATTTGGGAGCTCTAGGTGTTAAAATTAAGGGTTAAATCACGGAAAAAACTGGCATGGGCTCCGGCTCAATTTTCTCCGCCAGAGTGGGAAAGCCAGTGACTGAGGGCAGATATTAATAGCCTAGAGAGGGTCCATGGTTATTGCCCCCCGGCAAAAAACATCTGCTCCCAGCCACCCCAGAAAAGGCACATCTGTAAGATGATGTTTGATGTTTTCCCCGTCCTCTATATATGTGACATTACTGCCGGCCTCCTCTATGCACAGTGAGCTCTGGGGGTCTCATATCCCCCTACAGCACAGGGTGACTGATCAGGCTGGACTATGCACACTGCTCTATGGGGTGGGAGATTCTCCCCTCTGCTTGTAGATGGACCAGCCCAGAGCAGGGGCATGTCTCAGACTCCCCAAGAACACTGTCTGGAGACTCCTGGCGCTCACACATGAAGGGAAGGTCTAGAGAGCAGAGGAATAGTGGCGGATAGAGGAAGCAGGCGGCCACCAGGGGTCAGATCTGCATTATACATGGATTGTGGTTCTGTATTGTGAGTGGGAAGGTCGCTTTATCCCGATGATGGCGGCATGTGGTCACATCAGGAGTATAGAGCGGCTCAGAAGCTGCATCAGGTAGATACTTGCTGTGTTTCACAGCCATCATCTGCCTATAACAGCACAGCCGGACTGAGCTCCACCTGCGGCTGTTCACCTATTTAACCCCTTACCATCATGGTGATTTTCCATTTTTTGTGTATTCATTCCCCCCCACTACTAAGTGCCATAATTTTTTGTTTTTCCATTGACATAGCCATATGAGGGCTTGTTTTTTTGCTGGATGAGTTGTATATTTGAAAAACACTTTTTAATTTATCATGTGATTAGAAATAAAATTCCAAGTGCTTCAAAGCTGCAGGAAAAAAGAAATTCTGCAATGGTTTTTGGGTATTTTTACTTAGAATGTTAATTATACAGTAGGAATGACCTGACGATATGATTCTCCAGGTCAGTATGATTATGACCACACATGCAGAAATACATTTTACAAATGAAAAAATAATAATAATTCTGCTTGTGTCAACAAATCCTCAAATGTCTGTGTAGACCAAAACATAAAGGGATGTGGCTCTTGGAAGGAGGGGAGTAAAAAAATGAAGGCTCCAAAATGGAAAATTAAAGCATTAAAATAAGTCTGGGACATATATATATATATATATATATATATATATATATATATATATATATATATATTTATATATATATATATATATAATTGTCTAAGAGTTTAATTGTCTGTCTGTCCTGGAAATCCCACGTCACTGATTGGTCGAGGCCAGCCGGCCTCCACTGCTGTCAAGTGCCGCCGTTGTGTTGTCTAAGGGTCTAATTGTCTGTCTGTCTCGGAAATCCCGCCTTGCTGATTGGTCGAGGCCTCCACTGCTGTCAAGTGCCGCCATTGTGTAGAGAGTGTGTGCCTGCGTCTCCCTGTATGGGAAGCATCTCCCTGTGTTTCTATCTTAGAATGGGTCGTAAACGAAAATACGCCAATGAGGATGACAGAAAAGCAGCAGCAAGAAAACGACAACATCAGGAACAGGAGACACCACAACAAACTGCCGCCAGACAAACCCAGGATGTGGAATCTCACAGACAATGTCGCCAACAGGAGGCACCACAACAAACTGCTGCTAGACAAGCCCAGGATGCGGAATCTCACAGACACCGTCGCCAACCGGAGACACTACAACAAACTGTTGTATGACAGGAACAACATGATCACCAAATTCATAAAAAACGAATGCTCTACCAACTAAGGCACGACCAGGACAAAATTCAACAACTTGCACATTACGTAACAGACAATGAAAGTACAATTCATGAACACTACTGTGGGAATATGAATGCAGTTTGCTCTAAATGCGACTCTCTGAATTTCATTGATGAAAAACCATCTGACAATCAGTTTACTCAATGCTGCCAAAAAGGAAAAATTATGCTACCGAGACCTCACTACTCAGATCCGTTTGAGCAGTTAATGAAAGGAATGCATCAACACAGTAGAAATTTCATGGAAAATATCAGAAGCATCAACAGTTCTCATGCGTTTGCTTCAATCGGTGCCAACATTGCACCGCCCCCTGGATTTGGACCGTATTGTGTGCAATATACTGCGTGGGCTGTGCAATATACTACGTGGGCTGTGCAATATACTGCGTGGGCTGTGCTATATACTACGTGGGCTGTACAATATACTACGTGGGCTGTGTTATACACTACATGGGCTGTGTTATACACTACGTTGGCTGTGTTATACACTACGTGGGCTGTGTTATACACTACGTGGGCTGTGTTATACACTACGTGGGCTGTGTTATACACTACATGGGCTGTGTTATACACTACATGGGCTGTGTTATACACTACGTTGGCTGTGTTATACACTACGTGGGCTGTGTTATACACTACGTGGGCTGTGTTATACACTACGTGGGCTGTGTTATACACTACATGGGCTGTGTTATACACTACATGGGCTGTGTTATACACTACGTGCGCTGTGTTATGCACTATGTGCGAGGGCTGTTATATGCTATGTGGGCTGTTATGCACTCTGTGGGCTGTGCTATATACTACGTGGCTGTGCAATATACTACGTGGGCTGTTATATACTACATGGCCAGCCGTGAACAATCAGCGACAGACGCAGTGTATGAATCCTGTGTATTCAATGTATTATTCTAAAATCTTCATAAATAAACTACATACATATTCTAGAATACCCGATGCGTTAGAATCGGGCCACCATCTAGTATATATATATATATATATATATATATATATATATATATATATATATATATATATATATATATACATATATATAGAAAATATATAATACCCATGGGGTCTATTTATGCCGCCAGCCCTCTAGGCTTCTATCCCCACAGAGTGAGCGCCCCCTAGTGATAGCTCTGAGTATACAAGTTTGTATCATTTGTGTGATGTAGTTGTGTTGGGAAAGTATTTGGGATGGAGACGGAGGGGAATGTGATCGCTGCTGCTCCTCAAATTGCTGATATTTATACATAAACATATGAAATAATGATTTATGTTCCATGTACAACAGGGGAGAAATCAAACTAAAATTACAAGAAAGATTGGAAAAGGAGACGGAAGAGCTTCACATGATGGAGAAAACTTTGTAAGTGCTTTTTTTCCAGGTAGAAATGATATGTCTGCACACATTATACATCTGTCTACGCTGATAGTTGTCATTTCTCAGTTTAGGAGGTTTATAGGACTCAGGAGGTCGGCACATGTCCAATCTGTATCCTCATATATATGGCTGAATACAATAGTGGAGCCGGGAGCCATCAGCTTCCTGCACCACCACACGGCCTGTGCTCCCCGCGCTGCGTAATCCTATGGCTGCATATACATTAAATGGGAGTATACTCAGGACTACAGATCATGAGTAGGGATTCTGGTAACACGTAAGCTGAGCAGCAGTACTCAATGTCAGGCAGCAGCTGCAAAAGCAACAAGATTTTACGGTGTATAAAAAGAGATGAATTCCTGCGATCCCATACTGTTAGCCCTTTATAAATCACTTGTCAGGCCACATCTGGAATATGGGATCCAGTTTTGGGTTCCACACTTTAAAAAGGATATTCAGAAGATAGAGTCAGTTCAAAGACAGAAACTAGATTATTACCAGGAATGGAGACTTCTCATATGATGAAAGGTTGGAAAAGTTGGGCTTGTTTAGATCAGAAAATAGATGTCTCGGAGGAGATCTCCTTCATAAATATACATGTGGTCAGTACAAAGGACTACACATGACTTATTCCTCCCAAGGACCGTACTAAGGACCAGGGGCACTCATTACAGCTGGAAGAAAGGCGATTCCAGCAGCTAAATAGGAAAGGGTTCTTTACAGTTACAGCAGTCAGACTGTGGAATGCCGACCACAGGAGGAAGTAATGGCTGACACTTAAGGGCTGGATGATTTCCGCAATACACATAACATTGCAGGTTATAGTTAGTTTAGTGACAAAATGCACAATTAGTGGAGAAAGGATGAACCTGATGGACCGGGGTCTTTTTTACAACCTATGTAATAAATAGACCTCACATGTAAAAACGACAAAGTATAGATGAGAATGGCACCAGGCGAGAAAATGAAGATAATTCGATACCAGGATTAGGATTCCATTGAAGACACAATTGGCACATGTATTGCAGCAATACGCGGGTGGTGCTCAACAATAAAAGTTAATGTGAATCCAAATGCAGAGAAATAGAAGTGGCACTCACCCCAATGTTGCTGTGAATCAAAGTCCTTTATTCATATTATGCTATAATGGACATAATACGGAGTGGCGGCTGGTAGAGGAAAAGGTGCAGGGGAGAGAAAAGGACAACGGCCGTTTCGCGCTTGTGCGCTTCCACGGGTCCAGGTGCATGAATTAAAAACGTCATATCCTATATAGGAAACTAGACGACTAAATACATACAGGTGAGTGATAAAAACAAAGCTAATTATAAACACCAAATAACACGTATAAGCGTCTTAAATATTTTTCATAAAAAGTCACATTTACCGGACAATAGCTTTACAAAGGGAATATATAATTTTTTTACAAAAAAATGGTCATATCAAGCTTGTCATTCAGTCCGATAGGTCCCTGTGCGTTGGTCTCCATAATCCACCTAGCTTCGCATTGAAGTAGCAGTTTTTTGCGATCCCCCCCGTTAAGCGGGGTATTAACTGTTTCAAGACCAGCAAATCGTAGAACATTTGGGTTTGCATTATGTATCTCCCGCATATGTTTAATGAATCGGGGGCAACCTTTACCAGATGAAACGGAATTATAATGTTCTCTGAATCTATGAAACATGGGGCGTATGGTTTTCCCAATATAGAAAAAATGGCAGGGACAACGAATAAGGTAAACTACGTACTGGGTTTTACATGTAACTAATTGACGGACTGTGTGACAAACAGGACCAATGTGAATAGGATTGTCCAGGAGTCTAAGGTGGCAGAAGCTACAATTCCCACATTTATAATTACCAGTAGGTTGTAATCTTTTCAACCAATTCTTTTCTGTGGGTGCCAATCGATTTTTAACCAAAAGGTCTCCTAAATTTGTCGTGCGTTTATATGCGAAGGTGGGGTGATTAACCAACACTGAAGATAATTCTCTATCGTTCTGCAAAATATGCCAGTTTTTATTTATAGCCGCATAAATTTCTTTATCCATTGGGCTATGTGTAAAGGTAAATACAAATTTTGTATTTTTATCCGTTCTCTCACTGCGAGAGGTTGTAGACCTTTTACGATTTCTTAATAAATCTAATTGTGTTAGTTTCATCACCCTGCCTTCGGCTGTTGACAAAATTTTTAGAGGGATAATTTCTCTTAAGAAGATTAGTTTTGAGTTCAGTTATTTGCTTTTTAAAAATTGTGTCATTATTATTGATTTTTCTATAGCGAATCATTTGGCTATAGGGTATACTATTCCTTGTATGGAAAGGATGGGCGCTATTGAAATGAAGTATGCTATTAGTTGCAGTAGGTTTTTTATGTACCGATGTATTTATTATTCCTTCTATTATATCAATTTTCACATCGAGGAATTCGAGCGAATCACCTCCAAAACAAGCTGTGAATTGCATATTGTCCTCATTGATAGAATTAAGGTGGGCAGTGAAGTCAAGGAAGTCATTTTTTGTACCATCCCACACAATAAAAATATCGTCCGCAAATCTATGGTACGTACGTATATAATGCAGAAACGGGTTGGTAACGGATGTGATGTATTTTTCTTCAAAAACCGCTAAAAATAAATTTGCAAAAACGCATGCAACAGGCGTACCCATTGCGGTTCCTGTGCATTGCAGGAACCATTTATCACAAAATTTAAATGCGTTGTGTGCCAAAATAAATTGCAAGCTCTCAGTAATGAACTCAATGAAATCACGATCTTTGTCAGTGTTGAGTAGAATCGTGCGAATAGCATCGATGCCCTTATCATGCGGAATCCTTGAAAATCCCCCGAACTGAACTCAAAACTAATCTTCTTAAGAGAAATTATCCCTCTAAAATTTTGTCAACAGCCGAAGGCAGGGTGATGAAACTAACACAATTAGATTTATTAAGAAATCGTAAAAGGTCTACAACCTCTCGCAGTGAGAGAACGGATAAAAATACAAAATTTGTATTTACCTTTACACATAGCCCAATGGATAAAGAAATTTATGCGGCTATAAATAAAAACTGGCATATTTTGCAGAACGATAGAGAATTATCTTCAGTGTTGGTTAATCACCCCACCTTCGCATATAAACGCACGACAAATTTAGGAGACCTTTTGGTTAAAAATCGATTGGCACCCACAGAAAAGAATTGGTTGAAAAGATTACAACCTACTGGTAATTATAAATGTGGGAATTGTAGCTTCTGCCACCTTAGACTCCTGGACAATCCTATTCACATTGGTCCTGTTTGTCACACAGTCCGTCAATTAGTTACATGTAAAACCCAGTACGTAGTTTACCTTATTCGTTGTCCCTGCCATTTTTTCTATATTGGGAAAACCATACGCCCCATGTTTCATAGATTCAGAGAACATTATAATTCCGTTTCATCTGGTAAAGGTTGCCCCCGATTCATTAAACATATGCGGGAGATACATAATGCAAACCCAAATGTTCTACGATTTGCTGGTCTTGAAACAGTTAATACCCCGCTTAATGGGGGGGATCGCAAAAAACTGCTACTTCAATGCGAAGCTAGGTGGATTATGGAGACCAACGCACAGGGACCTATCGGACTGAATGACAAGCTTGATATGACCATTTTTTTGTAAAAAAATTATATATTCCCTTTGTAAAGCTATTGTCCGGTAAATGTGACTTTTTATGAAAAATATTTAAGACGCTTATACGTGTTATTTGGTGTTTATAATTAGCTTTGTTTTTATCACTCACCTGTATGTATTTAGTCGTCTAGTTTCCTATATAGGATATGACGTTTTTAATTCATGCACCTGGACCCGTGGAAGCGCACAAGCGCGAAACGGCCGTTGTCCTTTTCTCTCCCCTGCACCTTTTCCTCTACCAGACCAGCCGCCACTCCGTATTATGTCCATTATAGCATAATATGAATAAAGGACTTTGATTCACAGCAACATTGGGGTGAGTGCCACTTCTATTTCTCTGCATTTAGACCTCACATGTAAACACAGGTGCAGATGAAATAGAAAATAATTCCCTAAAATCATTATCATCCCGTCTGTAAATTGTAATATTAAAGCTGAAAGAAAACCAAAATGTCACTTTTTTATTGTAGATTTTGAACTTATGCCCCAAGTCACCACAGGGGGCGCATTACTCATCTTGACAAAGAGCGCATGTTGCTCGAAACACCTCAAAGGAGGCCTGTACTCACTTTTTTGTGAACACAATTTCAATCTTTGCATCATGTACCTTGGATAATGAAATGCACTTTCTTGGACTTAGGGCTGTCCCACACGTCCAGATAATTCCGGTACCGGAAACAATCGGTACCGGAATTATCCGTGTCCGTGTGCCCCTGCGTTTCTGGTGAACATCAGTGTGGCACACGTGTGCCGCCCGTGTGCCCACTGGGTACCACACGCACCGTGCTAGGTACCACGCGTACTACCAGCATCTGGTGCTGAATCCGCAATTCATATGTTCCCTGCAGCAGCGTTTGCTGCAGAGAAAATATGAATAATAGTGTTTAAAATAAAGATCTATGTGTCCGCCGCCCTCCCACCCCCTGTGCGCCCCCCCCGCTGTTCTGAAAATACTCACCCGCTCCCTCGTTGGCTGTCGCTGCTTCCTGGTCTGGCCGCGGCTTCTACTGTATGCGGTCACGTGGGGCCGCTCATTTACAGTCATGAATAGGCGGCTCCACCCCTATGGGAGGTGGAGCCACATATTCATGACTCTAATCGTCGGCCCCATGTGACCGCATACAGTAGAAGGGGCGGCCAGCACAGAACACAGCGAGGGAGGCGGGTGAGTATTTTCAGAACAGCGGGGGGGGGGGGCGCACAGGGGGTGGGAGGGCGGCGGACACATAGATCTTTATTTTAAACACTATTATTCATATTTTCTCTGCAGCAAACGCTGCTGCAGGGAACATATGAATCGCGGATTCAGCACCAGTGGGGGGGACAGCGCTTACTGTAGCGCTGTCTCCTGCACGCCACACGGACTGCAAACGGAGAAGGTCCGTGTGAGGTACGTGTTTTACACGGACCCATTGACTTTAATGGGTCCGTGTAATACGTGCGCTCCCACGAACACTGACATGTCTCCGTGTTTGGCACACGGAGACACGGTCCGCAAAAAATCAATGACATCTGCACAGATGCATTGATTTTTATGGGTCTACGTGTGTCAGTGGCTCTGGTACGTGAGGAAACTGTCACCTCACGTACACTGACACTGACGTGTGAAACCGGCCTTAATCTGTGAGCTGGATTTTTCTGTTTTCTGCATTACTCAGCTGCCTTAAGTGCGTTACACCCCTTAATGACCTGACTAATTTTATCTTTAACCCCTTCGTGACATGCGCCGTACTAGTACGGCGCTGCCGGCACTGCATTAGTGCCAGCCGCAGTACTAGTACGGCGCCCCGATCACCGCGGTCTCGCGCTGAGCGCCGCGGTGATCGGGTGCGGGTGTCAGCTGTATATGACAGCTGACACCCCGCAGCAATGCCCACGATCGGCGCTGTCGCCGATCGCGGGCATTTAACCCCTCTGATGCCGCTGTCAATAGTGACAGCGGCATAGAGGGGGATCGCGCAGGGACGGGGGCTCCCTGCGCTCTCCCACCGGAGCAGCGCGATGAGATCGCGCTGCTCCGGTGACCTGGAAGGAGTCCCCGGATCCAAGATGGCCGCGGGACTCCTTCCGGGTCATAAGATGACCCTGCTTGCCGGCGTCTGCTGAGAATCCTCATAGCAGGCGCCGGCAAGCCTCTGTTACGTGCCTGTCACATCGGTGATCAGACCGAGTGCTATGCACACGGTCTGATCACCGATCTGTGATGTCCCCTCCTGGGACAAAGTAAAAAAGTAAAAAAAAAATTTTTCCAAATGTGTAAAAAAAAAAAAAAAAAAAATTCCTAAATAAAGAAAAAAAAAAAAAATATATTCCCATAAATACATTTCTTTATCTAAATAAAAAAAACACCACACAATAAAAGTACACATATTTAGTATCGCCGCGTCCGTAACAACCCCACCTATAAAACTATATCACTAGTTAACCCCTTCAGTGAACACCGTAAAAAAAAAAAAAAAAAAACGAGGCAAAAAACAACGCTTTATTCTCATACCGCCAAACAAAAAGTGGAATAACACGCGATCAAAAAGACGGATATAAATAACCATGGTACCGCTGAAAACGTCATCTTGTCCCGCAAAAAAAAAGCCGCCATACAGCATCATCAGCAGAAAAATAAAAAAGTTATAGCTCTCAGAATAAAGCGATGCAAAAACAATTATTTTTTTATATAAAATAGTTTTTATTGTGTAAAAGCGCCAAAACATAAAAAAATGATATAAATGAGGTATCGCTGTAATCGTACTGACCCGAAGAATAAAACTGCTTTATCCTTTTTACCAAACGCGGAACGGTATAAACGCCCCCCCTAAAAGAATTTCAGGAATTGCTGGTTTTTGTTCATTCCGCCTCCCAAAAATCGGAATAAAAAGCGATCAAAAAATGTCATGTACCCGAAAATGGTACCAGCAAAAACGTCAACTCGTCCCGCAAAAAACAAGATCTCACATGACTCTGTGGACCAAAATATGGAAAAATTATAGCTCTCAAAATGTGGTGATGCAAAAACTATTGTTTGCAATAAAAAGCGTCTTTTAGTGTGTGATGGCTGCCAACCATAAAAATCCGCCCAAAAAACGCTATAAAAGTAAATCAAATCCCCCTTCATCACCCCCTTAGTTAGGAAAAATAATAAAATTTTAAAAAATATATTTATTTCCATTTTCCCGTTAGGCTACTTTCACACTAGCATCGGTACGGGGCCGTCGCGCTGCGTCGGCCCGACATACCGACGCATACTGTGCAAGCGCCGCACAACGGGGGCAGCGGATGCTGTTTTTCCACGCATCCGCTGCCCCATTGTGAGGTGCGGGGAGGTGGGGGCGGAGTTCCAGCCGCGCATGCGCGGTCGGAAATGGTGGACCGTCGGCACAAAAAAAGTTACATGTAACGTTTGTTGCTGCCGGCTGTCCGCCACAACACGACGCAACCGTCGCACGACGCTTGCGACGTGTGTCAATACGTCGCTAATGTTAGTCTATGGGGAAAAAACGCATCCTGCAGATGACTTTGCAGGATGCGTTTTTTCGCCAAAACGACGCATTGCGACGTATGCAAAAAAACGCTAGTGTGAAAGTAGCGCTAGGGTTAGGACTAGGGTTAGGGTTGGGGTTAGGGTTTCAGTTAGAATTGGGGAGTTTTCACTGTTTAGGCACATCAGGGGCTTTCCAAACGCGACATGGCGTCCGATCTCAACGCGTTTGTTTGCGTTAAAAACGCATGCGTTTTTATAGAAAAAAAACAGAACACACTGAAAAGTCACCCACCACCATCAAGGTGATAAAGGGATCCAAACCCTAACCCTACCCCTAAACTCATCCCTAACCGTTTAATGAACATTTTCTGACAGTCATAGTGCCACGTATTTCAGTGCCACGTATTTCAGTGCCACGTATTTCAGTGCCACGTATTTCAGTGCCACGTATTTCAGTGCCACAATATTTCAGTGCCACGATATTTCAGTGCCACGATATTTCAGTGCCACGATATTTCAGTGCCACGTATTTAAGTGCCACGGTATTTCAGTGAAATACGTGGCACTGAAATATCGTGGCATTTACGTGAAATACGTGGCACTTAAATACGTGGCACTTAAATACGTGGCACTTAAATACGTGGCACTTAAATACGTGGCACTTAAATACGTGGCACTTAAATACGTGGCACTTAAATATCGTGGCATGTACATGAAATACGTGGCACTTATATACGTGGCACTTATATACGTGGCACTTATATACGTGGCACTTATATACGTGGCACTTATATACGTGGCCACTGAAATATCGTGGCACTTATATACGTATATACGTATATACGTATATAAACGTATTTCAGTGCCACGTATTTCAGTGCCACGTATTTCAGGTTAGGGGTAGGGGTAGGGTTAGGGGTAGGGTTAGGGTTTTTTGTTTTTTTCTTGTTTTCTTGTGTTTTTCTATAAAAACGCATGCGTCTAAAAAAACGCATGCGTTTTACCGCGATTACATGCGTTTTTTCACACATGCGTTTTTTAAAAAAACGCAAGTGTGAAACCAGCCTTATCCTTGGAAAAATAAAAACATGGGGGCTAAAATATAATTTTCGTGGAAAAAAATATATTTTTTATTTTCGCGGCTCTGCGTTATAAACTGTAGTGAAGCACTTGGGGGTTCAAAGTTCTCACAACACATCTAGATAAGTTCCGTGGGGGGTCTAGTTTCCAATATGGGGTCACTTGTGGGGGGTTTCTACTGTTTAGGTACATCAGGGGCTCTGCAAATGCAACATGACACCTGCAGACCAATCCATCTAAGTCTGCATTTCAAACGGCGCTCCTTCCCTTCCGAGCTCTGCCGTGCGCCCAAACAGTGGTTTATCCCCATATATGAAGTATCAGCGTACTCAGGACAAATTGGACAACAACTTTTGTTGTCCAATTTCTCCTGTTACCCTTGGGAAAATAAAAATGTGGGGGCTAAAATATAATTTTCGTGGAAAAAAAAAAATTTTTTATTTTCATGGCTCTGCGTGATAAACTGTAGTGAAACACTTGTTGGTTCAAAGTTCTCACAACACATCTAGATAAGTTCCGTGGGGGGTCTAGTTTCCAATATGGGGTCACTTGTGGGGGGTTTCTACTGTTTAGGTACATCAGGGGCTCTGCAAATGCAACATGACACCTGCAGACCAATCCATCTAAGTCTGCATTTCAAACAGCGCTCCTTCCCTTCCGAGCTCTGCCGTGCGCCCAAACAGTGGTTCCCCCCAATGTATGGGGTATCAGCGTACTCAGGACAAATTGGACAATAACTTTTGTGGTCCAATTTCTCCTGTTACCCTTGGGGGAAAAAAAATTGCGGGCTAAAACATCATTTTGTGGAAAGAAAAAATGATTTTTTGATTTTCACAGCGCTACATTCTAAACTTTAGTGAAACAACTGGGGGTTAAAAGTGCTCACCACACATCTAAATAAGTTCCTTAGGGGGTCTTCTTTCCAAAATGGTGTCACTTGTGGGGGTTTCCACTGTTTAGGCACGTCAGGGGCTCTCCAAACACGACATGGGTTCCGATCTCAATTCCAGCCAATTTTGCATTGAAAAGTCAAATGGCGCTCCTTCCCTTCCGAGCTCTGCCATGCGCCCAAACAGTGGTTTATCCCCATATATGAAGTATCAGCGTACTCAGGACAAATTGCACAACAACTTTTGGCATCCAATTTATCCTGCTACCCTTGGGAAAATAAAAAATTTGGGGCAAAAAGATCATTTTTTGTGAAAATTAATATTAATTTTTTTTTACGGCTCTACATTATAAACTTCTGTGAAGCACTTGGAGGTTCAAAGTGCTCACCACACATCTAGATAAGTTCCTTAGGGGGTCTTCTTTCCAAAATGGTGTCACTTGTGGGGGTTTCCACTGTTTAGGCACGTCAGGGGCTCTCCAAACACGACATGGGTTCCGATCTCAATTCCAGCCAATTTTGCATTGAAAAGTCAAATGGCGCTCCTTCCCTTCCGAGCTCTGCCATGCGCCCAAACAGTGGTTTATCCCCATATATGAAGTATCAGCGTACTCAGGACAAATTGCACAACAACTTTTGGCATCCAATTTATCCTGCTACCCTTGGGAAAATAAAAAATTTGGGGCAAAAAGATCATTTTTTGTGAAAATTAATATTAATTTTTTTTTACGGCTCTACATTATAAACTTCTGTGAAGCACTTGGAGGTTCAAAGTGCTCACCACACATCTAGATAAGTTCCTTAGGGGGTCTTCTTTCCAAAATGGTGTCACTTGTGGGGGTTTCCACTGTTTAGGCACGTCAGGGGCTCTCCAAACACGACATGGGTTCCGATCTCAATTCCAGCCAATTTTGCATTGAAAAGTCAAATGGCGCTCCTTCCCTTCCGAGCTCTGCCATGCGCCCAAACAGTGGTTTACCCCCACATATGGGGTATCAGCGTACTCAGGACAAATTGCACAACAACTTTTGGGGTCCAATTTATCCTGCTACCCTTGGGAAAATAAAAAATTTGGGGCAAAAAATCATTTTTTGTGAAAATTAATATTAATTTTTTTTACGGCTCTACATTATAAACTTCTGTGAAGCACTTGGAGGTTCAAAGTGCTCACCACACATCTAGATTAGTTCCTTAGAGGGTCTACTTTCCAAAATGGTGTCACTTGTGGGGGTTTCCACTGTTTAGGCACGTCAGGGGCTCTCCAATCGCGACATGGGCTCCGATCTCAATTCCAGCAAATCTTGCATTGAAAAGTCAAATGGCGCTCCTTCCCTTCCGAGCTCTGCCATGTGCCCAATCAATGGTTTACCCCAACATGTGGGGTATCGGCGTACTCAGGACAAATTGTACAACGACTTTTTTGGTCCAATTTCTCCTGTTACCCTTGGTAAAATAAAACAAATTGGATCTGAAGTAAAAATTTTGTGAAAAAAAAGTTAAATATTCAATTTTTTTTAAACATTCCAAAAATTCCTGTGAAGCACCTGAAGGGTTAATAAACTTTTTGAATGTGGTTTAGAGTACCTTGAGGGGTGCAGTTTTTAGAATGGTGTCACTTTTGGACATTTTCTGTCATATAGACCCCTCAAAGTCACTTCAAGTGTGAGGTGGTCCGTAAAAAAAATGGTTTTGCAAATTTTGTTGCAAAAATGAGAAATCGCTGGTCAACTTTTAACCCTTATAACTCCCTAACAAAAAAAAATTATGTTTCCAAAATTGTGCTGATGTAAAGCAGACATGTGGGAAATGTTGTTTATTAACTATATTATGTGATATAACTCTCTAATTTAAGGGCATAAAAACGAAAAATTTGAAAATTGCTAAATTTTCATAATTTTCGACAAATTTCTGTTTTTTTCACAAATAAATGCAAGTCATATCGAAGAAGTTTTACCACTATCATAAAGTACAATATGTCACGAGAAAACAATCTCAGAATCACCAGGATCCGTTGAAGCGTTTCAGAGTTATGACCTCATAAAGTGACAGTGGTCAGAATTGTAAAAATTGGCCGTGTCACTTAGGTGAAAACAGGCTTTGGGGTGAAGGGGTTAAGAAACATTTAACTTTAAAAGCAGAAGAAAAAACTGGATAAGAGTTTTACTATGAAAGAAAAACTAAGGCTCCGATACATGAAGACCGGTGATTTTCTCGCTGGTCTTGATGCGGGTCGTGGTGGCGTCAGAGGCTCCTAGTCCATGAAGTAGTGTCTGCCTCTTCATGAATCAGGGGCATCTGACCAGTGGCGGCCACCATGTTGGCGGAGCTGGGAGAAAGTGATGTGGAAACACCAAAAGATGAAAATATTAAGGCAACTCCAAGTTGTGCCAACATTTTACAATTTATCTCAGAATTCTGGTTAAACTACTTTGATAAATTCGGTTCTTAGACTGTATGAAAAATTAAAGGATCAGTAAAAAAACACATTATTAACCCTCCATCATCCTGAGCTGATGAAAGACGCTGCAGAGAGAGGAAGCTGCTATTAGATAGTGGCGCCCCCTGCAGGCACACTGCACCCTGAACATTGCGATCTCTCCCATATGTCACCGTTGTCGGATCATTGAGTGTCTGAGGTCGCTGTCATACATTTGCTGCTGTGAAACTTTGTCATTACTTTTCTTTTACAACAGAAGGATCCACAAAATCACAGAAAGACTGTTCAGTCCATTCAGAGAAACCATCCAGTAAGTATGTTATTCCTGGAAATATACCGTAATATTATGTGACATCGTACAGTATTTGTAGTGCTCCTGATATTCATTGCTTGCACCCATTGCTCCAGTGCTTTCTATTACTCCCCCGTTATCCAGCAGTAGTTTTGCCACCACACACCGGGCTGACTAGTGGCTCCGCTTAATAATAACATATAAGGCTATGTGCACACGTTGCGGATTAGTGTGCGGATTTTTCCGCACTGTTTTTGCAAAATCTGCAGGTAAACCGCACTGGGGATTCCTATTGAGGAGCAGGTGTAAACCGCTGCAGAATCCACACAAAGAATTGACATGCAGCGGAAAAAACACCGCTGCACTTCTGCATGTTTTTTTCCGCAGCATGTGTCCTGCGGATTTTGTTTTCCATATGTTTACATGGTACTTTACAATGCATGGAAAACAGCTGCAGATCCACATCATCAAATCCACAACATGTGCACATAGCCCAAGGAATTCACACCAAGCGCCATTATAGTCACACCTAGCGCTGTTATATTCACACCTAGCCCTGTTATATTCACACCTAGCCCTGTTATAGTCACACCTAGCCCGGTTATAGTCACACCTAGCCCGGTTATATTCACACCTAGCGCTGCTATATTCACACCTAGCGCTGCTATATTCACACCTAGCCCTGTTATATTCACACCTAGCCCTGTTATAGTCACACCTAGCCCGGTTATATTCACACCTAGCCCTGTTATATTCACACCTAGCGCTGCTATATTCACACCTAGCCCTGTTATATTCACACCTAGCCCTGTTATATTCACACCTAGCCCTGTTATATTCACACCTAGCCCTGTTATATTCACACCTAGCCCTGTTATATTCACACCTAGCCCTGTTATATTCACACCTAGCCCTGTTATATTCACACCTAGCCCTGTTATATTCACACCTAGCCCTGTTATATTCACACCTAGCCCTGTTATATTCACACCTAGCCCTGTTATATTCACACCTAGAGCTGTTATATTCACACCTAGCGCTGTTATATTCACACCTAGCCGTTATATTCACACCTAGCCCTGTTATAGTCACACCTAGCCCTGTTATAGTCACACCTAGCCCTGTTATAGTCATACCTAGCCCTGTTATAGTCACACCTAGCCCTGCTATATTCACACCTAGCCCTGCTATATTCACACCTAGCCCTGCTATATTCACACCTAGCCCTGCTATATTCACACCTAGCCCTGCTATATTCACACCTAGCCCTGTTATAGTCACACCTAGCCCTGTTATAGTCACACCTAGCCCTGTTATATTCACACCTAGCCCTGTTATATTCACACCTAGCCCTGTTATATTCACACCTAGCCCTGTTATATTCACACCTAGCCCTGTTATATTCACACCTAGCCCTGTTATATTCACACCTAGCCCTGTTATATTCACACCTAGCCCTGTTATATTCACACCTAGCCCTGTTATATTCACACCTAGCCCTGTTATATTCACACCTAGCCCTGTTATATTCACACCTAGCCCTGTTATATTCACACCTAGCCCTGTTATATTCACACCTAGCCCTGCTATATTCACACCTAGCCCTGCTATATTCACACCTAGCCCTGCTATATTCACACCTAGCCCTGCTATATTCACACCTAGCCCTGCTATATTCACACCTAACACTGTTGTATTCACACCTAGGTGTTATATTCACACTTATTGCTAAAAGTGTTGTAGGCAGTATGTATTTCAGTGTGGAGCGTGGCCATTTTATTGATATCTATTATGACCGCACTCGCACAATTTATCTCCGTATTGTGTTCTACCCGATACGTCCAGAGAGTAATGTGTAGCGAGGTTCATTTATGCAATTTCTGGCAGCCTTGACACGTGCAGCCATATTGTTGTCACTTCCGGTCATGCAAGTGCACTAACCCGATGCGTTCCCGAGTGGACCGTGTAGCCATCTTAGGTTACGTCACTTCCAGCCGCGGTGAGCATGAAATATTATTTTGGTATGGTATTCAGCCTCCCTGGGTGGGATATTAGGGAGAGACCCTCCGTCTCTGGGGGTAAGGGGGCTCGCCACATCCAGTCCTGGACACACGTAAGGAGCAGAGCTTCACAGCTGTGGGAAAAAATCTTCCTATGGGGCCAGTCAGCTCTGGAGGATATATTCTTTCATATGTGCTTCCATTGGGGGGTCCACACTCCATTGGACCTGTGGTTACTGAAAGCCATTGAAATGAGCCAAGTCCTTTGGTGTCTGATGCCGGAGGGGAAACCGTTGAAACGTTGAATGATCTGGTTACACTATGTTTAGCACAGATTTGGGCGATGTCATTTAGGCTACATTAATTATTAATGCCGTATGTGAGAACTTGCTCTATACTGTTTGGATTTCCACAAAAAATCTACGGTAGTTTAACTTTTTATTTGCTGATGATGAGGATATGAAGCCATGCTAGGCTGCTTTCATAGATCAGTTTTTTGCCATCAGGCTCAATCCAGAGAATTTTGTAAAAGAACGGATCCGGTGAATGATGTCGCTGGATCTGTTTTTTTCCCATAGATTTGCTAAAAAGACTTGTATTAGCGACAGTTTGCGCCGGATGGCCCCACGTTTCATCCATTGACAAAAATTGTTGATCTGGTGACGGGAAAAAACGTACAAAGTTAAATTTTTTGTCTCCTGCGGTGTCCGGCATTTGCTACAATGGAACCCTATGACGTCGGATCCGTCAAATCACGGAATCCGGCAACGGATTCCGTTTTTTTAAACTGACCATACTCCAATTTTTTGGGGATCCAATTAGCTGCATCAGCTAGTCGGATCCGTCGAAAAAACTGATTCGTTGCATCAGTTTTTCACAATCTGAGATGGATCAGTTTGTTTCAACATTCGACGGATTGTGCCTGATGGCAAAAAACTGATGTGTGACTATCGGCATATGTCGGCTTGTGTGGGTAATATACCTGTGTCCTAATATGATCCTTCTGTAATTTGGCTGAACTGTGACCTGTTCCCATATGGAAAAGATTGTTTGGGCCCATTAAGAATTATTGGGGCCAGTGTTTTAGCCGGGGCGTCATTTGCGTTTTCTAGGGTGCCAACCTCCGCGGCTAGGTAGGATATGTAATAGGGTCAGTTTGGGACCCCACATTGTCAGATGTTACACTAGTAGTTTTCCATTAGGGCCACTACCCGGCACACGGGACATTTTTTGGTTGAGTTGTGTGTTGGTGTTCGGTATTGCTCTTTTTACTGCATATCTAATAAAGTATGATTTTATTGTATATTTTCACTGTGAATATTGATCCTAATCTGCACTGTTACTTGCACATTTACATGAGATGATCTATGTTTCATGTCCTGTAGGGACGAGACCAACGACAATGAGAAGGGGAAGAAGACCACCACCCTGATCATGTAAGAGCAGAGATTACTGAGCAAACCTTCTAGATGACATAATGATACAGATGATTCCTCACTACTGTATATATCTGACAGCACAGACAGCGGCCAATTATTGTTACCGCTCACGCATCTTATACACCTGATTATTAAGAGGTTTTGGAAGAGGTTTTTTTTACATGAAGCTTCTGTGCTGCCTTCTGATTGGACGGTGCCATGTTTGGAGAGGTTTCCTTTTGGATCCTGTTCAAAGAAATGACATGTAATTTATTTCTTTTCACCAGGTGTTTGTCTAAACCTCTTCACAGAAAAAAAAATCCTCCTCATATTAACAAAGTGGATTTTTTATACAAATGACCTAGAATTGCTTTCCAAGAGTTCCTGAAATAATTTTTTGATGTGAATTTTGGAGACGATTTGCTTAAAAAAAGCCCTTAAACAAAGTTACATGCACATACTCTTGGTGAAGTAACCAATTTTTAGCATTAGGCTATGTGCACATGTTGTGTTTTTTCAGTGTTTTTTTCCACAGGCAAAACCTGCTTTCTTGACAGTAAAGAAGCAACTTACATAAAGCAGGTTTTGCTGTGTTTTTGCTGCGCTTTATTGCTGTACCGAAAAAAAGGGACTATATATGCCTTAAAATATGCAGTGGGGTTGGAAGCCTTCCTTACTGCGCTGTGTTGTAGTCCCTTGCTGCCTAAGGCCTCACACAAGGTCACCACTTTCTCTCTGTCCTATTAGTAGGACAATATCCGTATGGCAGGCAGCTCAAGCCTTTTTACAGGTGTCCCTACTTGCGGCGACTCTGGGCTCTATATGCTGATGTGCCTTCGGATGTAATGGTGGACAAGCGATTTGAAATCTCCTGCCCGCCGGTTTCTGCTGTGGGGCATACAGTTGCCCCCACAACCTCGGAATTCAGGCTTCCGGTTTCTTGCTCTGATTCTGGAGTGAGCCCTCTCGTAGCTCCACTCCCAGTTTCTTTCCTCTCCTTTGCTCCTTCTCCCCTCACAGTGTCTTACAATCTGCTCTGTCTCTCTCTTCTCTTTCCAGGAACTGCAGAACCTCATGTCTGCACGGCCCCAGCTTTCCACTCCTCACTCCTTACTCCTCTCTGATAGACTAACTAACTCCTCCCCCAGCCAGAATGTACATAGAGAAGCTCCCCTGAAACCGGGTCTAGAGCTCCCCCTTCTGGCCTGAAGTCAGAACAGTGTTGTGTGTACATGTTACCTGTTAAAGGGATTTTCATCGCTTTCAAGCATGGCATCGCCCTCCCCGTGAGGAAGGCGATACCACTGTGACAACCAAACTCCTGGGGTTTCACAAATACGCTTTAACATTATTTGTTATATCTCCATTCTATATAGCTATGAATCCTCTGTTTAACATCGAAAACAACACCAACCTTATTCCATCTGGCAGCGACCACCACCACCAGCCTGTTCCACCTGGCAGCGACCACCTACACCACCAGCCTGTTCCACCTGGCAGCAACCACCACCACCACCAGCCTGTTCCACCTAGCAGTGACCACAACCACCACCACCAGCCTATTCCAACTGGTAGCGACCCCCATCACCACCAGCCTGTTCCATCTGGCAGCGACCACCATCACCACCAGCCTGTTCCACCTGGCAGCCACCACCACCAGCCTGTTCCACCTGATAGCGACCATCAGTACCATCAGCCTATTCCACTTGGCAACGACCACCACCAGCCTGTTCCACCTAGCAGCGACCACCACCACCAACTGCCTGTTCCACCTGGCAGCAACCACCACCACCAGCCTGTTCCACCTGGCAGTGACCACCATCACCACCAACCTGTTCCACCTGGCAGCCACCATCATCAGCCTGTTCCACCTGGCAGCGACCACCATCACCACCAGCCTGTTCCACCTGGCAGCGACCACCACCACAAACTGCCTGTTCCACCTGGCAGTGACCACCACCACCAGCCTGTTCCACCTGGCAGTGACCACCACCACCAGCCTGTTCCACCTGGCAGCGACCACCACCAGCCTCTTCCACCTGGCAGCGACCACCATCACCACCAGCCTGTTCCACCTGGCAGCCACCACCATCAGCCTCTTCCACCTGGCAGCGACCACCATCACCACCAGCCTGTTCCACCTGGCAGCCACCACCACCAGCCTGTGCCACCTGATAGCGACCACCACCACCAACAGCCTGTTCCACCTGGCAGCGACCACCACCAGCCTTTTCCACCTGGCAGCGACCACTACCACCACCGGCCTGTTCCACCTGGCAGCCACCACCACCAGCCTGTTCCACCCGATAGCGACCACCACTACCATCAGCCTGTTCCACCTGGCAGAGACCACCAACAGCCTGTTCCATCTGGCAGCGACCACCACCAACAACTGCCTGTTCCACCTGGCAGCAACCACCACCAGCCTGTTCCACCTGGCAGCGAACACCACCAGCCTGTTCCACCTGGCAGCGACCACCACCAGCCTGTTCCACCTGACAGCCACAACCACCAGAACTGTTCCACTTGGCAGTCACCACCACCAGCCTGTTCTATCTGGCAGTGATCACCACCACCACCAGCCTTTTCTACCTGGCAGCGACCACCACCACCACCAGCCTGTTCTATCTGGCAGTGATCACCACCACCACCAGCCTTTTCTACCTGGCAGCGACCACCACCACCAACTGCCTGTTCCACCTGGCAGCAACCACCACCACCAGCCTGTTCCACCTGGCAGTGACCACCACCACCAGCCTGTTCCACCTGGCAGCAACTACCACCACCAGCCTGTTCCACCTGGCAGCAACTACCACCACCAGCCTCTTCCACCTGGCAGCGACCACCATCACCACCAGCCTGTTCCACCTGGCAGCCACCACCATCAGCCTCTTCCACCTGGCAGCGACCACCATCACCACCAGCCTGTTCCACCTGGCAGCCACCACCACCAACCTGTTCCACCTGGCAGCGACAACCACCAGCCTGTTCCACCTGGCAGCCACCACCACCAGCCTGTTCCACCCGATAGCGACCACCACTACCATCAGCCTGTTCCACCTGGCAGAGACCACCAACAGCCCGTTCCATCTGGCAGCGACCACCACCAACAACTGCCTGTTCCACCTGGCAGCAACCACCACCAGCCTGTTCCACCTGGCAGCGACCACCACCAGCCTGTTCCACCTGGCAGCGACCACCACCAGCCTGTTCCACCTGACAGCCACCACCACCAGAACTGTTCCACTTGGCAGTCACAACCACCAGCCTGTTCTATCTGGCAGTGATCACCACCACCACCAGCCTTTTCTACCTGGCAGCGACCACCACCACCACCAGCCTGTTCTATCTGGTAGTGATCACCACCACCACCAGCCTTTTCTACCTGGCAGCGACCACCACCACCCTGTTCCACCTGGCAGCCACCATCATCAGCCTGTTCCACCTGGCAGCGAACACCATCACCACCAGCCGGTTCCACTTGGCAGTGACCACCACCACCAACTGCCTTTTCCACCTGGCAGCAACCACCACCAGCCTGTTCCACCTGGCAGTGACCACCACCACCAGCCTGTTCCACCTGGCAGCAACTACCACCACCACCAGCCTGTTCCACCTGGCAGTGACCACCACCACCAGCCCGTTCCACCTGGCAGCGACCACCACCAGCCTCTTCCACCTGGCAGCGACCACCATCACCACCAGCCTGTTCCACCTGGCAGCCATTACCATCAGCCTCTTCCACCTGGCAGCGACCACCATCACCATCAGCCTGTTCCACCTGGCAGCCACCACCACCAGCCTGTTCCACCTGATAGCGACCACCACCACCACCAGCCTGTTCCACCTGGCAGCGACCACCACCAGCCTGTTCCACCTGGCAGCCACCACCACCAACTGCCTGTTCCACCTGGCAGCAACCACCACCACCACCAGCCTGTTCCTCCTGGCAGCGACCACCACCAGCCTGTTCCACCTGGCAGCAACCACCACCAGCCTGTTCCACCTGACAGCCACCACCACCAGAACTGTTCCACTTGTCAGTCACCACCACCAGCCTTTTCCACCTTGCAGCGACCACCACCACCAGCCTGTTCTATCTGGCAGTGATCACCACCACCACCAGCCTTTTCTACCTGGCATCGACCACCACCACCACCAGCCTGTTCCACCTGGCAGCGACCACCCCCACCACCAGCCTTTTCTACCTGGCAGCGACCACCACCACCTCCAGGCTGTCCCACCTGGCAGTGACCACCACCACCACCAGCGTGTTCCACCTGGCAGCAACCACCACCAGCCTTGTCCACCTGGCAGCGACCACCACCAGCCTTGTCCACCCAGCACCAATTAAATTTTATCTGGCACCAATTTAAAGAGGCTCCTCCTGAATTTCACTTCATTGCCTGCACCCAGTTTGCTTACATGCTCAAACTAGGCAACTCCCTGTGCTTTTTTTCCTAAACTCACAGCCAGAGCTAGTACTGTCTGGCCTAAGTGTCCAGCATTGCCCTCTGCCCACCTTATACACATTCATTGGCTGCTAGTATCTGCCTCAGCACTGAGCGCTATCATTCATTACAGCAGAACAGAGAGCAGTGATCCTGTGCTATTATATATGGCAGTGCTATCCCTCACACCACATTCACAATGGTGATAGAGCTGTCACACATCCACTACATCACCCAAGGGGTGCAACCCCATCTCTGCAACCGTGCTGGTGGGGGTCCGCTGATGCCAGGGCCTATTTCAGCTGGATGTGCATCTGAGGATGCACAATTAGCTGCAGTGTGTTGTGGCGCAGAGACTCACTGGTTTCCTGCACTGCAGTGCACGCCACCATCCAATCAGAGGCCGGCAGCTGATGTCAGTGTGCCAGGCATTGGCGTCACATGGCAGTGACATCATATTGCTATTGCTGGCACGCCGATGTCAGCAGCTGGCCTCTGCACCCGAACAGACAAGGAAACTGAAGCTTGAGGGATTGGAGGGAGTTGAGTACAATATTTATTTTTTTCTTGCAGAGGCAGAATGGGGACACGTATACCAGGATGGGGGCACAATAGTACATAGTGAAGACAGGTGAATTTACAAGGGCCCATACACCCGACCAGCTTACAGGGGGCACGGAACCCATAAGACTATGGATGAGGCTAGTAAGGTCACATTGCGACCCTTGCGGTGATGTGACAAGTTTCGGAATGTAAGCATCAAAGAAAATAGTAGGGCCGCACCCTATAATCACATCGTCTCTATGGACATAAGGGCGCACATCCTCACCAGGGGGTCCATCCCAGATAAAAAGTCCAAATCCAAGCTGAAGAAAGGGACAGCGCTGTCCCTTTCTTCAGCTTGGATTTGGACTTTTTATCCAAGTTACGGAATGTGACCCTATTCACTTTATTTCTGCTGCTGTGTAATGTTTGAAATCAGGAGGATACGGAGTCTGCATGGGTCACATAGTACATTTTATTAGTGTATCAATGTGACCCATGCAGACTCTGTATCCTCCTGATTTCATATGTTACTTTTGATTGTTTTTTTTCTTTGTGACTGATTACACTTAATCGCTGTCCTTTCTCACAAATTATGCAACTGGGTTTTGCTTTGCTGTTGTGTCAGACCTCTCAACCATCCCAGATCTAGCGGAACAGTCCCGATTTTGAGATTTTGTCCCACTGTCCTGGCCGGGATCTTACTTTTCCCGCACTGCACTGAGATTGTAACAGACTCAGGAGAAACTACAGAAGCAGCGAGCGCAGGGACACGTGGGTCACATGACTGCGTCAAGTCAGAACTTGTCTAGTCAGGAACCTGAACCCCGCCCCCTCTAGTGACGTATCTCACCTATTTCCGCCACATTCGGAACTGCAGGAGCTCGGAGTCACTGATGATGAGTCTTCATTCTCCTCACACGGTGCCCTGTCTGCCCATCCTGTGGCAACTGTCTCTGTTACCGGGGGTGCTGTGTACTTACCGGAGCCAGTCCTGACGCGCTCCCTCCTGAAATGAAGATGATTACAACCTGGAGTGAGGTGTGTGTGGGGGTGTCCAGGGTCACATGGTGTAAACATCAGTGTCGTTTTACCACAGATTACTAGCACAGCATGCAGTGTCAGTACACTGTGGTAAAACTACTACTCCCAGCATGCAGTGTCAGTAATCTGTGGTAAAACTACTACTCCCAGCATGCAGTGTCAGTAATCTGTGGTAAAACTACTACTCCCAGCATGCAGTGTCAGTAATCTGTGGTAAAACTACTACTCCCAGCATGCAGTGTCAGTAATCTGTGATAAATCTACTACTTCCAGCATTCAGTGTCAATAAACTGTGGTAAAACTACTACTCCCAGCATGCAGTGTCAGTAATCTGTGGTAAAACTGCTACTCCCAGCATGCTGTGCTTGTAATCCATGATAAAACTACTACTCCCAGCATGGTAATAGTACTACTCAGGGAGTAGTTTTATCATGTATCACTGATGGGGAATGGGGGGCATGTACAAGAAAGCAGTGGGGGGGAATGGGAGGCATGTACGAGAAAACAGTATGGGGGAGTGGGGGGCATGTACAAGAAAACAGTACAGGGGAATGGGGGGCATGTATGAGGAAACAGTATGGGGGAATGGGGGGCATGTATGAGGAAACAGTATGGGGGAATGGGGGGCATGTATGAGGAAACAGTATAGGGAAATGGGGGGCATGTATGAGGAAACAGTATGGGGAAATGGGGGGCATGTATGAGGAAACAGTATGGGGGAATGGGAGGCATGTACGAGAAAACAGTATGGGGGAATGGGGAGCATGTACAAGAAAACAGTACAGGGGAATGGGGGGCATGTATGAGGAAACAGTACAGGGGAATGGGGGGCATGTATGAGGAAACAGTATGGGGGAATGGGGGGCATGTATGAGGAAACAGTATGGGGTAATGGGAGGCAGGTACGAGAAAACAGTATGGGGGAATGGGGGGCATGTACAAGAAAACAGTACAGGGGAATAGGGGGCATGTATGATGAAACAGTATGGGGGAATGGGAGGCATGTACGAGAAAACAGTATGGGGGAATGGGGGGCATGTACAAGAAAACAGTACAGGGGAATGGGGGGCATGTATGAGGAAACAGTACAGGGGAATGGGGGGCATGTATGAGGAAACAGTATGGGGGAATGGGGGGCATGTATGAGGAAACAGTATGGGGGATGGGTGCAGAAACAGTGGTGATTGGGGAGGGGTGCAGACAGTATGGGGAGCGAACAGGGAATGTATGCGGACACAGTATGAGTAGTGATGTGAAAATGTATGTGGACAGAGTATGGGGAGTGAGGGGGATGGGATGTGTGCAGATAGAGTATGGGGAGTCAGTGTGAGCAGGTAGTATAGAAAGTGAGGGGGTAAATATATGAGGAGACAGTATGGTGAACAGGAGGGATGTGAGAGAACACAGTATGAGGAGGAAGGGGAATAGGGTGAGGAGACAGTATGTGGGAGAAAAGTGAGTGGGCACAGAATAGAAACTGAGCAGTGGGGGCGTAGCATGTACTTTAATTCATTACTTGTAAATACATTTATTTTTTTCTGTTTATTATTGTTTATGAAACAGTGTGATCAGCAGTGCTAAATGGGTTGTGAAATAGGTGTGTTCAGAGGTGTGGTCTAAAATTTGCTGCGGAACGATGCACACGCCGCAACCTTTGTCCCTCTTTCCCTTCTTCAAAAGTTGGGAGGTATGGTTGTGTAATGTATCAGCAGCTTACAATAATTTTGTGCCGCACAACCTGTGCCATGGCCAAACACTGGGTAACCAGCATCCGCATATAATGCAGTGAAATGTACAGCAGAGTAAAGGGATTCACAGGATTCCATGGTTATCGGATCAGGGTCATGCAAAGTTACTCGGTCTCTCAGGAAATAGTCGCTCCTGTAAATGCCGCAGACATCCAGGACGCTTGTGGCCGAATACCAGCTGAACTTTTTGGGACCTTGGTCCAACTACAGTAGATGCTGCTGATCGATTGGCTCTAGTCTGTATATTATACACCTCACATACATGAGGACATGTCTGCATTGACTGATTTATGTATAAAATTTAATCGTAGGATTATAGTGATATAGATACATATTTATAGTGATATACGGTAGGAAATGGCCACACTCCAGACACGAGACAGTGAACACACTGCGCTCTTTATTCTCCCATGTATGTGCGACATTTCGGATCTTCACACTGTGAGCCTATCTCACGAACAATCATAGTATTTAAACAATGTATATATAGTTTACACGTCATAATCAGTGATTAATCAATATACATCAGGAAAGCATAGTGCATATGTCTACAGTGCAGTAATATCAATCTGCTCACGTGTCATTATGATATAACAGTAATCCATTTTTATTCTGTGCCAGATCACATGTATTGTGTGTGAGCGCGGCTAATCGCATATGAACTTTAAATGCTATATGGAGGCCTATACTCGCCGGTCTAAAATGAAAACCTTTGAATCCCCTCCAGGACATGCACTGTGTGCTGCAAGGAATCGCCAGTTTCAGACCTTTTGTAGAATTTACAATACAGCTCTGGCAAAAATTAAGAAACCACTGCAAAATTTTCAGTTTGTCTTTATAGGTATATTTTTGAGTAAAATGTCTTTTATTCTATAAACTCCTGACAACATGTCTCTGAATTTCCAAGCAATACATTTTGTATTTTTTTTCTGAAAATGAAAAATGGTCAAAATAACCAAAAAATGCAGCGCTTGCAGACCTCTATTAATGCAAAGAAAACAAGTGCATAACCATTTGAAAACAACAATACTAATGTTTTAACTCAGGAAGAGTTCAGAAATCAATATTTTGTGGAATAACCATGATTTTTAGTCACAGCTTTCATGCGTCTTGGCATGTTTGCCACCAGTCTTTCACACTGCTTCTGGCGCACAAATGTAAGCAGTTCTTTCATTATTTTGGTCTGCCTCTTTTCTGCTGTTGATTCTATGACCCCCCACTGGTTTATGGGGGCTGCATTAGGGAGCTGTTCCTCTGAATGTATCATGTGTTTTATGACATTGCTAAGGCTAGGTTCACATTGCGTTAATGTGTGCACGCTAACGGACAGCGTTGCACGGCGAAAATGTCGCAATTAACGCCGTGCAATGGGTCCGTTAGCGCACCCATTGACAGCAATGTAAATTTCACCTGCAGCGCATCGCTAGTGCGTGCCTTTTTCGGCTCGCGCTAGCGATGTGCCGTTCTTCTGTGGCGCGCCTCGGACGCTGCTTGCAGCGTCCGCGGCGCGCCCGAGGTCCGTTCCCTGCTCTCGCAGATCGGGGATCTGCGAGAGCGGGGACGTTAACGCGACCCCTAACGCGGCCCCTAAATAAACATTGCGTTAGCGCAATCCGCTAGCACTAGCGCTAAACGGATTGCTCTAACGCAATGTGAACCTAGCCTTACCCTGGATTGTGCTAAGAATGATATGATATTGGACATACTGCTTTATATGGGGTTGCACACTCTGCAATTTGCTGTTCTTTTTTCCTGTTTATATTCTCAGGACTATAGAGTGGTTGTGCCCGCATTTGTTTTTAAATTATGTTTTAATGTCACTTGCATTTTTATGTGTCAATAAAGATTTTTCACCATTTTTTATGATTTTCTGGAGTAGTGTGCACTTTTTACCATAGTGTTTTCCTTCTTTTTTCATATTGATTATCTTTACTACTGGTTTCACACCTCCCTGGTTTATGTTAATTATAGTAGTGCACCTGGGTCGTCCTAAAGTAAAATTTGTCTGACAAAAAGTTAAATGTTCATTTTTCCCTTCCATATTCCAAAAATTCCTGTGAAGCACCTGAAGGTTAAATAACTTCTTGAATGTGGTTTTCAGTACATTGAGGGGTGCAGTTTTTAGAATGGTGTCACTTCGGGGTATTTTCTGACACAAAGGCCCCTCAAAGTCATGTTAAATGTAATGCAGTCCCTAAAAAATGGTTTTGTAAATTTTGTTAGAAAAAAAGAAGTTGCTGGTCAAAGTTTAACCCTTATAACTTAACAAAAAAAGTTTCCAAAATTGTGCAAAATGTTATTTATTAACTATGTTGTGTGACATAACTCTGATTTAAGGGCATAACATTTCAAAGTTTGAAAATTGCTACATTTTCACATTTTTTGCCTAATTTTTGCCAAATTTCTGGGTTTTTTTTCACAAACAAGAGCAAGTCATATTGAAGAAATTTTACCACTATCATGAAGTACAATCTATCATGAAAAAACAGTCTCAGGCCTGTTTCACACATCAGTGGCTCCGGTACGTGTGGTGACAGTTTTCTCACGTACCGGAGACACTGACTTACGTAGACACATTAAAATAAATGTGTCTCTGCACATGGCAGCGTGTTTTCACGGACCGTGTGTCCGTTTGCAAAACACGGAGACATGTCAGTGTTCGTGGGAGCGCACGTATCGCACGGACCCATTAAAGTCAATGGGTGTGTGTCAACACGCACCGCACACGGATGCCGTCCGTGTGCCTCCCGTGTGTCGACTGAGGACCACACGGACCGTGCAGGAGACAGCGCTACAGTAGGGGTGGAGCCGCATATTCATCCCTGTAATGAGCGGTACCACGTGACCGCTCATACAGGACAAGCTGCGGCGCTGAGAGGAAGCATTGCGGGAGCTGGGTGAGTATTTTAATGCAAGAGGGCGGGCGCACAGGGGGTGGGAGGCGGGAGGTGACCAGGAACTTTATTTTAAACACAAAAAAACAAAAAACATTGATTTTTCATTCCTTCTCTCCAGTGAACGCTGCTGGGGAGAAGGAATGAATGACAGCTTCAGCACCATGCGCAGGGGGGACAGCGCTTACTGTAGCGCTGTCTCCTGCACGGTCCATGTGGTCCTCAGTCGGCACAAGGCTGCTGCACGTGTGCCACACTGATGTGCCACGTGAGCACACCGACACGGATAACTCCGGTACCGGAATTATCTGGACGTGTGAGACCGGCCTTAGAATCAGTGGGATCTGCTGAAATGTTCCACCGTTATTACCTCATAAAGTGACACTAGGCAGAAGCGTAAAATTTGGCCCGGTTGTGTAGATGAAAACAGGCTCGGGGGTAAAGCGGTTAATATTCTGTAATCTATGGTTTACGGAACAGTAAGATATCAGTTATTATTTTCTTACATCAGTGGCATATCCAGGGGGGGCAGCCGGGGCATGTGCCCTGGGCGCAACCGATAGGGGGACGCCAGCGGGCCGCTTGATGATGCGGCGGTCCAAGGAGGCTCCTCGTTGGCGGCATCTGCCACCCCCACAGTCTGAGATAATCCTGTTCTCTGAGCCGGCTGTCAAATTGACAGCCGGCTCAGAGAAAGTGCTGCGCGTCCTCGTCGAATCGCAAGGTGTACAGCGGCGCCGCGGCTGTCGCTAGTAATACCTTTCGGCTTGCCGCTTGCCTTGTCACTGTGAATCTGTGTGAGACGAGTCCCTTCTCAGCCAGTTGAAGCCCTAGCCCCTGACGACCACTGAGCGGCGCTGACCGCCGCTGGCACTTCCGCATCAGGGAAGCGCCAGCAGCGGCTGACGTCACTGAGCGTGACTGTGACAGGCTGCTGCTGCGTTGCGCCGGTGTTCGGGTGTAGAGTGCACTGTTGGATGGTGCCGGTGGTAAGTGCTCCAGACCACGGAGACCGGGTAATGGAGCTGAAGTCAGAAGACACCGACCAAACTTAATAATCAGTCGGAATGATAATGTTTGAAATTTAAGGGGGCTGGCTGGTTGGGGGGTCGGCTATATGGAGCCTGCAAGCATGACAGGGAGGGTCGGGAGCAGTGGCCAGGGGCAACGCAACGGTATGTGTCACACTTGTGACTGAGGACTGAAGCAAAGCCAGGGGGCTGGATGAAAGACTGAGGAACATACAGTATGATATGGGGGGATGGGGGCACAAATCAGGACATTGTGGGGGCACAAATCTGGACAGTATGGGGGCACAAATCGACATTATGGGGCACAAATCTGGACAGTATGGGGGCACGAATCGACATTATGGGGGCACAAATCTGGACATTATGGTGGCACGAATCTGGACATTATGAGGGCACAAATCGGGACAGTATGGGGGCACAAATCAGGACATTATGGGGGCACAAATCAGGACAGTATGGGGGCACAAATCTGGACATTATGGGGGCACAAATCAGGACATTATGGGGGCACAAATCGACATTATGGGGGCACAAATCTGGACATAGGGGCACAAATCTGGACATTATAGGGGCACAAATCTGGACATTATGGGGGCACAAATCAGGACATTATGGGGGCACAAATCAGGACAGTATGGGGGCACAAATCGACATTATGGGGGCACAAATCTGGACATTATAGGGGCACAAATCTGGACATTATGGGGGCACAAATCAGGACATTATGGGGGCACAAATCTGGACATTATGGGGGCACAAATCTGGACATTATGAGGGCACAAATCAGGACATTATGGGGGCACAAATCTGGACATTATGGGGGCACAAATCAGGACATTATGGGGGCACAAATCTGGACATTATGGGGGCACAAATCTGGACATTATGGGGGCACAAATCTGGACATTATGAGGGCACAAATCAGGACATTATGGGGGCACAAATCTGGACAGTATGGGGGCACAAATCAGGACATTATGGGGGCACAAATCAGGACATTATGGGGGCACAAATCTGGACATTATGTTTCAATAGAGTTAAGGTTCAAATGGGGAAGTTTGTTTTTTTTTGGGGAGGGGGGGGCGCCAAACTGATCCTTTGCCCCGGGTGCAGGAAAAGCTAGATACACCTCTGCCTTACATTTATCTGTGTATACAAATTATCTACTATATAATTGTCTAAGGGTACTTCCGTCTGTCCTTCTGTCTGTCACCGTTATTCGTTCGCTGATTGGTCTCGGCAGCTGCCTGTCATGGCTGCCGCGACCAATCAGCGACGCGCACAGTCCAGAAAAAAATGGCCGCTTACTCCCCGCACTCACTGCCGGCGCCCGCATACACCGCTCACACAGGGTTAATGCCGGCGGTAACGGACCGCGTTATGCCGCAGGTAACGCACTCCGTTACCGCTGCTATTAACCCTGTGTGTCCCCAACTTTGTACTATTGATGCTGCCTATGCGGCATCAATAGTACAAAATGTAATGTTAAAAATAATAAATAAAAAAAAAAAACCTGCTATACTCACCCTCCGCCGCCTTTCTCGCTCCTCGCCACGCTCCCCGGACCGCTCCATTACAAGCGTCAGCTTGCCGTCCGGTCCCGTCCCAGGGCTGGTGTGCGGCAAGGACCTGCCGTGACGTCACGGTCATGTGACCGCGACGTCTTCATAGGTCCTGCTCCCACCAGCCCTGGCACTTGCAATGGAACTCTGCTTCAGGAAAATGGCCGCCGCGATCTCGATCTGCGCACGCGCAGCATCCAGCGACCATTTTCCTGAAGCCGACCACTACCATCTGCACAGGATCCCAGGAAGAGAAGAGGCTCAGGGGGGACGCGGAGGAGCAGCGACAAGAATGGTGAGTATGATACACTACAAGGGGCCCTCGGATCGTTAGGTGAGTATGTTTATTTTTTATTTTTTGGCCCTATACGTGCCTCGGTAATATACTACGTCACTGGGCAATATCCTACGTGGCTCTGCTGTATACTACAAGGCTGGGCAATATAATACGTGGCTGGGCAATATACTACAAGGCTGGGCAATATACCACAAAGCTGTGCAATATACTATGTGGCTCTGTGCAATATACTACGTAGCTGCGCAATATCCTACGTCGCTGTGCTGTATACTATGTAGCTGGGCAATATACTACGTCGCTGGGCAATATACTACGTGACTGGGCAATATACTACGTGGACATGCATACTCTAGAATACCCGATGCGTTAGAATCGGGCCACCATCTAGTTAATATATATTTGTATGCAAAAACATGTTTTCAATACATAAAAGCATCAGTAGATGGCAGCATCACCCACAGCAGCTGGAGTTGTGATGAGTCATGCTCGGTGTGCAGGGCTGGACCTGTGTATACAGAGCTGTGCAGTGATCGTCCGGATGTCGGGGTCAGGAGTCGCTGAGGTCGTCCTGTGATCGGTGAGTGGGCTTCATGGTGTCCCCCTGTGATCACATCCTGTACTAGGAGTAGGACTAATGTAGCCTGCTCACTGCTCCAGCTGAATGGCGTGTGGGTCTTATAGGAGTGCAGCACTGGCTGCAGCCACAGGAGGCAGCAGCTTCCCCCGTGTCTCTATGTTTTGCTAAGTGCATGTAAGACGCAATAAGGGTCATGGCTCAATACTGCAGGATGCATGCATTTATATAAGTTGGCAAAAGTGTCACATTTATTAAACTGGCAGACATGATGTGCTATATTCGACATTTCAGAAACTTTTTTTTTACAGTTATTGTGGTGGAATAACCTGGTAAATTCCTTCTGTAAATCAGAACGTTTACAGTAATCCCAAATTTGTATAGGTGTTTTAATGCTTAAAAAACAAATGGCCTTCTGGTGCCATGTTCACACAAAAAAAAAAATTACCTGGTCCCATACCATGGCTGAAGCATCAGGCTATGAGCACACGCTGCAGATTTTGCTGCGGTGTACAGCACCATGTAAACCTATGGAAAACAAAATCCGCAGGACACCGAAACGCAACGGTTTATATTCCGCAGCATGTCAATTCTTTGCGCGGATTCCGCAGCGGTTTACACCTGCTCCTCAATAGGAATCCGCAGGTGTAAAACCGCAGGGTGAACCTGAGGAAAACCACGGTAAATCCGCGGTAATTCCATAGTAAATCTGCAGTGCGGTTTTCCTGCGGATTTACCAAAATCAGTCCTGAAAAATCTGCACACCATTCCACAACGTGTTCACATAGCCTCAAAGAGAAGGTAAATAGTGATGAGTGGACGTCCAAGTCAGGGCAGACTTTAAAAAAAAAAGTTTGGTTGGGGATCTGGACCTGACTAGTGATGAGCGAATGTACTCGCTACTCGAGATTTCTCGAGCATGCTCCGGGGATCCTCTGAGTATTTTTTAGTGCTCAGAGATTTAGTTTTTCTTGCCGCAGCTGAATGATTTACATCTGTTAGCCAGCATAAGTACATGTGGGGGTTGCCTGGTTGCTAGTGAACCCCCACATGTACTTATGCTGGCTAATAGATGTAAATCATTCAGCTGCGGCAAGAAAAACTAAATCTATGAGCACTAAAAAATACTCGGAGGATCCACGAGCGTGCTCGAGAAATCTCAAGTAACGAGTATATTCGCTCATCACTAGACCTGACCCAAACTCCATGTAAATCAATGGAGACCCAAACTTTTACTTGCAGGCTGTAAAATGTTCATAGTAACCGCCAATGTTCAGCAAAAGGAAGCAACATGTGTGTAATAGCAGGACAATCGCCCTGCAAACAAATGTGGATTGTGAGGGATGAAAATAGGAGAATAGCAAAAAAAAATATAACGTGTGGTCCCCTCTATTTTTGATAACCAGCGTAGGTAAAGCAGACATCTGGAGGCTGGTATTATCAGGCTGGAAAGATGCGGCAATTGTGGCTCTTTGCCCATCTCTTCCTGCTTGCCCTGGTTCGTTGACAAACGGTAATATTTTGGGGTTGACAGCTGACATCAAGCCCAGAGGTTAGTAATGAGGTGACATCTATCAGACACCCCAATTGTTAACCCGATAACTGAATAGTTAAAAAAATACATACACAGAAAAAAACAAACACTTTATTTGAATAAAGACTCCCCCCACTTTCCCTAGTTTACCAGTGTATTACCAGTGTATTACTTGAACCTGTCACCCCCAAAACCGAAGATGAACTAAGCCCACCAGCATCAGGGGCTTATCTACAGCATTCTGAAAGATAAGAAAAACAAGTTATATTATACTCACCCAGGGGCGGTCCTGCTGCGGTCCGGTCCAATGGGCGTCACGGTCAGGTCCGGGGCCTCCCATCTTCTTACGATGACGTCCTCTTGTAGTCACGCTGTGCGCAGGCTCCGGGCCTCTCTGTCCTTTCCCGGTGCCTGTGCACTGCAGTACTTTGCTCTGCCCTCAACAGGGCAGACAAAGTACGCCTGCGCCGGAGCCACAGCGTGAAGACAAGAAGAGGACGTCATTGTAAGAAGATGGGAGGCCCCGGACCGCAACGCCTATCGGACCGGACTGCAAGGGGGAACACCCCTGGGTGAGTATAAGGCCGGCGTCACACTAGCGAGTTTTACGGACGTATGAGCGCCGAAAGTACGTCCGTAAAAAACGCATTACACACGGCCCAATTATTCTCTATGGGGCTGCTCCTATCAGCCGTATATTACGCATCCGTAATATACGGTCTTGTACGGCCGTAGAAAATCGCAGCATGCTGCGTTTGTCACCGTATTGCGCAAAAAAATCGCCAATGAAAGTCTATGGGGGTGAGAAAAATACGGATTACACACGGACCAGCAGTGCGACTTGCGAGAAATACGCAGCGGTGTTAGTGAAAAGCCGGTAATTCAATTGCTGGCTTTTCATTTCTCCTTCCCAAACCCAACATGATATGAGACATGGTTTACATACAGTAAACCATCTCATATCCCCTTTTTTTTTGCATATTCCACACTACTAATGTTAGTAGTGTGTATGTGCAAAATTTGGGTGCTGTAGCTGCTAAAATAAAGGGTTAAATGGCGGAAAAAATTGGCGTGGGCTCCCGCGCAATTTTCTCCGCCAGAGTGGTAAAGCCAGTGACTGAGGGCAGATATTAATAGCCAGGAGAGGGTCCATGGTTATTGCCCCCCCCCCCCCCCCCCGGCTACAAACATCTGCCCCCAGCCACCCCAGAAAAGGCACATCTGGAAGATGCGCCTATTCTGGCACTTGGCCACTCTCTTCCCACTCCCGTGTAGCGGTGGGATATGGGGTAATGAAGGGTTAATGTCACCTTGCTATTGTAAGGTGACATTAAGCCAGATTAATAATGGAGAGGCGTCAATTATGACACCTATCCATTATTAATCCAATTGTATGAAAGGGTTAAAAACCACACACACATTATTAAAAATTATTTTAATGAAATAAACACACAGGTTGTTTTAATATTTTATTGCTCTCTCAATCCATCTGAAGACCCTCGCTTGGCAAAATAATAAACCAACAATATACACTCACCGGCCACTTTATTAGGTACACCATGCTAGTAACGGGTTGGACCCCCTTTTGCCTTCAGAACTGCCTCAATTCTTCGTGGCATAGATTCAACAAGGTGCTGGAAGCATTCCTCAGAGATTTTGGTCCATATTGACATGATGGCATCACACAGTTGCCGCAGATTTGTCGGCTGCACATCCCAAAGATGCTCCATACAAGGCAGGATGGATCCATGCTTTCATGTTGTTTACGCCAAATTCTGACCCTACCATCCGAATGTCGCAGCAGAAATCGAGACTCATCAGACCAAGCAACGTTTTTCCAATCTTCTACTGTCCAATTTCGATGAGCTTGTAAAAATTGTAGCCTCAGTTTCCTGTTCTTAGCTGAAAGGAGTGGTACCCGGTGTGGTCTTCTGCTGCTGTAGCCCATCTGCCTCAAAGTTCGACGCACTGTGCGTTCAGAGATGCTCTTAGGCCTACCTTGGTTGTAACGGGTGGCGATTTGAGTCACTGTTGCCTTTCTATCAGCTCGAACCAGTCTGCCCATTCTCCTCTGACCTCTGGCATCAACAAGGCATTTCCGCCCACAGAACTGCCGCTCACTGGATTTTTTTTCTTTTTCGGACCATTCTCTGTAAACCCTAGAGATGGTTGTGCGTGAAAATCCCAGTAGATCAGCAGTTTCTGAAATACTCAGACCAGCCCTTCTGGCACCAACAACCATGCCACGTTCAAAGGCACTCAAATCACCTTTCTTCCCCATACTGATGCTCGGTTTGAACTGCAGGACATTGTCTTGACCATGTCTACATGCCTAAATGCACTGAGTTGCCGCCATGTGATTGGCTGATTAGAAATTAAGTGTTAACAAGAAGTTGGACAGGTGTACCTAATAAAGTGGCCGGTGAGTGTACATACCTTCTGATGAACTGTCAGGTCCCACGAAGTAAATCCATCTGAAGGGGTTAAATCAATTTACAGGCAGGAGCTGTGCTAAAGCACTCGCTCGTACCTGTAAACCCCGGGTGCTGAAAGGAAAGCTGGGTGATCTGTACTTACATTGAGTTGCGGTGAGGCGCCCTCTGCTGGATGTTCTCATGAACTGCAGCCTTGGAAAAGTTCCCACGCTGGAGTTCATGTGAGTTCATCCTGCATAGGGCGCCTCACCGCGACTCAATGTAAGTACAGATCACCCAGCTTTCCTTTCAGCACCCGGGGTTTACAGGTACGAGCGAGTGCTTTAGCACAGCTCCTGCCTGTAAATTGATTTAACCCCTTCAGATGGATTTACTTCGTGGGACCTGACAGTTCATCAGAAGGTATGTATATTGTTGGTTTATTATTTTGCCAAGCGAGGGTCTTCAGATGGATTGAGAGAGCAATAAAATATTAAAACAACCTGTGTGTTTATTTCATTAAAATAATTTTTAATAATGTGTGTGTGTGTGGTTTTTAACCCTTTCATACAATTGGATTAATAATGGATAGGTGTCATAATTGACGCCTCTCCATTATTAATCTGGCTTAATGTCACCTTACAATAGCAAGGTGACATTAACCCTTCATTACCCCATATCCCACCGCTACACGGGAGTGGGAAGAGAGTGGCCAAGTGCCAGAATAGGCGCATCTTCCAGATGTGCCTTTTCTGGGGTGGCTGGGGGCAGATGTTTGTAGCCGGGGGGGGGGGCAATAACCATGGACCCTCTCCTGGCTATTAATATCTGCCCTCAGTCACTGGCTTTACCACTCTGGCGGAGAAAATTGCGCGGGAGCCCACGCCAATTTTTTCCGCCATTTAACCCTTTATTTTAGCAGCGACAGCACCCAAATTTTGCACATACACACTACTAACAGTAGTGTGGAATATGCAAAAAAAGGGGATATGAGATGGTTTACTGTATGTAAATCATGTCTCATATCCTGTCGGGTTTGTGAAGGAGAATTGAAAAGCCGGCAATTGAATTACCGGCTTTTCACATATATCGCGCTGAACTAAATATAAATACAGAATATATATATATGTGTGTCTCAATGACATATATATATATATATATATATATATATATCGCAGAAAATATCGCAGTACGGATGCCATACGGATTACATACGGAGGATGCCATGCGCAAAATACGCTGACACACCCTGCCTACGGAGGACATACGGATCACTATTATTTTTGTCTTATGCTGAGTGTGACGCCGGCCTAATCTAACCTCTTTTTCTCATCTTTCAGGATACATCAGGGGCTTATCTACAGCATTACAGAAGGCTGTAGATAAGCCCCTGATGCCGGTGGGCTTAGCTCACCCTCGATTTTGGGGGTGACAGGTTCCCTTTAAAAATAAATCTGATACAACTTTAGCATCACTGCAAGAAAACATTATTTTGCGTAGCCTTGTGGCCTTCCTCCCATAATGACCTGCAGCTATGACATCTTACGGATTATCAGACTTTGTTCAGTGGTGGTCAGTACCTGAGCTATCCCACAACAGTGGTTTCTACTGCAGTACTTTGTATGGCAGAGTCGTTTTCCATCTCCATACTTAATGGGGAAGTCTCTCTCTCTCTTTCTCTCTTTCTCTCTCCTAAAGATTGTACGCTGTTAGCTGTGGTCCTCTCCAGTTCAGGGTTAGGCTACTTTCACACTTGCGTCGGTACCGGTCCGTCGCCAAGCGTCGGCGCGACGTACCGACGCACGTTGTGAAAATTATGCACGACGTGGGCAGCGGATGCAGTTTTTCGACGCATCCGCTGCCCATTCTAAAGTCCGGGGCGGAGTTCCGGCCGCGCATGCGTGGTAGAAAATGGCAGACGTGACGTACGAAAAAACGTTACATTGAATGTTTTTTCGTGCCGACGGTCCGCCAAAACACGACGGATCCAGTGCACAACAGACGCGACGTATGGCCATATGTCGCAATCTGTCGGCAATACAAGTCTATGGGAAAAAAACGCATCCTGCGGGCACATTTGCAGGATCCGTTTTTTTCCCAAAACGACGGATTGCGACGTATGTCACACGACGCAAGTGTGAAAGAAGCCTAAGCTGTTATGGTCAGCGGGGTCCTCTCTCTCCTGTAGAGTGTAAGCTCTTATGGTCAGTGGGGTCCTCTCCTGTACAGTGTAAGCTCTTATGGTCAGCGGGGTCCTCTCCTGTACAGTGTAAGCTGTTATGGTCAGCGGGGTCCTCTCTCTCCTGTAGAGTGTAAGCTCTTAGGGTCAGCGGGGTCCTCTCCTGTACAGTGTAAGCTGTTATGGTCAGCGGGGTCCTCTCCCTCCTGTAGAGTGTAAGCTCTTATGGTCAGCGGGATCCTCTCTCTCCTGTACAGTGTAAGCTCTTATGGTCAGCGGGGTCCTCTCCTGTACAGTGTAAGCTGTTATGGTCAGCGGGGTCCTCTCCCTCCTGTAGAGTGTAAGCTCTTATGGTCAGCGGGATCCTCTCTCCTGTACAGTGTAAGCTGTTATGGTCAGCGGGGTCCTCTCCCTCCTGTAGAGTGTAAGCTCTTATGGTCAGCGGGGTCCTCTCCTGTACAGTGTAAGGTGTTATGGTCAGCAGGGTCTTCTCTCTCCTGTATAGTGTAAGCTCTTATGGTCAGTGGGGTCCTCTCCCTCCTGTAGAGTGTAAGCTCTGAGGCCACGTGCACACATTGCGGAAAGTGTTGTGGATTTTTCCAGACTAATTTTGGTAAATGCGCAGGTAAACCGCACTGCGGATTACCTGCGGAATTACCACGAATTTACCGCGCTATTTGTGCGGATTACACATGTGGTTTTATACCTGCGGATTCCTATTATGGAGCAGGTGTAAACCGCTGCGGAATCCGCACAAAGAATTGACATGCTGCGGAAAAAACAACGCTACTTTTCCGCGCTGTTTTTTACACAGCATGTGCACTGCGGATTTTGTTTTCCATAGGTTTACATGGTACTGTAAACTCAGGGAAAACTGCTGCGAATCCCCAGCGGCCAATCCACAATGTGTGCACATAGCCTTAGAGTCAGCAAGCTTCTCTCTCCCTCTTATGCCCATGTGTATTTTGTGAGAAATTACAAGTTTTGCAGTATTGAAATCCGCACACATTTATTCTCTGCAAATTTAATTTTTGAGGAAAATTAAATGTTTCAAAAGATCCGCACATCTCTATTTTTTTTTCTCTTCTAACTCATTTTTCAAATTCACTCCAAAAGATTACTAAAAAGAAACCTCAGTGTGCACATACCCATAGACCCTGCAGTTACTATTGGCTGTAAAATTCAAGGTGTTAAATTGCAGAAATCTAAGCTAACAGTGATTGCTGCGGTTACAGGTAAGTGCTCTCCATACATCAGCGCCTCGCATGTGACGTACATGTGTGTTACATATCTCAGGAGGAGGTTAAAAGTTGTACCTCTGCTTTCCCACAAGCTAAGGCCCCAATACAATAGTGATTCGTCGTTCACGAACGATCCGGTACAAAGAGCTGGCTCCCTGCTGTGAACGATGAGAGTTGGCACCCTAGTGAGAGCTAAATTCTCTGGATGGCTCTCACTGGGCATAAAATCCAGGTGTTCGGCAGACGTAACTCCGCCCACCCAAACAAAACTCCACCCATTAAATTAAGTTAGTTACTAGCAAGTGGGTGAAGTTTCTGCCGTAGGTGGGCAGGGTTTTGGAAGCGTGAACACATATTTAATAGGGATCTATTTAGGATTAAAAAAACGCCGTCTCTTTTTGGTGAGTGGAACCGTGAGAGCCGAATAACCAAAAAGAGCCGGACTGCCCATCAATACACAAGTCTATTGAGCGATGCTGCGCCCACTGGACGGGCTCTGGCCGGGAGTATGTATAGCACATACATACCCTCCAATCCTGGCTCAGAAACTGCACTGCGAGGATTCATAAGTCTGCAGTCACAGAGAGTGTCGGCCTTCACTATTGTCAGAGGGCCAGCAGCCAGCCCTCACTAAGCATTTTTGGAGGGCCAGCATTTATGCATAGCTATATATTGCTACTGCAATATAATTTATCCATCTGAGGTGGGAAAATTTTCTTTTTCATATTAATACTGTTAAGTTTGAAACTTGGAGGGCCAGCAGGAGGCCCCCACAATTTTCAGAGGGCCAGCAGGCTTCTCATGGACAGATGATACCAAGATAGTTTTTTGGTAAAGTGCATTATTCTACTGTTTACTGTCCATGAAATGAGGCCTACAAATAAAAGAACACAGTAGTTACAGTCAAATATTGTGAGGTTCAAATATATTTTGGGGTTGTTGACAGGCGGATGAGCCCATCGGTTATAATTCCCCTGTGGCAGTAAAAACCCTCTCTGACAAAATGCTAGCGGCAGGTTAGGACCTCCAAGGCATTGTAAGGTACAGAGGAATCATAGAGGACACTGGTATTGTTGGCAGGGTACTCCTTCAGCATCTTCCAAAACTTTTTCAGAGTACCCCGTGCTGCAGTGCTTCTGGCTTGTGACTAATGTTGACGTTTGTGTGATGGAGGGTGAGGAGGAGCAGGAGTAAAAAGTGAGGGAAACCCCAATTAAACCAGGGCCGCCAATACTTTGTGTTGACAGCACGTGTTCTGTCCCAGGGTCTGACTGGGTCCTGGCTTCCACAAAATACACCCAGTGTCCCGTCAGGGAAATGAAATATCCTTGGCCACAAGCACTTGTCCAGGTGTCCGTGGTTAAACGGACCTCCCAATAACAGCATTCGTCAGGGCACGGCTGATGTTATATGACACGTGCTTGTGTAAGGTGGGAACGGCACACCGAGAGAAATAGTGGTGGCTGGAGACGGAGTACCGAGTGACGTCCACCTCCATGAGGTTGCAGAAATCTTCAGTCTCCACAAGCCCAAGCGGCAACATTTTCAGGGCAAGCAGTCTGGAAATGTGGCCGTTTAGTATGATGGCTTTTGCATGGGTGGCTGTGTATTTTATGCTTGCATTCGAAGGACTGGGGTAGGGACAACTGAACGCTGCACTGGGACGTGGACGTGGATGCAACCGTAATTGCATTTTCCCGCCGTCGCCTACTTTAGAGCATGGTTGCTCAAATATTTGGGCATCGCTACATGCAATCTTATGTCACACTTGAAATAGGCAGAGTGAGAGGCCAGAATCTAAAAATTGAAATGTGAACAGCTCTTTGGAGTGTCATGTCTGGCTGTATGCTTTTGCTTCATGAAAACCGCAGTAAAAATGGTGTATAATATTTTCTTGCTCAGAAAAATGTGCAGAATTAAGAACAAAAATATTAGCTCTGAGAAGGGCTTCTGGTATGAGTTGCAGCAGAAAGGAAGAAAGTACGATTAGCCCTATCCTGTCCTACAGGATCACTTCAGCACAATCTCGCCCTGAGGCTATGTGCACACATTACAGATTTGACTGTGGAATTTTCTGTGCAGATTCTACATTTCTTGGCAGAAAACGCAGGTCAGAATCTGCACCTTTGTTTGGTATGTGCACATGTTGCAGATTTTTGTGCAGATTAATTCTTTTTTTCCCCCCTGCAGATTTTTATTATGGAATGGGTGCAGAAACGCAGCAGATCTGCACAAAAGAAGTGACATGGTCCTTTTTTGAATCTGCTGCGTTTTCCATGCAGATTTTTCCGCACCGTTAGCACAGCATTTTTTTTTGCCATTGATTTACATTGTACTGTAAGGCTATGTGCACACGTTGCTGATTAGGCTTAGGAATTTATGGTGCGGATTCTGCACCTCTTGGCAGAAAACGCAGGTGCGGATTTGGCGCGTTTTTTGTGCGGATTTTGTGCAGTTTTGCTGCGGATTTTGTGCAGATTTTGTGCGGATTTACTGCGTTTTTTACCCCTGCGGATTTCTATAATGGAATGGGTACAAAATCGCTGCAGATCCGCAAAAAAGAAGTGACATGCTCCTTCTTTTAATCCGCAGCGTTTCCGCACGGAATTTTCCGCAGTATTAGCACATAATTTTTTTTTTTTACCATTGATTTACATTGTACTGTAAATCACTTGCGGATCTGCAGGAAATCTGCAACGTGTGCACATACCCTAAGAGCTGCTAACAGCAGTATTACTATTTATTATAATTAGACCTTTGTTGTACTTTCACAGAACTATAAATGTGGTTGAATCCGTGGCTAATACGCATCTACAATTCTGTCTCTCTCTCACCAGCACCTCTTCCTACTTCCTGCCTGTTTCTGGGGTACAGTGTACTGTGCATGGTGTCATGGGTCTTACATAGACTTGATGACCCAGTGCAGCCAGCCAATCAGAGTAATGCCACAACCAAGATGGCTAATTCATTATAGTGACTGGCAGACAATTCCCACAGGTTCATTGGCTATCTATAAAGCTCCGAACATGCAGGGCAGGGACTCGAGCTCCCGCTCAAGCATTCTAAAAATCCTCGCCGAGTAACGAGCCTCTGAGCAAACTGATACTTGGGCGAGTAAGGGTATGTGCACATGTATTCTTGAGGTCTGCGGATTTTTCCGCAGCGGATTTGTGAAAACCACAGGTAAAAGGCACTGCGTTTTACCTGCGGATTTCCTGCGGAATTACCGTGGTTTTTGTGCGGATTCCACTGCGGTTTTACACCTGCGGTTTTCTATTATGGAGCAGATGTAAACCGCTGCAGATTCCGCACAAAGAATTGACATGCTGCGGAATGTAAACCGCTGCGTTTCCGCATGTTTTTTTCTGCACCATGTGCACTGCGGATTGCGTTTCCCATAGGTTTACATTGTACTGTAAACGCATGGGAAACTGCTGCGGACCCGCAGCTGCGGAAACGCTGCAGATCGGCAGCAAAATCCGCAGCGTGTGAACATAGCCTAATGAGTAGTGACGAGAACGCTCCCTCATCACTAGAGAATACCCCTAATAGAGAAAAACGAGCAGCATCCAATCCAGGTGAAAAAAAGTAGAGATTCTTTATTCTGCCATCATAATCATACAACGTTTCGACCAAGCATGGTCTTTATCAAGTATACATCATGGTACAAATGCCAGCCTTAGGGCTCTTTCACACGTCCTGATATTTCCGGTACCAGAAAAACCGGTACCGGAGATATCCGTGTCCGTATGTCCGTGTGCTCAAGTGGCATATCAGTGTGGCACACGTGCGGCATCCGTGTGCCGCCTGAGGACCACACGGACCGTGCAGGAGAGACAGCGCTACAGTAAGCGCTGTCCCCCCCCGCATGTGGTGCTGAAGGCAGAATTCATCTCTTCTCCCCCAGCGTTTGTTGGAGAGAAGAGATGAAAGATCTTTTTTTTTGGGGGGGTGAAAAATAAATTTTGCATGTGGCCCCCGCCTCCCCCCTCAGTGCGCCGCCTGGCCCCTTGCCGCAGAAATACTCACCTAGCTCCCGCGATGTCTCCTCTGTCCTCTCAGCGCTGGCAGCTTCTCCTGTGTGAGCGGTCACGTGGGACCGCTCATTACAGTCAGGGAATATTCCCAGACTGTAATGAGCGGTCCCACGTGACTGCTCACACAGGAGAAGCTGCCAGCGCTGAGAGGACAGAGGAGACAACGCGGGAGCTAGGTGAGTATTTCTGCGGCAAGGGGCCAGGCGGCGCACTGAGGGGGGAGGCGGGGGGCACATACAAAATTTATTTAAAAAAAAAACAAAAAAACAACTTGATCTTTCATCTCTTCTCTCCGGCGGGGAAGAAGAGATGAATTCCGCCTTCAGCACCACAGCGGGGGGGACAGCGCTTAGTGTAGCGCTGTCTCTCCTGCGGGCGGTACGTGCACACGGAGGAGAGTGCACACTGTTCTCCGTGTGCACGTGTGCTGACCGTATTGTGGTCCGTGCTGCCGGTAAAAAACGGACATGTCTACGTGTTTTCAGCACGGACATACGGTCCGTGTGAAAACACGCACATGTGCATAGACCCATTCATTTAAATGGGTCTACGTGTGTCAGTGTCTCCGGTACGTGAGAAAACTGTCACTACACGTACCGGAGACACTGACGTGTGAAAGAGGCCTTATATAGTGTGGAGCTCAACAAGCACCAATCAGCATCAAGGAACTGCCTTCAATCAATATACAGTTAGGCCCATATATATTTGGACAGAGACAACATTTTTCTAATTTTGGTTATAGACATTACCACAACGAATTTTAAACAAAACAATTCAGATGCAGTTGAAGTTCAGACTTTCAGTTTTCATTTGAGGGTATCCACATTAAAATTGGATGAAGGGTTTAGCAGTTTCAGCTCTTTAATAATAATATAATAATAATAATAATTTTATTTATATAGCGCCAACATATTCCGCAGCGCTTTACAACTTATAGAGGGGACTTATACAGACAACAGACATTACAGCATAACAGAAATCACAGTTCAAAACAGATACCAGGAGGAATGAGGGCCCTGCTGCTCGCAAGCTTACAATCTATGAGGAAAAGGGGAGACACAAGAGGTGGATGGTAACAATTGCTTTAGTTATTTGGACCAGCCATAGTGTAAGGCTCGGGTGTTCATGTAAAGCTGCATGAACCAGTTAACAGCCTAAGTATGTAACACGTGCCACGTGCCACCCTGTTTTTAAAGGGACCAAAAGTAATTGGACAATTGACTCCAAGGCTATTTCATCGTTATGTCATTCTCAATTAAGCAGATAAAAGGCCTGGAGTTGATTTGAGGTGTGGTGCTTGCATTTGGAAGGTTTTGCTGTGAAGTAAACATGTGGTCAAAGGAGCTCTCCATGCAGGTGAAGCAAGCCATCCTTAAGCTGCAAAAACAGAAAAAACCCATCCGAGAAATTGCTACCATATTAGGAGTGGCAAAATCTACAGTTTGGCACATCCTGAGAAAGAAAGCACTGGTGAACTCATCAATGCAAAAAGACCTGGGCGCTCAAGGAAGACAACAGTGGTGGATGATGGCAGAATAATCTCCATGGTGAAGAGAAACCCCTTCACAACAGCCAACCAAGTGACCAACACTCTCCAGGAGGTCGGCGTATCAATATCCAAATCTACCATAAAGAGAAGACTGCATGAAAGCAAATACAGAGGGTTCACTGCACGGTGCAAGCCACTCATAAGTGTCAAGAATAAAAAGGCTAGACTGGACTTTGCTAAGAAACATCTAAAAAAGCCAGCACAGTTCTGGAAGAACATTCTTTGGACAGATGAAACCAAGATCAACCTCTACCAGAATGATGGGAAGAGAAAATTATGGCGAAGGCGTGGTACAGCTCACGGTCCAAAGCATACCACATCATCTGTAAAACACGGCGGAGGCAGTGTGATGGCTTGGGCATGCATGGCTGCCAGTGGCACTGGGTCACTAGTATTTATTGATGATGTGACACAGGACAGAAGCAGCTGAATGAATTCTGAGGTATTCAGAGCCATACTGTGTGCTCAGATCCAGCCAAATGCAGCCAAACTGATTGGTCGTCGTTTCATACTACAGATGGACAATGACCCAAAACATAAAGCCAAAGCAACCCTGGAGTTTATTGAAGCAAAGAAGTGGAATATTCTTGAATAACCAAGTCAGTCACCTGATCTCAACCCAATTGAGCAGCATTTCGCTTGTTAACCCCTTCACCCCCGGAGCTTTTTCCGTTTTTCCGTTTTCGTTTTTCGCTACCCTCCTTCCCAGAGCCATAACTTTTTTATTTTTCCGTCAATTTGGCCATGTGAGGGCTTATTTTTTGCGGGACGAGTTGTATTTTTGAACGACATCATTGGTTTTAGCATGCCGTGTACTAGAAAACGGGAAAAAAATTCCAAGTGCAGTGAAATTGCAAAAAAAGTGCAATCCCACACTTGTTTTTTGCTTGCCTATTTTGCTAGGTTCACTAAATGCTAAAACTGACCTGCCATTATGATTCTCCAGGTCACTACGAGTTCATAGACACCTAACATGACTAGGTTATTTTTCACCTAAGTGGTGAAAAAAAATTCCAAACTTTGCAAAAAACAAAACAAAACAAAATTGCGCCATTTTCCGATACTCGTAGCGTCTCCATTTTTCGTGATCTGGGGTCGGGTGAGGGCTTATTTTTTGCGTGCCGAGCTGGCGTTTTTAATGATAGCATTTTGGTGTAGATACATTCTTTTGATCGCCCGTTATTGCATTTTAATGCAATGTCGTGGCGACCAAAAAAACGTAAATCTGGCGTTTCGAATTTTTTTCTCATTACGCCATTTAGCGATCATGTTAATGCTTTTTTTTATTGATAGATCGGGCGATTCTGAACGCGGCGATACCAAATATGTGTAGGTTGGGGTTTTTTTTTATTGATTTATTTTGATTGGGGCGAAAGGGGGGTGATTTAAACTTTTATATTTTTTTTATTTTTTTCACATTTTTAAAAACTTTTTTTTTTAACTTTTGCCATGCATCTATAGCCTCCATGGGAGGCTAGAAGCAGGCAAAGCCCGATCGGCTCTGCTATGCAGCAGTGATCATAAGATCGCTGCTACACAGCAGATTTGCAGGTGTGCTGTGAGCGCCGACCACAGGGGGGCGCTCACAGCCACCGGCAATCAGTAACCATAGAGGTCTCAAGGACCTCTATGGTTACAATGGAGGAGCATCGCCGACCCCCGATCATGTGACGGGGGTCGGCGATGCGCTCATATCCGGCCACACGGCCGGATGCGGTAGTTAAATGCCGCTGTCTGCGTTTGACAGCGGCATTTAACTAGTTAATAGCGGCGGGTGATCGCGATTTCACCCGCCGCTATTGCGCGCACATGTCAGCTGTAAAAAACAGCTGACATGTCGCGACTTTGATGTGCGCTCACCGCCGGAGCGCACATCAAAGCGGGGGTCCCGACATGTGACGTACTATTCCGTCACATGTCGGGAAGGGGTTAAAGACTAAACTTCAGACAGAAAGGCCCACAAACAAACAGCAACTGAAAACCACCGCAGTGAAGGCCTGGCAGAGCATCAAAAAGGAGGAAACTCAGCGTCTGGTGATGTTCATGAGTTCAAGACTTCAGGCAGTCATTGCCAACAAAGGGTTTTCAACCAAGTACTAGAAATGAACATTTTATTTACAATTATTTAATCTGTCCAATTACTTTTGGTCCCTTTAACAACAGGGTCTCCACAGGTGTTCTATGGGATTCAGGTATGGACTCATTGCTGGTCACCTTGGAAGTCTCCAGTGCTTTCTCTCAAACCATTTTCTAGTGGGTTTTAGGTCATTGTCCTGCTGGAAGACCCATGACCTCTGACCTTTTTCTTGGACATTTATAATTGTTATGTATCTCTGCATGCGTTTGGTTCTGCTATGCTATGTTTTCTTTTTTGTTCTTTTGTTTTTTTGTATTATATGTTTATATATTCTATATTGTCTTTTCTATAATATTGTGAAGGCATAGTAGTTTGTGGGTTATTAGACTTCCCTATGCAGAGATCGGATGTGTCCCATACCAAATTGCAGTTTGGAGAAGGCACCCTTCAAATATCAGGGACCTGGGGCAGTTTGCCAAAGAAGAATGGTCTAAAATTCCAGCAGAGCATTGTAAGAAACTCACTGATGGTTACCGGAAGCGGTTGGTCGCAGTTATTTTGGCTAAAGGTTGTGCAACCAAGTATTAGGCTGAGGGTGCCAATACTTTTGTCTGGCCCATTTTTGGAGTTTTGTGTGAAATGATCAATGTTTTGCTTTTTGCTTCATTCTCTTTTGTGTTTTTTCATTTAAGACAAATTAAATGAAGATAATAATACCAAAGAATTTGTGTTTGCAATCATTTTCAGGAAGAAGCTGAGTATCTGACAGAATTGCAGGGGTGTCAATACTTTTGGCCACAACCGTAGGTGTGTATATATATAATATATATATATATATATATATATATATATATATATATATATCAGTGAGACACATATATAAATATATTTATATTTAATACAGAGCTAGATAGCAGGAAAGCCGGTAATTCAATTGCCGGCTTTTGCTATTTCCTTCCCAAACCTGACAGGATATGAGACATGGTTTACATGCAGTAAACCATTTCATATCCCTTATTTTTTTACATATTCCTCACTAATAATGTTACAAGTGACTGTGTGTAAAATTTGGGCGCTGTAGCTGTTAAAATAAAGGGTTAATTCACTGAAAAAACTGGCGTGGGCTCCCACGCAATTTTGTCCGCCAGAGTGGGAAAGCCAGTGACTGAGGGCAGATATTAATAGCCTAGAGAGGGACCATGGCTATTGCCCCCCCCCGGCTAAAAACATCTGCCCCCCTGCCACCCCAGAAAAGGCACATCTGGAACATGCGACTATTCTGGCACTTAGCCTCTCTCTTCCCACTCCCGTGTAGAGGTGGGATATGGGGTAAAAAAGGGTTAATGTCACCTTGCTAATGTAAGACAATAAGACACCTCTCCATTATTAATCCAATAGTAATAAAGGGTTAATAATACACACACACACAATAGGAGAAAAGTATTTTAATGAAATAAATACACAGGGTGTTGTAATATGTTTATTATACGCTCAATCCAAATGACGACCCATGTCTTCTGTAGAAAAGGTAAAAAAAAACAAACAACAATATCCCATACCTCTCCGCGTGGGAATTTTTGAGAATATTTTCTCACGCTCGAGTTCATATGAGGTTATGCCAGCAAGGGGTGCAGCACCGCAAGTCTAGGTAGCTATGTTCCCCTGCATTCCATTCATTCACCAGTTTTTACAGTCAAGAGCACAGCTGCATTAGCACAGCTCCTGCTTGTAAAATTATTGAACCCCTTCTGATGGATTTACATCGTGGGACATGACTGTAGCGTCGCAGAGGTATGGGATATTGTTGTTTGTTTTTCTTACCTTTTTTACAGAAGACATGGGTCGTCATTAGGATTGAGCGTATAATAAACATATTACAACACCCTGTGTATTTATTTCATTAAAATACTTTTTTCCTATTGTGTGTGTATTATTAACCCTTTAATACTATTTGATTAATAATGGATAGGTGTCTTATTGACACCTCTCCATTATTAACCTAGTTTAATGTCACCTTAAATTAGCAAGGTGACATTAACCCTTTATTACCCCGTATCCCACCGCTACAGGGGAGTGGAAAGAGAGGGGCTAAGTGCTGTAAAAGGTTCATCTTCCAGATGTGCCTTTTCTGGGGTGGCTGGGGGCAGACGTTTTTAGCCAGGGTGGGCCAATAACCATGGTCCCTAGGCTATTAATATCTGCCCTCAGTCACTGGCTTTCCCACTCTGGCAGAGAAAATTGCGAGGGAGCAAATTAACTCTTTATTTTAACAGCTATAGCTCCCAAATTTTGCACACACACATTTGTAACATTAATAGTGCGGAATCGGAATATGTAAAAAAAATAAGGGATATGAGATGGTTTACTGCATGTAAACCATGTCTCATATCCTGTCGGGTTTGGGAAGGAGATGGCAAAAGCCGGCAATCAAATTACCGGCTTTTCTGCTATCTAGTGGTGTCTGAAATATGAATGAATATATATATATATATATATATATATATATATATATATATATATATATATATATATATATATATATATATATATATATATATATATATATATATATATATATATATATATATATTATATTTATTTATTTTATCTATTTTATTGCAACCCGCCAGTGTGATTTTACTGTAAGTGCACAGGAATTGCCGGCTTCTCTATCTATCCTAAAATATATATATATATATATATATATATATATATATATATATATATATATATATATATATATATATATATATATATATATATATGTGTTTTGAACAATATTTTGTTGTAAAACGGTGTGTAAATGTCAGAAAACTGCTGTAAGTAAAAGCTCATGTTAAAATCGAATTGCATACAGATGTAATACGGGTGTCATACGGCTGTTGTGATAAAAAAATCACATTAACATCGCATTACACTCGCATGTTTTGCCTCCGTTTTTTTTGGTCCAGAAATCGGACCTTTTTTTTCTCACTTATGGGTATGAGCCCTAATGTGGGATCTCTGGGATATTAGACCCCTGATTGCAAAAATAAACGCTTACAATTATACCAGTGGGTAAAAATGTTTCTAAGTACAAAAGCGAAATTACATAGGAGAGATTGCCAAACTTTTAAGACAACTTTTTTTTATATATTTTTACAGCGAACAATGCTTTCTGCCATTACATTTTTACTCTAGATAGTTTGGTGTTAGAGGTCAGGCTATCAAATTCAATAGAGAAAGAAGAGAGAAATTTTTGCAACAACCTGTAACACACTGGGGACCATATCGCCTACAGCCTCGCCCTCTGCTGCCACCCAGTGGAGAAAAGATGATACTACCTCAAAATGATAAGACAATGTAAAATCCATAGGAAGGCATTTAGCAAAGAAAAATTGCTCCTCCAACTGAAAACCTGATGATGAAAAACTAACCGGGTCAATTCGGAGCTAGTAGCGAACATGGACTCTGCTGCAGAGCTTACAGCACAGACACGTGACTTCTCACATTTCCAGCCCCGTCCCCATCTATTCCCAACCTGCACATCCTGCTGATACCCAAAACGCTGTATGTGTTCCTATTACCGCACCTACTGTGTAGTACAATAACGGCTCCTCTTACCGCCCCACATAGTAATAATGCCACCACTGTGCCCCTTACATTGTAATAATGCCACCTTTGTGCTCTCTAGATAGTAAAATTTCCCCTTAGTAAATATTAAAATGCCCTGTGCTTGTGCCCTCCACATTTTGTCCCTAGAAAGTAATAATACCCCATATGCAACTTTGATGGTCACAATACTGAGTGCTCCTATAACAATAATGCTTAAGTGCCCACTTAACAATTAATAATGTCTTCTAAGTTCCCCCATGTACAGCTCCACTCTACACAGTATGGTGGACCCACTGCTTCTCTATTCACAGTATAATACCCCTACAGCTCCACTTTACATGGTATGGTGATCCCACAACTAGAGTTGAGCAAATTTGTACAGGTTCCCTCTTATTCGGCAAGCTATAGCGCTTACGGAATAAGCTGCAGAGGGAACCCGGCTTCCTGGATTGCACCGTAGATCAGATGATCGGCTCCACAGCTGCATGTGTAGCGGCTGTGTCAGGCACAGCACATGCATGAAGAGCCCAACTCACAGACTCTCGATGCATGTGCTGTGACTGTGACACAGCCATGACTCATGCAGCTGCGCCACCGATCAGATGATCAGTCGGCGTGATCCAGGAAGCCTGGTTCCCTCTGCAGTTTATTTGGTAAGCGCTATAGCTTGCCGAATAAGAGGGAACCTGTGCAAATTCGCTAAACTCTACCCACAACTTCCCTACACAATGTATAATGTCCGCTCTGTTCCCCGCTGCACAGTATGATGGGCTCACAGCTCTCCTTTACATAGTATGATGGGCCCACAGCTCCCCTCTACACAGTACGATGGGCCCACAGCTCCCATCTACACAGTATGATGGGCCCACAGCTCCCCTCTACACAGTATGATGGGCCCACAGCTCCCCTCTACACAGTATGATGGGCCCACAGCTCCCCTATACACAGTATGATGGGCCCGCAGCTCCCCTCTACACAGTATGATGGGCCCACAGCTCCCCTCTACACAGTACGATGGGCCCACAGCTCCCCTCTACACAGTATGATGGGCCCACAGCTCCCCTATACACAATATGATGGGCCCGCAGCTCCCCTCTACACAGTATGATGGGTCCACAGCTCCCCTCTACACAGTACGATGGGCCCACAGCTCCCCTCTACACAGTATGATGGGCCCACAGCTCCCCTATACACAGTATAATGGGCCCACAGCTCCCCTATACACAGTATGATGATCCCACATATCCTCTATACACAATAAGATGATACCACAGCTCCACTATACATGGTATGATAGGCTCACAGCTCCTCTCTACACAGTATGATGATCCCACATCTCCCCTATATACCATTTGATGTTCCCACTGCTCCCCTATATACAGTATGATAAGCTCACAGCTCCCCTATACACCATATGATGTTCCCACTGCTCCGTTCTACACAGTATGATGATCCCACAGATCCCCTATACACATTATTATGTTCCCACTGCTCCCCTATTTCAGCCCCCATAAAACGCCCATCATCTCACATTCTCCCCCAAGAGCCTTGTCCCTCCTCCCCTACTTCAGCTCTGTCTCACCTCCACTTCCGCCCCCTCAATACCCCCATGGTCTCACATTCACCTCCCAATGCCCTGTCCCCCCTCCCCTGCTTCAGCCCCCACAATACCATCATCTCACATACACCCCCCCATACACCCCCCAATGTTGTCCCACATTCACCCCACAGTGACCATGACATACCTGAATTTAGTAAACCTAATAAATTCCATCCCCACTTACTGATGAAGTTTGTAGGCAGTGAGGCAGGACCAGGAAGCGTCTGAGTCAAATGCAAGGTGGGCACTAGGCCCCAGCGTGCTTGAGCCAATCCGAGCATGCACAGAGTGAAAAAAACTGCAGCCTGGGAAAAGCTCCATCATCAGGTTAGACTGCAGGTGTGAGACTCTGCAACTGGTCACTGTACTAGCCAGAGTGCAGAGTCTCCATCAGACAGGAGCAGACATTTTACTGCTCTCCTCCTGTGCTGTGTTCTGCCTCATCACAGAAGTGGCTGTGACTCCTGATGGGCCCCTTCACGTGACGGGACCCGGGGCTATGCACCCTCTGACCCCCCAGTAGCTACACTACTGCAGACACCCCCTGTCCACATGGGTCCAGGAAGGCACAGGAAGAGAGAAGAGGTGGCCCACACAGTCCCTGATGTGGCACTACCCTTGTCCACAACCCTGACAGGCCCTTTTCACTAGCCCCAGTGAAACAGAACCTTATCAGCCCCGTGGAACTGCCACCAATTCCTTGTTTGATTTAAGCCTGGTCAGTTAATGGGAATTATATTGGGCCAGAAACCAGCCCCGATAGCATGGAACATTAAACCGAGATTCGTGGATCGAGAGAAAAGAGTAGCCCAAGGTTAAACTATATATTTAAATCGCTTTAAGGGCACACTAAACAAAACACTATATACACAATGGTTATACAACAACCAAAGGAAAAAGAAGCAGCATAAAGTCCAGATAAATATGTAAACAAACTTTATTAACAATTTATTACAGGTTTAAAATGAGCAGAGGGAAGTGGTCCCCGTGCTGTACTCAGCACGCACCTACAGAAACAGGGGGTATGTGCCTGTAGTATATATATGCCCACATTATAGCCAAGGCTAGTATAGCAGAAAATTAAAGTGACTGTGCATAGGATTCAAAGAAGCCTGCATTGGACACACAGGTCCATAAGATTAGCTGACAAGCATATTTCATACTAAGTATATAATACTATACATACCAGGTAATGTGGAAACAAGTCACGGCGTGGATTGGCACTTCACCCCTGTATCCCCCGACGCACGTTTCGGCTATCGCCTTTCTCAAGGGAATTGAGAAAGGCGATAGCCGAAACGTGCGTCGGGGGATACAGGGGTGAAGTGCCAATCCACGCCGTGACTTGTTTCCACATTACCTGGTATGTATAGTATTATATACTTAGTATGAAATATGCTTGTCAGCTAATCTTATGGACCTGTGTGTCCAATGCAGGCTTCTTTGAATCCTATGCACAGTCACTTTAATTTTCTGCTATACTAGCCTTGGCTATAATGTGGGCATATATATACTACAGGCACATACCCCCTGTTTCTGTAGGTGCGTGCTGAGTACAGCACGGGGACCACTTCCCTCTGCTCATTTTAAACCTGTAATAAATTGTTAATAAAGTTTGTTTACATATTTATCTGGACTTTATGCTGCTTCTTTTTCCTTTTGGTTGTTGATTAATTTAGGCAGTGGTCCTATATGTTCCTGCCCTTGGTCCCAGTTTTTCTGTACTGAATATACCCTATCTGGGTTTAAATACTATGTTGGTGACCTTATATTGTTCCACCTTAGTGTTTTACTTACAATGGTTATACGTATATAATGGTTAGATATGCAAATACAACAGTGGTAGGACAAAAGATATAAGCAGAATATATGGGTCAGTTACCAGTAGATGAAAGGTTGGCTTGCAGGGGAGAGCTTCCAAATGGGAGGCTTGTGGTCCCCTCTGTTTCTTGCCTTCTCTCCATACGATATGTCATCGTGACCTCCCCAGAAAAAAAGCACTAGGCTAAGCTCTGTAGGAGTATTTCATTCCCTCCTGCCTTCTGGGCTGAACCTAAATCCCCTCCCCTTGCCTCTGCATCTGGAAAACCTATGAAAGAGCATATCTCCATTCTAGACAGTCCTAGACCGTGGTTCTAGCGCCATCGGATCCAGCTGGCCTGCTGATATGCGTTAAGACCAAAAACAGATTTACTACCGGTCTTCTAGTAGTTGTTCTATGTATCTCCATACCCCTACATTCTAGAATGGATCAAGACCCTGAGAGGTATTTTGTCCGATCCAGAGATCATGACAAAACTGACACCTTGTCCAGCTCAGAGCAGAACAAAAGGCTTGATGACATGTGGAGACCATGTGGTCAAAACGGCTTTAAGTCAGCTATGATTCCACAAGGAGTTATGGAGATAATATACGTCCTAGCCATACATTGTGTATATTTCCGAGATCTCTGGACCAGACCAAATACCTTCCAGGGTCTCGATCCGTTCTAGAACCTAGAGGTATGGAGATACATAGAACAGCTACTAGAAACCAGGTAGTAAAGATGTTTGACTGTGTGTGTGATTGACTTGCACTTCTGTATGGGTTCTAATCAGGACATCAAATTGTTTCAAAATATTGAAATATCATGCTTTATATTGAAATATTGTATTGTATTGAACCAAATTCATCATTGCTATTACACCAGTTTCCAGAATGTTTTCTGGCACTTGGGCAATTTTTGTAGTTACATAATGGCCTCTTTTCAATTTGTGTATTTTGCATTATTATTTTAAAGCCAAAGCCAGGAGTGAAGCCTACAGAAAGAAAAACCGTAATGGAAAGATTTGTGTCACTTCCATATTTTGGACAATCCTGGTTTTAGGTTTAGAATACTGACCTAAATACTGCAATGTAAAAGTGGCTTCCCAAAAATTGGAACATTTGCCAGAGATAACCTCAACACCGCATTGTACTCCTTATATTTAAATACGAGCATTTAAAGGGCTTGTCCGGCCTTCGGCTTCAAGTCTGTAGTCACTCACTGACTGCAGACTTATGAATCCTCACCTCACGCACACTGCACTGTGGGAATTCTCCTGTGACTGGAGCAGGGGGTCATGTGAACGCAAGTGTGTGATATACATACTTCCGGCCACTTTCCAACTAGACTTGTCCGGCCCCACTGAATACACTTACTCTCATCTAGTCAGCACGTGACCATATGTATGTATATCACATACTTGTGGTCACACACCCGCTGCTCCCGGGGTCGGCACCAGAGAATTCTCACAGCGCGCAACATGTGCATTGTGATGCTTCACATGTGTGCAGTCACATAGAGTGACTGTAGACTTGTAGCCTAAAGCCATACAACCTCTTCCAGTTGCATTTACATTTCTACGATTTATTGGAAGGAAGTAGAGCTTGTATTGTGCTTCTAGAGTTGTGTAATGTACATAAATAAGAATGTGAAATTTAAGGGTTTGACATTGATTTTTCTCATTTATTCCTTAAAACAGCAACCAATATGGGCTCTAACCTGTCAGTAAATGAATCGGTGCAAGTTGTCATCATAGGTGGAGGATTTGCTGGCAAAGCTGCTGCCAGTCAGCTAAAATCCAACGGAATTCCATTTATTTTAGTGGATATCAAAGAAGCTTTCCATCACAATGTCGCAGCCCTTCGTGCTTCTGTAGAAGCTGGTAAGACACGTCGATAATGTGAAGTAAATAATGTTCACAATAGAGCTAGTGCTGGTCCTTCTTAAACCATTTTAGGACAATTTTCTAAAAATTGTTAAACAGCATTTTATTTTTTCATCTGAGATGCGGTAACTCGATGTTATGGTAAAATCTATTGAAATATGAGAAGGTTTTTATACCAAGGAGATTGATTAGGTGTTCAATGGCAAAAAAAAGTATTGCCAGGTTTCTCTTTTGCACAAATATTACACCACTCGTTTCACTCGCTTCAGCATCAGAAAAGTGCCATAAATGCAACACAGAGTTGCGCAATAATGTTGCAACTTTTGGCGTTTTCACTCTTGTTTGATTCAGCTATGCTAAAATGGGCGCCACTGGGGAGGAACCAGTATGTTGTATGGAAGAAATGCTGATCCAGTCCCTGACTGCAGTAGTATTTCTATTATGGTGCACGCCACTGAGAAGATGCGCTGAATTCACTAAGTGGCATGTGCCTTCTAAAGATTTTGATGATTTGTACTCCAGCAAAACTGGCCTAACACGAGAGTGCACTACGCCAGTCATGATCAGTCGGCCCCTGAGTGTTTTAATTTGCGCCATTTTAGTAACATTTTTGTTAGGTTACTTTTTGAATCAGCTATGCCTATAAAGTAAATAGATCTTTCATAGTATTTTTCATCTGACTGAATTGAAAGCGGTCACACATGACGGAGAGAATATAAAGTAACATATTAGGTTCTCTTCTTACAAGCACATGGTGGGCACCTTTTGAGGAGGTTTTGGAGCAAAAACTGAGTGGAAACTCTCCAAATCCTTCTCAAAAGCTGCTCAGTTTCCTCAATTAAAAAAAAAAACCTCATCAAAAAGACTGCACATAGGCATTTGGTGGTTTGTTCAGGATGAGGGATGAATGCAGAACTTGTGCATTGTAAAGTGGTTTCCACATACGGCTGTACAGATTTGTGCCTGTCTTACGTTCAGAAACATCTGCAGCAGCACATGCTTTGGTATATCCACTCCCTTCTTTTAAAGGGAATGTGTCATCAGGAAATGTGATATTGTTTAAGTCAGGTTGTTTAGTTTAATGTATCTTTAAACAAATGACAGTTATTTAGGTTTGAACAAGACCCTGTTCCATCAAGCTCAACCTTTCTCCACCAGTTCTACATTCTGTATCACTAGATTATTTATAACCCACAGTCCAATTAGTTATGAGAAAAGCATCCAGCCCTTTAACAGGAATCTGTCATGAAAAAAAATGCTATTAACCTGCATATATGGGGTTAATCTGCAGTTTAATAACTTTCTGAAGCTGCCCAGCATCCGCAATTACAGTCCTGCTGTCTGTAGGAAATTAACTTAATTCCTCCCGGCAGTCAAGGGCTTTCAATCTTAGGAGTGCGGCCGGCGCAGGTTCAGTCACCACTCTGTGTATAGAGAGCGGCGGCTGTAACCGCGCCCCGGCACTCATTTACAGCAGCTCAACATTAGATCTGGTCATGATGAACTGAGCCGTGACTGATGCCTATAATTGAAAGGGAGGAATAAAGTTAATTTCCTCCCATCAACGGTTTTCATGTCAGTATTATGAACATGACAGACGCTCACTGGTAAGAAAAAAAAAAGGAAGACCTACTACAGGGAGTCTCTGCACCCACACCCAACTGGCCCCTGTACAAACTGAAAAGACCCTAACATCACAACTCAAAAACACCACCTCTGACCTGGATCCCTAAAAAAGTCATCAAGGGGTTTCTTATACCTCCTGAGGACCCAGAGGGGAGTCTGCAAAACACTGCCTACAAGACAAAAATACAAAACTCAGGGTAAGAGAATAAAAATGTTCATATAGGGTAGAAAGGAAAAGTTAAGGAGAAAAAAACGGAAATGGAACAACTATAACCTGCCAGAAGCCTAAAGAGGTAAAAGGGGAAGGAAAAGGAAAAAAAGGAAAAGAAAAAAGTGGACTCACTCAAGAAATTCAACTGATGTTTAACATGAAAGGTAAACCTTTAGCTGAAGGGCTGCAACTCCTAAACCCAAATCCACCTAAAGGTTTAGCCAGCAAGGAAGTGCAGTGAAAGCTGAAGAATGTAATGTGTCAGACTAAAATGGGAGAATGGAAAACACCTGTAGAGAAGCATAAGAAGGGGGCCCAAAGACAATTGGAACTAGCAGCAACTACCAGCATGTGGTCAGAGAAGAAAAGGCAATGGCTCAGCAGACAAGGGAACCCACCATGCAGCAACATGTCAGCGGATAGAATCCCCAAACCAAGCCGTGATAGTCAAGGGGCCCAATAACATCACTCTATTATGCCGCCTGTGCCAGTCTGACTGCAGAGAGAAGGAGCACAGCCACATTACTCTATGTTTGAGCGAGATGAGCTTCATAGTATGTAGGTACTATTCTATAGCGGCAAAAGGGAGCACTTTTTATATGGTTGCATAGGGGCGTGGAGGGAAGTGGTAAGGAAAGAAAGTGTGCACATCCATGATTAAAAATATATAAAGTTTATTATGAAACAATATAAAAAAAGTATATCAACAGAAAATACATTTAAAAATAATTAAGAATGTACAAAGGAACTAGAAAGGTTGGATTAAATAATCCCACTAATTACTACCTCTTCATCTGGCAATGCTGAGAAAACATTTCTGCCTCAATACCAAGGCGTCATCAGAGGAGTGTACTTGGAAATATAAGTGAATTGGGTGAGAATTATTTTTTATTAGCGCTGTCACTACGAGCACTTTATTATCATTATTGTTTGTTGTATATAAGCGACTGCAGCTATTTTTTTTTAATATATCTATTAAAAGTTAGTTTTTATACTCTGATATATATGATATACACACATAGAATTATATTATCATTGTACTTGTTACAATATGTGTTGATTTTGCACTTGTTTCAGGTTTTGCAAGAAAAACGTTCATCTCCTACGAAGAGTCATTCCAAAACAGCTTTAAGCAAGGGCGAGTGTCTGGAATAAACCTGCAGAAGCAGTTAGTTGTGCTGGAAAACAATGAGGTGAATACCATCTTGTCAATTGTTGTAATGCTCTAAAAGACAACACAGAGAACACAGATGGATGCATAGACCTGGCTACAGTGCCAATTTTAATGGGATAGTCCTGCTAATTGTAGTTAAAAAAAAAGTGCCATCTAGCAAAACCACACCTAAAAGTGCTCAATTTAAGGCATTTTGGGGGCATTCCTTGGGATAAGTCTCCCCGACTCACTCCTTGGCACAAGGGATTTTTTTTCTCCAGTCTCAGCCCTCCATGTTCAGTCAACCGAGGAGAAGATTTATTTATTTTCCTGTTACACACTTCTCCAGAAGCTCTGGTATGTTTGTTTATGATACAACTCCTGTAGATAGCTGTTAATGCAGTTAGGGATCAGTAGGGCATTTTTAATGCAAGCATATTAGAAATAAGTCTAGATTATGGCACTAAATGGATAGGGATTTAGATTAAAATTTATTTTACATTCAGTCCACCCCTTTAATATGTAGTTTCCTGTTTTTCAAGGGACTAAAAGTAATTGGACGATTATCTTAAAAGTTTTTTTTAATGGGCTGCTTGGTCCTTTTCCTGGTTAATCCATCATTAATTAAGAAGGTAAAAGGTCTGGAGCTGATTCCTGGTGTGGCTTTTGCGTTTGGAAACTCTTGCTGCAAATTCACAACATGCAGCCAAAGGAGCTCTCAATGGAAATTAAACTGACCATCCTTAGGATGAAAAAAAAGAAGAAATCCATCAGAGAGGTGTCAGAATTGTTAGGAGTTGCCAAATCAACAGTTTTGTACATTCTGCAAGAATAGGCCAATCCACTAGTGAGCTTGGGCGCTCAATAAGGCCTGTACATCCACAAAAGACAACAGCGGTGGATGATCACAAAATCCTTTCCACAATGAAGAAAAATACCTGCACTCCCCAGAAGTAGATGTTTCAGTATCCAAGTCTACCATAAACAGAAGACTTTCATGATAGCAAATGTAGAGGGTTCACTACCCTCTGTTTTTGCTCTCATGGCTCTTCTCTTTATGGTAGGCAAGGTGCACATCAATCAGTCTTTAAAAAAGCCAGATTAGGCTTTGCCAAAGTAGCATCTAAAGAAACCAGTTCAGTTAGGAAAAAGCATTCACAGGACAGATGAAACGAAGATCAACCTGTACCAGAATGATGGGAAGAAGAAAGTGTGGAAAAGGCTTGAAATGACTCATGATCCGAAGCACAGCACATTATCTGTAAATATGGTGTAATATTTGTAATGGCATGAGCATTCATATCTTTCAATCGCACGCTCTAGTGTTTATTGATGATGTGACTAAAGACAGAAGCAGCCTGATGAATTCTGAAGTGTACAGGATTGTGTACAGTGTACGTTCTCCTCATATGCCCCCAAATGCGGCAAGGTTGATTGGATGACACTTCACAGTACACATGGGCGATAACCCAAAACATACTGCGAAAGCAACCCGGGAGTTTAAGGCAAAGAAGTGGAATATTCAGCAGTGGCCGAGTCAATCACCAGATCTCAACACCATCGAGTAGCATTTCACATGCTTAAGAAAAAACTTAAGGCAAGAATGGCTAAGAATCAAGCAAGAACTGAAGTCAGCTGCCATAGTGACCTGGCAAAGCATCACAAAGTAGTAGGAAACCGAGCATTTGGTGATGTCCATGGCTTCCAGCCTTCAGGCAGTCATTGACTGCAAAGGAGTCTCTACAAAGTGTTAAAAATGTAACATTTTATTTAAGGTAAAAGTAATTTGTCCAATTACTTTTGAGCCCCTGCAATGAGGAGGCTTTGTAGAAAAATGTTTGCAATTCCTAAAGGTTTCGCAGGATATTTTTGTTCAACCTCTTTAATTAAGACTGAAGTCTACACCTCAATAATTTGCATATTCAGTGTCTTCAATAAAATTGCGCTGGAGATTGGAATATGCACATGTCCTGACTCCAGCGCCATTTTATTGAGGTAATGTACTTCAACACTGTTGGCGAACCTTTTAGAGACCATGTGCCAAAACTGCGACCCAAAACCCACTTATTTATCGCAAAGCGCCAACACAGCAATTTAACCTGAATACTGAGATTTTAGTTTAGAAAAACGCATGAAGAGAGCAGATGGTGCAGCAGAGCAGCCAGGGGCAACAAATTGCAGCCACAGACAGGACCAGGGGTACCAGACTGTAGATCTAAAGGAATATGCTACCCCTATCTTGGTACATGCGGTCCCCATCCAGCCTGCGCTGCTGTTATTCAATACATAGAAGAAGAAAAAAATGCAATAAACACCCCTACTCACCTTTACCCTGCTCCCCTGCAGCGAGTCATCATCTTCTGGAACCAGCAGCTGGATAAGCGTCCAAGTGATGGGGACATATGACGTCACTGCTAAGCGCCAAGTCACGTGCATGCCGATGTCAGCTGCTTGCCTCTGATCGTCCAGCAGTGAGTTTTGCGACCCACGAGCCCGGCAAATTCGTGCACTTCAATACACTTCAGCTGGATGTGCATCTGAGGACACACATCCAGTTGAAGTTGGGGCTGGCGTTTGCGGCATCTGAACTGTGGCGCCATTTTATTGAAGACACTCTTTAATAAAATGGCAACCTAGTGCGGTATGCTCATGCGCTGACTCCATCAGCGGAGAAACAAACCGTTATGCATCTCAGAAAATACAATACAACTTTTTTTCTATAAAATAGTTTTCACTGTATAGAAGTAGCAATATATACACTATGTTCCAAATTATTATGCAAATTACATTTTTCTCTGATTTTCCTAAATGGTCGGTGCAAATGACAGTCAGTCTTATAAAAGTCATCACCCGTTAGAGTATACATCGAATTTTATTGAATAAACCTCACAATGATAACAGTATAATCTCCAAAATGAATAAAAACTTAAAATGCACTGTTCCAAATTATTAGGCACAGTAGACTTTCTAAACATTTGATATGTTTTAAAGAACTGAAAATGCTCATTTGTGGAATTTGCAGCATTAGGAGGTCACATTCACTGAACAAAAAGCTATTTAACTACAAAACATCCTAACAGGCCAAGTTACTTGTTACCATAGGAAGCCTTCTTTGATATCACCTTCACAATTCCTGCATCCATTGAGTTTCTGCTTGTATTTCTTTGCATGAAGTCAGAATAGCCTCCCAGAGCTGCTGTTTTGATGTGAACTGCCTCCCACCCTCATAAATATTTTGCTTGATGATACTCCAAAGGTTCTCTATAGGTTTGAGGTCAGGGGAAGATGATGGCCACACCATGAGTTTATCTCCTTTTATGCCCATAGCAGCCATTGACTCAGAGGTTTTCTTTGCAGCATGAGATGGTGCATTGTCATGCATGAAGATGATTTTGCTCCTGAAGGCACGTTTCTGCTTTTTATACCATGGAGGAAAGTTGTCAGTCAGAAACTCTATATACTTTGCAGAGGTCATTTTCACACCTTCAGGAACCTTAAAAGGGACAACCAGCTGTTTTTCCATGATTCCGGCCCAAAACTCTTCCACCTCCTTGCTTTTGTTGCAGCCTTGTTGGGACATGGTGGCCATCCACCAACCATCCACTACTACATCCATTTGGACCATCCAAGGTTGCTCAACACTTATCAGTAAACAAGAATGTTTGGAAATTAGTCTTCATGTATATGTGGGCCCAGTGCAACCATTTCTGCTTGTGAACACTGTTTAAGGGTGGCCGAATAGTAGGTTTATGCACCAAAGCAAGCCTTTGAAGGAGCCTACACCTTAAGGTTCGAGGGACTCCAGAGGCACCAGCAGCTTCAAATATCTGTTTGCTGCTTTGTAATGGCTTTTTAGCAGCTGCTCTCTTAATCCGATGAACTTGCCTGGCAGAAATCTTCCTCATTATGCCTTTATCAGCACAAACACATCTGTGCTCAGATACAGCCACACATCTCTTAACAGTACGATGATCACGCTTAAGTTTTTGGGAAATTTGTAATGTTTTCATCCCTTCACCAAGGCATTGCACTATTTGATGCTTTTCAGCAGCAGAGAGATCCTTTTTCTTTCCCATGTTACTTGAAAACTGTGACCTGCTTAATAATGTGGAACATCATTTTTAAGTAGTTTTCCTTTAATTAGAATCACCTGGAAAACTAATTATCCCATGTGTTTAAGATTGATTTCAGTGATCCATTGAGCCCTGAGACACAATACCATCCACGAGTTTATTTGAAAAACAAAACAATGAAATCTTTATCACACTTAAATCCAATTTGCATAATAATTTTGAACACAGTGTGTGTGTGTATATATATATATATATATATATATATATATATTATTATTATTATTATTTTTTTTTTCAAAAAAAGAGACAGCACTCCATTGTTTCAGTGAAAAAACGTGCAGGATTTAATCAACCCACATGTCTGGGCGACGTTTCAGCTCCAATTGAGCTTTTCTCAAGCCATTTGGAGCTGAAGCGTCGCCCGCAGACATGTGGGTTGATTAAATCCTGGATGTTTTTTTCACTGAAACAATGGAGTGCTGCCTCTTTTTTTGAAGTTTATGAAGTGTGGACAATCATTGGACAGATTGCCGGGGGGCCTTGCACCCGAAGATAAGTATAATATTGTGCTGTTTCTCTATATATAATCTGAATTGCGAGTTTTTGTTAATTCCAAAAATCTGAATAGAAAGTGATCAAAAAATATGATGTACCCCAATATGGTACCAGTAAAAGCCTTCAACTCTTCCTGCAAAAAAACAAGCGGTCACATGACTGTTGTGAATTTTTTTAAAAAAATGATAGCTTTCAAAATATAGCGATGCAAACACTTTATTTTTCTATATAAAGTGTTTTTTTTTTATTGTGTTACAGCAACGAAAACATAAAAAAAATATAAATCTGGTATCTCTGTAATCTCACCGACCCAAACAATAAAGCAGTCTAATCAATTATACTGAATGATGAAAAAAAAAAAAAATAAAACCAATTCTTGACCTGTTGTTGATTTGTTCATTCTGCCTCCCAAAGATCGTAGTAAGGCTTGGTGCATATTTATTGTGCACTCTATTCTGAGCGCTTACGCCGGGGTTTCTATGTAAATATCTGAAATACGCAATTCAGACGGAAGCCTTGACAGAAGATCTCCTATAATGAGGCAGATGGAGACAGTGTGGATGATACCTGGCCTGTGATCCGTCGGTGTCCATCTTTTTAAACGTGCACAAAAGTGCTGTCGGCCACAAATTGTGTACAGAGTAACTCCGCCTGCCTCATTAGTGAATGGATCCATCAGAGATTTCATCTGAATGACGTGTTTCAAATGTTTAGATGGAAACCCTGATGTAACTGTCTGGCCTAAGATCCTGAGGTGTTTGTCCACGGTTTTGTGAAATGAAACTGCTGAACAGAAGCCAGACAGAGTCCAGAGTAACTCTCCTGCCTCATTATAGTGAATGGATTCCTCAGGGATTTCATTTGAATCACGCAATTTAGAGATTTAGATGGAAATCTTGGTGTAAGTGCTCAATGTAGAGGCCAGGATAAATGTGATCCAAAATGTTATGTAAAATGTTCCCAATAAAAGCTTCAACTCCCACAAAAAAAGTCCCACTCAGGTCCATCATCTGTTAATGGAAATATACCGTAGGCGGCTTCCACATTACTGGTAGATAAAAAAAGCTCCAGAAAAGTATTATGGCTCCCTCCTCCACCACCCCGCAAGAAAAAAAAATCCGGCAAATTCTGTGCTTCCAAATCCAAATGCTCCCCTCCTTTCTGAGCCCCACATTGTGCCTAAACCACATTTAGCATCCACATGTTTGGCATTTCTGTAGTGATGAGAGGTTGCTTAATTTACTGGGTGCGTGTCTCTAGAAGCTAGAGCTGGAAATAATGTATGGGCTGTTGTGAATTCTGTTCTGGAGCTCCCTCCTGTGGTTGCTAATGGTATTTTTGTGAGTTCTGCTCTTGGGCTCCCTCTGGTGGTTTCGAGTGGAACTGCTGCTCCGTTAGGTAGCTGTAGCAGCTGCCATCACTGATCGCCTTGCCTGGGTTTGTTATTTAAACCTGCTCTGGGCTTTAGTTCATGCCAGCTGTCAACGTCTTAGGTTGGATTTGGTTCTCTCCTTGCATTTCTCATATGGCCTGTCCTTGTCAGCAAAAGATAAGTTCTGCTAGTTCTTGTTCGTCCATTTGCTCTGAATAATATTGCTTTGCAAATATGTCTCTTTTTGTCCAGCTTGTCACTATGTCATATTCAGGCTAGCTGGAATCTCTGGGAAGCAGATTTGCCCTTCCACACCGTGAGTCGGTGTGGAGTTCATTTTTGTAAACTCTGCGTGGATTTTTGTAGTTTTTAATACTGACCGCACAGTATCCTTTTCTCTCTGTCTATCAAGTTCAGTATAGGCCTCCTTTGCTGAAAACTGATTTCATTTCTGTGTATGTCATTTCCCTCTCCAATCACAGCCAATATTTGTGGGGGGCTATCTTTCCTTTTGGGGTTTTTCTCTGAGGCAAGATAGCTTTCTATTTCCTTCTTTAGGGGTAGTTAATTCTTAGGCTGTGAAGAGGTGTCTAGGGAGAGTCAGGAACATCCCACGGCTATTACTAGTGTTGTTGTTAGGATTAGGGATTGCGGTCAGTAGAGATACCACCTCGTCAGAGCTCGTCCCATGTTGCGTTTTAGCCACCAGGTCATATCGGTATGGCCTCTTAACCACCAGGTCATAACAATGGGCACTACAATGGCAGATTTCTAGTTTTCACTCGGCAACATCTTTTGCAGTTTGTTTCTGAAAAACACCTATGGAGTTAAACTGGTCATTTTACCTGTAGATAATTTCCAAGAGTGGATTCTGGTACTCAGAGGCTCTGTATTTGGAGTCTGCAAACTATTCTATGAAAATGTAGCACTGTACAGCCACATATGGTATTGCCGCGAACAGCTGAAATTGTGTGACTAATTTTGGTGCCAGTTTCACCCATTTCCTCTTGTGAGCCGAGACCCCAAAGAACATGATCGGGGTTGGTTTTTACCGACCCGTTTTGTGATCGCTGGTAAATAGCCGGCGACCGCAAAAAGAAAAAAATAAAGCGGCGTGTCATTCTCTGTCCTCTGATGTGATCGCACATCAGAGTACAGAGAAATAGGGGGATTCAGGGACCCTTTCATACTTACCGGTGTCCCTGGGTCCTCCTTCGTCCCCTCCTGGCCGCCGGCTTCTTCCTCCGGGAAGAAAATGGCGGGCACATGTGCAGTGCTCCCGCCGTGATGTGCCGGCTGGCAGAGGAAGATTCTTCCTCTTGTTTTATTTTTGTTACTGTGAGACTGTGAGATCCTATCACAGTGATCAAAATAAAAAAATAGTAAATAGCCCCCCCTTTATCACCCCTTTAGGAAAAAATAATAAAATAAAATAAAAAAAAGTATGTATTTCTATTTTCCAATTAGGGTTAGGGCTAGGGTTAGGGCTGGTGCTAAAGTTAGGGTTAGGGTTAGGGTTGGGGCTAAAGTTAGGGTTAGGGCTAGGGTTAGGGTTGGGGCTAAAGTTAGGGTTAGGGTTGGGGCTAATGTTAGGGTTAGAGTTAGTGTTAAAGTTAGGGTTAGGGCTAAAGTTAGGGTTAGGGTTGGTGCTAAAGTTAGGGCTAGGGTTGGGGCTAAAGTTAGGGTTAGGGTTGGGGCTAAAGTTAGGGTTAGAGTTGGGATTAGGGTTAGGGTTAGGATTAGGGTTTGGATTAGGGTTAGGGTTGGTATTAGGGTTAAGGTTGGCATTAGGGTTATGTTTGGGATTAGGGTTAAGGTTAGAGTTGGTGTTAGGTTTGAGGTTAGGGTTGAGATTATGATTAGGGGTGTGTTGGGCTTAGGGATTTGATTAGGGTTAGGGTTGGGATTAGGGTTAGAGGTGTTTTGGCGTTAGGGTTGTGATTAGGGTTATGGATTGGGTTGGGATTAGTGTTAGGGGTGTGTTGGGGTTATGGTTGGAGTTAGAATTGGGGGGTTTCCACTGTTTAGGTACATCAGGGGGTCTCCAAACTCGACAGCCAATTTTGCGTTCAAAAAGTCAATTGGTGCTCCCTCCCTTCTGAGCTCTGCTGTGCACCCAAACAGTGGTTTACCCCCACATATGGGGTATCGGCATACTCAGGACTGATTGGACAACAACTTTTGGGGTCCAGTTTCTCCTGTTACCCTTGAGAAAATAAAAAATTGCAAGCTAAAAAATCATTTTTGAGGGGAAAAAAAGATTTTTTATTTTCACGGCTCTACGTTATAAATTTCTGTGAAGCACTTGGGGGTTCAAAGTGCTCACCACACATCTAGATAAGTTCCTTAAGGGGTCTAGTTTCCAAAATGTTGTCACTTGTGGGGGGGTTTCTACTGTTTAGGCACATCAGGGGCTCTCCTAACACGACATGGCGTCCGATCTCAATTCCAGCCAATTCTGTATTGAAAAAGTCAAATGGTGCTCCTTCTCTTCCAATCTCTGCCGTGCGCCCAAACAGCGGTTTACCCCCACATATGGGATATCGACGTACTCAGGAGAAATTGCACAACAACGCTCATGGTCTAATTTCTCCTATTACCCTTGTGAAAATAAGAATTTGTGGGCGAAAAAATCATTTTTGTGTAAAAAATGCAATTTTTTTTTAATTTTCACGGCTCTACGTTTATAAACTTCTGGGAAGCACTTGGGGTTCAAAGTGCTCACCACACATCTAGATAAGTTCCTTAAGGGGTCTAGTTTCCAAAATGGTGTCACTTGTGGATGGTTTCCACTGTTTAGGCACATCAGGGGCTCTCCAAACGCGACATGGTGTCCGATCTCAATTCCAGCCATTTCTACATTGAAAAAGTCAAACGGCTCTCCTTCTCTTCTAAGCCCTGCCGTGCCCCCATACAGTGGTTTACCCCCACATATGGGGTATCGGCGTATTCAGGGGAAATCGCACAACAAATTTTGTGGTTCATTTTCTCTTTTTACACTTGTGAAAATAAAAAAAATTGGTTCTGAATTAAAATGTTTGCAAAAACAAGTTAAATGTTCATTTTTTCCTTCCACATCTTTTCAGTTGCTGTGAAGCACGTCAAGGGTTAATAAACTTCTTGAATGTGGTTTTGAGCACCTTGAGGGGTGTAGTTTTTAGAATGGTGTGAAGTTTGGTTATTTTCTGTCATTTACACCCCTCAATGTGACTTTAAATGTGAGATGGTCCCTAAAAAAAATGGTTTTGTAAATTTTGTTGTAAAAATGAGAAATCGCTGGTCAATTTTTAGCCCTTCTAACTTCTTAACAAAAAAAAATTTTGTTTCCAAAATTGTGCTGATGTAACGTAGACACGTGGGAAATGTTATTTATTAACTATTTTGTGTGACATATCTCTCTGATTTAAGGGCATAAAAATTCAAATTTTGAAAATTGCAAACTTTTAAAAATTTTCGCCATATTTCTGTTTTTTCATGATCGCAAATAATATCGAAGAAATGTTACCACAAACATGATGTACAATATATTAAAAAAGAACTCCGGCACACAAAAAAAGGTTCCAAATGAATGATAAAGTTTATTTATGCTCTTCTGAGTTTTCTCTATTTCACCGCATCACGGACATCGATCACCCGGACATCTACTTACCGTAAGATACAGGTATATCTTGATAAAGGCTCATAACGAGCCAAAACGTTGAAACTAATACCTGATACATTCATCTTATATTTCCTGTATGCGGAATTTGTTTTTTGAAATAGAGAAAACTCAACTTTTCTCATAATAGATGAAGTACAATATGTCACGAAAAAACAGTCTCAGAATCAGCAGTATCATTTAAAACGTTCCAGAGTTATAACCTCATAAATTGACAGTGGTGAGAATTGTAAAAATTGGCTCGGTCATTAAGTACCAAATTGGCTCTGTCAGTAAGGGGTTAATGTTAGTGAGTGCGACATTTTTTCTTGAATATAATTAAATATATGAAGCATATGAGAGTGCTGTTTCTTTAAAAAAAATTGTGGTGTCAATATAATCACTGCACCCCTAGATGAATTAGTTGAGAGGTGTAGTTTGCAAGATGGGGTCTTTTAGGGGGGTTCGGCCAATGTGATAAGGCACCCGCAAACCATAAGAGCATTATCTGCACTGTAATATGTCGCTCCTTCTCTTCCGAGATTTGCGCTGTACCTCAGAAGACGTTTTGACTAATTATGGGTTATAGGTGTACTCAGGAGAAATTATGGAACAAATTGTACTGTTCATTTTCTCCTATTACCCCTTTTGAAAATTACAAACGTTAGGCCAAATCAACATTTACTGGAAATAAAATGGTAATGTTTCATTTACTCAGCCCAATGTTATACAATTATATGAATCACCTGTGGGATAAAAAAGACTGCGGCGACCCAATAATAACTGCCAGCACGCCCTCCAACCCACTACCAATATGTATAAGAAATAATACAACTAACACCAATTGATGGGTGAAGGTCGGTCACAGCTTTATTAACTTATTTAACTTGAACCATTAGGCCGGGATCACACTCAATCTTGCCTTGTGCAGGCGTGTACTACGGAGGACAGAGAATGAACTTCAATCCAATATTGCAGCCAGCATGCAGCCGGCGGGTAAGGAAAGGGTGCATCAAACACCCGAAAACCCCGCCCCTAGGTCGAAAGATTGTTCCCTCCAAATTCAGGTGACAGTGTCCCTTTAAACCCCGCCCCCTCACCCCATTAGATAGTTGGCAGGAGGGAAGCAGCGTGATCTGAAACCTTAAAGGGAACCTGTCACCCCCAAAATCATATATAAGCTGCGGCCACCGGCATCAGGGGCTTATCTACAGCATTCTGTAATGCTGTAGATAAGCCTCCGATGTAACCTGAAAGATGAGAAATAAAGGTTAGATTATACTCACCCAGGGGCGGGTCTGATGGGCGTCGCGGTCCGGCACCTCCTATCTTCATACGATGACGTCCTCTTCTTGTCGGGTCTCTGGCGCAGGCGTACTTCGTCTGCCCTGTTGAGGGCAGAGCAAAGTACTGCAGTGCGCAGGCGCCGGGAAAGGTCAGAGAGGCCCAGCGCCTGCACACTGCAGTACTTTGCTCTGCCTTCAACAGGGCAGACAAAGTACGCCTGTGCAGGAGCCACGGCAGGAAGACAAGAAGAGGACATCATTGTATGAATATAGGAGGCGCCGGACAACGACGCCCATCGGACCTGGACCGCACCGGGACCGCCCCTGGGTGAGTATAATATAACTTTTATTTCTCATCTTTAAGGTTACATCGGGGCTTATCTACAGCATTACAGAATGCTATAGATAAGCCCCTGATGCCGGTGGCAGCAGCTCATATACGATTTTGGGGGTGGCAGATTCCCTGAATGAGGGGGAGGGGGCACCCCAGTCAGTCACCCTCCTTACACAGTACAGTGCCTGCCATACTTGCTACTCCCCTAGATGAATTAGTCAAGAGGTGTAGTTTCCAAAATGGGAAAACTTGTGGAGGTTCTACTGTTTTGGCATGTCGGGAGCCCTACCAGTGGGTCATGGCACTCACAAACCATAACAGTAAAATCGGCACTATAGTATGGTGCTCCTTCCCTTCTGAGCTTTGCATTGTGCCTGAGAAGTAGTTACCGATTAAAAGTAGAGTATTGGCGCCACGCCGTTCAGGCAATAAAGTCCACTTTTTTATTTTTTGTGCTGCTTTTTCTTTTTTTGTATATATATATATATATATATATATATATATATATATATATATATATACACACTAGAAAATGGTTTGAGAGAAAGCACTGGAGACTTCTAAGGTGGCCAGCAATGAGTCCAGATCCGAATCTCATAGAACACCTGTGGAGAGATCTAAAAATGGCAGTTTGGAGAAGGCACCCTTCAAATATCAGGGACCTGGAGCAGTTTGCCAAAGAAGAATGGTCTAAAATTCCAGCAGAGCATTGTAAGAAACTCACTGATGGTTACCGGAAGCGGTTGGTCGCAGTTATTTTGGCTAAAGGTTGTGCAACCAAGTATTAGGCTGAGGGTGCCAATAATTTTGTCTAGCCCATTTTTGGAGTTTTGTGTGAAATGATGATGTTTTGCTTTTTGCTTCATTCTCTTTTGTGTTTTTTCATTTAAGACAAATTAAATGATGATAATAATACCAAAGAATTTGTGTTTGCAATCATTTTCAGGAAGAAACTGAGTATTATCTGACAGAATTGCAGGGGTGTCAATATTTTTGGCCATGACTGTACGCACACACACACACACACACACACACACACATATATATATATATATATATATATATATATATATATATATATATATACATACATACATACATACATACATACATACATACATACATACATACATGCATACATACATGTGTGTTTCAAAAATGATGTCCAAGAAGTATCGTTTCTCCTTGCGGAGACTGACATTCTAAGCATGCCGAGATGAGGAGACTTAAAGCCGCAATGCTCCTCTGGGAAATATGCTAATTGTGCAAATTGTCTCTTCAGGGAGGAAGAGAACTAGAACTCTAGTGCCATCTATTAGAAGGTAGCAACCCTACAAGTCAATGTCGAGCCTTGTCACATGACTTAGGATAATAGCCAAACCAGAATCTCAATTTTCAAAAATGATGCAGATGTATAGTAAACATGTGGGAAAGTATTAGCTATTTTGGGTAACAAATCTCTGGTTTAAGGGCATAAAAATTAAAAGTTTGAACATTGCGAAATTTTCAAAGTTCGCACCAAATTTCTGATATTTTCACAAACTCCAAAAATATTGTCCTAAGTGTACCACCACGTGTATGAAGTGCAATGCCAGATTCACGGGCATGTGTTAAAGCATTCCAGAGTTATTACCTGTCTAGATGGTGGCCCGATTCTAACGCATCGGGTATTCTAGAATATGCATGTCCACGTAGTATATTGCCCAGTGACGTAGTATATTGCCCAGTGACGTAGTATATTGCCCAGTGACGTAGTATATTGCCCAGTGACATAGTATATTGCACAGCCACGCAGTATATTGCCCAGTTACGTAGTATATTGCACAGCCACGTAGTATATTGCCCAGTGACGTAGTATATTGGCCAGTTACGTAGTATACAGCACTGAGCCATGTAGTATATTGCACAGTGACGTAGTATACAGCCACGTAGTATATTGCCCAGTTACGTAGTATATTGCATAGCCACGTAGTATATTGCCCAGTGACGTAGTATATTGCCCAGCCACGTAGTATATTGCCTAGTTACGTAGTATATTGCCCAGTGACGTAGTATAGAGCACAGAGCCACGTAGTATATTGCCCAGTTACGTAGTATACAGCACAGAGCCATGTAGTATATTGCACAGCGAAGTAGTATACAGCACAGAGCCACGTAGTATATTGCCCAGTTACGTAGTATATTGCACAGCCACGTAGTATATTGCATAGCCACATAGTATATTGCCCAGTGACGTAGTATATTGCCCAGTGACGTAGTATATTGCCCAGTGACGTAGTATATTGCCCAGTGACGTAGTATATTGCCCAGCCACATAGTATATTGCCCAGCCACGTAGTATATTGCCCAGTGACGTAGTATATTGCCCAGTGACGTAGTATACAGCACAGAGCCGCGTAGTATATTGCCCAGTTACGTAGTTTACAGCACAGAGCCATGTAGTATATTGCACAGCGACGTAGTATACAGCACAGAGCCACGTAGTATATTGCCCAGTTACGTAGTATATTGCCTAGTTATGTAGTATATTGCCCAGTTACGTAGTATATTGCCCAGTTACCTAGTATATTACCCAGTTACCTAGTATATTACCCAGTGACGTAGTGTTATGACCCCAATGGCGAGGGTCTCAGAGGAACGTGGAAGTCTGCAGAATACAAAAATCCAGCTCATAGGGCAGTGGTAGCTGGGTTGACCATATATCTACTCCTAACGCCAACACTAGAAGTAGCCGGGGATCATTCCTACGTTGATTCTAGATGACACGCTCCAGCCGGAGAATCTAGCTACCCCTAGTAGAGGAAAACAAAAGACCTTTCTTGCCTCCAGAGAAGGGGACCCCAAAGCTGGATAGAAGCCCCCCACAAATAATAACGGTGAGGTAAGAGGAAATGACAAACACAGAAATGAACCAGGTTTAGCACAGAGAGGCCCGCTTACTGATAGCAGAATAAAGAAAGGTAACTTATATGGTCAACAAAAACCCTATCAAAATCCACACTGGAAATTCAAGAACCCCCGAACCGTCTAACGGTCCGGGGGGAGAACACCAGCCCCCTAGAGCTTCCAGCAAAGGTCAGGATATATATTTGGAACAAGCTGGACAAAAATACAAAACCAAAACAAAATAGCAAAAAGCGGACTTAGCTGATATAACTGGAACCAGGATCAGTAGACAGGAGCACAGCAGACTAGCTCTGATAACTACGTTGCCAGGCATTGAACTGAAGGTCCAGGGAGCTTAAATAGCAACACCCTTAACTAACGACCCAGGTGCGGATAAAAGGAATGACAGAAAAACCAGAGTCAAAAAACTAGTAACCACTAGAGGGAGCAAAAAGTAAATTCACAACAACGTAGTATATTGCCCAGTGACGTAGTATATTGCCCAGTGACGTAGTATATTGCCCAGTGACGTAGTATACAGCACAGAGCCACGTAGTATATTGCACATCGACGTAGTATACAGCACAGAGCCACGTAGTATATTGCCCAGCCACGTAGTATATTGGCCAGTCACGTAGTATATTGCCCAGCCACGTAGTATATTGTCCAGCTATGTATGTCACAGATTAAAAAATAAAAAATAAACATATACTCACCTTCCGATGGGCCCCTTGTAGTTCTGTCGCCTGTGTTTGGTTCAGGCGGCAGCTTCCGGTCCGAGGGTGTGATGACGTCGCGGTCACATGACCGTGACGTCATGGCAGGTCCTTGTCGCACACCAACCTTAGCACCACTAAGCATGCCGCTTGCATGGACCGGTCACCGGAGCGTCGGAAAGGCGGCGGAAGGTGAGTATATAATGATTTGTTTGTTTTTTTTAAATAATTTTTAACATTAGGTGTTTTTACTATTTAGGCTGCATAGGCAGCCTCAATAGTAAAAACTTGGTCACACAGGGTTAATAGCGGCGGTAACGGAGTGAGTTACCCACGGCATAACGCAGTCCGTTACCGCTGGCATTAACCCTGTGTGAGCCGTGACTGTGGGGAGTACGGAGCGGGCGCAGGGCACTGACTGCAGGAGTAGGGAGGGACTAATCAGACTGTGCCCGTCGCTGATTGGTCGCGGCAGCCATGACAGGCAGCTGGCGAGACCAATCAGCGAATGAATATCCGTGACGGAAGTTGCCGACAGAAAGACGGAAGTACCCCTTAGACAATTATATATATAGATAAAGTGTCACTGGTCAGAATTGAAGAAATTGGCTGTGTCATGAAGGAGAGAACAGGCGTTAAACAATGGTTGTTAAAGAGTTTATTGTGACCTGAAATATTGAATTATAGTTTATACATAATGGAATACTAGAAGACGGAACAGTTAATCCCTGATGTATAACTTGGGTGTCATGTTATCGCGTAACTATCAATATAACTGTGACATGAATTACATCTCTGCAAAAAGTTATATGCTGTGTACAGACAGTGTTCCACTCTTTTGGTTTTAATTCACATTTTCTGTATCAATTTCTCTTTATCCAGGAAATACATTATTCCCATCTCATCATTGCAACTGGAAGTGATGGTCCATTCCCTGGAAAATTTAACAAGGCAACGACCAAAGAAAAGGCCATTCAAGTATATGAAGATCTAGTGAAGGAGGTGAGCAAAATAACAGATGTGATCAATCTGTGGCTGCCATTCCAGTAAAACGGCAAGCTGTTCTAATGAATTCCGTGTCAGGGGGTAGAATGCTTTACAAAAAGATAGGTCAGAGAGCTATGACTGAAATCCTACTTAGGTAGACAGAGTTTACCTTTGAGTGGAGTCTATGAGCTCAGACATCAGTTACATTCCAAAACTATAATGTACAAATTACTGCTGTGCCACAGGTTTCTAATGCTAAATATTTGTGACTACCACCACAAAGGAGCCTTCATTCAGCAGCACTTTGCATAGATTTCCAATGTTATTTCTCTGATGGTGATCCAGTAATCTGTGAGATGTGTGTCGGCTCACCAGTGTGGTATAAGTGAGTATAATTGTGTCCGCAACAGTATAATATTGTACCTGTTGTAAATGGATTTGAGCATCTGCAGTAATGGTGGTCACAAGATATCGCTGTGGCTTAGGCATCGCTGATAGACTCTAAGATGCAAAATGAATGTCAGGTGGAGCTACAGTCTGAGGTGATGTGAAACACTGGAAGAGGAAGTGCGGCCATCTTAAGGGCAGTCTGCAGTTATTGAGAATAGCGAGTATGCAAATTGTCACATCAGAGAGGAAGAGGCCTAGCACTCTAGTGCCTCCTATTGGAACTACTAACCCTAAAAGTCAATATTGACCCTTTAATGAGCCTTTGTCACACGACTTAGGATAAAAGTCAAACCAGAATCTTAATTTGCAGATACTATGCTTGGGAGTACTGCCCCTCATCAGTGTAAAGTGTGAGACAGGTTTGGCTGTGTGAGAGAAGTCTGATCTGGATCCAAGGGGTAATTTTTCTCCTTATGGAGAGTGATAAGGAAGCCTGGTGTGCCAAAGTGAGGAGACTTTTAAGCCTTGCAATGCTCCTCTGGAAAATTAAATATGCAAATTGTCTCTTCAGAGAGGAAGAGGCCTAGAACTCTAGTGCCACGTTGCCCCTTATCCAAAATTACCCCTTGGATCCCGGTCAGACCCCTCTCACTCAGCCAAACCAGATTTCACACTTTACACTGATGAGGGTTAGCATCCCGAAACAGTGTTTACAAATTGAGATTCTGGTTTGGTTTTTATCCTAAGTCATGTGGCAACACTTTAAATGTTTCCTATTTTCAGGTTGAGTCATACACATAAGTAAGTAAAATAATTACGGTGTGTGAACTGTGCAGGAGTCTGTTTTCTCTCCCATGATTCCACTTTATCCTGAGGAAAGCACCTGGGTACACGTCTTTAAAAACTGTTTGATAAAAGAAAAGTGATAAGAGAATTATATCCCATTTTTCATCTAATGTTGTGAAGAGAACTTCAGCTATTTCATTCTAGATTGCTGTAACGCTCGTGCCGAGACTGGTTGGTGCGGGCGCCTGGGGGTGTGGCACCACTGGACCACAGACCAAACTTCCCTGGAAGGGGCGTAACTAAGTAGCTTACTAGGTGTTCGCTGGAGCCTCTGATGGTGAGGTCAGACTTGTGCAATAGGAAGCTACCAGGTACCACTCCAGGGTGGAGTCGGACTGTGGATGCTGATCCCAACGGGGACAAAACTCAGGCAGGCACGGCTGTGACACTGGCTGACGGGCAGACTGGCTTGACGGAGATACAGGCAGGCAGACGGGCACAGCTGGCAGACAGGCGGGCACGGCTGGCACTGGCCGACAGGGCTGATACTCTGGTAGGAACTGGTATATAGGCGGATGTATGGAAACAGATAAGAACCTGTTCAGACTGGTGAACATAAAATTACAGGTAGAGACCCGTACGGCAAGTTGCTGAACAAAGGTAGAGCAAGAGTGGGTGCAAAGCAGAATCACAGGAGGCGGAGTAAGAGCAGGAGGTGGAGCTAAGAGTAGAGAAGGCAGAGCTAAGAGCAGAGAAGGAGAAGGCAGAGCTAAGAGCAGAGAAGGAGAATGCAGAGCTAAGAGTAGAGAAGGAGAATGCAGAGCTAAGAGTAGAGAAGGAGAAGGCAGAGCCAAGGACGGAGCCGCTGGGGGCGGAGCCAAGAGCGGAGATGCTGGAGGCGGAGCCAAGAGCAGAGACGCTGGAGGCGGAGCCAGGAGCGTAGACGCAGGAGGCGGAGCCAAGAGCCAGAACCGCAGGAGGTAACGCCAAGAGCCAGAGAGTGCAGAACCACAGGTTGTGGCGAGGAAAGCTGAGAGGCACAGAACCACAGGTTGTGGCGAACAGAGCAGAGAGATATAGAGCCACTGATAGTGGCAAGCAGAGCAGAAGGATAAGGCGAAGGTACACACAGCAGATTGGGAAATGACAAATAACAAAGAAGGAACAGGAACGGACATAGGCCAGAGTACAGACAGGAACGGACACGGATACACAAACAGAACACAGATGAAGGCCTGCAAATTGCAGCCCTCTGAGACAGGAAACAGACACGACCTGGCAGCCCAGTAGCAAGTGCTAACTGAGGGAAATAGTTTGCTCAGGCATCCTCCAATGGGTGCGGATGCCTTAAGTATCAGAGGCCTCTAGGCCATTGGCCAGGGACACCTTAGGGAGGTGCACACAGTCTCAATAAGAATCCAGAGTGGCTGGCGCCGCCCCCCTATGCACACAGCCAGGAAGTGTACACAGAGTAAGCGGCCATGAAGCACATGGCATGGAGCCGGCAGCAGACAGATCTCACAGCATGGCACTGGGTGAGTGAGTTGATGTAACAGGCAGGTGGGGAATGGAAGGCCATGCAGTGATGCCGGCAGGGTTGTTACAGTACCCCCTCCTTTACGCCCCCTCTTCTTCAAACCCGCCAGAATGATCTGTAGAAGAAGAAAGAAACCACTCACAGTCCAAATCATCATAACATCTTCAAAGTAGGATAAGGCAAATGAGTCACCAGGAATCTCAGAAGACAAAGTCTCTTTGTGCTCAGCAGGGTTAGCTTCATCAGAAATCTTAGATAGCAAAGTCTCTTTATACCCAATGGGGTTAGCTTCCTCAATAGACTGGACCATTTCCTCTGGGTAGACAAGAAGCAGGGACTTAGATGCTACTGACTTGTTATCTTCACCAGCCGGCCACATGGAAGCCGAAGGAATACTCACAGGATACATCTTCTGCCCGATATCCAGAGACAAACTTTCAGGTAGCAGAGATGTTCTAGAGTACTGAACACAGGAAAAATCACTGGAGCTGAGGGTGGAGAACAACAACTCCACCGGATCAGAAAAAAAACGAGAGGAAAAAACTTGTATTTCGGATTCTTCACCAACTGGCCATATAGACGATGAAGGTACCCACATAGGAACCACCTTCTGCCTGTTATCCAGAAGAAAACGTCCAAAAGGCGGGGATGTTTCCATAAACAGGTTACAGGTATAGACATTAGAGTTGTGAGGAGAGATTGTCACTGCTTTCCCATCTTTGGTGACATTAGCACACCTTGACTCGATGACTAACGGGTTACTGGTATAGTCACTGGAGACGTGTAGAGAGATAGTTACCGCTTCCCCATCTTTGGTGACGTCAGCACACCTTAACTCGACGACTAGCAGACCAGCAAAAGAAGAAGACAACACAGTTGACTGTCCTTGACGCATGGGAACCAGACACCTCTCATGACTGGGTAAATTCAAACAAAGCTTTTTGCAGGAACTCTTGACCAAAGCGGGTCGTAGAGTCCTAGGCTCAGAATGACCCATGGGCATAACAGACAGCATATGGAAGACAAACTTCTTCGAGTATAAGACTCCAACCTGGAGCTGTAGTTGTCCTTGAAGGACTAGACTGCTCTTGAGTAGGGCTTGACCAACTTCAGACAACGCCCACACTGGGTTCTGGAGCTGTATGACGGAGACCACACACCGACTCCGAATGGCAGGCAACTTTACCATGCCAAAGCTCCCAGAAAACAGAGACACAGTCTTTAATTTTGATGGAGAGGAAGTACTCTCACCTAGGGCAGTCTCTCCTGCTGGCCCAGGGTTTTGGAGTTTAACATCCACAGGGCAGAGACCGTCTGGATGTTCCTTGCAACCGCAGCGATACCGCGTCCCTTTCTTGCAGTTGGATTCGGGCTGCTGCTTTGCCAGCCCACTTTTACCAACCTTCTTGGGTTTTGCTTGGGTAGCTGCAGGAACAGGTAGAGGAACAGGCGGGTTTTGGACGGACTTGGTCAGACGTGGCGGTTTCTTCGGGGGATTCGCTCGTCTAGACCGCCTCTGGGATCTGGTGAGGGAAGACTTTGCAGGAGGAGCTCAAAGTTTGAGAGGATAGGATCCCTTGCTTCCCAGAGAGGGTTCATCCAATTCAATGCATCTCCTGCTAGGTAGGTCAACATGAATCATACCTTGGACCAATCAGGGGGAAATTCAGAAGCATTCGATTCCATATACGTCAAACTACGCGTCAGGAACTCCATGCACTCTTCTGGATCCCCATAGTATCTTGGCGGAAGGAGTTTTTCCTTATTGGCAAGGTAATTATACAACTCATCTGAGACTATGAGTTGACCACCAGGAGTAGGTGTAGGCAGATCTTTCAACTGAGCATAAAAACCTTCCGGGGGCCAATACTGGCTAGAAGAGAGTTCATTTTGCTCCGAGAGCAGCGGATCATGGGACTCAGCGGGGACCATGGCCTGAGCAATCTGTAACACTCGTGCCGAGACTGGTTGGCGTGGGCGCCTGGGGGTGTGGCACCACTGGACCACAGACCAAACTTCCCTGGAAGGGGCGTAACTAAGTAGCTTACTAGGTGTTCGCTGGAGCCTCTGATGGTGAGGTCAGACTTGTGCAATAGGAAGCTACCAGGTACCACTCCAGGGTGGAGTCGGACTGTGGATGCTGATCCCACCGGGGACAAGACACAGGCAGGGAGGCACAGCTGTGACACTGGCTGACGAACGGGTATGGCAGAGTCCCTGACGGGCAGACTGGCTTGACGGAGATACAGGCAGGCAGACGGGAGCGGCTGGCACTCAGGCAGACAGGCGGGCACGGCTGGCACTGGCAGACAGGGCTGATACTCTGGTAGGAACTGGTATACAGGCGGATGTATGGAAACAGATAAGAACATGTTCAGACTGGTGAACATAAAGAAACAGGTAGAGACCCTTACGGCAAGTTGCTGAACAAAGGTAGAGCAAGAGTGGGTGCAAAGCAGAATCACAGGAGGCGGAATAAGAGCAGGAGGTGGAGCTAAGAGTAGAGAAGGAGAAGTAGGAGCTAAGAGCAGAGAAGGAGAAGGCAGAGCTAAGAGTAGAGAAGGAGAATGCAGAGCTAAGAGTAGAGAAGGAGAAGGCAGAGCCAAGGACGGAGCCGCTGGGGGCGGAGACACTGGAGGCGGAGCCAAGAGCCAGAACCGCAGGAGGTAACGCCAAGAGCCAGAGAGTGCAGAACCACAGGTTGTGGCGAGGAAAGCTGAGAGGCACAGAACCACAGGTTGTGGCGAACAGAGCAGAGAGATATAGAGCCACTGATAGTGGCAAGCAGAGCAGAAGGATAAGGCGAAGGTACACACAGCAGAGTGGGAAATGACAAATAACAAAGAAGGAACAGGAACGGACATAGGCCAGAGTACAGACAGGAACGGACACGGATACACAAACAGAACACAGATGAAGGCCTGCTAATTGCAGCCCTCTGAGACACGAAACAGACACGACCTGGCAGCTCAGTAGCAAGTGCTAACTGAGGGAAATAGTTTGCTCAGGCATCCTCCAATGGGTGAGGATGCCTTAAGTATCAGAGGCCTCTAGGCCATTGGCCAGGGACACCTTAGGGAGGTGCACACAGTCTCAATAAGAATCCAGAGTGGCTGGCGCCGCCCCCCTATGCACACAGCCAGGAAGTGTACACAGAGTAAGCGGCCATGAAGCACATGGCATGGAGCCGGCAGCAGACAGATCTCACAGCATGGCACTGGGTGAGTGAGTTGATGTAATAGGCGGGTGGGAATGGAAGACCATGCAGTGATGCCGGCAGGGTTGTTACAATTGCATTCTCTGAAATATCTCTTAAAAATAATTTTTCTTTAAAATAAATTTCGGAGGGGGGGGGGGTTATTTCATGAAGGTTTGTTTTTACAGGAAGTTCAGTGAAATGTATTAATTCATCCTCAATTTGGCTCCCCTGCTAAAATGTATGACTGATAAATCTGTGCAAAGGTAAAAAAAATCTTTCCATTAACCTTGTATGGCTATGTGCACACAGCTTCTTTCCAATGCAGCCACTGAGTTTACCCAGGCAAAGATGCTTTAGGATAATGCTTTCAGCCACTTTCCTGAAGTAGTTTTGCCAGTGGCTTTGTCTTAATCTTGCGGTGTCGCAGGCGTGTTTTGTTCTAAACTCTATGTAGAGCTTGGGCAGCTTCTCAGGAGAAGAGTGAGCATGTCGCTTCTTTTAACTTTTACAGGCTATATACTACGTGGCTGTGCTATATACTACGTGGCTGTGCTATATACTACGTGGCTGTGCTATATACTACGTGGCTGTGCTATATACTACGTGGCTGTGCTATATACTATGTGGCTGTGCTATATACTATGTGGCTGTGCTATATACTACGTGGCTGTGCTATATACTACGTGGCTGTGCTATATACTACGTGGCTGTGCTATATACTACATACTACGTGGCTGTGCTATATCCTACGTGGCTGTGTTATATACTACGTGGCTGAAGAAAACCTGTCAGCAGGATTTAGCTTTATAAATTAACCCCTTCCTAACATGCGCCAAACATATACGGCACTGCAGGAGCTGCGTTCATGCAAACCGCTGTGTAGGTATGAAGCCGTGATCGCCCTGGCTCAAGCTAAGCGCCACAGCAATCAGGTGCGGGTGGAATATGTGAGAGCTGACATCCTGCAGCAACGCTCACGATCGGTGATGTTTAACCCCGCTGTCAATAGTGACAGTGACATCGAGGAGCTTCACAGAGGGATTGAGTTCCCTGTCTGATTCCATCAGCACAAAACATTTATCTATGTAAAAATAAACAAACAAAACAACTACACACATTTGGTATCACCGCTTCTGGAACAACCTGTCCTATAAAACTGTCCACCAGTTCACTGAAGGGGATGATTCCATAAAAAAAAATAATTAAAAAGCGAGGCAAAAACTGTGCTTTATCATTATACTGTGTAACATAAATGCGATCAAAAAACGAATGTAAATTAAAATGGTACCGCTAGCGGTGCCGTCAGATAGGTAATAGGAGTTCCCAGGGAGGCAGTGAGCACATGCTGCTCAGTGTCTCTGCTGGATGACAGGCTGTATGGTTGCATCCTGCAACCATGCAGCCTGCCATCTAGATGTAGCAGAGCTAGACCAGTTGTGGGACAAATGGATTATCATCTTCTCTGCGCAAAGGTGAGGAATATTGTTTGTTTTTTTTAAACTCTTTTGCAGAAGACAATGGCATCAGAGGAATGGGCAAGGTTGTAAGTATGGTTTAATTAAGTTTTATTAATGGGGGAGTATGGGGTTAGTAATGGGGGTGTCTTATAGATGCCTTTCCATTACTAACCTTGGGGCTTGCTGTCACCTGACAATACAAAAGTGACATCAACCCCTCCCCAACTATCAACCCACTTGCTATCACTACAGGGCAAGTGGGAAGAGCAAGGCTAAGTGCCAGAATTGCACATCTTATAGATGCGCCTTTTCTGAGGCAGCTGAGAGCTGATGTTTTTAGACTGGAGGGGCAGTATCCGTGCCACCTTCCTATGCTATTAATATCAGCCTGCAGCTGTCTGCATAGCCTTTTCTGGTTATTAATTATAGTCGGACCCTACCTCATTTTTTGGGGGTCCCCCATTTTAATAGCCAGTAAAGGCTTAGTATACAGCTGTGAGCTGATATTAATAGCATGGGAAGCAACATGGGTATTACCCCTTTCTTAGGATATAAACATCGGCCCCCAGCCATCAGCTTTCCCTCTGCTGATTAAGAAATTAACGCGGGAGTCCACGACGTTTTTTTTCTGAAAAATAATCTGTTATTAAATACATGTACAGTAAGCTGCACACACTGTACTAATTGTATATGTCTCTGACATCTATATATTACACAGGTCAACAAAAAATTTTTTTTTTTCTGGTGTCCAAAATATTTTAATGAATTTGGGGTATTTTTGGGGTGCTGATTCTGAATATGCTATCAGTTTTGCCAGATTGGCTCAAGTTTTTGACATTTTTGGTATCTTATTTATAGCACTTGTTGGTAAATGCGACGCATCATCTCATTAATTTCTTTGGATTAGTACTTGAACTGAGCAGTTCTCAATATAGTTTTGTGTTAATTAGTGTTCTAAAAGTTTGTTCATAGCTTGATTTTTGCACTAACTTTATGTTGTTGTCTGTTTTCCAGTGAAAAGCATGAACTCATCAAGAAGAAGTTGTCTTAACGATCCAGACTCATTCTGTTACATTTGTGGTGAATACACACTGCCAAAACATAGAAGAAACATAACAGACTTCGTAAAAAAAGTGTATTTTGCCTATTTTGGGGTTATGCTTGGGGACCAAGACAAGTTTTGGGCACCACACATAGTGTGCAAAGCATGTATCGAATTATTACGAAAATGGAGCAAAGGACAAAGAAAAAGCTTCAAATTTGGTGTTCCAATGGTGTGGAGAGAGCCAAAAAATCATCATGATGACTGTTATTTCTGTGCAGTGCAAGTGCAAGGATTCAATAAGCATAAGAAACGAAAATGGGAGTAACATGGAATCTGCAAGAAGGCCTGTCCCTCATTGTGAAGATGTGCCTGTACCTGTGTTTACCATAAATAACAGTCATCATGATGATAAGCATAACCCCAAAATAGGCAAAATACACTTTTTTTACGAAGTCTGTTATGTTTCTTCTATGTTTTGGCAGTGTGTATTCACCACAAATGTAACAGAATGAGTCTGGATCGTTAAGACAACTTCTTCTTGATGAGTTCATGCTTTTCACTGGAAAACAGACAACAACATAAAGTTAGTGCAAAAATCAAGCTATGAACAAACTTTTAGAACACTAATTAACACAAAACTATATTGAGAACTGCTCAGTTCAAGTACTAATCCAAAGAAATTAATGAGATGATGCGTCGCATTTACCAACAAGTGCTATAAATACGATACCAAAAATCTCAAAAACTTGAGCCAATCTGGCAAAACTGATGACATATTCAGAATCAGCACCCCAAAAATACCCTAAATTCGATGAAATATCTTTGGCACCAAAAATGCTGTTGACCAGTGTTATATGTGTATTTACTGTATGTAATCCAACTGTTCTCTCCTGTCGGCTCCTGCTGTAATTTTACAGTACGTGGCTGCTGAATTGCCAGCTTTTTTTCTATCTATCTATCTATCTATCTATCTATCTATCTATCTATCTATCTATCTACAGTGCCTTGCGAACGTATTCGGCTCCCTGGAACTTTTCAACCTTTTCCCACATATCAAGCTTCAAACATAAAGATACCAAATGTAAATTTTTGGTGAAGAATCAACAACAAGTGGAACACAATTGTGAATTTTAACGAAATTTATTGGTTATTTTAAATTTTTTTGGAAACTCAAAAACTGAAAAGTGGGGCATACAATATTATTCGGCCCCTTTACTTTAATTGCAGTAAACTCACTCCAGAAGTTCATTGTGGATCTCTGAACGATCCAATGTTGTCCTAAATGCCTAATGATGATAAATATAATCCACCTGTGTGTAATCAAGTCTCCGTATAAATGTACCTGCTCTGTTATAGTCTCAGGGTTCTGTTAGAAGCACAGAGAGCATCATGAAGACCAAGGAACACAACAGGCAGGTCCGTGATACTGTTGTGGAGAAGTTTAAAGCCAGATTTGGTTGTAAAATTATTTCCAAAACTTTAAACATCCCATGGAGCACTGTGCAAGCAATCATATTGAAATGGAAGGAGTATCATACCACTGCAAATCTACCAAGACCCGGCCGTCCCTCTAAACTTTCATCTCAAACAAGGAGAAGACTGATCAGAGATGCAGCCAAGAGGCCCATGATCACTCTGGATGAACTGCAGAGATCTACAGCTGAGTTGGGACAGTCTATCCATAGGACAACAATCAGTCGTACACTGCACAGATCTGGCCTTTATGGAAGAGTGACAAGAAGAAAGCCATTTCTCAAAGATATCCATAAAAAGTGTTGTTTAACCCCTCTCTGACCTTAGACGTACTATCCCGTCGAGGTGACCTGGGCCTTATCTGACCCTCGACGGGATAGTACGTCATAGCAATCGGCCGCGCTCACGGGGGGAGTGCGGCCGATCGCGGCCGGGTGTCAGCTGACTATCGCGGCTGACATCTGGCACTATGTGCCAGGAGCGGTCACGGACCGCTCCCGGCACATTAACCCCCGGCACACTGCAATCAAACATGATCGCAGTGTTCCGGCGGTATAAGGAAGCATCGCGCAGGGAGGGGGCTCCCTGCGTGCTTCCCTGAGACCCTCGGAGCAACGCGATGTGATCGCGTTGCTCTGAGCGTCTCTTACCTCCTATCCCTGCAGGCCCCGGATCCAAAATGGCCGCGGAGCTGCATCCGGGTCCTGCAGGGACTACTTTCGGGTCCAGAGCAGGCGCTGGTAAGCCTGCAGCGCTGTAAGTCAGATCGCTGATCTGACAGACTGCTGTGCAAGCTGTCAGATCAACGATCTGTGATGTCCCCCCTGGGACAAAGTAAAAAAGTAAAAAAAAAAAATTCTACATGTGTAAAAAAATAAAAAAAATAAAATTCCTAAATAAAGAAAAAATATATATATATTATTCCCATAAATACATTTCTTTATCTAAATTAAAAAAAAAACAATAAAAGTACACATATTTAGTATTGCCGCGTCCGTAACGACCCAACCTATAAAACTGTCCCACTAGTTAACCCCTTCGGTGAACACCGTAAGAAAAAAAAAAAACGAGGCAAAAAACGCTTTATTATCATACCGCTGAACAAAAAGTGGAATATCACGCGATCAAAAAGACGGATTTAAATAACCATGGTACCACTGAAAACGTCATCTTGTCCCGCAGAAAACGAGCTGCCATACACTATGTTCCAAATTATTATGCAAATTACATTTTTATCAGATTTTCCTAAATGGTCGGTGCAAATGACAGTCAGTCTAATAAAAGTCATCACCCGTTAGATTATACATTGAATTTTATTGAGAAACCTCCCAATGATAACAGTATAATCTCCAAAATGAATAAAAACTCAAAATGCACTGTTCCAAATTATTATGCACAGTAGAATTTCTAAACATTTGATATGTTTTAAAGAACTGAAAATGCTCAATTGTGGAATTTGCAGCATTAGGAGGTCACATTCACTGAACAAAAAAGCTATTTAACTCCAAAACATCCTAACAGGCCAAGTTACATGTTAACATAGGAACCCTTCTTTGATGTCACCTTCACAATTCTTGGATCCATTAAACTTGTGAATTTTTGGAGAGTTTCTGCTTGTATTTCTTTGCATGAAGTCAGAATTGCCTCCCAGAGCTGCTGTTTTGGTGTGAACTGCCTCCCACCCTCATAGATCTTTTGCTTGATGATACTCCAAAGGTTCTCTATAGGATTGAGGTCAGGGGAAGATGGTGGCCACACCATGAGTTTATCTCCTTTTATGCCCATAGCAGCCAATGACTCAGAGGTTTTCTTTGCAGCTTCAGATGGTGCGTTGTCATGCATGAAGAAGATTTTGCTCCTGAAGGCACGTTTCTCCTTTTTATACCATGGAAGAAAGTTGTCAGTCAGAAACTTTATGTACTTTGCAGAGGTCAATTTCACACCTTTAGGAACCTTAAAGGGCCCTACCAACTGTTTCCCCATGATTCCGGCCCAAAACATGACTCCTCCACTCCTTGCTGACGTTGCAGCCTTGTTGGGACATGGTGGCCATCCACTACTCCATCCATCTGGACCATCCACAGTTGCTCGACACTCATCAGTAAACAAGACTGTTGGAAAATTAGTCTTCATGTATGTCTGGGCCCACTACAACCGTTTCTGCTTGTGAAAACTGTTTAGCGGTGGCCGAATAGTAGGTTTATGCACCACAGCAAGCCTTTGAAGGATCCTACACCTTGAAGTTCGAGGGACTCCAGAGGCACCAGCAGCTTCAAATATCTGTTTGCTGGTTTGTAATGGCTTTTTAACAGCTGCTCTCTTAATCCGATTAACTTGACTGGCAAAAACCTTCATCATTCTGCCTTTATCAGCATGAACACATCTGTGCTCAGATTCAGCCACAAATCTCTTCACAGTATGATGATCACGCTTAAGTTTTCGGGAAATATCTATTGTTTTCATCCCTTGACCAAGGCATTGCACTATTTGATGCTTTTCAGGAAGAGAGAGATCCTTTTTATTTCCGATATTGCTTGAAACCTGTGACCTGCTTAATAATGTGGAACATCATTTTTAAGTAGTTTTCCTTTAATTAGAATCACCTGGAAAACTAATTATCACATGTTTTTCAGATTGATTTCAGTGATCCATTGAGCCCTGAGACACAATACCATCCACGAGTTTATTTGAAAAACAAAACAATTAAATCTTTACGACACTGAAATCCAATTCGCATAATAATTTGGAACACAGTGTATAGCATCATAAGCAAAAAAATAAAAAAGTTATAGTCCTCAGAATAAAGCGATGCCAAAATAATTATTTTTTCTATAAAATAGCTTTTATCGTATAAAAGCACCAAAACATAAAAAAATGATATAAATGACATATCGCTGTAATCATACTGACCCGAAGAATAAAACTGCTTTATCAATTTTACCAAACGTGGAACGGTATAAACGCCTCCCCCAAAAGAAATTCATGAATAGCTGGTTTTTGGTCATTCTGCCTCACAAAAATCGGAATAAAAAGTGATCAAAAACTGTCACGTGTCCGAAAATGTTACCAATAAAAACGTCAACTCGTCCCGCAAAAAACAAGACCTCACATGACTCTGTGGACCAAAATATGGAAACATTATAGGTCTCAAAATGTGGAGACGCAAAAACTTTTTTGCTATAAAAATCGTCTTTTAGTGTGTGACAGCTGCCAATCCTAAAAATCCGCTATAAAAAACGCTATAAAAGTAAATCAAACCCCCCTTCATCACCCCCTTAGTTAGGGAAAAATAATAAAATTAAAAAAATGTATTTATTTCCATTTTTCCATTAGGGTTAGGGCTAGGGTTAGGGTTAGTGTTGGGGCTACGGTTAGGGCTAGGGTTAGGGCTAGGGTTAGGGTTGGGGCTAGGGTTGGAACTAAAGTTAGGGTTGGGGCTAAAGTTAGGGTTAGGGTTGGGGCTAAAGTTAGGGTTAGGGTTTGGATTACATTTACGGTTGGGATTAGGGTTGGGATTAGAGTTAGGGGTGTGTCAGGGTTAGAGGTGTGGTTAGGTTTACTGTTGGGATTAGGGTTAGGGGTGTGTTTGGATTAGGGTTTCAGGTAGAATTGGGGAATTCCCACTGTTCAGGCACATCAGGGGCTCTCCAAACGCGACATGGCATCCGATCTCAATTCCAGCCAATTCTGCGTTGAAAAAGTAAAACAGTGCTCCTTCCCTTCCGAGCTCTCCCGTGCGCCCAAACAGGGGTTTACCCCAACATATGGGGTATCAGCGTACTCGGGACAAATTGGACAACAACTTTTGGGGTCCAAGTTCTCTTGTTATCATTGGGAAAATAACAATTTGGGGGGCTAAAAAAGAATTTTGTATTTTCACGGCTCTGCGTGGTAAACTGTAGTGAAACACTTGGGGGTTCAAAATTCTCACAACACATCTAGATAAGTTCCTTGGGAGGTTTAGTTTCCAATATGGGGTCATTTGTGGGGGGTTTCTACTGTTTGGGTACATCAGGGGCTTTGCAAATGCAACGTGACGCCTGCAGACCAATCCATCTAAGTCTGCATTCCAAATGGCGCTCCTTCCCTTCCGAGCTCTGCCTTGCGCCCAAACAGTGGTCCCCCCCCACATATGGGGTATCAGCGTACTCAGGACAAATTGGACAACAACTGTTGGGGTCCAAATTATCCTGTTACCCTTGTGAAAATACAAAACTGGGGGCTAAAAAAATCATTTTTGTGAAAAAAAAAAATTATTTTCACGGCTCTGCGTTGTAAAAAGTAGTGAAACACTTGGGGGTTCAAAGCTCTCAAAACACATCTAAATAAGTTCCTTAGGGGTCTACTTTCCAAAATGGTGTCATTTGTGGGGGGTTTTAATGTTTAGGCACATCAGGGGCTCTCCAAACGCAACATGGCGTCCCATCTCAATTCCAGTCAATTTTGCATTGAAAAGTAAAATGACGCTCCTTTCCTTCCGAGCTCTGCCATGCGCCCAAACAGTGGTTTACCCCCACATATGGGGTATCAGCGTACTCAGGACAAATTGTACAACAACTTTTGTGGTCCATTTTCTCCTGTTACCCTTGGTAAAATAACACAAATTGGAGCTGAAATAAATTTTGTGTGAAAAAAGTTAAATGTTCATTTTTATTTAAACATTCCAAAAATTCCTGTGAAACACCTGAAGGGTTAATAAACTTCTTGAATGTGGTTTTGAGCACCTTGAGGAGTGCAGTTTTTAGAATGGTGTCACACTTGGGTATTTTCTATCATATAGACCCCTCAAAATGACTTCAAATGAGATGTGGTCCCTAAAAAAAATGGTGTTGCAAAAATGAGAAATTTCTGGTCAACTTTTAACCCTTATAACTCCCTAACAAAAAAAAATTTTGGAACTGTGCTGATGTAAAGTAGACATGTGGGAAATGTTACTTATTAAGTATTTTGCGTGACATATCTCTGTGATTTAAGGGCATAAAAATTCAAAGTTGGAAAATTGTGAAATTTTCAAAGTTTTCCCCAAATTTCCGTTGTTTTCACAAATAAACGCAAGTTATATCGAAATTTTTTTACCACTATCATGAAGTACAATATGTCACGAGAAAACATTGTCAGAATCGCTAAGATCTGTTGAAGCGTTCCAGAGTTATAACCTCATAAAGGGACAGTGGTCAGAATTGTAAAAATTGGCCCGGTCATTAACGTGCAAACCACCCTTGGTGGTAAAGGGGTTAAAGTTTGTAACAAGCCAACTGGGAGACACACCAAACATGTGGAAAAAGGTGCTCTGGTCAGATGAAACCAAAATCAAACTTTTTGGCAACAATGCCAAACGATATGTTTGGCGTAAAGACAACACAGCTCATCACCCTGAACACACCACCCCCACTGTCAAACATAGTGGTGGCAGCATCATGGTTTGGGCCTGCTTTTCTTCAGCAGGGACAGGGAAGATGGTTAAAATTGATGGGAAGATGGATGGAGCCAAATACAGGACCATTCTTGAAGAAAACCTGTTTGAGTGTGCAAAAGACCCGAGACTGGAACGGAGATTTGTCTTCCAACAAGACAATGATCCCAAACATAAAGCAAAATCTACAATGGAATGGTTCACAAATAAACGTATCCAGATGTTAGAATGGCCAAGTCAAAGTCCAGACCTCAATCCAATCGAGAATCTGTGGAAAGAGCTGAAAACTGCTGTTCACAAACGATCTCCATCAAACCTCACTGAGCTCGAGCTGTTTGCCAAGGAAGAATGGGCAAGAATTTCAGTCTCTTGATGTACAAAACTGATAGAGACATACCGCAAGCGACTTGCACCTGTAATCACAGCTAAAGGTGGCGCAACAAAGTATTAAGTTAAAGGGGCCGAATAATATTGCACGCCCCAGTTTTCGAATTTCCACAAAAATGTAAAATGACCAATAAATTTCGTTCAACTTGACAATTGTGTTCCACTTGTTGATTCTTCACCAAAAATTTACATTTGATATCTTTATGTTTGAAGCATGATATGTGGGAAAAGGTTGAAAAGTTCCAGGGAGTCGAATACTTTCTCAAGTACTATCTATCTATCTATCTATCTATCTATCTATCTATCTATCTATCTATCTATCTATCTATCTACTGTATCTATCTATCTATCTATCTATCTACTGTATCTATCTACTGTATCTATCTATCTATCTATCTATCTATCTATCTATCTATCTACTGTATCTATCTATCTACTGTATCTATCTATCTATCTATCTATCTATCTATCTATCTATCTATCTATCTATCTATCTAGTATACACTCACCGGCCACTTTATTAGGTACACCATGCTAGTAACGGGTTGGACCCCCTTTTGCCTTCAGAACTGCCTCAATTCTTCGTGGCATAGATTCAACAAGGTGCTGGAAGCATTCCTCAGAGATTTTGGTCCATATTGACATGATGGCATCACACAGTTGCCGCAGATTTGTCGGCTGCACATCCCAAAGATGCTCCATACAAGGCAGGATGGATCCATGCTTTCATGTTGTTTACGCCAAATTCTAACCCTACCATCCGAATGTCGCAGCAGAAATCGAGACTCATCAGACCAAGCAACGTTTTTCCAATCTTCTACTGTCCAATTTCGATGAGCTTGTACAAATTGTAGCCTCAGTTTCCTGTTCTTAGCTGAAAGGAGTGGTACCCGGTGTGGTCTTCTGCTGCTGTAGCCCATCTGCCTCAAAGTTCGACGCACTGTGCGTTCAGAGATGCTCTTAGGCCTACCTTGGTTGTAACGGGTGGCGATTTGAGTCACTGTTGCCTTTCTATCAGCTCGAACCAGTCTGCCCATTCTCCTCTGACCTCTGGCATCAACAAGGCATTTCCGCCCACAGAACTGCCGCTCACTGGATTTTTTTTCTTTTTCGGACCATTCTCTGTAAACCCTAGAGATGGTTGTGCGTGAAAATCCCAGTAGATCAGCAGTTTCTGAAATACTCAGACCAGCCCTTCTGGCACCAACAACCATGCCACGTTCAAAGGCACTCAAATCACCTTTCTTCCCCATACTGATGCTCGGTTTGAACTGCAGGAGATTGTCTTGACCATGTCTACATGCCTAAATGCACTGAGTTGCCGCCATGTGATTGGCTGATTAGAAATTAAGTGTTAACAAGAAGTTGGACAGGTGTACCTAATAAAGTGGCCGGTGAGTGTATATATCTATTCTATGTGTGTATATATCTATTCTAACCCGTCAACACTGTAATTTTACTGTACGCGGCAAATGAATTGCCAGCGTTTCAAAGAACGTTGATGCTTAAAAATCAGACAGCATTCTCATGGTCCGAGTGCTGTGCGATTAAAAAAAAAAAAAAAAAAATTCTCGCACCCATAGGCTTGCATTGATGAGTCTCGGCCATGTCTCGGTGCCAATTGCAGCCTGCTGCAATTTTACACATCGAGTGCACCTGAGAAAAAAAACGCTGATGTGAGCTGCCCCATAGATTAACACTGGTCCGAGTGCTTTTTCGATGTTTTCTCGCATAGCACTCGGCCGTATTCTACGGTAGTGTGACTCCGGCCTAATTCTTTGAAATACGTGATTAAGATGGAACCCATGGAAGAAGATTCACTATAATGAGGCAGATGGAGGCACTGTGGATGCCAAAGGACCTGTGATTCGGCGACGTCCGTCTTTTTATGCGAGCATAAAAGTGCGTTTGACCCACATTTTTGTGCACTTCTGATGAAGGACAACGTTGAACAGAGGCCAGAAGGAGTCTAGTGTAACTCTGCCTCATTATAGTGGGTGTCTCCCTCAGAGTTTTCATCTAAACAGTACTGTACTGTCATATATAGTGTATTTCTACACTCGGCAGAAATTGTGGGACAAATGTAAAATTTGGAGCCAACACACAGTCTTGGTGGTAAAAATGTAAATTATTTTGTCACTGCCCAATGTTTTAAAATAAGGTGACACACCTGTGGTGTCAATATGATCACCGCACCCCTAGATTAATTTATTGAGAGGTGTAGTTTGTAAAATGACATCACCTATGGGGGGTTCTGCTGTGCTGACACCACAGGGGCTCTGCCAATGTGACATGGCACCGTCAAACCCCTGCAGCAAAATCTGCACTGTAATTTGGCGCTCCTTCCCTTCCTTCTGAGCCTTGCACTGAGCTTGTAGCTTCTGGAAACTTTAAGTTAGCCACATAGTCAAAAGTAGAGAAACACCACAAAAAAGCAGGCAAAGGTGCTTACCTGTCTAGGCCTCAAGTCAAATGCACTACTTGAGACCTAGACAGGTAAGCACCTTTGCCTGTTTTTTTGTGTTGTTTTCACTAGAATAGTGGATTTTTTTTCCTCCTTTTGTGTTTTTTTCTGTTAGAGTAGGGCTGGCAAGTATGAGAACACATGACTTGGGTTGCCAGCTTATTGTATTATGGCCATAATATTAACTAATACCTTACATAATTTGATATGTTCTTGTGCGCTTTTTTTATTTTTACTTTTTGAGGTGCAGTTGGGCCCTTATGGCTTTGTAAGTTGTGGCTTATGTTCACACGGGATGCATTACAGTTAGCAGTGGGCAGCCCGCCACAGGGCGTTACTAATAGGCTATGATCCAGATGCTTTGCATACTCTGTGTGAACACTGCTGCAGATTATTTATTTGCACTGGTGTGCCAGGCGGCCAATCCCTGATTTTAGGCTGGCTGTCTCATTTGGTATTACCACACCTTTGTAGTCGTCATCTTTACTTGGTCCTGCTGCACCATGATAGTGCATTTGACTTGAGGCCTAGACAGGTAAGCACCTTTGCCTGTTTTTTTGTGTTTTTTTTTTCTCTAGAATAGTGGAGTTTTTTTTACTCCTTTTTTCCTTCTGTTGTGGTTTTTATAGTCAAAAGTAGGTGGGAGCCCTCCCCCACGGAGGGGTGATTCCAGGACACAGAACAATAGACACATGATTTGGCCCAAGCAGTTGGGTGTTGACGGGCCATGTGCTAGGATCTTATGCTGAGGCGAGATCCTGGTGCCCGTGTGTGGAGAGTTAAAAGCTGCCACGTGGAATGGTGTTATGTCCCTCATCTGTTGGATCCATTGAACTCATCCCAGGATTATTTCTGTCTTCCCTGGCATCGGATTACCGTGTGGCACCCCCGAAACTGTTCCCCTCTTGGTGTGGACTCACTGTGGACTTTAAGAGACGCTATTGATATTTTAAGTTCTATGCTCTGTCTCAATAAATCCCACTGGATTGATCATCGGCCTGGTGTCCCTTCATGCTCTCTTGCACACACCATCACAAACTGGTTGGTAGCGGCGGGATCAGAGCAGAAGGAATGGAGGACAGTAACCCATCAACATCTGGAACCAGAACCTCAGGATACAGGAACTGGACTGTGTTGAGCTTACAAAGGACAGTGAATTAGGAATTGGTTACAAAGGGCTGTCCAAGGAGCAACTGATTGAGGCTCTGGAAGAAGCTTGTCTGCAAGATGGCACAAAGGAAGGATTTTCACAGCAAGGGGAGGAAAGACGGGAGCTGGAGATAAATACCCAAAAAAGTCAGTGGGTTGTGTGGTATGAGGAGGAGATGGCATTGCTTGGGGATGAGGCCACCATAGAGGATAAGAGGGAGGCCATTCGCACAGCTAAGGAGAGGCAGCGCATGGTGGAAGCAGCTAGAAGCTCCAGACAGACTGTAACCACAGCACCCACTATGAGGGAATTCCCAAGGGTGTCCTGTAAGGACTTTAGGCCGTTTAACAAGGCTGCAGGCGACATTGAGGGCTTCTTCTAGGACTTCGAACACCAGTGTCAATTAATTTAAGTCTCGGAAAGGGAGCGAGTCAGACATCTAGTGGGGCTCTTAGAGGGTGGAGCTGCTGAAGCCTATAGAGCTATGGACCCTCGGTGGAACTGCGATTATGGGAATATTAAAAAGACCATCTTGGAACATTATGCTGTAACTCCAGACACTTACAGAGCACAGTTCCGCTCCTTAGCCTGTGAGGAGGAAGTGTCTTTCAAGATATATGCCCACAGGCTCCAACAAGTATGTCACTGCTGGCTGGAGGGAAAGGGGGCCTTAACTTGGGAGGCCTTCCTCCAGGTCATACTAAAAGAACAGTTCTACGCCAAATGCCCCACTGAGATCCAGGAGTGGGTGCGTGAGAGGAAACCAGCGACAGTGGAGCAAGCTGCTGCTCTATCTGATGAGGTTCTCACCATCAAACCTCAGTGGAAAAAACTACTAGTCGGTGAGAAAAAACTATCAGCTCCCCAACCTTGGCGGCTTCCAATGTTCACCGTCCCACCAGACTACCAACTCATGGGGAAGCCCGTGTGAATGTACCTCCCAGTACTCCTGCCTCATCTTTGGGAATATGACGTGGAGAAAGAATCATATAACGCAGATGTTATGGATATGGGAAGCCTGGTCATCTGCAAGCCACCTGTCCAGATGTTTAGAGGCAAAACAGCTACAAACCACCTTTGTCTGTCCATTATCTACAGACACCCTCAATGGGAGAAGAGCTGGATTCACCCCCTCATGATTTGCCAAATGACTCTGATATAGTGGCTCCCCTACCAGGACTTTATGGGGTGCGATCCACCACCACCTGTTCATTTGATCTTCAGCACAAACATCAACAGGAGGTCGTGCTAGATGGGCAAAAAGTTGTTGGCTTTCGTGACACTGGGGCTTTTCTCACCATAGCCGAGCCCCGAGTAATTCAACCAGAAGCAATTCAAAAGGGGCCAGGAATTGCCATTGAATTGGCTGGATGTACTCCGAGATATATTCCAAGAGCGAGTGTGGCCCTGGATTATGGCTTTGGGGCCAAACAATGCATGATTGGTGTGATGAACGGCCTTCCTGCAGACGTTCTTCTAGGAAACGATGTGGAGAATCTTCAACGTCACTTTGTCGGTGTGGTAACACGAAGTCAAGCCAAGAAAGCAGCAGATGTGGATGTGTCTACACCGTCAATGGAAGTAATGCCACCAGAACTGCCTTCACAGGCGGTGAGTGACTCGTCTTGTGGGGATCATATGAGTGTCACTTGGAATAAAGTTCGATTTAGACAAGAGGTAGAGATTTACCCCTCCCTAGCTAGTTTTAGAGGTCAGGCTGAAATAGGGCAGTTAGGGGAAAACGGGGAAATAATTATCAGAGAAAATGGGCTTCAATATCGGGTTACCAACCCTGATTCCCTAGATAAACCCTGGACTTATAGCAAACAGCTGATTGTTCCTCAGAAATACAGAGTTTCTCTGTTGCACCTTGCTCATGACAGTCCCACTGCTGGCCATAAAGGGAAAACCCGCACTGAGAGACGATTGACTCAAATTTTCTATTGACCTGGGATTTCTCAAGCCGTGGCACATTTCTGTCAAACCTGCGACATCTGTCACCGTAGAGGGCGACCAGGAGATCACCCAAAGGCACCCTTGCAACCACTCCCTATAACAGAAGAACCCTTTCAAAGAGTAGCTGTCGATATCATTGGACCCCTGGCTAAACTCAGTAAATCTGGAAAGCAGTACATTCTTTCTGTTGTGGATTATGCCACCCGATATCCAGAAGCTGTGGCCCTGTCCAGTATTTCTGCAGCCAAGGTGGCTGAGGCTCTGGTTACCATATTCACCAGAGTAGGATTCCCAAGTGAGATCCTGTCAGACCAAGGCTCACAATTCATGTCGGAGCTGGTATAGTGTCTGTGGTGCACTTGTGGAGTACGAGCTATCTGAACGACACCTTATCATCCTCAAGCAAATGGACTCTGTGAAAGGTTCAATGGCACTTTGTAGAATATGCAAAGGGCCTTCACTGACAGGGATTCAGACTGGGAGAAGAACCTACCCCATCTCCTGTTTGCCTATCGGGAAGTCCCCCAGGGTTTTCCCCCTTTGAGCTTCTCTGTGGAAGAAAGGTCAGAGGACCTTTAAACTGGCTAAAGGAATATTGGGAGGGGCAAGTTGAAGATACAGGAGAACCCCTTTTGTTCCATATGTCCTAAAGCTTCTGGAGACCCTGGCTCAACTTGCTAGTTTTGCTCAGGATCATGTACGGATGGCTCAAACCAGACAGAAGACGTGGTACGACCGCAAAGCACGCTATCGGGAGCTGTGCAATTTCTCTCTGAGTGCGCCAATGCCCCATATATGGTCAAAAAGTATTTTTGGAGGCAAAGCAAAGCTTAGAATGGTAGAAGCACCATATTGGAGTTGCTGGAATGAATTGAGGGTGCCATGTCACATTGGCAGAGCCCTTGAGGTGCCACAACAGCCGAACCCCCCCCCCCCCATAAGTGACATCATTTTACAAACTACACCTCTCAATTAATTCATTTAAAGGGAACCTGTCACCCCCAAAATTGAAGGTGAGCTAAGCACACCAACATCAGGGGCTTATCTACAGCATTCTACAGCATTCTGTAATGCTGTAGATAAGCCCCCGATGTATCCTGAAAGATGAGAAAAAGAGGTTAGATTATACTCACCCAGGGGCGGGTCCCTGTTCTGTTCTGGTCTGATGGGCGTCGCGGTCCGGTCCGGGGCCTCCCATCTTCTTACAATGACGTCCTCTTCTTGTCTTCAGGCTCCGGCACAGGCGTACTTTGTCTGCCCTTGTGAGTGCGTAGGCGCCTGCACACTGCAGTACTTTGCTCTGCCCTCAACATGGCAGACAAAGTACGCCTGCACCGGATCCACAGCATGAAGACAAGAAGAGGACGTCATCTTAAGAAGATAGGAGGCCCCGGACCGGACCGCGATGCCCATCGGACCAGAACAGAACCGGGACCGCCCCTGGGTGAGTATAATCTAACCTCTTTTTCTCATCTTTCAGGATACATCGGGGGCTTATCTACAGCATTCCAGAATGCTGTAGATAAGCCCCTGATGCCGGTGGGATTAGCTCACCATCGATTTTGGGGGTGACAGGTTCCCTTCAAGGGTGCAGTGAGCATGTTGACACCACATGTACCTCACAGAAATTTATACCATTGGGCGTTGTAGAAAGAATAATTACATTTTTACTGCTAAAATGTTATTTTAGCTCCAAATAATAATAGTCCTTTTATAAGGACTAATAGGAAAAAATGGACCATATAGTATACTTTCTCCTGAATGCGCCAATACCCTGAATGTAAAAGGGAACTACTTTTGAGGTGCAAATGAGTGCAAATGTTGAAGGGAATGAGCGTCATATTATAGTGCAGATTTTATGGTTATGGTTTGTGGGTGCAATGACCCACTGAAAGAGCTCTTGAGGTGCCAGAAAATCAGAATACCCCCCATAAGTGACCCCCATTTTACAAACTACACCTCTCAGTGAAATAATTTATGGTGCAGAGATCATATTGACAACTATGGGTATCACAAGATTTTATACCATTGGGCAGTAAAGAAAAATGAATTGCATTTTTACCACAAATTTTGTTTTCGCCCCATATTTTTACTCTCACACAGGAAAATGTGTAAAAATGGCACCAAAATGTGTCACACTATTTCTGCTAAATGTGGAAATACCCCACATTTGGCTGTACACTACTGCTTAGCCACACGACGCGACTTTGAATGGAAGGAGCGCTATTTGCCTCCTGGTGCGCTGATTTTTTTAGAATAGCTTGTGGACTCCATATACAGAACCTGTAAGTGCTTGAAGAGCAAGATAACTTCCACAAGTGACCCCATTTTGGAAATTATACTCCCTGTCAAACATGTGGATGCTACACGTGGTTTAGACACACTGGGGCTCAGAAAGGAGGGGGGCGTTTGGATTTGGGAGAGCAGAATTCGCTTAATTTCTTTTGGGGGGCGAGGAGCGATAGAGCTTTTCCAGAGCCTTTGTACTACCAATAATGTGGAAGGCCCCTATATTTCCAGTGACAGATTACGTTCCTGAGTGGGGACATGCTATTTTTTCAGTTGAACTTTTGTTGGGAACATTTTACATAACATTTTGTGTCACGTTTATCCTGCGGTCTACGCTGGGCATTTACATCTGAGTGACGTGATTCAGATGCAACCCAGATGAATCCATTCATTATGAGGCAACACTTACTCTGGACTCCGTCTGTCCTCTTTTCAGCGGTGTCCTTTTATTTTAGAAGTGCACAAAACTTTAGCGGACCATGCTTTTATGCATGTCTAAAAAGACGGACACAGCTGGAATATAGTCCAGACGGTATCCACAGTGTCTCCACCTGCCTAATTACAGTAAAATCTCCCGACAGTGGTTCAGTGGCCCTCCAGACAAATTGTGTATATACTGACAGATTAGGTGACACTTAGATTGCACACAGGTGGACTTCTTTTCACCAAGCATGTGATTTATAAAGGTAATTGCTTGCACCAGACATTTTTAAAGGCTTTATCGCTAAAGGGGTGAATAGATACATATGCACATGCCAATTTTTAGTTATTTGATCCCATAAATTTAACCCCTTAATGACCAGGGTTATTTCAGTTTTTTAATGTCCGTTTTTTGCTCCCCTTCTTCCCAGAGCCATAACATTTTTTTATCTTTCTGTGAATATGGCCATGTGAGGGCTTGTTTTTTGCGGGACAAGTTGCACTTTTGAACGACACCATTGGTTTTAAAATATTGTCTACTGGAAAACTGGAAAATATTCCAAGTGCAAAAAGCGTGCAGTTCCACAGTTGTATTTGTTTTTACAATGTTCGCTAAATGCTAAAACTGACCGGCTATTATGATTCTACAGGTCATTACAAGTTCACACACAAAACATGTATAGGTTCTTTTTTATTTAAGTGATGAAAAAAAATCCCCCCCCAAAAATGGCGCCATTTTCTGAGATCTGTAGCGTCTCCATCTTTTGTGATCTGGGGCTGGGTGAGCCCTTTTTTTGCGCTGAACAGTCTTTTGATCGCCTGTTATTGCATTTCATTGCTATGTAGCATCGTTATGATGTTTAGCAATTTGGTTAATTATTTTTCTGTATTGATAGATCGGGTGATTCTGAACACTGCAATACCAGATATGTATATATTTGATTTTTTTTATTATTGTTTTATTAGGGGAATAGGGCAAAAGGGGGTGATTTGAGCTTTTATATTTTTTTATTTTTTTAAGATTTTTAAAAACTTTTCTTTACTTTTTGCATGCTTCAATAGTCTACACTAAAAGCTGCAATATTTTGATCACCTCTGCTACACACAGGTGATGGTCAGATCGCCTGTGTGTAGCAGAAATGCTCCCTTGCTATGAGCACCGACCACGGCAATCTGGCAGTGACAACCATAGAGGTCTGCTGCAGACCTCTGGTTGTCATGTCAACCCATCGATAACCCGTGATAATGTGATGGGGTCACCAAAGGGTGGGATTACTGACTCGCTTCCAGTAAGTGCAGGTTAGAGATTGACAGCGGCATTTAAGCTGTGGGTGGATAGCTAAAAGTGCATGCTCAGCCAGATACCCTCATTAATATTAAATTAAAGACACACACACAGTCTCCAGCCTATGTAGGAGCATTAATATAATTAACCTACATATGTTGTAACAAAACAGCAACTGTGTGAAATGAAATATCTGTTTATTTTTCAAAAAACGTAAAAAAAAATAATTTTCTCAACCAGCAGAGCGAAAGCCGATGGCTGTGGGCTGATGTTACTTTTCTGGGAAGGAGCCAATAGCCATAAAGGTTCCCAGGCTATTAATATCAGCTCACAGCTGTTTACTTATCCTTTACTGGCTAGTTTACAGGCGAACCCCAGAAAATAAATTGACATGGGTTCCCCTTATAAAATCGAACCAGCAAAGGCTAGGCAGACAGCTGCGAGCTGTTACTAATAGCCTGGGAAGGGGCCATGGATATTGGCACCCTCCAGGCTAAAAACATCAGCTCTCAGCTGCCCCAGAAATGGTGCAACTTATAGCTGCGCCAATTTTGGCACTTAGCCTTGCTCTTCCCACTAGCCCTGTAGCGGTGGCAAGTGGGGTTCATATTTGTGGAGTTGATGTCATCTTTGTATTGTCGGGTGACATCAAGCCCACAGGTTAGTAATGGAGAGATTTCTATAAGACACCTATCCATTACTAACCCCATAGTGATATTGTATAAAAATAGAGACACACAGAGTAAAGTCATTTATTTGAAATAATCACACAGACTCCTTTATTGAATCTAAATTTACCATACTTACTGAATGCCTAATCCCCGACGCCCTCGTCTCCTGCAAACAATCAAAAAATAAGAAACCAACATATAATACTATCCTGTCCAACGTAGTCCACTTAATACCGAGTGTCACATGGCAATCTCATGTGTAGAACAGTCACATCGGGAGATGTGACTGCTCTCCCCCCTTTTGCGATACACTGACAGGAGGTAATCGCTGCCACAGTGTATCACTGAGCTGCCATGAGAGTTCACCAGAGTTCATCATCTCCAGTGCTCTCACTTACAGCACTACCGCTGTGTGGGAACTTTCCCATGCAGCAGTGCCGTAAGTGAGAGAATCGGAGCTGATCAGCTGATAAACTCTGGTGAACTCTCACAGCGGCTCAGTGATACACTGCGCGAGCGATTACCTCCTGTCAATGTATGGCCGACAGCCAGGTGACATCGATGTGGAACACTCGGTATTAAATGGACTATGGTGGAAAGGTGAGTATACTTTGGTTTATTATTTTTTATTGTTGGCAGCAGACACAGGCATTGTGGAGTAGGTGTTCGGTGAGTAAGTATTTTGTCTGTGAATATGTATGTAATTATGTAATGTTTCAATTTTTTTTTTTTTGCAATTGAACACAGATGCCGGATGATGAGGCTATTCTCCCAAATGTAGAATGAAGAGAAGGACAGCGCCACACCAGGAAGTGAAAAAGCAGCTCACATTTTATTCTGCCTCCTGCGACAACGTTTCGGTCCGAAGACCTTTGTCAAGGACCGAAACGTTGCCGCAGGAGGCAGAATAAAATGTGAGCTGCTTTTTCACTTCCTGGTGTGGCGCTGTCCTTCTCTTCATTCTACATTTGGATCTTCTGTCTGGGATGGACCCCCTGGTGAGGACGTGCGCCCTTATGTCCGCAGAGACAATGGTAATTTAGGGTGCGGCCTGCAAATTGCAAATAGACACACGCACATATTCTCCGCCCACACACATATTCTCTGCCCACCCACATATTCTCCGCCCACACACACATTCTCTGCCCACACACTCTTCCTCCTACTGACATCATTTCCTTTGACTATTCACAGCATTTTTGGCAGCAAATACACAAACATTTTTACACCTGTATTAGTTGCAGGTTTGACTGACTCAATTGAAGTCAATGAGTCAAAAACGCTGCAGAAACGCAAGAAGAATTGACATGCTGCAGAAAATAAAACGCTACAAATACGGACGGAAATTTACTGATCATGTGCACAGCACTTCAGGATTGTCATTGCATTACCTTGCCTAAGTATTCCATTGCGTTTTTGGACCATTTACATGCAGAAAAATGCATTAAAAACACATCGTGTGCAAATAGCCTAAGGCATAATGTGCACATTAATGTTGTTTTGACATTGCTGTGTACTATGTTCATGTGATGGGGAGCTTTTGCATCACTTTTTAATGTATTTTCAGGTGCACATACCCTCACTCCGCAGCTGGTTTTGGCCTTCATTATACTACTTTTTTTTCCATACATGTCTTCCAAGAGCCATAACTTATTACTCTGTTGTTGTATGAGAGATTGTTGTTTATGCGCCAAATTTCATTTCTTAATTAGTTTTTTTTTTGTGGGGGGGAGGGTGTGGAAAAAAACTATTATTACAGAATTTTAGGGATTTTATTTTTTGTTTCATTTCCCTGTGCAGTATAAAGGATATGCTATCTTTACTCTGTTGGTCCGTACACTTATAGCAGTACCAAGTTTTCTTTCTTTTTTAGCTGCACTACCGTTACATAATGAGAACACTTCATTTTTGTCCCCATATTGCGAGACTTTTAGTGTACCTATTTTTCCATTGACAGAGCTCTCCATAACTTTCCATAACTTTTCTTGTGCGCTTTTAGGAAGCAGGTTGAACAAAATACAGTAATTCTAGTATTGTTGTTGATCAAACTTTTTATACGGATTAAAGGGGTTATCTACTACTGGATTAGCCATGCTTAAACACTTCAATGCCAGATCCGCACCCTTGTTTTTCGAGAATGACTGTGCCGACATTCCAGGAATGGCGCCTCAATGGGAGATGAATTTGTTTGGTTTTTATTTTATATTGGGCACTGAAGTGATTAGTCAGGAGTTACCCTGTAGTGTACGGCCCAGTTTAGTCTGCGTACTAAGCTGCCTGACATAGGAACCCATTTGCAACCATATCTATCGCAGTGTACACAGGTGGTCAAAATGGAGACAAGTTGCTGTCTAACCACTGAGACACTGCAGTTTCTATTGATGGCATAATCTAAGAAGGTCAATGACCTGGATCGGAGTTCTCTGCTGCAGGATATCAGCTGTATGTTGACAAGGGATGGCTGATGCACTCCTGTAGAAAAATGGAGCATGTCTCTTATTCATCTTGTAACATGAATGCACCCCTCTAAGGGTCTTTGTTAAGCCCTGAAACTACTTCTCGGAGGATACACTGGAGTTTCTGCACACAGAACTTACAGACTGTATGTGGTGTTTTATAATTATAACTATTCCTTCTGTGGATCCATAGTTCTCCATGCTTTAACCCTCTTTTTCTAGTGCTGTAGTACAGTCCCTCCATTAACAGCTCTGTTCAGTCTAATAATATACTGTGATCTTGAACTTTCAGGCCACACTCCAGGTCTCCTGTCAATTACGACTCAGATCCAACTTTTCTCTGGTCCCATATAACTAGTTTCTTTCACAGCCCTGACTAGACCCAGATTATAGGTTCTGCTGAGTTTCAACTCGGCATCACATACCCTTCCCTTGTTCCCTCTATGTTAACATATAGGTGCTTCTCACAAAAATAGAATATCATCAAAAAGTTAATTTATTTCAGTTCTTCAATACAAAAAGTGAAACTCGTATATTATATAGAGTCATTGTAGACAGAGTGATCTATTTCAAGTGTTTATTTCTGTTAATGTTGATGATTATGGCTTACAGCCGATGAAAACCCAAAAGTCATTATCTCAGTAAATTAGAATACTTTCTAACACCAGCTTGAAAAATGATTTTAAAATCCGAAATGTTGACCTACTAAAATGTATGTTTAGTAAATGCACTCAATACTTGGTTGGGGCTCCTTTTGCATCAATTACTTCATCAGTGTGGGGTGGCATGGAGGCGATCAGCCTGTGGCACTGCTGAGGTGTTATCGAAGTCCAAGTTGCTTTGATAGCTGCCTTCAGCTCTTCGATATTGTTGGGTCTGGTGTCTTTCATCTTCCTCTTGACAATACCCCATAGATTCTCTGTGGTTAAGGTCATGCGTGTTTGCTGGCCAATCAAGCACAGTGATACTGTTTTTTTTTAAACCAGGTATTGGTACTATTGACAGTGTGGACAGGTGTCAAGTCCTGCTGGAGAATGAAATTTCCATCTTCAAAAGCTTGTTGGCAGACGGAAGCATGAAGTGTTCTAAAATTTCCTGGTAGACGGCTGCGCTGACTTTAGTCTTGATAAAACACAGTGGACCTACACCAGCAGATTACATGGCTCCCCAAACCATCAGTGGACCTACACCAGCAGTTGACATAGCTCCCCAAACCATCACTGATTGTGGAAACTTCACTAGACCTCAAGCAGCTTGCATTGTGCCTCTCCACTCTTCCTCCAGACTCTGGGACCCTGACTTCCAAATGAAATGAAAATTAAATTAACTTTCATCTGAAAATAACACGTTGGACCATTGAGCAACAGTCAGGTTCTTTTTCTCCTTGGCCCAGGTAAGACACTTCTGGCTTTTTCTATTGGTCATGAGTGGCTTGACACAAGGAATGCAACACTTGTAGCCCATGTCCTGGATACGTCTGTGTGTGGTGGCTCTTGAAGCAATGACTCCAGCAGTCCACTCCTTGTGAATCTCCCCCAAATTTTTGAATTACCTTTTCTTAACAATCGTTTCAAGGCTGCGGTTAACCAGTTGCTTGTGCACCTTTTTCTACCACATTTTTTCCTTCCACTCAACTTTCCTTTAATATGCTTGGATACCGCACTCTGAACAGCCAGCTTCTTTAGCAATGAACTTTTGTGGCTTCCCGTCCTTGTGGAGTGTGTCAATGACTACCTTCTGAACATCTGTCAAGTCAGCAGTCTTCCCCTTGATTATGGAGCCTACTGAAACAGACTAAGGGACCTTTTTAAACTCTTAGGAAGACTTTGCAGGTGTTTTTGTTAATTATTCTAATTTATTGAGATAATGACTTTTGGGTTTTGATTGGCTGTAAGCCATAATAGTCATCATTAGCAGAAATAAACACTTGAAATAAATCACTTGGTTTGTAATGATTTTATGTAATATACGTGTTTCACTTTTTGTATTGAAGAACTGAAATAAATTAACTTTTTCATGATGTTCTAATTTTGTGAGAAGCTGTATCACAGTAGTGACACAGTAGTGTCCTCTCTAGAGCTAACCGCACCCAGTCTAAGAGTACATCACCCTAACTTGCTTCAGCGGAAGCTTCTACAGAACACCTGAAAACTTCCCTCATCTTTGGGCCAGCTTAATTAGCTCCCTGTATCTACAGACAGACACAGTAATCATCTGCTTGTATGCTGTCTAACAACAAGTTTTTATTCAGTGAAGTTACCAAAACATTTACTTTTCCCAGACTCTTTGAAGTGCACTTGGTGAATCACAACACATCCTCTCTCGGTCATGTCATGCTTCCCAGTAGTAGTCACTACCGATCCTCAGCAGGCAAAATGCTCCCACGGTCTTCAATCCATCATCACTCCCGATATCCAAATCAGCATTGGCTTCAAACACGCTACAATCCTTGAGGGTGGAACAAGCCTCAGGCCTATTCTACTTTATGGCAGTTAAGCAACAGGCTAACAGTTAAAGCAGACGTCATCAGTACATGTTTGTAACGGCTATGCAGGTCACATTCTTTATAAGTTGGTCTGTTGCCTACTTAAAACTGATAAGATATAAAGAATACTCTGATCCTTGTACAATGGTTTATGTAAATGCAACGTATATACAGTAGCTCAAGTGGCCTCTGGTGCTATGGGAACTAAATATATATGTTTAATATACATGAATTAAACTTTTTTTTTGTGGGGTACAGTATTTTTTTTTTAAAAGGAACCTGTCAGTTTTCGAGCAGTGCCATCACTCCTACTGTGTTAGGCTGTGTGCACACGTTGCGTTTTTTCCGCGTTTTTTCGCTATAAACGCATACATATGCATCCTATCATTTAGAATGCATTCTGCAATTTTTGTGCACATGATGCGTTTTTTCCACGAAAAAAACACAGCATGTTCATTAATTTTGCGTTTTTTTTCGCGTTTTTCCCGCTATATAATGCATTGGGAAAACTCCGGAAAAAAAGCGCAAAAAACGAGGTAAAAACGCACGGTTTTCTTGCAGAAAATGTCCGGTTTTCTTCAGGAATTTTCTGCAAGAAATTCTTACGTGTGCACATACCCTTACTCTATAATGTATATATTTTCTGTATCTGTCCTCACTTAATTGTAAAGTGCGGCAGAATGTATTGATGCTATATAAATACTATTATTATTATATTATTATCAGTTATATTATTTTATGATACACTCCAGTGTTTCAGAGAAATTGGTAGATTTGGCTGCGGAGTAAAGCCCGAGAAGTGACTAGTCTGGCTCCTCCTTTTGCTGGCTTTTACCAGGGCTGCTGCAGGTGATTGGCAGGTCTCTATGTACAAACAAGGGAGAGATCTATAAATCGCCTGCTACTGCGCTGGGAAAAGACGACTAGGGGCGTAGCCAGACTAGTCTCTTCTCCAGCTACTGTCCTCAGCCGGATCTTCTAAATATATTCTCTCGTTGGAGCATTACAGAGAGAAATATATACCTGTGCACAGGCTTGGACTGGCTCACAGGAGAATCCTCCTGTGGGCCCATGTGCAAGAATGGACCACCACTCTCTTATATGAGCAGTACTTGGCACAATATACTTGAATTGCTATGTAAAGCAAAAGGCAGCATCTTATTCATTTAACAATCTATCCAGTTCATTATGTCAATTTGTGATTGAGGATAATGTCACATTTGCATGTAGCTGAAAAGTGGAGTACTGGAGTTGGTTACTGATGGGCTCTGTGCAGTCAGGCTCTTGATTTATGCTAACCGGGGTTTGGGCAGTGTGAATCAGATGAAAGGTTCCCTGTTAAACTGCTTTACATGTTGAAAAAACTGTTTTGTGACATTCCAGCAAAATAAATAAGCCCATATGCATAATGATAACAGTAAAACCCAAGAAGTATAAATGCAGGTCAAGTATATATTCATATTAAAAGCATAAATATATCCATGTGCTCAACAGACGCATAAAATGAGAAGTGTAAATCTAAGTTAATCCCCAGTAGACCAATGATTAAAAGTTCAACACCTACAATACCTATATGAGGAACCAATAAATCAATAAAAAGTAATATGCAAAGTTACATAATCAACTCAGATGAATACCTTAAGGCCTTGCTCACAGTACCGTATAAAAAACAGCTCTGATGTTGCTCCTAAAAAAGTGGACGAGTGGAACCCACATGGTTGAACTTATGTCTGGCGGGTGCTATGCGAGTGTGCAATTTTTTTTTCTAATGAAGCAATCTTATATACATGTATAGATAGATAGAATATATAGATATCCTGTCTCGCACCCCTCCAATCTATCCTAAACTCTGCTGTTCGACTAATCCACCTATTCAGCAGCCTCTCCTTCACTGGCTCCCCATTGCCCAAAGATTCCAGTTCAAAACCCTAACCATGACATACAAAGCCTTCTACAACCTGTCTCCTCCATACATCTGTGACCTAGTCTCCCTGTGCTTACCTGCACGCAACCTCCGATCCTTACAAGATCTCCTTCTCTACTCTGCTTTTATCTCCTATTCTTGCAATCGCATACAAGATTTTTCCCGTGCATCCCCCTTACTCTGGAACCCTCTGCCCCAACATATCAGACTGTCACCTACCATGGAAACCTTCAAAAGGAACCTGATGCCTCTACCAACAAGCCTACAACCTAGAGTAACCATCATTCCACCATACCCCCGCACAACCAGCTCTATCCTCACCCATTCCTTGTAGACAATGAGCCCCCGCGGGCAAGGTCTTTTCTCCTTCCTGTAGCAGTCGGTGACTTTTATTGTTTGAGATTATTATACTTGTTTTTTACTATGTAAACCCCTTTAACATGTAAAGCACCATGGAATAAATGATGCTATAATAATAATAATAATCCTGTAGACATATCATTTCACAAGCCCCATAAATATAATAAACTAGTGCCATTTAGTGACTTTCATGTGGCACTAAAGGGTGCTTAGCCTATTTAACCTATTAAATAAATAAAAACAATTACAAGGGGTCCCCCCTATTTTTGATTACCAGCCAAAGTAAAGCAGACAGCTTTTATTATCAGGCTGGGAAGGTCCCTTGTTATTGACCCTTCCCAGCCTAAAAATACCAGCCTGCATCTGCCCCAGTATTGGCACATCACAATAGATGCACCAATTCTGGCACTTCACCCCGGCTCTTCCAGATTTCCCTTGTGTAGTTGCAGTCGGTGTAATAGTGTTTGGGGTTGATGTCTGCTTTGTAATGTCAGCTGGCATCAAGCCCAGGGGTTAGTAATGGAGAGATATCTATCAGACACCCCCATTACTAACCAGGTAAGTTAAACAAATAGCACGCATACATCTTGTTTACCAATTTATTAAAAATCCCCCTCAAAAAACATGAACATCCAACGTAGTCCCTCAAATCCAAAGTTGTCCCAAAATGGGAACCTGAAAGACCTAAAAGAGAAAAGTAAAGAAATAACCAGAAACACTATCTCATTCACCAGTTTATTAATTTCAAAAAAATCCCTGCAGTTCATGCATAATCCATGGCATTTCCATGACTCATCACTCGTGTGACATAACCTGCCATGACCTATAGTTGCACTACAGATTCACAGATGGCTGCTCCCACCTGACCCGCAGTGACATCTGTAACTACATTGCTCATCAGAGTTGCCAAGTCACATTGGCCTTTATTAGAGACTCGGCGACTCTGAAGAGTGGTGTAGTTACTGATGTCACCGCTGCCAGTTATGGAGGGAGCAGGAAACCTTGAATCTCTATTGGAACCTAAGGAGTGTTGTTTTGAGAACGACACTTCATAAATTAGTCCCATAAATGTCTTATGTGCGATGACGCTTCTGAATTACTGACGTCATCGAGTTTGAGACATGACTGGCAGTGATCTCAGAATTGGTGGAAGTCGTCGTGGGAAAACCTTGGATTACGTTGGAGCTGTGCTGGCATGAACAAGGGAACCTTGCATGTCCTGCAGAATTTTATTCCACGACGGCCTAGTGTGCTACTAACAGTAATGTTTGAAACTGTGGTCCCAGCTCTCTTCAGATCATTGACCAGGTCCTCCCATGTTGCTCTGGGCTGATTGGTGACCTTTCTCAGAATCATCCTTACCCCACGAGGCAAGATCTTGCATGGGGCCTCAGACCAAGGAAGATTGAAAGTCATCTTGTTGTTGCCTTCTCACAAAGCTGCTTGCTTGTTGTCCTGTAGCCCATCCCAGCCATGTGCACATCTACAATTTTGTCTCCGGTGTCCTTAGACAGTCCTCTACATTTTTTATAGGTGCGAAAACTTGCAAAACTGGCAATGTATCAAATACTTTTTTTCCCACTTTATGTATTCTGAGGGTTCTGGCTGTGAATTCGCTGTGCTTGGCTGATAAAATTTCCTTGTTACTTTGAAATGTGTGTGAGAAAAAAAACGGACGGCACACGCATGGTCAATGTGCCATCTGTTTTTTTTTCTCGCACACATTAACTTGCATTGGCAAGTCTTGTCCGATGTGTGGCACATTCTCAGCATGCTGCAATTTTTTTCTCATCCAGACTTCACCTGAGAAAAAAATTGCAGGTCAGCACTGCCTCATTGAATAACATTGGTACAAGTGCAATGCAAATTTTTTTTTTTTTTATGTGAGCAAGGCCTAAAAAGCCTGCCCGAAGAGATAGATAAACATACAAAGAAGGAAAAAGTATTTAGTCAGCCACCAATTGTGCATGTTCTCCCACTTAAAAAGATCACAGAGGCCTGTAATTGACATCATAGGTAGACCACAACTCTGAGAGTCCAAATGAGAAACCAAATCCAGAAAATCACCTTGTCTGATTTGATAAGATTTATTTTGCAAATTATGGTGGAAAATAAGTATTTGGTCACCTAAAAACATGCAAGATTCCTGGCTCTCACATACCTGTAACTCCTTCAAGATTGTTGGAAGACCATTCCCGGTGACTACCTCTTGAAGCTCATGAAGAGAATGCCAAGAGTGTGCAAAGCAGTCATTAAAGCAGAAGGTGGCTACTTTGAAGAAGCTAGAATATAAGACATAATTTCAGTAGTTTCACACTTTTTTGTTAAGTATATAATTCCACATGTTAATTCATAGTTTTGATGCCTTCAGTGTGAATGTACAATTTTCATAGTCATGAAAATACATAAAAAATTTTAAATGAGGTGTGTCCAAACTTTTGGTCTATACTGTATATATGTGGGATACTCTCAGATTCAAAATGATATGTGAATAAAAATCCATAAACACAATTATTAATACATGTGGTGCCCAAACTTCATACACTTATTGAAAAATATCGTGTTACAAAATGATGCTCAAAATACTGAGCATGCTCCAATTTTTTTTTATCCAATTATCTGGATATGCTAGTCAGATCCGTCGAAAAAAACGGATCCGTCGCATCAGTTATTCACAATCTGCGCCGGATCTGTTTTTTCCGACATTCGCCGAATTGTGCCTAATGCATGAAAAGCTGATGTGTGAAAGTAGCCTAACACACCCCTTTTTCTTGATTGGTTAGATGTGTTATTTATACTTACTTCTCTCCTATTGGCGCCACCCCCTGACGAAGGCAGCGTGTCGAAACGCGCATTGGGTGTGGGCGCCAGTCCAGGAGACCAGGCATATACTACATTACCCTGTAAGTCCTATGTGTATTTTGTTCATTTTGATGACAAATATTGAGGATTTTATTTTACAGTTACTCTGTTTTACTGGTCCCACAATAAGGTATTTGGAGATACTGACCTCTGGTGGGGTTTTTTTGCACTGTTTGCACTTACTGTTGCTTCATTAGTATTTTATTCTTAATGCAATGTTTGCACAAGTACTTTACATATAAAAAATTTTTTGTATTTTGGTCATCATTTTGTAACACGATATTTTTCAACACGTGTATGAAGTTTGGGCTCCACATGTATTAATAATTGTGTTTATGGATTTTTATTCACATATAATTCTGAATCTGAGAGTATCCCACATATATATATATATATTGTATAAGTAAGCACTGGATTCTGGCGTTCCTGTAACAACATACAGATAATTGTTTTTAATTGGTTATTCTCATTATAGATATTTTTTTGATCTCATTGTTTTTAACCTGGTATTTAATACAAATTATATGACATAATATTGAAATAATTTTTTGTACTTTCTGGTCGGTCTTTTTTCTTCTTTTATTGGATCTAGAAGAGATATGCATGGAGGAATGGGCCAACATACCACCAACAGTGTGTGCCAACCTTGTGAAGACTTACAGAAAACATTTGACCACTGTCATTGCCAACAAAGGATATATAACAAAATATTGAGATGAACTTTTGTTAATGACCAATACCATAATTTGCAAAATAAATCTTGCCAAATCAGACAAGGTGATTTTCTGGATTTGTTTTCTCATTTTGACTCTCGTAGTTGTGGTCTACCTATGATGTCAATTAGAGGCCTCTCTCATCTTTTTGAGTGGGAGAACTTGCACAATTAGTCGCTGACTAAATACTTTTTCCCCCAATGCATAAAGCCATGGCTGGCGTTTGGCACAGGCTGACCAGTCAGACGCCTGGGGCCTCCACCTACAAAGGGGGCCCCCTGCCTCTGAAGCCCCTGTATGAATTGCCCAGAGGGTGTTCAGCAGTGAATAATGCTGTGCATTGCTCTGTAGTCCCAGAGCGTCTCTCCTAAACCCCCCTTGAGACCCCCTCAGTGCAGTGATTTACTCACTGTGGTCCCAGAGCTCTGTGCTGATTGCTGTAGGATCAGGTTTCACAGTCACATACAGCAGCCATCAGCATTGGCTCTGACAAGTCACTAAATCACTTCTTTTAATCTGACAGGGCGACCTCCTGTCACTACTGTCTGGATGACACAAGACAGGAATATTGTCTGCTGAATCGGGGCATTTATTATATAGAATTAAATGAATTCCCATGTGAAATAATAAGGGTAAATCATACACATATATAGTACAGGTGTTCATAGGAATTAGCGTTTTTGGTGCATTTTTTTTTGCTGCCATGTTTTTAACACAGGTGATTCTGCATGTGTTCATTGAACCACGTGGAATCACCGCGTCCTATACATTGCACGGGTGAGATTTCTCTTGTGGAGACTCGCGTCTACGCCAGATAAATTGGCATGCTGGGGTCTGGAGAGACGCGCCGCATGTCCGTCTCCGCAGGTGAGGAGCGGGTGTCAGTGCACGCAGAGTAGAGATGGAATTTTTTGAAATCCCATCCACTATACTGTAACATCTGGCCGCTGCGGGTTGGACGCTGTACAAGTACACAGCAGCCGACCCGCAGCGTTTACGGATTGTGGGCACACACCCTTAGAGCTTTTGCTGTTGCTGTTTGTTTTTTACAGTATGCATTTTGTCTACAGTATATGTTTAACAAAGTTAGTTTTATTCACCAAAAACACAGTGAAAAACAACGTTGCAACATTTGGCAGCATTTTTTAAACTTTTTCATTGCTTTCTACGGGTGAAAAAAATTGCTGAAAGCGACACGCTGCAGATTTGAAAAAGGCTGCAGTTGTGAAATTCAGTCAGGGGAAAATAAAAGGGTGTGCAGGATATTTCTGAAAATCTCAGTTTTTGCTTGTGCTGTAAAATGCTGTAAACTTGTTATTTGCAGAAGAAAAAGCTGCAAAAATTCTGCATATGAACATGGCCAAAGCTGCTTTATAAAGTGCCAGCAAAACATAGGAGAATTCCGAAATCTCCTGCAGGCGCTTGTTTGTTTTCTGACTGGATTTCAGAACTGTAGCACTTTTTAAATCTGTAGCGGGTTACTTCTTTCAGTGTGTTTTCACCTGTAGAAAGCAATGAAAGAATAAAAAAGCTGCAGATATTGCAACGGCATTTTTCATTGCAATTTTTTAAGTGGTTTTGGTGAATTAAACTATTAGGTCTCATTCACATGTTCAGTATTTCACATCAGTATTTGTAATGCAGAAACAGCAGTGGAACAATGAGGCTATGTGCACACGTTGCGGAATCTGCCGTGGATATTTCCACGCAGATTCCTAAAAATCTGCAGGTAAAACGCCCTGCAGATTTACGGCAGAATTACTGCGTTTTTTGTGCGGTTTTCAACAGCGTTTTTACACCTGCGGATTCCCATTATGGAGCAGGTGTAAAACGCTGCTGAATCTGCACAAAGAATTGACATGCTGCAGAAAATACAATGCAGCATTTCTGCGTGGTATTTTCCGCAGCATGTGTACGGCGGATTTTGTTTTCCATAGGTTTACATGGTGCTGTACAACGCATGGAAAACTGCTGCAGATCCACAGCAAAATCCGCAGCGTGTGCACATAGCCTGAGAAACCCGTCACCACTTCTGTATTTCACCCTCCTGGTTTTGGCTGACACATACTGATGTGAAATACTGACTGATCATATGAATGTGGTCTTAAACATACTGTAGACAAAGCAAACATCCTCACTCCAAAAAAAAGATGAAAAAAGTGTGAAGAACACCACAAAAAAAGCTGAAAACAGGTGTTTTTAACGCAACATTTTTACTGCTAATAGAAAAGGTTTTGGCTACTGAAAAAAATGCTGCGTGTGAACATAGTCTTACTCTATCTGTGGTGTTACCTAGGACTGCAGGTGACATCTACTAAATTATCTGTACTCAGAGAGTTATCACTGTATTATCTGTGGTGTTAAATTCAGGAGATTTCCCGCATTCAGGAGAAGGTTACATTTTCAGTGATACCATTATTTTTCTTTTTTTTTTTTTTTTCTATGTGTTTTTCATTTTTTTAATGGTGTTTATCCTATGGGTTATGGTACAGGTCTTCTTTTTTTACATCAGTGTTTACATAAAACAGCATTGTTAGTGGCAAAATATTATTCCATTATTTTTTCATTTATTTTCCTTTTTTTCCCCCCAATCGACCCCATGCAGTAATATAGTTTTATAGTTGGCACCATATAGTATTTCTGGCACCCATCCTGTAATAATGTCCCAAGCTTGTAATAATATCCCTTGTCTTGTAATAATACCCATGTCCTGTAATACTGTCTCTTGCCCTGTAATAATGTCCTCTGTCCTGTAATAATGTCCCTCAGCCTGTAATTATGTCCTTTGTCTTGTAGTACAATCTCCGTCGTGTAATAATGTCCTTCAATCCTATATTAATGTTCCTCAGTCTGTAATAATGTCCCCTGCCCTGTAGTAATGTCCCAATCCTGGTCCCATCTTACAGTAATGTCCCAGTTCTTGTTCCCTTCTTATCGAAATGTCCCCATCCTTGTTCCCTTCTTGTAACAATGCCCCCCATTCAGCTGCCCTTTACATACACAAAAAAATCGTTCTCACCTGACCTCACTCCCTCAGTGAACAGTGTCCTCTTCCTTCTCTACAGCCGGGAAGCTTAGCAATGATGTCTTGTGCGACCCCACCGGATGTCAGCGTTAGCTTCTGACCTCTGATTGGCCAGTGGCTGATGTTGTTAGTGCTGTGCAGAGAGCCAGTCTCTACTCTAAAATACTGCGGTCTAAAGAAGATCCAGTGAGTCACAAACTGAGACGAAGGCAGAAATAACAACACTTTCTTTACTGAAATAGGGGTTGGAGAAAGATTCAGTATTGTATAAAACCATTTCAGATTTCCCTATTAATTCCAATTACACAGCAAGGGCTGAAATCAATGTGCCAATCTGAAAGTTCACGATTTATGTGTATTACACTTAAGAATTCGGAAGACATTTATCTAACCACTACTTCAAACAAGGTGTTCAATAAACTATATGAGAAACAGGTATAAATCTGGTGAAGAGGTCCTATGGGAACACCTGGGATGACATACTGAATATAAACTTATCAAAACCAGCAATATCAACATATAAAAGTATAAGTCATTCTTATATACCTAATCTAGGGATACCCGGGTATCTATTGTTACGGTACCATTAACATTTGGTGGATCCCCACACAGGCCTATGATTTGCGTTGGCTGCAGCCAGCCCCAAAAATCTTCCGTGTCAAAAACAACTCCAGCAAAGACAAGGATCCGCATCTTGTCGGCCGACGCCATGCCCACACGCCGGGGATTAACAGTTTTGTTGCCTCAGTGTACTGTCCAGGGAGAACACTTCACCGGAGCTTGTCAGGATCCCCTCAATATGGATGCCACAGTATTCCGACTCTCCTCTAGCAGTCACTCACAATTTCGTGTAATTACATTGCTGCCTGGTCTGCTGATGTGGTTGGTGACCACTCCCTCCATCCTTCAAAAGGTCACCTCATGCATCAGCTGACTGTTGGTTATACAGGTCCTTTTGAATACCAACTGTGCTGAAGACTGGAGGTTGTGGTTCATTAGTGCTTCAGCTGAATGCTGAAACTTGGTGCCTTACTCTGCTGTGTGGTGCATTTCAGCAGAGAAAAGCTTAGTGTTGTTTTGTGTTTCCTTTTAGCTGTGGTGTTTGTCTTACCTTACCTTGTGGTGTTTAGTGCAGCAGTGGGACCAGTGTCTTCACTTGCCCATTCCCTACTTAAGGATAGGAGCAGGGCAACCGAGGGATTAGGTATCCTGCTCGGTGACGGAGTGAAAGAACCCGTATAGGGACATTAGTAAGAGCAGGGCACATTCTCAGGTGAGTGCAGGAGGTGTCCATTTCCCGTTCCCTATTTCAGGGACCACTGTTATTGTGTACCCTTGTGTGCTTCGCCGTTTTGTGACCGTCCCCTCGTCGGGCCGGGTCATGCTAGGACAGTTACTTTGTGACATTATAACCAACCGACCCATTTTTTTTTCTGGTGAGCCATGGCTCAAATGCAGGCCTTTGACCAACTGCTTCAAACCCTCGCCAAGGAGTTTAAGGTGCTGCGTGGTGAGGTGATGCAGCAGCTGCATCATTTGGTAGGGTTTGGGGTTTCGGCCCAGGTGCAGGTTCAACCAGAACCCAAAATATCTCTTCCTGACAGGTTCTCTGGAGGGAGAGATAACTTTTTGGTTTTTCAGGAAGCCTGTAAATTGTACATCAGGGAGTGAGGAACAGCGTGTGGGGATTATAATGTCCCTTCTTAAGGGGGTTCCCCAATCCTGAGCTTTCTCCCTGCCAGCCGGTTCTCCATCTTTACGGTCGGTGGACGAGTTTTTTGCAGCATTGGCACTTGTGTATGGGGATCCTGATGGCGTCTCCCTGGCGGAGTCCCGACTGCGTAAAATTAAGCAGGGGGGGTCGGCCGGCTGAGGAGTACTGCTCGGAGTTCAGGAGGTGGGCCACTGACACACAGTGGAATGATCCTCTCCTTAGGGGCCATTTTAGGCAGGGTCTGTCTCCTAGGTTGCAGGATACTCTTGTGCAGTATGCCGCCCCCAGGTCGTTGGAGGCAGCCATGTCCCTTGCCATCCGGGTATACAGACGCTTGAAAGAGAGACATACACCAAATGTGCCCCCTGTAGTCCTTGCTAGGGAGGGGGACACACCTGAGCAGGCGGACAAACCCATGCAAGTGGGAGGAGTTGATTCCCAAACAGGGTTGCCTGCGGTTCGCCGTGGTGTGGGGGCATGGTTTTACTGTGGGCAGACTGGTCATTTTATCGGTGTCTGCCCTGCTCACCCCAATATACCTGTATTACCTAAGAAGCCGTGTCCCCCTGGTCGTGTGGAGGGAGGCGACCAGGGAGTGTATATTTCCTCCATTTCTTCCCCTCAGTGTACCTTGTCTGCTGAAGTGGTAGTTGGCGGGGTAACTGAGTGTATACCGGTGCTTGTGGACAGTGGAGCAGGTGTCAATCTGGTGGATGCTCATGTTGTCCAGACCCATGGCCTGAGGTGTAGGACACTAGCTAAACCCCTAAGCGTCCAGGCCATTGACTCTGTACTACTCAGCCACGGGTGGGTGACCCAAGTCGTGAATGATATACACTTGTGTATGGGGACTCGTCATGAGGAGTTCTTGGGGGGAATGCCAACACCCATCGTTTTAGGCCTCCCTTGGTTTAAAAAACACAACCCAGTCATAGATTGGCGGTGAAGGGAAGTGGTCAGCTGGGATCAGTCTTGTGAGGGCTGCTGCCTGGGGACTGCTGTCTCTGCCATCCTTCTACAACCCACACCCTCTCCAGTGGGGGCAGCAGAGGTGCTGCCAGAGAGTAGGGGCAGGACTCAACTCTCACTCCAAGCTCTCACTACAAGCTAATCTTGAGTGTCGGAGTTCTCTTAGGAGGAGGGGTCAGGGGAGGGTGGTAGTTCGCTCTGAGCTTTGTGGGGATGTGAGTGTGGTTACACAGGGGGATGCCTCTGTTGTCTATTCCTCAAAGAATTCTCCATCTTGTGGCAAACGTATGCATGGAAATATACATTCAGGTCCGGACCTGTGTGTGAATGAGTACGTATGAGTGTCCACCAAAAACATCAGGTGGAAGTGTGCAACTGGGACCTGGAATTCCAGGGTGATCGGGCCATATCGAATGTCAGCCATTCTCAGCCCAAGTCACCTGTGCATTAGCTGAATGTTGGTTACACAGGTCCTTTTGGATACCAGCCGTGCTGAAGACTGGAGGTTGCTGGTTCAGTGGTGCTTCAATTGAATGCTGAAACTTGGTGCCTTTCTCTGCTGTGCGGTGCATTTCAGCTGAGAAAACCTAAGTGTTTTTTGTTTCCTTTTAGCCGTGGTGTTTGTCTTACCTTACCTTGTGTTGTTTTAGTGCAGCTGTGGGCCCAGTGTCTTCACTTGCCAATTCCCTACTTAGGGATAGGAGCAGGGCAACTGAGAGATTAGGTATCCTGCTCAGTGACGGCGTGAAAGAACCCATATAGGGAAGTTAGTAAGAGCAGGGCACATCCTCAGGTGAGTGCAGGAGATGCCCATTTCCCCATTCCCTATTGTGTACCCTTGTGTCTCCCAGTGTACCCTTGTGTGTTTCGCCATTTTGTGACTGTCCCCTCGTCGGATCGTGTCACGCTAGGACAGTCACTTCATGACAGCCTGCTTCTTCACAAGAAGGATGTCCTCTGCCATTTTCCAGCTACTGGCCGACTGGAACTTTCAACACCAGGTCTCTAGCCCAACACAGCATGGACTTCACAGAGCTTCAGAGTCACACAGCCCTCACATGCTCCCCACTTATCCCCAAAGCATGGACTCAGGTTCACCAGAGCAAGGGATAAGCAACCCCCCAAAAAAACGCTGGCAGAGAACAGTCTCGACAGAGTTCAGTCCTCTCACCTCTGACCAACATCTCTTATCTGTGTAACACACAGCAGACTCTGATCCTCCCTCCCCTTCACCTTGGTCCTGCTTCCAAACCTGCGGGGTCTCCCAGGCTGCCCCTGCTCTCAGCTCTGGCAGGCAAAAACCGCAGGGTCCTAATGCTCTCCTGATGCTATCACACTCTTACAATACATTTCAATTGAATGTGCATATGAGGACACACATTCAGTTGAAAAAGAAGCACTGATGTCGGCGGTCCCCGGTCTCAGGGGCCCGAGGGCCACACCGTGGAACCTCGGGGGCTGCATGTGGCCCACGGGCTGTGTGTTTGAGACCACTGTCTTATGCTATCAGCTTTCACTGGTTTCTGACTACCATTTTTTTTGATCTGGCTATTTAATATTATTTCCCCTGCATTTTTGATTGTTAGGTTGTATTGCTATTGTTAATAACTGCAATTCACAATACAATTATAACAGTTAATAAGAGCATAATATTAACTTTGTTCTTATGTTCCCCAAAGGTCCAAAAAGCTAAACATGTGGTGGTTGTTGGTGGAGGCGTAGCTGGAGTTGAGATGGCTGCCGAGGTGAAAACTGACTATCCTGAAAAAGAGGTAGAATATTAGTGCGAATGCTTTCAGATGACAGATTGTGATTTCAGTATTATGTGCAGCTATAAAAACATTCAACTTTCAGGGTATGTGCACACGTCAGGATTTCTTGCAGAAATTTTCCTGCCAAAAAAACGGACATTTCTGTCAGAAATCCACATGCGTTTTTTTTCGCGTTTTTGACGCGTTTTTGTGTGTTTTTTCCCCAGATGCATAGAATTGCGGGAAAAACGCAGAAAATCTGCAAAATTAATGAACATGCTCATTTTTTTACCACGATGCGTTTTTTTTTCGCGGAAAAAAACACATCCATGTGCACAAAACATGCAGAATGCATTCTAAATGATAGAATGCATAATGCATGCGTTTTTAATGAGTTTATATAGCGTTTTTAGTGCGAAAAAACGTGAAAAAACCTGAACGTGTGCACATAGCCTCAGTATTACACGAGGTATAGAAAGTTTGATAAAACCCAGATACTTTGCTGCTTGGTGTGAATGGGATGTTCATCTTCCTTTTTAAAAGGCAACTCCAGTTAAATAGCTGACAGAATTTCCTGCCAGACTGTATATGCTAAATGTTGCCTACTTCATAGCTGGGGTCTAAGTTGCCGGATAAAATGTATTTAGTCAGGGTCCTAAAATGAGCTACTGCATGTCACATCTGATTCATGGCTACTTATTGTTGCCTTCACATGCGTTTTCTACTTTTCTCTGCATAGGTGACTTTGATACATTCAAAAACTGCTTTAGCGGATGTAGAGCTGCTGCCACATGTAAGGGAGACTATAAAGGAGATCCTTTTGGAAAAAGGAGTTAAGTTAGTTTTGGGTAAGTAAACTTAATCTAAATAAACCTTAATAGAGTCTGTGCACACGTTGCAGTTTTGTTTTGTTTTTCTGCTCAGATTTGTCACAAAGCCGGAAGGATTTTCTAGTGCCAGTGAATGACATTCCTGAAGTCTCATGTACACATTTCTTATTTTTTCTTTGCAGATTTAATTCTGCAGCATGTCAATTCTTTGTGTTTTTGCTGCAGTGGGGAAAATCTGCACCAAAAATGCATGAAAAAAACAAGCATATTTCTTGCAGCGGTTTTTCTGCCAAGAGATGCAGAAATGTTGTAGAAATTTCTGCTGCAAATACTTAAAGGGAACCTGACACCAGGATTGGCTGATGCAAGGTACGGCCATTGCCTTTCAGGGCTTATATACAGCATTCTATAATGCTGTATATCTGCCCCCGACCCGACCTGTAAGACAAGAAAAATAACTTTTATTATACTCACCTGCGGTGCGGTCCGGTCTGAGGGGTGTCGCTCCTCTTGGTCCGGTGCCTCCCATCTTCTTGCGATGCCGGCCTCCTTTTTGGTTCGTGTGGATGACGCGTCCCTGCTTCATCCACACAGTCTTCTCGGCATCGCGCTCCTGCATGAGCGTACTTATCTGCCCTGTTGAGGGCAGAGCCAACCACTGCATTGCGCGGGCACCAGAAAAGGTCAGAGAGATCCAGCACCTGCGCACTGCAGGATTTTGCTCTGCCGTCAACGGCATATAAGTATGCCTGCGAATGAGCGCAATGCAGAGCAGACTGTGTGGATGATGCAGGAACGCGTCATCCACATGCAGGAGGACGGGGATCGTAAGAAGATTGGAGGCGCCAGACCAAGAAGAGCAACATCCCTCGGACCTGACCGCCCCGCAGGTGAGTTTAATAAAAGTTATTTTTCTTCTCTTACAGCTCGGGTTGGGGGCTTATATACAGCATTATAGATTCCCTTTAATGTGTGCACATCTGGATCAGCTCACTTTTAGGTGCCCCTCTAATTCTATTTTTTGTGATGTCCTCATTTCTAGGTGTGAATTGTTTTGCAAGACCCGGTCCATCAACCATGTCCGTAATCTGTGTCATCTGGTTTGGAGCCCTGAGAACTGGCTCCTATCTGATGACATCCTCTGAAACTCTTTTGATTAGCTGGGATGGCTAGTCAAAAGAAAAGCCACAGTTGCCATCAGGGTAAGTGGAGACTTTCATGACTCCAGTCCAGCAGCCATACATTACTGACGTTGGAGATGGAACTTTACTCATTACTGGTCTATGAACTGAATATATGTGCAATATTCCATATGATTCACAGGTTCCTGTTACAAATGATCTTTTACCAGTTCATAAACGGTGGTAGTAATGCAAAGTATTGGGTAATGCAGTTTCATTCACATTTTCTGCAGTGGGAGGCTTAGGCGATTGCTGCAAAGCTGGACTGTCAGAGGAGGGGTGTAATCTTGGCAGCATTACACATAGAATACCTTGAAAGCTTAGACATCAGAATAAATTATTTAACAGTCTCCATATCTTCATATATAATCAACATTTTCTGAAGTTTTAATTCTAAGGATTTTGTCACTACTTTTTATGATGTACAATAAAAAATTATATTGTAGTACCGTGTTAGCCAGAAAAATCTACTGTATATAAATACTTTTATGCCCAAAAATGACAAAAGTATTTTAGGAGTGATACCTTGATTAGCTAACCAGAAGAATTATAGTTGAAACTAGAAGTTTACATACACTATATAAAAAGACACATATGCATGTTTTTTTCAATATCTGACATGAAATCAGAATAAACCTTTCCTGTTTTAGATCAATTAGGATTACCATAATTATTAGTATTTGCCAAATGCCAAAATAATGAGAGAGAGAGAGAATGTTTAAGGCATTTTTATTATTTACTGCAAAGTTAAAAGTTTACATACACTATGATTACTATTCCGTTAAACAATTCTGGACTGCCCGTATGATGATGTCATGTGTTTGGAAGCTTCTATTAGTTTTTTTGGCCACAGATGTATTCTAATGCACACCTGAAACACACTTCTTTATGTAGCATCATGGTAAAGTCTCAAGAAATCGGCCAAGATATCAGGAAGAGAATTGTGAACTTGCACACATCTGGCTCCTCCTTAGGTATAATTTCAAGATACTTGAAGGTGCCTCATTCATCTGTACAAACAATTATATGCAAGTACAAACAAAATGGGAATGTCCAGCCATCATACAACTCAGGAAGGAGACTAGTTCTGTGTCCCAGAGATGAATGTGCTTTGGTCCGATGTGCATATCAACCCAAGGACAAAGGTAAAAGACCTTGTGAAGATGATGGCGGATGCTGGTAAGATTGTGTCAATATCCACAGTGACACGAGTACTGTATCAATGTGGGCTGAAAGGCCACTCTGTCAGGAAGAAGCCACTACTCCAAAAGAAACATAAAAAAGCCAGATTAATGTTTGCAAATGCACACTAGAACTAAGACCTTAATTTTTGGAGGCCTGTCCTGTGTTCTGATGAAACTAAAATTGAACTTTTTGGGCATAATGTCCATCGTTACGTTGGAGGAAAAAGACAGAAGGTTGGAAGCCTAAGAACACCAACCCAACTGTGAAAAACGGGTGGCAGCAACATGTTATGGGGTTGTTTTGCTACAGGAGGGACTGGTGCACGTCACAAAATAGATGGCATCATGAGAAAAGATTATTATGTGGCAATACTGAACAACATCTCAAGACATCAGCCAGGAAGTTAAAGCTTAGGTGGAAATGGGTCTTCCAAATGGACAATGACCCAAAGCATACTGCCAAAATGCTAACATGCTAACATAGCGGATTAAGGATAACAAAGTCAGTGTTTTGGAGTGGCCATCACAAAGTCTGATCTCAATCCTATTGAAAATTTATGGGCAAAGCTGAAAGGGCAGGTTCGAGCAAGGTGACTTACAAACCTAGATCAGTTATACCAGTTGTGTCAGGAGGAGTGGGTCCAAATTCTGGTCAACTATTGTGAGAAGCTTGTGGAAGGATATTCCAAACATTTGACCCAAGTCATTCAGTTTAAGGGCAATGGTGCCAAATGCTAATTAAATATATGTAAACTTTTGACTTTCCAGTAAGTAATAACAATGCCTTAAAACATTCTCTCTCTCTCTCTCTCTCTCTCTTTCTCTCTTTCTCATTATTCTGTGGTAATCCTAATTGACCTAAAATGGGAAAGGTTTGTTCTGATTTCATGTCAGATATTGAGAAAAACATGCATATGTGTCTTTTTATATTATGTATATAAACCTCTGGTTTCAACTGTAGGTTTGCAAGCTTTCAGAACACAAAGGCTCCTTCTTCAGGCTTGTTTACACATGAATTACTGGGACGAGCACAACATTTAAGAGATATTACCAATGGAGCATTCCATCCCCATGGTTTTGTTAATTGAAGAGCTAAACATCAGACATTTAAATGTATCAAAGTCATGTCTGGACAACCTGTACAGCCTATAGTTGCATCAGGAACTGCATTAAAGTCACCCACACATAATATAGGGTAACCGGAAATTACGCAACCTTTTGGGAGTCAAAAGGTAAATGTTAAGAAAAATTACCTAGTGTGCCATAACATACCTTCCAAAATGATAACATGCAACTTGTATAATTTCAAGTAGGAAAAGTAGGAAGGATTTGGTCAGTAACCCAACACCCTCCCCCCCCCCCCCCCCCCCCGCAAATAGTTAGAATATGTGGTATGGTAACCTGTCATAATCCCGACTCTGTTTAGGGCTAGACACTTCTGGCCTGTGAAATGTAAGTAAATATGAGGCACATGTTTCTTAACAAAATCCATTACAGTGGCTCTTTTAAATTTGGAATTAAGCCCTCACACATTCCAGCTCAGTATATTAGGGGTCATCATCTCAAAACATCAGAAAAATGTATCTGACCCAGACATTATCACAGTCTGAGTGAAAGCAAGGAGGAAAATTGGGAGAGAACCAGAGCCCAAAGCAATCGCAATACCCACAACCAACACACATCATACCATACAGAAAACCATAAGTATGTATTAAAAATGACATTCTCCAACAAGTTATAGAAAAGAAAAATATCGAAGGTTCTTTTTTGATACTTATTCTCCAACAAGTAACATGGAATCAAATTATTTCTGCTGTACCCTGTCTAATACTAATTAGCATAAACCTAGGCCCTAAACACTAACAAACTAAATAACTACAAACAAATCCGTACTGAAAGCTCCAAATCTGTGACCCTAGAAATAAAAGGTAAATAAGGTTAAAGCAGATAGTATTTGGTAAGATAAAACTGGTGGAGCTCTTTATAACATCCAAGAGCCTACACCGCCATAGGTAAAGAAGCCAGAATGATGGGGTCTTTTTCCCTCAGGCATTCTCAAGTTGAGTACGAGGGGCATCTTCAACCCACATGAGCGCATTGACAGGAGATGTGAAGAAAGATCTTTCAACCAGTTTTGAATTATGGATATGGCATCAACCCCTTCAGTTTTCTGCTGCAGGCCCACTATCCTGAGATCATTTCTCCTGAGCCAATTTTCAAAATCATCCTCTTTCACTTGAAGCATTGAATTGTTTCTTTAATTTAGCAATGTTATCCGGCATAGGCCTTTGAGTATCCTCTACATCTGAGATTCTGCGCTCCGTCTCTGATGTGTACTCTCTTATTTCCTACAAGTCATGCTTCAGAGTCACAAGTCTTGCCGGAGCTTGTTCACTTTGATTTTGTAGAGGAGCTAGAGGATTTATGGGACAATGGGGTTGGGAAGAAGTTAAGAATTCATTGTCCATAGGCACAGAGAGGTCTGGTGTGGAGCTTTGCAATGCATCCTGGAGTAATTTTGTAGACGCAGCAGTTCTAATATGCATTGGTGCAGCAGCTAAAGTGCAGGAGTTATACACAGCAACAGTCACTTGTTCAAGGGAATTCCCAGCATTAGAATCAATATGTGGTGAACAAGGCTTGTCATATTGGGAGGACTTCCTCTTAGATTTTTTTCTTTGTATTTGCCATAGCATTGTTAGGCTAGTTTCACACTAGCGTTTACCTGATCTGCAGCAGGCTGCGGACTTCCTCTGTGAAGCCCCGCCCTCGGCCACACCTCCGCCGCTAGCTCAGCCTACTTCTGCATGCGGCCCGCATGCGACCTCCGTACCTATCTGTAACATTAGGTACGCAGGTCGTGCGGCTGTATGCGGATGCTGCTGCATGCGTCGTTTTGACGATGCGGAAAAAAAAGAAAATGCTACAGGCTGCGTCCTACGCTGGTCGCCGCATCGTCAAAACGACGCATGCGGAAGCATCCGCATACAGCCACACGACCTGCGTACCTAATGTTAAAGATAGGTACGGAGGTCGCATGCGGGCCGCATGCAGAAGTAGGCGGAGCTAGCGGCGGAGGTGCGGCCAAGGGTGGGGCTTCACGGAGGAAGTCCGCAGCCCTCCGCAGATCAGGTAAACGCTAGAGTGAAACTAGCCTTAGCTGTCTCCCAGATTCAACTGATAAATGAAGAGACCAAATTTAGGAATATGTTAATAGCTGTTAATGGAAAAAAATGGATGGCACACAGATCCAAAACACCAATAATACCGGTACCGTTTTTTCCGGTACAGCTATGGTGACACTATCTGTTTTTGGTCAGTATTTTACATCAGCATTTGTAAACCGAAACCAGGTGAGGTATCAGAGGAAAAGTATAATAGAAACACGTCACCACTTCTGTATTTTTCACCCACTCCTTGTTTTGACTTACAAATACTGATGTGAAATACTGACCAAATACTGATAGTGTGGCCGTAGCCAACCAGTATTATACGAACGTGCGAAGGGGGCCTTCTACAAAGTGGGCTTGTATCTGAACAAATTGTTTTTCACAGTGAGTGATGTGATGGGACATTCAAAGCCAAAACTCTTAGTTCAAACTCTTAGTTTGAACTATTTTTGAAATGAGGAAAAAACTAATTTGTCATTTTTGCTTAGTAAGTGTTCTAACATATATTAAACAGGGCAAAGAGTTTCCAACCTGAAGGATTTAACCTTGAACATTGTGCAAGAGAATATGGAATTGCATTTGGACAAGGATACTGAGGTGATCACTGCAGACCTGATCCTCAGCTGCACAGGAAGCAGGATTAATTCATCTTGCTACATTGATTCATTTGGTAAGTTAATGAAAAATAATGAATGCAGCTATAAATGGTAGTAAAGCTGAATTTTTCAGCTACACCATTTTGTATTTGTCTTTAAAAAAAAACAAAAAAACAACTTGTCTATAACGTTTGTCCAGAAACTTCCTGCTGACAGGATTGTTTAACAATGATTGACAAATCCGCTTTTGAAGCTACAGTTTGAACTACTTCACCCCCCAAGCCAGTCCAAATTTTACAATTCTGACCAGTGTAATTTTATGTGGTTATATCTGTGGAACTCTTCTACGGATCCCACTGATTGTGAGATTGTTTTCTTGGCACATATTATACATCATGATAGTGGTAAAAATTTGTTCTATAAGAATAGCGTTTATTTCTGAAAAAATTAGAAATTTGGCGAAAATTTAGCTATTTCGAAACTTTACATTTTTATTCCCTTAAACCGGGCAATTACGGTATGTCACGCAAAATAGTTAACAAATGACATTTCCCACATGGCTACTTTATATCAACACAATTTTTTAAGTTAGAAGGGTTTAAGGTTGACCAGCAATTTCTACGTTGTCCAACAAAATTTATAAAACCATTTTTTTATGGACTATATCACATGTAAGTGACCTTTGAGTAGCCTACTTGACATAAAATACCCAAAATTTACACCATTCTAAAAACTGCATGCTTTAAGGTGCTCAAAACCACATTCAATAAGTTTATTAACCTTGAAGATTTAACTTTTTTCTCAATAAATTTAATTTAACCCCTTTACCCCCCAAGCCTGTTTTCACCTTCATGACCAGTCCAAATTTTACAATTCTGACCAGTGTAATTTTATGTGGTATTAACTCTGAAACGCTTCAATGGATCCCACTGATTTTGAGAATGTTTTTTCATGAAAATTATACTTCATGACAGTGGTAAAATTTCTGTTATGTGACTTACATTTATACGTGGAAAAAATCGGAAATTTGGTGAAAATTGTGATATTTTCTATCTTTTAATTTTTATGCCCTTAAATCAGTCATGTCAGACATAATAGTTAATAAATAACATTTACCACATGTTTACTTTACATCAGCACAATTTTTGAAGCATAATTTTTTTGTTATGACTTGACTTTGAGGGGTCTATATGACATCAAGTACTCAAAAGTGACACCAATATAAAAACTGCACCCCTCAAGGTTCTCAAAACCACATTCAAGAAGTTTATTAACCCTTCAGGTGCTTAACAGGAATTTTTGGAATGTGGAAAAAAATGAACATTTAACTTTTTTTTACAAAAAAATTAATTTAGACCCCAATTTTTTATTTTCAGAAGGGTAACAAGAAAAATGGGCTACAAAATTTGTTGTGCAATTTCTCCTCAGCATGCTGATATCCCATATGTGGGGGAAAACATTGTTTGGGCGCATTGCAGAGCATGGAAGGAAGGAGAGTCTTTTGACTTTTGGAATGCAAAATTTGCTTGAACAATTAGCAGACGCCATGTCGCATTTGGAGAGCCCCTGATGTGCCTAAAAAGTGAAAATCCCGCACAATTAACACCATTTTGGAAACTAGACCCCTCAAGTATATGATCTAGATGTGTGGTGAGCACATTAAAACCTCAGGTGCTTCACAGAAGTTTAAACGTTGAACCGTGAAAATAAAAATAATCACATTTTCCCCACAAAAACGTTTTTAGCCCCAAATTTAGCATTTTCAGAAGGGTAACAGGAGAAAATGCAGCATACAATTTGTAGTGCAATTTCTCCTGAGTATGCCAATACCCCATATGAGGGAGAAAAAAATCCATGTGTGTCATCCAAGTGCACGTGTGCAGGACGTTTTGCGGCCTGTTCTGACACAAGAAAACGAACATATGAGCAAATTTTTGGCCCACAGACACGTGGTCTGTGAAACACACTGAAATGTGCACAGAACCATTCCCTTGAATAGATCTACATGTGTCAGTGTCTCCGGTACATGCGAAAGCTGTCACTACACTACCAGAGACATGGACATGTGAAAGATCCCTAAAAGTATATCTTTTTATTGCAAAAAATAGTTTTTGCATCCCCATATACTGAGAGCTGTAATTTTTCCATATTTTGGGTGACAATCATGTTCGGGATTTTTTTTTTTTGCCGGACGAGTTGACATTTTTATTGCTATAATTTTCAGACACATGACATTTTTTGAGCACTTTCTATTCTGATTTTTTAGAGACAGAATGAACAACACCAGCAATTTTTTTTGGGGGGTGGGGGGTTATGTCGTTCTTGTGGTAAAATTGATAAGGCAGTTTTATTCTTCGGGTCAGTACGATTACACAGATACCATAGTTATAATTTTTTTATGTTTGACGCTTTTACACAATAAAAACTATTTTTTAGAAAAAATAATTATTTTTGCATCGCTCTATTTTGACAGCTATAACTTTTTTATTTTTCTGCTGATGGAGCTGTCTGATGGCTTGTTTTTTGCTGGACAAGATGACGTTTACAGCGATGCCATGTTTATTTATATTTGTCTTTTTGAACGCGTTTTATTCCACTTTTTCTTCGGCAGTATGATCATAAAGCATTATTTTTTTACTTTTTTTTTTTTATTATTGTGTTCACTAAAGGGGTTAACTAGTGAGACATCGTCATAGGTTGGGTCGTTCCGGGCACAGCGATACCAAATATGTGTACTTTTATTTTTTTCATAAAAATATTCATTCATGGGAACAATATATTTAGATTTTTTTTAAATATTATTATTATTATTATTTGATTTAAAAAATATATATATTTTTACAATTTTTTAAAAACTTTTTTACTTTGTCCCACTATGGGTGGGACTATAGTTTTTTGCAGGCTGATTGCCTGTATAGCATTGGAGTGCAGCAGCATTAGCAGCACAGGAGTTTTGTTATGCTTTCTGTCAGTTTAGCGATGACTTGAGTTAGTTAGATCATGCACTGTACATGATTTAACTAACTTGCTAGAGCCTGGTGACCCGGATGTCATCATGACGACATCTGGTCACCATGGCAACGATCTGGTCTCTGCGATGACATCTCAGGAGCGCCGATCAGAAGGCAGAGGAGTCTCCCTCTGCCTGCCTTTTATATCAATCGCATCATTTAAGGATTTAAACTGCCGGGGATTGTGTGGTCAGAACTCTCCAGTGCTTTGTTTCCATCAGTTTCTGGGTACTACTTGAGGTATGTTTGGCGTCCTTGTCCTGCTGGAGGACCCATGACTTAGAATGCAAACCCAGCTTTGACATAAGGCACTACATTACGACCCAAAATATTGAGATTTCATGATGTCTTACGCAAAGTCAAGGCACCCAGTGCCAGAGGCAGCTAAACAACCTCAAAACATCTTTGAACTTTGACCATATTTGACTGTAGGTAATGTGTTCTTTTCTTTGTAAACCTCATTCCATTTTCAGCAGCAAGAAAAGTGATGTGGTCTACAAAAAAGCTCTATCTTGGTCTCAACTGCCCACAAGACGCTTTCTCTGAAGAATTTTGTCTTGTTTCTGAACATTTTGACAAACTGCAGTCTTTCTTTCTTATGTCTCTGCGTCTCCTGCCATATCGTTTTATTTAATTGAAATGTGAACAAATAGTTCACACTGACATTGATAGTACTCTGAGCAGGAACTTCATTCGGACTGCTTATCCAACATCCGGACTATTGTGCATTATTATTATTATTATTTATTGTTATAGCGCCATTTATTCCATGGCGCTTTACAAGTGAGGAGGGGTATACATAATAAAAACAAGTACAATAATCTTAAACAATACAAGTCATAACTGGTACAGGAGGAGTGAGGACCCTGCCCATGAAGGCTCACAATCTACAAGGGATGGGTGAGAATACAGTTGCAACCTTTCATTAATTTTTCTCTGCCATCCACATCCAGAAAGATTGGCCACAGTGACATGGGCTTGATTATGTTGTGCACCATGGTCAAAGGAACATCAACATCTCTAGAGATGGACTTGTAACCTTGAGATTGTTAATATTGTTCAACAATTTTCTTTTTCAAGTCCTCAAACAGTTCTTTTCTCTGCTTTCTGTTCTTCATGCTTAGTATTGCTCACACAGACACACAATGCAAAGATTTAGTCAACTTCTACCCTTTCGATCTGGTTTCAGGTGTGATTTTCATATTGCCCACTCCTGTTACTTGCCACAGGTGAGTTGAACGAGCATCACATGCTTAAAACAAAATTGTTTACCTACAATTTTAGAAAGGTGCCAAAAACTTTTGCTGGGACACTTTTGGGGTTTTATGTGAAATGGTGTCCCTTATGCCATTTTTTCTCTGTTTTTTTTTTTTGTTCCAAACGCGCATAACAAAACGTGTAATTGCAATAATTTTCTAGGAGAAACACTTCATGTGAAGGATGGAGGGATTTAATGGCAACTTACTATTCTCCTGAAACATGTAAGGCTGGTTTCACATTTGCGTTTTTTGCCACTGCGTTTTAGCGCAAAAAAAAGCATGCGTTTTTTCCTATATTTAACATTAAAAACGCATGCGTTTTTTTTGGATGCGTTTTGCCGCGTTTGACGACGCATGCGTCTTTTCTATGCTTGCGTTTTGTTGCAGAAATGCAACATGTAGTGATTTCTAGAGGCGTTTTTTTGCCGCAAAAATTACTTTTTCCCACGCTCGACGTCATATGAGGACATCCAGTAGAGGGCGCATCACCGCGACTGAAGGTAACTATAGGTCATTGACCTACATTACCTTCATTCCCCGGGGTTTAATTGACGCCTCTCCATTATTAATCTGGCTTAATGTCACCTTACAATAGCAAGGTGACATTAACCCTTCATTACCCCATATCCCACCGCTACACGGGAGTGGGAAGAGAGTGGCCAAGTGCCAGAATAGGCGCATCTTCCAGATGTGCCTTTTCTGGGGTGGCTGGGGGCAGATGTTTGTAGCCAGGGGGGCCAATAACCATGGACCCTCTCTAGGCTATTAATATCTGCCCTCAGTCACTGGCTTTACCACTCTGGCGGAGAAAATTGCGCGGGAGCCCACGCCAATTTTTTCCGCGATTTAACCCTTAAATTTAATAGCTACAGTGCCGAAATTTTGCACATACACACTACTAACATTAGTAGTGTGGAATATGCAAAAAAAAGGGGGATATGACATGGTTTACTGTACAGTTATATGAAAAAGTTTGGGCACCCCTATTAATCTTAATGTTTTATAAAAATTGCTTTTTTTTGCAACAGCTATTTCAGTTTCATATATCTAATAACTGTTGGACACAGTAATGTTTCAGCCTTGAAATGAGGTTTATTGTACTAACAGAAAATGTGCAATCTGCATTCAAACAAAATTTGACAGGTGCATAAGTATGGGCACCCTTATCATTTTCTTGTTTAAAATACTCCTACCTACTTTTTACTGACTTACTAAAGCACTTTTTTTGGTTTTGCATCCTCATTGAGCTTTGAACTTCATAGCCAGGTGTATGCAATCATGAGAAAAGCTACTTAAAGTACGCTGCGTTTTTAAACGCAAATGTGAAACTAACCTAACTGTAACAAGACATCTAGCTCAGCAGTGGGGGGCAGCCTTCTGCTTCAGAGAAGAAATTCACACCCCTATCAGCTCACCTAGCTAGTCTCTATGATCCTACAGTAAGACCCCCTTTTGATACCATGCTGTCTAACAGCTTTGTTCAATCAGCTATGATTTCATAAGGAGAATGTGGACTTGTGCAGTAAAGACAAGATTTCTCCAGTGTAGGGTAATTTGACAGCGTAGATAAGTTAAAAATTAACTTTTAATAGCAATGTTTTTATATTTGGACTATCTGGACACCAAGAAGAGATGTATAACAGTATAAACTAAATAGATCAACTGACCGAACAATATATATATATATATATATATATATATATATATAAATAGTTTGTAGCCAAAAAAAGTCAAATATAAAATAGTTCAATGGCCAAACTTATCTGTGCTAAAAAACAAGGAAATGTGAAATATGTGAAATGTGAATAGCATACTGGCTTATGAACTTTATGAACAAACACATGAGATTTTTAGCACAAGATTTGCAAACGTTGTGAGCCCATTCACCAAAACGTCAAGGTAATCTCAGATCGAATGGGTAACTACACTGACTGTCTGGTGTGAACACTTACCTATGGTATCTGAGCTGAATGCCTAATGTGAACAGAACCAATTGTGTTGAGATGTAATTAAAACATGGAGAAGGGCAGGGCGTTCAAGTCAGAAAATAGTATATAGTAAATAGATCAACTGACCGAAATATATATATATATATATATATATATATATATATATATATATATATATATATATATATATATATACACTCACCGGCCACTTTATTAGGTACACCATGCTAGTAACGGGTTGGACCCCCTTTTGCCTTCAGAACTGCCTCAATTCTTCGTGGCATAGATTCAACAAGGTGCTGGAAGCATTCCTCAGAGATTTTGGTCCATATTGACATGATGGCATCACACAGTTGCCGCAGATTTGTCGGCTGCACATCCCAAAGATGCTCCATACAAGGCAGGATGGATCCATGCTTTCATGTTGTTTACGCCAAATTCTGACCCTACCATCCGAATGTCGCAGCAGAAATCGAGACTCATCAGACCAAGCAACGTTTTTCCAATCTTCTACTGTCCAATTTCGATGAGCTTGTACAAATTGTAGCCTCAGTTTCCTGTTCTTAGCTGAAAGGAGTGGTACCCGGTGTGGTCTTCTGCTGCTGTAGCCCATCTGCCTCAAAGTTCGACGCACTGTGCGTTCAGAGATGCTCTTAGGCCTACCTTGGTTGTAACGGGTGGCGATTTGAGTCACTGTTGCCTTTCTATCAGCTCGAACCAGTCTGCCCATTCTCCTCTGACCTCTGGCATCAACAAGGCATTTCCGCCCACAGAACTGCCGCTCACTGGATTTTTTTTCTTTTTCGGACCATTCTCTGTAAACCCTAGAGATGGTTGTGCGTGAAAATCTCATGTGTTTGTTCATAAAGTTCATAAGCCAGTATGCTATTCACATTTCACATATTTCACATTTCCTTGTTTTTTAGCACAGATAAGTTTGGCCATTGATCTATTTTAACAGTATAAACTGACATGTTTCAGTGGAGAGCCTTAATGGTATACACCACCCTATGCTGGAGAAATTTTGTCTTTACTGCTTTTGTTTACTCACGTCCCTGACTAGGATAACTTTGGGCATTTCCTTGCAACAAGGTGCGTGCATCTTGGTGAGCTGACTCTGTTCTTTAATTTCTGACATTCAATGTTGACTTATGGTATGTCCTTACATTATCGAGATCTCTGGAATGAGCCGAACGCCTTCCAGGATCTCGATCCGTTATAGCACCCCAGGGTGGGGAGATACATAGAATGGCTGGTAGGAGCCAGGTAGCAAAGCAGTGTTGGGTCTCCAAGCATAACGGCAGCCCGGCCAGATCCGATGGCGTTAGAACCGTGGCCCTTCTGTTGGGAAGTTATGATCTGTCATAGGTTTTGGGAGATTTAGCTACCAACCTCTAGGGGAGGGGGATAATGAACCTCCCAGGGGCGGAAAAGGGTGTTACCAACTATTGGGAATAAAGGCTTGTGTAAGGCCATATGTTCTCTCTCTGTTATGCTTGCTGTTCACTTCGAAAGTGGGGGCCATGTCGAGTAACGTGCTGTGAAAGAACTAGGAACCAGCTGGCAGCCCATGCCCTGCGCGGCCTGGTGCACAACTGGTGGAACATCAAACCAGTAATTGATATGATTCATCTGCTTATATCTTTAGCATTTCACCCATATTTGTACATCTGACCATTGTATATGTATAACCTTTGTGTGTATATAGTGTATTGTCTAGTGTGCGCTTAAAGGCATTTAAATATGTAGACTCCTGTGAAAAAGTGTTTGCCCACATCTCCTTTTAAGTGGGGGGAGAAAAAAATATACAGACATTACATCACTGGGTCGTAATTATTCATTCTTTGAAGTAAAACATTGTTTAAAAACAGGCAGTTAAATGTTTTACCTCACAAAAATAATCAGCAGGGATTCCCTGCTGTCCTGTTTATATACTCTCTTTTGCATCCTTCCCTTCCCTGGTATGCTCAGACCATGTTCCTATAAGGTAAGATATAGCCATTACTCAGCACAATGTCATTCATAAGATTATGTCAGCAGAGGAAAACATTTTTTTTTTTTTTAACACATCCAACTGTGGAACTTATTATTATTCCAAGTTCTATTGATTAAAATGGACTTTTGTTGTTGGGAAAACCCCTTTAAGAACCGAGTTATTTTGTAGGTTAATGACCGGGCTTGATTTTTTTAAATCTGACCAGTGTCACTTTGAGGTAATAACTCTGGAACCCTTTAACGTATCTGAGTGATTCTGAGGTATTTTTTGTGACATATTATACTTCATGATAGTGGTAAAACTTGTTTGATACGACTTGCCTTTCTTTGTGAAAATAGTGGAAATTTGGCGAAAATTTCACAATTTTCAAACTTTTAACTCTTATGCCCTTAAAACAGAGAGTTATGTCACACAAAATAGTTAATATATAACATTTCCCACATGTCTAATTTAAATCAGCACAATTTTTGAAACATAATTTTTTTTTTCGTTAGGAAGTTATAAGAATTAAAAATTGGCAGTTTCTGTTTTTTCAAGCAAAATTTACAAAACTATATCACATTTGAAGTGACTTTGGGGGCCTTTTTATTTTCACAAGGGTAACAGGAGAAAATGAACCTCGAAATTTCTTGTGCAATTTCTCCTGAGTACTCTGATACCTCATATGTGGGGAAACACTACTGTTTGAGTGCACGTCAAGACTTGGAAGGGGAAGGAGAACCAGTTGACTTTTTGAATGCAAAAATGACTGGATTCTAGAGGAGACACCATGTCACGTTTGGAGAGCCCCTCGATGTGCTTCACAGAAATTTATAACGTAGAGCTGTGAAAATAAACAAAAATCACACCTTTCCCACAAAAATTTTCTTTTAGCTCCAATTAGTTTATTTTCAAAAGGGTAACATGAGAAAATGGACCCCTCTAGATGTATGGTGAGCACTTTGAACCCCCGAGTGCTTCACATAAATTTGTAAGGTAGAGCAGTGAAGATGAAAAAATCAATTTTTTTCCACAAACATATTCTTTTAGACCCAATTTTTTTATTTTCCCAAGGGTATCAGGAGCAAATGCACCACAGAATTTGTTGTGTAATTTCTCCTGAGTGCGACTAAACCACAAACTTAGTTGAAAACTACTTTTGAGGCACAGTACAAAGCTCAGAAGGGAAGAAGCACCATATTGGAGTTCAGATTTTGCTGGAATGGTTTGAGGATGCCATGTCACATTGGCAGAGCTCCTGAGGTGCCGGAACAGCAGAAACCCCCTATAAGTGATGTAATTTTACAAACTACACCTCAATGAATTTATCTAGGGGTGCAGTGAGCATGTTGACACCACATGTGCCTCACATACAGTGAGGGAAATAAGTATTTGATCCCTTGCTGATTTTGTAACTTTGCCTACTGACAAAGACATGAACAGTCTATAATTTTTAAGGGTAAGATAATTTTAACATTGAGAGATAAAATATCTAAAATAAAATCCAGAAAATCACCTTGTATAAATTATATAAATTTATTTGCATTTTGCAATGAGAAATAAGTATTTGATCCCTCTGGCAAACAAGACTTAATACTTGTGGCAAAACCCTTGTTGGCAAGCACAGTGGTCAGACGTTTTTTGTAGTTGATGATGAGGTTTGCGCACATGTCAGGAGGAATTTTGGTCCACTCCTCTTTGCAGATCATCGCTAAATCATTACGATTTTGAGGCTGTCGCTTGGAAACTCAGAGCTTCAACTCCCTCCATACGTTTTCTATGGGATTAAGGTCTGGAGACTGGCTAGGCCACTCCGTGACCTTTATGTGCTTCTTTTTGAGCCACTCCTTTGTTGCCTTGACTGTATGTTTTGGGTCATTGTCTTGCTGGAAGACCCAGCCACGACCCATTTTTAATGTCCTGGCGAATAAAAGGAGTTTGTCACTCAGGATTTTATGGTACATGGCTCCATCCATTCTCCCACTGATGCGATGAAGTAGTCCTGTGCCCTTAGCAGATAGCAGAAAAACACCCCCAAAACATGTTTCCAACTCCATGCTTGACAGTGGGGACAGTGTTCTTTGTGTCATAGGCAGCATTTCTTTTCCTTCAAACACGGCGAGTTGAGTTAATGTCAAAGAGATCAATTTTTGTCTCATCTGACCATAGCACCTTCTCCCAATCACTCACAGAATCAGCCAGGTGTTCATTGGCAAACTTCAGATGGGCCTGCACATGTGCCTTCTTGAGCAGGGGAATCTTGCAGGCACTGCAGGATTTTAAACCTTTACGGCATAATGTGTTACCAATGTTCTTTTTGTTGACTGTGGTCACAGCTGCCTTGAGATCACTAACAAGTTCCCCCCGTGTAGTTTTAGGCTGATCTCTCACCTTCCTCATGATCAAGGATACCCCACAAGGTGAGATTTTGCATGGGGCCCCAGATCGATGTCGATTGATAGTCACTTTGTATTCTATTTTCTTACTATTGCACTGACAGTTGTCTCCTTCTCACCCAGCGTCTTACTTATGGTTTTGTAGCCCATTTTAGCTTTGTACAGGTCTATGATCTTGTCCCTGACATCCTTATAAAGCTCTTTGGTCTTGCCTATGTTGTAGAGGTTAGAATCTGATTGACTAATTGAGTCTGTGGGCAGGAGTCTTTTATAAAGGTGACTATGTAAGACAGCCCAAAATTTAGAAAGTAGCTGACTGCGCAACTGGCAATATGATGCCCGTCCTAGTTCCACGGACCAAAGTGGAGATGTACATACCCAAAAGAAATGAAGGACAGCATCCAATCCAGGTGAAAAAACGCTCCTTTCATTGTGCCAATTGCGACGTTTCAACCATCAAAGGTTTTTCTCAAGCATACAAAACAGTTACTGTGTAGTGATTGGTGTGAACCATAGCCAATTCCTATTTAAGGCTGCCATTTTAACTGTTTTGTATGCTTGAGAAAAACCTTTGATGGTTGAAACGTCGCAATTGGCACAATGAAAGGAGCGTTTTTTCACCTGGATTGGATGCTGTCCTTCATTTCTTTTGGGTATGTAAGACAGCCGTCTTTAATGCAGGTAACGAGTTGATTAGGAGCATCTAACTGGTCTGTAGGAGCCAGAACTCTTAATGGTTGGTAGGGGATCAAATACTTATTTCTCACTGCAAAATGCAAATTTATATAATTTATACAATGTGATTTTCTTGATTTTATTTTTGATATTCTATCTCTCAATGTAAAAATTAACCTACCCTAAAATTACAGACTGTTAATGTCTTTGTCAGTGGGCAAACTTACAAAATCAGCAAGGGATCAAATACTTATTTCCTCCACTGTAAATTTATACCATTGGGCGGCGAAGAAAGAATAATTACATTTATAATGCTAAAATGTTGTTTTAGCCCCAAATTTATAATTTTTAAAAGGGCTAATAGGAAAAAATGGATCTCATAGTTTGTTGTGCAATTTTGCCTTATTGCGCCAATACCCTACATGTAATCTGGAACTACTTTTCAGGCACAGTACAAAGCTCAGAAGGGAAGGAGCACCATATTATATTACAGATTTAATTGTTATGGTTTGTAGGTGCCATGACACACTGGGAGAGCCCCTGAGGTGCCAGTACAGCAGTACCTCCTATAAATGACCCCATTTTGCAAACTACACTTTTCAATGAATGAATCTAGGGATGCAGTGATCATATTGACACCACGGGTGTACCACATAATTTTAAACAATTGGGCAGTGAAGAAAAAATAATTGTCCATGTAAAAAAGAGTTGATCCAGTACTTCAAGTAAAATGCATACATTTATTCAAGGAATGATTCATCCATAAATATATAGTTCCATACAAAGTCCATGTGTAGAAATGGATAAGTAAAATAACCAAGGAGAAAGTCCCAAGAGATAAAACATTCAAAGTACTGTTTGACACATCTTGAAGTGATACTTCTTGTCAGGGCCGGACTGGGACTAAAATTCAGCCCTGGCATTTGAAGTTACACAGGCCCACTTGTCACATGGTGACTGTATAATATCTTTGTACACTTGTAGGCAAAGTGCGGCCCTAGGCAAAGTTTAAAATGCGGCCCCAAATGCTAGCATATTGCTCATCACACAGAAGCATTTCGGTTGTATTTACATGCGCTGAGTTCAGGCTGCTAAATGAGTTTGATCGACAATACTGAAGTTGCTCAACGCTTGTTTCCTGGCCTCTTTCCACCGTCTGAGAAAGAACGATGGGACAGAACCATCACTAATAGATCACTAACAGATCACCATACAGTATCATGTTATCAGCATCACATCTATAGTTTACACCGGCGATGTGCTGCTGAAAACAAGGATTTTTGTTCTGGCAAAAACAATCTGAATATGCACCATTTTACTTGTTTAGTAAAATACACCCCATAGTCCTCCATATATTACAATGTGCAACACAGTCCTCCATATAGTATAATACACTCCCTATAGTCCTCCATATATTAAAATACACTCCTCAGTCCTCCATATATTAAAATACACTGCTCAGTCCTCCATAGAGCATAATACACTCCTCATAGTGCTCCATATAGTATAATGCACCGCCATAGTCATCCATGTAGTACAATTCACTTCCCATAGTATAATGCACCCCATAGTTATTCATATAGTATAACGTATTCCCCATAGTCCTCGATACAGTATAATGCAGCCCACATACAGTATAATGCAGCCACCACCCTACAGAGTATAATGCAGCCACCTCAGAGTATAATGCAGCCACCCCAGAGTGTAATGTAACCCCCCATAGAATATAATGCAGCCCCCCCATAGAGTATGATGCAATCACCCCTCATAGAATATAAATATAATACTGCCCCCCATATAATATAATGTAGCCCCGAATAGAATAGAATACAGCCCACCTCCCCATAGAATATAATGCAGCCCCATCAAAGAGTATAATGCAATCATCCCTCATAAAATCTAATACAGCCCTCCATAGAATATAATACAGCCTACCTCCCCATAATATATAATGTAGCCCCCCATAGAATATAATGCAGCCCCCCATAGTATATAAGACAGTCTCTCCGATAGAATATAATATACCCCCCATAATATATAACACAGCCTCCCCCATAGAATATAATATACCCCCACAATAGTGTATAACACAGCCACATAGTATATAACATGGCCTCCCCCATAGAATATAATATACCCCCATAGTATATAACACAGCCTCCCCCATAGAATATAATATACCCCCGCAATAGTATATAACACAGCCACATAGTATATAACACGGCCTCCCCCATAGAATATAACATACCCCCATAGTATATCTCAAAGCCCGCATAGTATATAGCATAGCCTGCATAATATAGCACAGCCCGCGTAGTAGTATACAGCACAGCCCTTGTAGAAGTATACAGCACAGCCCGCATAGTAGTATACAGCACAGCCCACACAGTAGTATATACAGCACAGCCCACACAGTGGTATATACAGCACAGCCCACACAGTAGTATATACAAATACAGCACAGCCCACACAGTGGTATATACAGCACAGCCCACACAGTGGTATATACAGCACAGCCCACACAGTGGTATATACAGCACAGCCCACACAGTGGTATATACAGCACAGCCCACACAGTGGTATATACAGCACAGCCCACACAGTGGTATATACAGCACAGCCCACACAGTGGTATATACAACAGCCCACACAGTGGTATATACAGCACAGCCCACACAGTGGTATATACAGCACAGCCCACACAGTGGTATGTACAGCACAGCCCACATCTCATCTCTCCACCCCCCCCCCCCCCCGATAATGGCCCCACAGTCCAGTAAAAGAAAAAAAAAACACTCTCCTCACCTTTCCTCTTGCCTGCGCTGCTCCTGTCTCGACGGCTGCAGTCTGCCCGGGACACAGCAAGTGTGCGATGATATGACGTCATCGCGCACCCACAGTGTCAGAGGCAGAGCGGGGAATGATGGGAGAGGGAGCATCAGCAGATGCCCTCTCCTCCATCATTGCATTGAACTATACCAGCGTCATAAACCCCGGTATAGTTGAATGCGGCGGCGGCACTGGCAGGGGGAGGGGGGGGGAAGAGTGCAGCTGCCCACTACTGGCACCAGCCCTTCTGGCATTTGCCAGAAATGCCCGATGACCAGTCCGGCCCTGCTTCTTGTTCATAACCTACTCGAGTAGGAACTATATTTTTATGAATGAACAGAATTGCTTGGTCATATGGCGAGAATCAGAGCACTATTTGCCTGCTAGAGTTGAGATTTTGATCGAATAGTTTGCAGACTCCATATAAAGAGCCCCTAAGTGCTAGAAGCACAGAATACCCCCTCAAGTGATCTCATTTTCGAAATTATACACTTGCAAAACATGTGAACACTAAATGTGGTTTAAGCACGCCCTGTGGCGCAGAAGAGAGGGTGGCACATTTGGATTCAGAAGCACAACATTTGCTGAATTTATTTTGGGGGGGTGAGAAACTATAGCATATGGAGACCTGCATCTGTAAACTAGGTGGGCCATTTTGGAAATTATACCCCTTTGGGAAATTATCAACATGATTAGTAGCGATTTTGACTCCATGGGTGTTCTCCAGAAATAGGCGGCAGTGGATGTTGCTGAGTGAAAATTGCAAACTGCCATTGTAGTGTCCAGTATGTTATAGTGCCCAGTACGTGATAGTGACCAGCTCATGCTTCTGGAGACCTGTACCCGTACAGCAGGCGGGCTCTTATCGCTACAGAAATGCCAAACATGTTGACTCTAAATGTGATTAAGGCACACTGCCTCAGAGAAGTGGGGGCATTTGGATTTGGGAGTGCAGAATTCGTTGGATTTCTTTTGGGGATTGAGTTGAAGCTTTTATTTGGGAACATTTTACTTAACGTTTTGAATCACATTTATCCTGTGCTCTACGCTGAGCTCTTACATCGAGGTTTCCATCTACCGTATATACTCGTGTATAAGCCAAGTTTTCCAGCACTGTTTTTTGTGCTGAAAACACCCCCCCTTTGGCTTATACACAAGTCATTGTCCCAGAAAGATGGCTGGAGAGGGGGAGCAGCGAGTCACAGAAGCAGGAGCCGGAAGCTGCGGCTAAAGCCTTTGCCCGCCGCTAAATAGAAATGAATATTCACTGCGCTGCTAGTGAATATTCATTTCACTTATAGCGTGCACAGTTAAAGCCGCAGCTGCTGGCTTCCAGCAAACATACTACTTACCTTCTCTGTGCACCCTCGCTGCATCTCGTTCCGTGCCAGCAGCTATTTCAGCCAAGCGATCACGTGTCCCCTGCTCATTAAGGTAATGAATATTCACCTCTCTCCACTCCCATAGTCGTGAAATGAATATTCACTACCTTAATGAACCGAGACACGTGATCCTTCAGCCAGAAGAGCTGCTGACACGGAACAAGATGCAGCGAGGGCACGCAGGGAAGGTAAGTAGGATGTGTTTTTTTTCTTATAGGAGCCATGCATACAAGGACAGTTATGGGGAGCCATACATACAAGGATAAGGAGCCATGCATACAGGGATGGGGAGCCATGCATACAAGGACAGGGATGGGGAGCCATACATACCAGGATAGGGATGAGGGGACAATGCATAACAGGATAGGGATGAGGGAACAATGCATACCGAGCTTATACTTGAATCAATAAGTTATCCCAGTTTTTCGTGGCAAAATTAGGGTCCTTGGCTTATACTCGGTTTGGCTTATACTCGATTATATACGGTAAATCTCTGAATGACGTGATTCAGATGAAACCACAAAGGGATCCATTCACTATAATGAGGCAGCAGAGTTTTTAAGTTTTTTTTATTTTTTTGGTGCTGTACAACTTGTGGAAATAAACACTATTCTGTGTGTTATATTAAAAAAAACCCTGTGGCTTCATGTTTTAAGCGGCTATCAGAGAGAGTGAGCCGGTACAAAATTAAAATAGATATACAGTATATATGTGTGTGTGTGTGTTCTTCAAGAACATGAAGAGCTGGACAGCACCTGGCCCAGACATGATCCATACCTACTGGCCAAAGAAATTAACAGCTGTACATGAACTCATGGCAAAGCAGATGAACCAACTTCTAGAAGCAGGCCTCCACCCAGCTTGGCTAACACAAGGAAGAACAGTGCTGACCATGAAGAATTTTCACAAAGGAACAGTTCCATCTAAGTACCGCCCAGTAACCTGCTTTACAACAACATGGAAACTCCTGTCAGGCATCATAGCCACCAAGCTACAAAACCATATGAACCAGTACATGAATCCAGCTCAAAAAGGCATTGGGACCAACACCAGAGGCTCTAAGCACCAGCTTCTATTAGATAGACCAGTTGCTCAAGACTCAAGATCCAGAAAGACCAATCTCAGCACAACCTGGATTGACTACTCAATGCCACACACATGGATCTGTGAATGCTTGGCTCGCTACAATGTCAGCAAGAAATTAAGAACCTTCTTCAGAAACTCAATTGGGCTATGGAGAACAACATTGGAAATCAACTCAAGACAACTAGCACAAGTGACCATCAAATGCGGCATATACCAAGGTGATGCACTGTTCCTATTGCTGTTCTGCATAGGCTTGAACCTCCTCAGTCACATAATTACAGAGTCTTGCTATGGATATAAGTTCAAGAGTGGAATCATCATCAGCCATCTCCTCTACATGGATGACATCAAGCTGTATGCGAAAAATGAACGAGCAATTCACTGATCCACCTGACAAGGATCTACACAAAGACGTCGGGATCTCCTTTGAACTGGAAAGTGCGGCCGGTTGGGAACAAAGAGAGGCAAGGTAGTCAAGACAAATGGAGTGGAATTACCAGCAGGGCACAAAGCAAATGTACAGACATGCTACAAGTACTTCGGCATCCCACAGGGATACAGTAACCATGATGAAGAAGCAAGGAAGGTAGCAATATCCAAATACCATCTAAGGACTTAACAAGTCCTGACGAGCCAGTTCAATGGGAAGAATAAAATCCGCACCATCAGTACACATTCCCTTCCAATTATCAGATACACTGCTGGCATAGTGTGCTGGCCAAAAGAAGAGATGGAAGCTGCAGACGTGAAGACACGAAAGCTCCTCACAATGCATGGAGGTCTCCACCCTAAGTCTAATACCCAAAGATTGTATACCAACAGAATAGAGGGTGGTCGAGGCTTGATAAGCATCCAAGCCACCATCACAGATGACACATGTGGTATCCAGGAATAAATCAGAAAAATGGCACCAAAAGATGAGATGCTGAGAGAAAGCCTAAGGCAGCAACAATAGATCTGGGAGGAAGAACAGGAACATGAAGCTCCTTGGCAAGGCAAGCCGCTGCATGGGATACAACATCAACAAATAATGGAGGTGGCTGACAAAGAGAAATCCTACCAATGGCTGGAGAAAGCTTGACTCCGAGACAGCACAGAGGCACTAATTATAGCGGCAGAAGAGCAAGCACTAAGTACCAGATTCATAGAAGCAGGAATCTACCACACAAAACAAGACCCAAGGTGCAGACTATGCAAACAAACCTCAGAAACAGTCTAACACATAGTGGCAGGATCCAAAATGCAACCAGGAACAGCATATACCAAATGCCACAACCAAGTAGCGGGAATTGTATACAGGAACATCTGCACAGCATATGGGCTAAGTGCCCCTAAGTCCAGGTGGGAGGCCCCAGAAAAAATGGTGGAACATGAAAGGGCTAAAATCTTGTGGGACTTCAAAATCCAGACAGATAAACAGTAGTGATGAGCGAGTGTGCTCGTTACTCAGGTTTTCTGAGCAGGCTGGGTGTTCTCTGAGTATCTAGGGCGTGATTGTAGATTATATTTGAGTCCCCCAGCTGCATGATTTGCAGCTGCTAGACAACATGAACATATGCAGGGATTGCCTGTTTGTTAGGGAATCCCCACATGTATTCAGGCTTTCTAGCAGCCGCATATTACGGCGCAGGCAGATACTCACCTTGCTTCCTGGGTCCCTAGCCTCCCACTTTCTCTTCCGAGTCCTCAGCCGCTCTGGGGATCCCGTTCCCCGAGCATGCACGCTAGGCCGCTTAGGACGCGGTTACGCACACTCCTGGCTTCTTTATGATGCCAGGTTGTACTGACCCGGAAGCGCTTTACTGCCTGGGCAGCGGCCTCCGGGTATATCCGGTCGCCTCCTGCTAGAGGAAGCGCCTGATTGTTATTGTGCCTTCCCGTTCTCCCTCCAGGTCCACTTAGGTTTCTGTACGTCAGGTCCCTGTACGCTTCCAGTGTGTGTGTTCTGCTCTGTCCCTGTACGCTTCCAGTGTGTGTGTTCTGCTCTGTCCCTGTACGCTTCCAGTGTGTGCATGCTCTGCTTAGTCCCTGTACGCTTCCAGTACGTGCTCTGCTCTGTCCCTGCACGCTTCCAGTGCGTGCGTGCTCTGCTCAGTCCCTGTACACTTTCAGTGCGTGCTCTGCTCTGTCCCTGTATGCTTCCAGTGTGTGCGTGCTCTGCTCTGTCCCTGTACGCTTCCAGTGTGTGCGTGCTCTGCTTAGTCCCTGTACGCTTCCAGTGCGTGCTCTGCTCTGTCCCTGCATGCTTCCAGTGCGTGCGTCCTCTGCTCAGTCCCTGTACGCTTCCAGTGCGTGCTCTGCTCCGTCCCTATACTCCTCCACTGCTAGCCCTGCTCCGTCCAAGATTCGGTACCCTCTATGTGAACCGTGCCGTGTCCTGAGTTCCGGGTTTTCTCTGTGGCTGCTCCACCCGTCTGGTCCTCGGTGAGTACCCTGATGCTCCTCATTGTCATCGAGCCGTCCCTCTGGCACAAGCTATCGCGGTGTATCTCCCTCCTAGGCTTGTCCCTAACAGTCCCTGTATAGGGGTCGGTTCCACCTGGTCAGCTCATCTGGTAACGGTCGTCACCACGATCCAGTGGGTCCATTCCAGGAATCATAATACCGCAAATCATGCAGCTGCGGTGACTCAAACATAATCTACGAGCATGCCCAAAATACTCGGAGAACTCCCGAGCATGCTCGGAAAACCCGAGTAACGAGCACACTCGCTCACCACTAATGAGCAGGTGTTGGCTAACGAATCAGACATTGTGATAGACAAGGATCAGAAAACAGCAATGATAAAAAATGTGGTAGTGCCAAGTGACAGCAACATCAGAAAGCAGGAATAAGAGAAGTTGGAGAAGTACCAGGACCTCAAAGGAGAACTAGAGCCGATGTGGAAGGTGAAGGTAACAGTGATTCCAGTGGTGATAGGAGCACTTGGAGCAGTGACCCCTAAGTTGGGAAAATGGCTACAACAGATCATAGGAGCAACATCTGAACTCTCTGTCCAGAAAATTGCAATGCTAGGAACAACTAAGATCCTGTGCAGAACCCTCAAACTCCCAGGCCTCCGGTAGAGGACCCGAGAATGAGAAACGACAAAAAGAAGACCACCCCCATTCGGGGGGTGAGAAGGAAGTTTATTAATTTTTTTCAAATTTTTTTTTATTTATGTGGTTCTCTTAAACGAGTAAGAAGAGGTTTTACGACAAAGTGGAAAGTGGACCTCAACCAATCACATGACCGTAATCTCTGCTGTTGATAACAAAATCCACTGGGCTCAGTGATTAGCTGCAGCGGTGATGCATGCAGTAGTTATGTCACCACTGCAGCTAAAACACTGAGACCTGATTAGCTACTGGGAGCTGGCGTTAGACTGAAAGAGGGTGAGTATGATCACTTTTTTTTTATTTTTAATTACATCTGATCTATTAAGATCGACTTCTCTAATAGTGTTAAACCCAATTAAGCCTGCTGTTGGGAAAAGCTTGTCATTTTGCTGAGATCTACAATTTGTAGTGGTGTTTTGTGGGGAATAAGCTATTAGGAATTTCCAAAAAATGTGATAATGTTTTGTAAAATATGATATCAGATGACAAGTCATGCTATTTGTCTTTTACTGACAGGCAAATATATTTTATATGATTATTATTTTTAAAACTAAAAAACTTTTTGTTATCATTAAGGTGATAAAGTATCAAGCAACGGAGCTTTAAAAGTGAATGATTATCTTCAAGTGGAAGGATATAATAATATTTATGCTGTCGGAGACTGTGCAGATTTAAGTGAACCTAAAATGGCCTATCATGCAGGCTTGCATGCCAAGATTGCTGTAACCAACATCATCCACAGTCTTAAGGAGAAACCACTGAAGACCTATAAAACAGGTACTTGTATGCTCTAAATCCCCAACTTTTTTTGTCTGTCTGCTGGGTAGTAGATAATTTAAAATTCATATAATGTTCTTTATCTCCTTAGGTCCTGTCACAATGCTTGTGTCTATGGGTCGAAACGATGGAGTGGGTCAGTTCAATGGTTACTACATAGGACGTTGTCTTGTCACTGTAGTGAAAAGCAAAGACGTGCTGGTTACAAAAAGCTGGAAGGATATGGGGCAGAAGATGCCAAAATAACTTTTTTTTTTCTTCCACTGATAGCCCACAGTAACATCACTTTATTATTTACTGTACGGAGAACATGAATATGCAAGTTTAATAAAAAAGCTAACCATAAACCATCACTGTAAAGGCGGTTTTCCTTCTGGAAAAGAAAAGCTGAATGAAGATTTCATTTTTTTTTTTAAATTACGCGGCAAAGTTTAATAAAATGGTTTCTTAATAATTAAAAAAAAAGCATTCTCACCTACCAAACGCTTCTGCTCCTCTTCCAGTGTTACTCTGTTCCCTCTCCATTCTTCATCTAGCACGGTGTAAGCATGTGACTACTATTGTCAATTAATGCCCATAATGGTGACCAAAGTGTCACTGCTGTAGCCAGTGATTGGCTGCAGCCATTCAATGATCATACGACCAGAACATGATGTACAGAGACCAGCAATGTGTATATCCAAAAAGGTGTATTTTTTTTTTTTTTCAATGATTTTCACTGTGATTCCTGTAAATTGTCATGACACCCAATAGCCATTTCAACAAAATCTGTGTTCCAAAAGCCTAATGGTCCTTCTCTTCAGAGCCCAGAAATGTGCCAAAATGGTAGTTTATGTCCATATACACTGCTCAAAAAAATAACACTAAAATCCCACATCCTAGATATCACTGAATGAAATTTTCCAGTTGCAAATCTTTATTCATTACATAGTGGAATGTGTTGAGAACAATAAAACCTAAAAATTATCAACGTAAATCACAACTAATATCCCACGGACGTCTGAAGTTGGAATGATGCTCAGAATCAAAGTGGAAAATGAAGTTACAGGCTGATCCAATTTCACTGGAAATGTCTCAAGACAAGGAAATGATGCTCAGTAGTGTGTATGGCCTCCACGTTCCTGTATGACCTCCCTACAACGCATGGACATGCTCCTGATGAGGCGGTGGATGGTCTCCTGAGGGATCTCCTCCCAGACCTAGACTAAAGCATCCGCCAACTCCTGGACAGTCTGTGGTGCAACGTGACGTTGGTGGATGGTGCGAGATATGATGTCCTAGATGTGTTCAATCGGATTCAGGTCTGGGGAATGTGCAGGCTAGTCCATAACTTCAATGCCTTCATCTTGCAGGAACTGCTGACACGCTCCAGCCACATGAGGTCTGGCATTGTCCTGCATTAGGAGGTACCCAGGGTCAACTTCACAAGCATATGGTCTCACAAAGGGTATGAGGATCTCATTTTGGTACCTAATGGCAGTCTGGCTTCTGGCGAGCACATGGAGCGCTGTGCAGCCCTCCAAAGAAATGCCACCATTACTGACCCACTGCCAAACCGGTCATGCTGAAGGATGTTGCAGGCAGCAGATCGCTCTCCACGGCGTCTCCAGACTCTGTCACATCTGTCACATGTGCTCAGTGTGAACCTGATTTCATCTGTGAAGAGCACAGGGCACCAGTGGCGAATTTGCCAATCCTGGTGTTCTGTGGCAAATGCCAAACGTCCTGCACGGTGTTGGGCTGTGAGCAGAACCCCCATTTGTGGACGTCGGGCACTCAGACCATCCTCATGGAGTCGGTTTCTAACCATTTGTGCAGACACATGCACATTTGTGGCCTGCTGGAGGTCATTTTGCAGGGCTCTGGCAGTGCTCCTCCTGTTCCTCCTTGCACAAAGGCTGAGGTAGCGGTCCTGCTGCTGGGTTGTTGCCCTCTTACGGCCCCATCCATATCTCCTGGTGTACTGGCCAATCTCCTTTTAGTATTCCAGCCTCTGGACACAACGCTGAGAGACACAGCAAACCTTCTTGCCATAGCTCGCATTGATGTGCCATCCTGGATGAGCTGCACTATCTCAGCCACTTGTGTGGGTTGTAGAGTCCATCTCATGCTACCACGAGTATGAAAGCACAACCAACATTCAAAAGTGACCAAAACATCAGCCAGAAAGCATTGGTCTGTGGTCCCTACCTGCAGAACCACTCCTTTATTGAGTGTGTCTTGATAATTGCCAATAATTTCCATCTGTTGTCTATTCCATTTGCACAACAGCATGTGAAATTGATTGTCAAACAGTAATCCAATAATAAGAAAACAGCCGCACAACTCAAATCTTCCGTGGAATAAAAAAAATCTTTGTCCTTTATTTCATTTGCACAAAGTGGACAAGGTTAGAAGGGAGGGACGATAGCAGAACACACAAAAAAAGAGGACCCGTTAAAGCATGCAAGACGCGAAACGGCCTTAGTCCTCTTTTTCTGTGTGTTCTGCTAATGTCCCTTCCTTATAACCTTGTCCACTTTGTGCAAATGAAATAAAGGACAAAGGTTTTTTATTCCACGGAAGATTTGAGTTGTGCGGCTGTTTTCTTATTATTATTGGATTACTTCATATGTGTTTTTCAGCAAGCACCTCCACACACCGTGAATATACCGTGAAGGGTGTCATTGATTCAGAGATCACCATCTCCACCAGTAAGTCGATTTTTTTGTCTTTGTGCCTTTCAATTTTCTCTTTTTTTGTGATTGTCAAACAGTGTTGCTTCCTAAGTGGACAGTTTGATTTCACAGAAGTTTGATTTACTAGGAGATATATTCTATTGTTTAAGTGTTTCTTTTATTTTTTTGAGCAGTGTATATGACGAGATTTACAAACAAGGTATCTGTTGGTGAATGGGATTCGTCCCCTCCAGGCTACCATAGCATGGGGAAGTAGCTGAACAATACATTGTCTGCAATAAAATAAAGGGAGGAATTGTTATGGTAAATATTTTATATCTATCTTTGATTATTATTTTAGACAATTACATTTACGTATATACCTCTGCTAATTTAGTATTTTTGTATTAGCTTTATAAGTGTTATTCATAGCAATAACACAGGGTGTTGTATAGAGGTTTCTGTGTTTTAACTTTTTCTTTGTCTTTGATTGTATAGTAATCTGGGTAGAACGGGTTTGAAAAGAATTTGACATAATCCATAATTTATGCTTTTGTTTTTCCCAACTTAAATATCTTCTGTCTTAGGTAATGTAATGTAAGAATTCATTCCCGCTTTACTTATCTCTGTGGTTGTAATAAAAACTTGTGACTGGGCTTATGAGTGTCAGACAAACCAGTACACCAACAGACACTGCTTCTGTGGCCTTGTCTCCGATCGATCGAATCCCTGATTTGATCAAAACTCTCAAACATGTGAAACCTTTGGAGTTTTTCCTTAAACTTTCCATACAGGTTTCCACATTAATCCCATCATTGTCCTCTACTCCACATCCATTATTGCCCTCTCCTCCACATCCCATCATTGTCCTCTTCTCCACATCCATTATTGCCCTCTCCTACATGTCCCATCATTACCATCTCCCATACATCCCATCATTGCCCTCTCCCACATCATCTATTCCCCTCATTGTCCTGTCCCCAGTGCTCTGAAAAAACCCCCACACACACTCCCCTCTCCATCCGTTCTCCGGAGGCATCACTGCTCCTTTCTTCATCCCTGTCAACTTTTTCTCTAGCACAGGTGTGCGCTGTATGCTGACATCATCAAGCCATGCATGCACGCCTGTGCCAGAGAGAAAGCATCAGGCAGGAAGCAGAGGACAGATTCCTGCAGCCCCGCTGCCATTTTCTCCTGTAGGCAGCGGAGCTGCAGGGATCACTCCCTGCCTGCCACATATGATGAGGGCAATCTGGGTATGGGCCCCCCAGAGCCTTGGGCTCTGAGCAACAGACCAGATTGCCCTCAGTACTACCACCCTGTGCGCCCTCCTCCACCTCCTGGTCCTGGTGCAGCTGCACCGACTATATGTTCGCCACTGATGGCCTATCCTTTGGATGTCATCAATACCAGACTGGTGGGGGTGCGACACCCACCGATCAGCTATCCAAATGCTGGAGGTAAAATAAAGAAGAAAAGAGAGCACTCACCGTCCGTGCAAAAGTCCGTTTATTGGTGTGGCATTACAATAAAATAGCGAAGCATGGCAGGGAGAAGTTGTGGAGAACATGCTTTTTGCACGGACGGTGAGTGCTCTCTTTTCTTCTTTATTTTACTATTGGCAACTGTTTTTTCTGCATGAGGACCGCTGTCCGAAGTGGCTGCTATTTGCTTCAACACTGTTGAGGGGTGAATCAGGAGGACCAGGCTGAACGTGCGCCCATTTGTTCTTTTTTCTTTTGGTTTACAAATGCTGGAGGTGGCTGGATGTAATCAGTTACCAAGCGGAACAGCACATCTCTAACAACTGTATACTAGATATGTCCAGGTAATAAAAACCCATCTTTATTCAATTCGAATGGGTTTATCTGTAGTAGCTTATTGCGACCACTATAAAGAGCCAGCCAGACTGCTCAGCATTCATATTGAGAGGCTCTATCGCATAGCAGAATGTTGTGCTGCAGTTCTGTAATGCAGCCACCTGCTGTTCAAAGTATTTATATCTCTTCTTAAACATAGAAGACACAATAATGAACTATCTGACGCAGAGCCCCCCTCTCCCTCTGGTCCCCTGTGCAGCTAAACCTTGCTGAACAGATAGTATGTCCACTCCTGGTCTTTAGCGAGCTCAGGTTAATTTTCTGGAGTCTGCGTATTGTGGATATCTGTACTAACCTAGCTAAGAACAGCCAAGTTTAGGTAATGATGCAGAAGTTCATCTTCAAGTATCAAATGCTGAATAATATGGGATGACATATGGGCTCTTCCTGTGACCGAAAAATGAGTGTTAGCTTTTATAATAAAGGGGAGCAGAGATTAATGAATCTTTTGAGATTCAAATTTGCCAATATCACCAAATTTTCCCCAGAAATTAGGTTCACAGCAAACACATTTAAAGTATATCTCAATAATGCAAAGCCTCTTCTTACCTGGAAAAGACATGTTGAAAACTCCAAGGTCTCCTCTGATTATATTGAACCCTTTTTGAGCTATTTATCGCCAACAGAACCTTAGTGATGTTCAAGGTACTTTAACATTTGTGGTTAGAGGAAACTGAATGCTAAGCCGTGGTAACTATCAGCTCATTTAATAATACTGCAGTAACAAACTTTTTAGGGAACCTGACGAATCTATATATATAATTGTCTAAGTGTCTGTTTGTAACCGAAATACCGCGTCGCTGATTGGTCGCACCCGGCCGGCCTTGACCAATCAGCGTTCATAAATAAACTACATACATATACTAGAATGAGAATAACATGAAGGACAGTCTGTGAGGGAGAGAATAACATGGAGAACAGTCTGTGAGGGAGAGAATAACATGGAGGACAGTGTGTGTTTGAGAGAATAACATGGAGGACAGTCTGTGAGGGAGAGAATAACATGGAGGACAGTGTGTGAGGGAGAAAATAACATGGAGGACAGTGTGTGAGGGAGAAAATAACATGGAGGACAATCTGTGAGGGAGAGAATAACATGGAGGACAGTCTGAGAGAGAATAGCATGGAGGACAGTCTGAGAGAGAATAACATGGAGGACAGTCTGTGAGGGAGAGAATAACATGGAGGACAGTCTGAGAGAGAATAACATGGAGGACAGTCTGTGAGGGAGAGAATAACATGGAGAACAGTCTTTGAGGGAGAGAATAACATGGAGGACAGTGTGAGGGAGAGAATAACATGGAGGACAGTCTGTGAGGGAGAGAATAACACGGAGGACAGTCTGTGAGGGAGAGAGTAACATGGAGGACAGTGTGTGTTTGAGAGAATAACATGGAGGACATTCTGTGTGGGAGAGAATAACATGGAGAACAGTGTGTGAGGGAGAGAATAACATGGAGGACAGTGTGTGAGGGAGAGAATAACATGGAGGACAGTGTGTGAGGGAGAAAATAACATGGAGGACAGTCTGTGAGGGAGAGAATAACACTGAGGACAGTGTGTGAGGGAGAGAATAATATGGAGGACAGTCTGAGAGGGAGAGAATGATGTGGAGGACAGTCTGAGGGAGAGAATAACATGGAGAAGAGTCTGTGAGAGAATAACATGGAGGACAGTGTGTGAGGGAGAGAATAACATGGAGGACAGTCTGTGAGGGAGAGAATAACATGGAGGACAGTGTGAGGGAGAGAAAGAGAATAACATAGAGGATAGTGTGAGAGAGAGAATAACATAGAGGTCAGTCTGTGAGGGCGAGAATAGCATGGAGGACAATGTGTGAGGGAGAGAATGACATGAAGGGCAGTCTGTGAGGGAGAGAATAACATGGAGGACAGTGTGTGAGGGTGAGAATAACATGAAGGACAGTGTGAGGGAGAGAATAACATGGAGGACAGTCTGTGAGGGAGAGAATAACATGGAGGACAGTGTGTAAGGGAGAGAATAAAATTTTTCCCCGTTTTTAAGTTTATCATATGGTAAAATAAATGGTGTATTTGAAAACTATAAGTCATCCTATAGAAAACAAGCTGTCATACAGCGATAGATGACTAATAAAGTTTTGACTCTTAAAATAAAGACAGGAGAAAAACAATGGCAGTGTGTCCAATGGGTTAAAACATACATGTAAGCACCAATGTTTATATGAATAATAGATGGTGGCCCAATTCTAATGCATCGGGTATCTACTATATAATCGTCTAATTCTGTCTGTGTGATGAGGGAGCAGCCGCCATCTTGGATACGGGCATACTTAACAGAGATTGGCGTGACTCCATTTTGTCTCCTGGTCACCTGTCTGCAGAGATGAGCACTCCTGGCCCCCACCTTTTCTCATGAATAAAGTTCCTTTTAGCATGGTAATGGAACTGAGCGCAGTGCAGCAGGCAGATGGCATTTCAAAGCCTGAGTGAGGAAGCCACGCCAGCAGGGGGCATGGAGGTCCCTGGGGGCTCAATTAAAGCACGCATGTCAAGTGGCCACAGGATACACGTCTATTGTGGCCTTCCAGTCGAACCATCTCCAACATGGAATCATGAATTATGGACGCATCGTCCGAGGTACAGGCTCATAAAAAATATCCCCATCGCCCTAAAGAAATTGCGCATCTGACAGAGCAACTCCCTGGTCCGTGGGAGTTCTGGAACCTGAGATATGGAGATCAGCCTCCCGCATCGACCGAATGGGTCCAGGTTTGGTCCCTGTGCGACCAGCAGAACAAACCTCATGCACTGGTACCACCCGTGTGCTGATCCGATCATCCTGAGAGAAGTTATCCCATTTATTAGATATTGGATACAGATCTTGCAGGGAAGCTGAGGGGTGGAGATTGTTAGCCCGCCCAGGTACAGGGGGGAGGTACACAGCAGGGTTAAGAGCTGGGACCCCTGGAGAGTGGGGCAGAACAGAGGAAGATGAGGAACTAAGGGAGAGGGTATGCCAGCCAGATGGGAGCAAGCACACGCTTTCTGGGGGCTGCCCGGCAACTAAGTCTTGGACCTGCGGAACGCTGAGCCCCCCCGGCTTCCACAAGCGACCTTCAACCTGGTAAATTGACCTCCAGCTTTATACCTCTAAGCCTTGTCTTATGATTTATATTTTACTCTTCATATATTTTTACTGTATATTTCTTGTAATTACCTAGTGCACCCTTAAGGCAATTAAATCATAAATTAATTTTGGGCTGATCCTTTTACTCTGATTGCGAATCTTAGAATACCCAGTGTGGGTAACAGGGCAGTCCCACCGGCGGTCATTTGCTCTAGTTGCAGTTCCCTTATTGACCTGAGAGACAAAGGGGGCCCCGGAGAGCTGTGCCTGGGTAGTTACGTCACGGATTGGTGACGTGGGAGGAACTGGGCTTCCTTCACAGTCTGTAACAGAAATCCCGCGTCTCTGATTGGTCTCGCCAGCTGCCCGCGACCAATCGGCGATATTGGTGCAGTTCGGCTGCGAAATGGCACTGGATTTTAACCACACTTGATTGGTCGAGCCCGGCCGGCCGCGACCATTCAGAGACAGGCGCAATCCGGCCGCAAATTGGCCTGGAATTTGAACCACGCTTCGCTGATAGGTCGTGCCCGGCCAGCCATGACCAATCAGCGATATTGGCTCGGATTTAAACCCCGCTGCGCTGATTGGTCTCGCCCGGCCGGCCACGACCAATCATTGATATTGGCGCAGTATTTAAACACCGCTTCACTGATAATGTATCGCGCTCCGATATATCTCCTGATATACCCATAATTGGTCACACATTCTGTGGTGTCAATAGCATCCGTATTGTCATGAAGCCTCTGATGTCATAGTGACATTTAACACTGGTGGGTTAGGGAACCACGGTGGGATCAAGAAAAAAGTTAATAAAGTATTTAGGGGGACTGTTGAGGAGAGCCATAAGATCAAATACTTAATTAACCTCAAGACATAAGAGATTGAGAGAAGCAACCCATAACATGTATTGTTTAACCTTACATAAGTTTTCTCAGAACAAAGTGAGACACTAACGATGGCTGCCATTTCCTGTATCAGCACACCATGTGCTGATATCCAAGATGATCAGTGAGACCCTAAAGATGGCTGCCATTTCCTGTTTCAGCACACCATGTGCTGATATCCAAGATGACGCCCACCTTGATGACCTCATGGATCCTCCCACAGTGACGCCCACCTTGATGACCTCATGGACCAACCCACCCTGATGACCTCATGGATCCGCCCATGGACTTGCTCATTGCCCAACCCACTAACCAATGGAATACATCCGATCACTCCCAATTTTGAGCTAACCGAACCCCCCCTTACAGGGGTTATGTAAACCTGTGTTCTGACTAAATAAATCCCTTGGAGCTGAGCCATAGATTGATCAAGGAGAGTTACATCTGACTGTGTCTGTCTGGTGTATTTCTTTAGTGCGCACCTGATCAATATCCATTAGGCCAGGAGTAGGCAATTGAAGTGAACATTTTATTAATTGTTCAACCTAACATATTTGGCCGCCCAACCAGGGGCCAGCAGAGGAAGAGCCCTGAACCCTGAGGACCGGCAAGTGGAACAGCAGGATGCACTGAATACCCCGAACCAGGAGACTGATCACCTCATCAGAGCACGGTAAGTCTGCTGATTTTTATAATCTGTAGTCTTTACCTTTGTCCTTCGGGGTATCCTGTGAAGATTGCCTGACCGTGTCCGTTTTTTGCGGTATTTGTAAGACGGCAGAAGGGTCTCTCCGCTGCTGGTCATTTCATTGCAAGACCCATCACATGTTTTAGGTGCCTACTGCCTGTTACGTGTTGAGAAGAGGGGAGATGACTCTTAGGTAAGCGAGGAAGTGGATTTTTTTTCAGCACTTTAAAAAAAATAAAAAAAATAAATAAAAAATTTTCAGTGTAAAAAAAAATATATTTTTTTTATTGTCTGTGGTACAGTAACACGGTTGTCGCCTGTGATACAATTTTCAGTTCTGTATAGGAGAAACTAGGACCTGTAGTGAATTGACTCGGCCTAGTATGGGCCCGTAAACTTCGAGTGAGATGACTCAGTTCGAGCCTAATAAATTTAGTTTTGCCTTGTGACTTGGAGTGAATTAACTCAGCACGGGGCCTGGTAAGTTAGTAGTAATTTGATTAAGTAGGGAATAATTGGTTTGTAAAGTACGGAACACGGAGTTAGACAGGGACCACGTGACGAGAAGGAATAGGAACTGTGTGCTGCAGACTCAGTTCCCTTTAGAATCTCAGGTTTGAGTCATCTCCCCCATCTTATTGTTTGTTTGGTGTTTGTTATCCTGATAGATATGTATATAAAAAGATGGAGAAATTAATGCAGTTCTGCCTTATTGGCACTAAGCCAAATTCAGATGGCAAGTTAGACCCGTGTACATTAGTGGTGACTTGTGAAGGGAAGAGTCCTGTTAAACAATGGAAAAAGCTTATGAAGTTGTGTGGAATGCCAGAAGGGGGGAGGTTACAGCCCCTGGAGTGGAAGATTGTCTTGAAAAGAAAAAAAGCTAGGGCATGGGAGTCTCTGAAAGTTTGTATAGAGAAAACTGGGTAGAAGAGGAAAGGAATAAAAAGGGTAGAGTTTTGAGTTATGTCTATTACAAAAATATATCCTGTGAGCGGCCACCACCGTATAATGGTGACCCAGAGCCATGTGCTAACTCTGGCAGCAGCCATTTTGTGGATGGCAAAAGTGCTAATTCTAATAGCAGCCATATTGTGGATGGCAAATGTAATTCTTGCAGTAGCCATTTTGTGGATGGGTCATGTGCTTATTCTGATGTTAGCAGCCATTTTGTGGATGGCAAATGTGTTAATGCTGGCAGCAGCCATTTTGTGGATGGCAAATGTGTTAATGCTGACAGCAGCCATTTTGTGGATGGTAAATGTAATTCTGGCAGTAGCCATTTTGTGGATGGCAAAAGTAATCCTGGCAGCAGCCAGTTTGTGGATGGCAAATGTAATTCTGGCAGTAGCCATTTTGTGGATGGCAAATGTGTTAACCCCTTCACCCCCAAGGGTGGTTTGCACGTTATGGACCGGGCCAATTTTTACAATTCTGACCACTGTCCCTTTATGAGGTTATAACTCTGGAACGCTTCAACGGATCCCGGTGATTCTGACACTGTTTTCTCGTGACATATTGTACTTCATGATAGTGGTAAAATTTATTTGATATTACCTGCGTTTATTTGTGAAAAAAACAAATTTGGCGAAAATTATGAAAATATGGCATTTTTCCAACTTTGAATTTTTATGCAATTAAATCACAGTGATATGTCACACAAAATACTTAATAAGTAACATTTCCCATATGTCTACTTTACATCAGCACAATTTTGGAACCAAAATTTTTTTGTTAGGGAGTTATAAGGGTTAAAATTTGACCAGCAATTTCGCATTTTCACAACACCATTTTTTTTTAGGGACCACATCTCATTTGAAGTCATTTTGAGGGGTCTATATGATAGAAAATACCCAAGTGTGACACCATTCTAAAAACTGCACCCCTCAAGGTGCTCAAAACCACATTCAAGAAGTTTATTAACCCTTAAGGTGTTTCACAGGAATTTTTGGAATGTTTAAATAAAAATGAGCTTTTAACTTTTTTTTCACACAAAATTTACTTCAGCTCCAATTTTGTTTTATTTTACCAAAGGTAACAGGAGAAAATGGACCCCAAAAGATGTTGTACAATTTGTCCTGAGTACGCCGATACCCCATATGTGGGGGTAAACCACTGTTTGGGCGCATGACAGAGCTCGGAAGCGAAGGAGCGCCATTTGACTTTTCAATGCAAAATTGACTGGAATTGAGATGGGACGCCATGTTGCGTTTGGAGAGCCCCTGATATGCCTAAACATTGAAATCCCCCACAAGTGACACCATTTGGGAAAGTAGACCCCCTAAGGAGCTTATCTAGAGGTGTGTTGAGCACTTTGACTCACCAAGTACTTCACAGAAGTTTATAATGCAGAACCGTAAAAATAAAAAATCATATTTTTTCACAAAAATGATCTTTTCGCCCCCAATTTTTTATTTTCCGAAGGGTAAGAGAAGAAATTGGACCCCAAAAGTTGTTGTACAATTTGTCCTGAGTACGCTGATACCCCATATGTGGGGGTAAACCACTGTTTGGGCGCATGACAGAGCTCGGAAGCGAAGGAGCGCCATTTGACTTTTCAATGCAAAATTGACTGGAATTGAGATGGGACGCCATGTTGCGTTTGGAGAGCCCCTGATATGCCTAAACATTGAAATCCCCCACAAGTGACACCATTTGGGAAAGTAGACCCCCTAAGGAGCTTATCTAGAGGTGTGTTGAGCACTTTGACTCACCAAGTACTTCACAGAAGTTTATAATGCAGAACCGTAAAAATAAAAAATCATATTTTTTCACAAAAATGATCTTTTCGCCCCCAATTTTTTATTTTCCGAAGGGTAAGAGAAGAAATTGGACCCCAAAAGTTGTTGTACAATTTGTCCTGAGTACGCTGATACCCCATATGTGGGGGTAAACCACTGTTTGGGCGCATGGGAGAGCTCAGAAGAGAAGGAGCGCCATTTGACTTTTCAATGCAAAATTGACAGGAATTGAGGTGGGACGCCATGTTGCGTTTGGAGAGCCACTAATGTGTCTAAACATTGAAACCCCCAAGTGACACCATTTTGGAAAGTAGTCCCCCTAAGGAACTTATCTAGAGGTGTGGTGAGCACTTTGACCCACCAAGTGCTTCACAGAAGTTTATAATGCAGAACCGTAAAAATAAAACAAACATTTTTTTCCCACAAAAATTATTTTTTAGCCCCCAGTTTTGTATTTTCCCGAGGGTAACAGGAGAAATTGGACCCCAAAAGTTGTTGTCCAATTTGTCCTGAGTACGCTGATACCCCATATGTGGGGGGGAACCACTGTTTGGGCGCATGGGAGGGCTCGGAAGGGATGGAGCGCCATTTTGAATGCAGACTTAGATGGAATGGTCTGCAGGCGTCACATTGCGTTTGCAGAGCCCTAATGTACCTAAACAGTAAAAAAAAACACAAGTGACACCATTTTGGAAAGTAGACCCCCTAAGCAACTCATCTAGTTGTTTTGTGAGAGTTTTGAACCCTCAAGTGTTTCACTACAGTTTATAACGCATAGCCGTAAAATTTAAAAAAAAAAAAATTTCCCCCAAAAATTATTTTTTAGCCCCCAGTTTTGTATTTTCCCAAGGGTAACAGGAGAAATTGGACCCCAAAAGTTGTTGTCCAATTTGTCTTGAGTACGCTTATACCCCATATGTGGAGGGGAACCACCGTTTGGGCACATGGGAGGGCTCGGAAGGGAAGGAGCGCCATTTTGAATGCAGACTTAGGCTGGTTTCACACTTGCGTTTTTGTCTGCATGCGTTTTTTAAAAAAACCGCATGTGTGAAAAACGCATGTAAACGCGGTAAAACGCATGCGTTTTTTAGACGCATGCGTTTTTATAGAAAAACACAAGAAAACACAAGAAAAAACAAGAAAACCCTAACCCTAACCCTAAACGTGACTGAAATACGTGGCACTGAAATACGTGCAACTGAAATACGTGGTACTTAAATACGTGGCACTCAAATACGTGGCACGTGGCACTTAAATACGTGGCATGTGGCACTTAAATATGTGCCACGTGGCACTTAAATACGTGGCACGTGGCACTTAAATATGTGCCACGTGGCACTTAAATATGTGGCACGTGGCACTTAAATATGTGGCACGTGGCACTTAAATACGTGGCACGTGGCATACGTGGCACTGAAATACGTGATACGTGGCACTTAAATATGTGGCACGTGGCACTTAAATACGTGGCACGTGGCATACGTGGCACTGAAATACGTGGCACGTGGCATACGTGGCACTGAAATACGTGGCACGTGGCACTTAAATACGTGGCACGTGGCATACGTGGCACTGAAATACGTGGAACGTGGCACTTAAATACGTGGCACGTGGCACTTAAATATGTGCCACGTGGCACTTAAATACGTGGCACGTGGCACTGAAATACGTGATACGTGGCACTTAAATACGTGGCAATATGACTGTCAGAAAATGTTCATTAAACGGTTAGGGGTGAGGTTAGGGGTAGAGTTAGGGTTAGGGTTTAGATCCCTTTATCACCTTGATGGTGGTGGGTGGCTTTTCAGTGTGTTTTCTGGTTTTTTTCTATAAAAACGCATGCGTTTTTAGCGCAAACAAACGCATGTGCTTAAAAACGCATGCGTTTACATAGACAGCCATGCATTTTTTTGCCGCGAAAAAACGCATGCGTTTTTTCGCGGCAAAAAAACGCGCAAGAAAATACTGCAGGTAGCATTTTTTAAAATGAACGCATGCAGACAAAAAACGCATGCGTTTGAAAACGCGACCAAACGCATGTGCAAAAAACGCATGCGTTTTCAATGTTAAATATAGGAAAAAAAAACGCATGCGTTTTTTGTGCAAAAAACGCTGCAGACAAAAACGCAAGTGTGAAACCAGCCTTAGATGGAATGGTCTGCAGGCGTCACATTGCGTTTGCAGAGGCCCTAATGTACCTAAACAGTAGAAAACCCCCACAAGTGACACTATTTTGGAAAGTAGACCCCCTAAGGAACTCATCTAGATGTGTTTTGAGAGCTTTGAACCCCCAATTGTTTCACTACAGTTTATAACGCAGAGCCATGCAGATAAAAAATATTTTTTTTTCCACAAAAATTATTTTTAAGCCCCCAGTTTTGTATTTTCCCAAGGGTAACAGGAGAAATTGGACCCCAAAAGTTGTTCTCCAATGTGTTCCGAGTACGCTGATACCCCATATGTTGGGGTAAACCCCTGTTTGGGCGCACGGGAGAGCTCGGAAGGGAAGGAGCACTGTTTTACTTTTTCAACGCAGAATTGGCTGAAATTGAGATCGGACGCCATGTCGCGTTTGGAGAGCCCCTGATGTGCCTAAACAGTGGAAACCCCCCAATTATAACTGAAACCCTAATCCAAACACACCCCTAACCCTAATCCCAACGGTAACCCTAACCACACCTCTAACCCAGACACACCCCTAACCCTAATCCCAACCCTATTCCCAACCGTAGATGAAATCCAAACCCTAACCCTAACTTTAGCCCCAACCCTAACTGTAGCCTTAACCCTAACCCTAGCCTCAACCCTAACCCTAGCCCCAACCTAACCCTAGCCCCAACCCTAGCCCTAATCCTAGCCCCAACCCTAACCCTAGCCCTAACCCTAGCTCTAGCCCTAACCCTAGCCCTAACCCTAATGGTAAAATGGAAATAAATACATTTTTAAAAAATTTTTATTTTTCCCTAACTAAGGGGTGATGAAGGGGGGGTTTGATTTACTTTTATAGCGGGTTTGTTAGCGGATTTTTATGATTGGCAGCTGTCACACACTGAAAGAAGCTTTTTATTGCAAAAAATATTTTTTGCGTTACCACATTTTGAGAGCTATAATTTTTTCATATTTGAGTCCACAGAGTCATGTGAGGTCTTGTTTTTTGCGGAACGAGTTGACGTTTTTATTGGTAACATGCTCGGGCACGGGAGATTTTTTGATCGCTTTTTATTCCGATTTTTGTGAGGCAGAATGACCAAAAACCAGCTATTCATGAATTTCTTTTGGGGGAGGCGTTTATACCGTTCCGCGTTTGGTAAAATTGATAAAGCAGTTTTATTCTTCAGGTCAGTACTATTACAGCGATACCTCATTTCTATCATTTTTTTTATGTTTTGGAGCTTTTATACGATAAAAACTATTTTATAGAAAAAATAATTATTTTGGCATCGCTTTATTCTGAGGACTATAACTTTTTAATTTTTTCGCTGATGATGCTTTATTGCAGCTCGTTTTTTGCGGGACAAGATGACGCTTGCAGCGGTACCATGGTTATTTATATCTGTCTTTTTGATCGCGTGTTATTCTACTTTTTGTTTGGCGGTATGAGAATAAAGCGTTGTTTTTAGCCTCGTTTTTTTTTTTTTTACGGTGTTCACTGAAGGGGTTAACTAGTGATATAGTTTTATAGGTGGGGCCGTTACGGACGCGGCGATACTAAATATGTGTACTTTTATTGTTTGATTTTTTTTATTTAGATAAAGGAATGTATTTATATATTTTTTTTCTTTATTTAGGAATTTTTTTTTTCTTTTTTTTTTTACACTTGTGGGAATTTTTTTTTTTACTTTTTTACTTTGTCCCAGGGGGGGACATTACAGATCAGTGATCTGACAGTGTACACAGCACTCTGTCAGATCACCGATCCCACTTACAGCCGTGCAGGCTTACAAGCACCTGCACGGCACCCGGAAGTAATCCCTGCAGGACCCGGATGCAGCCCCGTGGCCATTTTGGATCCGGGGCCTGCAGGGATAGGAGGTAGGAGACCCTCGCAGCAACGCGATCACATCGCGTTGCTCCGGGGGTCTCAGGGAAGCACGCAGGGAGCCCCCTCCGTGACCGCTCCTGGAACATAGTGCCGGATGTCAGCTGCGATAGGCAGCTGACACCCGGCCGCGATCGGCCGCGCTCCCCCCGTGAGCGCGGCCGATCGTGCTGGACGTACTATTCCGTCCTTGGGAATTAGGGCCCACCCCACATGGACGGAATAGTACGTCCAATGGCAGAAAGGGGTTAATGCTGGCAGCAGCCATTTTGTGGATATCAAATGTAATTCTGACAGTAGCCATTTTGTGGATGGCAAATGTAATCCTGGCAGCAGCCATTTTGTGGAAGGCAAATGTAATTCTGATGGCAGCAGCCATTTTGTGGATGGCAAATGTGTTAATGCTGGCAGTAGCCATTTTGTGGATGGCAAATGTGCTAATTCTGACGGTGGCCATTTTATGGATGGCAAAAGTGTTAATTCTGATGGCGGCCATTTTGTGGATGGCAAAGGTAATTCTGGTGGTGGCCATTTTGTGGATGGCAAAGGTGCTGCTCCTGGTGTGAACATCTTAGACTAAGGCTACACACTACATCACTAAATCCTTGTTACCTAGTAATGACCACTAACGGCCAATACTATATTCCTTCGGGAAGTGAACTGGCTTTACCCATGTTTCCCATCTCAGTGGTTTCCAATGGGGCACCTACCCTTTCCCCTATCACTCCTGTCGTGAATCCAGCAATACTCCCACCTGGATCATCCCCGGCACCGACCCTTTCTACTGTCACTTCCACTGCCAATTTAGCCGCACACCCACACGAGATGATCCAAGCAACGGCCTCTCCTCTCAATGCTTCTGCTACAACAGCACTCTCACACAGTCTACCTAACCCTATACCCGGTACCTCACAGGCTCTCTCGCAGCCAAGCGCACACCTGTATGGGACGGTGGCAACTGTATCAAGGGGGGGCTCAATCTGGGAGGGGGATACCAATAGCACAGGAAGCTCAAAGGGGAGGGAATGTTGGCAACCTATTTTTGAAAAAGAACTTCCTGAGGGACCCTTGTTAGTGGTGGGAAAGGGTGACATAACAACAATGGAGACAGACGCTATTGTTAATGCTGCCAATTCTCGGTTAGAGCACAACAGAGGTGTAGCTAGAGCTATAGTGGAAGCAGGAGGGGTGACTATTCAAGCTGACAGTCAAATCATTGTTGAGCCACGTGGTCAGATAGCTGTTGGGGAAATATGCGGTGACTAAATCTGGCAATCTTCCGTGTAGAATGATCATACACGCTATGACCCCTACTTTTGACCCTATTCATCCAGACGTTAGTGCTCAACAACTTCATACAGCAATAACTCGCATTTTAGAGTATGCAAATATTAGTGAGCAGATTCCCTTGACAATTCCCGCTATTGGTGTTGGCATTTTTGGTTTACCTGTTCATGAATGTACAAGAGAAATCGTTGGAATTATAATAAACAAGTGTAGCCCCCCAAGCATTTGCTGACTCTCCAAAATCAGGTTAATTAGTAATGAGGACAGGACTGTTAAAGCTTTTAAGACTGCCTGTGTCACCTGGACCCCACAACATGATATTGGAGCTGCCCAAATAGAGCCCCTCATTCCAGGACTGTTACCTCATCCTGCTCATACAAAAGTGATTACATCTGTACTCATGGTGCCATCTATACTCCCGCCTCAGGTGCCACCACCAACAGTGCCAATGCTCATGTCTGAGGAGCCCACCCTCTACGTCAAGTTTACACCCCAGCAAGCTGCTACTCTGTTGAACGAAGTTCTAGATCAAGAAAAACAGCCGATGCCTTTCTACAGAAGCATGCTTCAAATCCAAAGTACTTACCCAGCCACGTGGCAAGATCTCATTTCCCTGGCAAATTTTAAAGCAGGCGATTCATATTGGCCTGTTATGGAAATCGCGTTCAATGATGCCTCACTTGCCAGTGACACTACATGGGACTCTGGTGTTGAGTTCTGCCAACAACTTAAGACATGGGCCTCGGATGAGTTGGCTGACCTATCACTTATTGTCGCCAATGGATTCCAGATGCCTCCAAGCTGATGTAGCCATTGTACGATGACCTCAAGATGTCAGCGTTTCCACTATGTACCAAATCCGTGGAAGCTTTCTACGCTCTTAAACAGGCCATGCAGTCTGCACCAGCTTTTGGAATCCCAAATTCTGATATCATCTGAGGACATCCAGTTCTCTTAAATGGCTCCACATGACATAATTGCTATTCTTGCAACCTAAACATCTGTTGGTGCAGCGTCATATGAGACTCCAATGTTCGCTCTTGGTTCCGGATAATGTCACTCTTGTCTGCAGCAGCATCCTCAAACTGTCCATGCTGCTTTCTCTTTCCAGGGGGGATGTGGATGATGATGCTCTCTGTGAAGATGCTTCTACACACTCAGAGGAGGATCATGACTGTCTTGAACAAATGCATGAAGAAGTAGCCTCCCAGAAAAACGTGTCTGAAGACCCATTCCCACATGCTGACCTGACGTTCTTCACTGATGGTTCCAGATTTGCAGATGAAACAGGAAGGTTCCATATGGGATATGCCATGGTTACTGTTGTGAATTTACCTTTTGGCTCCCTCTAGTGGCTACTAGTGATTTGACTCTGGGTATGTCATTCATCCCTTGTATGCTCACCTGGGTCGTTAGGTCAGGGGTGTTGCTATATAAGCTCCCTGGACCTTCAGTTCAATGCCTGGCAACGTTGTAATCAGAGCTAATCTGTTGTGCTCTTGTCTACTGATCCTGGTTCCTGCTAAATTAAGCTAAGTCTGCTTTCTTGCTTTTTGCTATTTGTTTTTGTTTGCATTTTTGTCCAGCTTGTACATAATCTGTATCCTAACCTTGCTGGAAGCTCTAGGGAGGCTGGAGTTCTCCCCCCGGGCCGTTAGACGGTTCGGGGGTTCTTGTATCTCCAGTGTGGAATTTTGTTAGGGTTTTTGTTGACCATATAAGTTATCTTACTACATTCTGCTATTAGTAAGTGGGCCTCTCTTTGCTAAACCTAGTTCATCTCTGTGTTTGTCATTTCCTCTTACCTCACCGTTATTATTTGTGGGGGGCTTGTATCCGACTTTTGGGGTCTATTCTCTGGAGGCAAGAGAGGTCTTTGTTTTCCTCTTCTAGGGGTAGTTAGTCCTCCGGCTGGCGCGAGACCTCTAGCGACCAACGTAGGCATGTTCCCCGGCTACTTCTAGTGTTGGCGTTAGGAGTAGTTATATGGTCAACCCAGTTACCACTGCCCTATGAGCTGGATTTTTTTTTACGTCGCAGACTTACTTGTTCCTCTGAGACCCTCGCCATTGGGGTCATAACAGGTTACACATGACCAGGTCATCTCAGCCGGATCCCTACCACCGCACATGTCTGCACAAGAAGTGGAACTGAAGGCTTTGACGTTGGCTTGTCAGGAAGCGACGGAGAAGGTGGTCAACATCTACACAGATTCAAGATCTGCTTTCAGAGTGGCTCATGACTTCGGCAGTATCTGGGCAGCCAGAGGATACCTAATATTCAGTGGAACTCCTGTAAAACATGCTGCTACCATACAAGAACTTGTGGCCACTCTAGATCTACCTTTGGAGGTTGCAGTGATCGAGATCAAAGCTCACAGGAGATTGGATTCTCCAGAAGCACGGGGGAACTTCTTTGCTGACAAAACAGCAAAGACCTATGTTGCGGATCCATTTGGGAAAGAGAAAGCAGCGTTGTACGTGTCACAAGACACTGAAGAAGGGCCTAAAGGCTCTCTTATGAGGATTATTCATCTACATCAAGATGACATCAGATGATGAAAAGAAGTCATGGCAAGAACGAGGAGCTAAAAAGGATGAAGATGGAGTCTGGAGGATGAACAAATAGGTCTGTCTACCCCGTAATCTGTACCCCTCGGTGACAGAATGGGCACACTGTATCAACCACAAAGGCAAGAATCAGATGAATGACCTGATTTGGAACACTTATATGGCACCTGGGATCTCTACTGTCACCCAAAAATATTGCAAGTCCTGCCTTGTGTGTGCAACATGCAATCCCATGCAATCCAGCACCGCCTCAGAAAGTAAAGGTACCTTCACACTAAACGATATCGCTAGCGATCCGTGACGTTGCAGCGTCCTGGCTAGCGATATCTTTGTGTTTGACAGGCAGCAGCGATCAGGATCCTGCTGTGACATCGTTGGTCGGAGAAGAAAGGCCAGAACTTTATTTCGTCGCTGGATCTCCCGTAGACATCGCTGGATCGGTGTGTGTGACACCGATCCAGCGATGTCTTCACTGGTAACCAGGGTAAACATCGGGTTACTAAGCGCAGGGCCACGCTTAGTAACCCGATGATTACCCTGGTTACCAGCATAAACGTAAAAAAACCCACATACTCACATTCCGGTGCCCGGCGTCCGCTTCCCTGCACTCCTCCTGCATCCTGTGTAAGTGCCGGCCGTAAAGCAGAGCGGTGACGTCACCGCTCTGCTCTGTGGGAGATGCCGGAGATGTTCGGCGCTGACACAGGATGCAGGAGGAGTGCAGGGAAGCGGACGCCGGGCACCGGAATGTGAGTATGTGGGGTTTTTTTTACGTTTACGCTGGTAACCAGGGTAAACATCGGGTTACTAAGCGCGGCCCTGCGCTTAGTAACCTGATGTTTACCCTGGTTACCAGGGGACTTCGGCATCGTTGGTCGCTGGAGAGCTGTCTGTGTGACAGCTCTCCAGCGACCACACAGCGACCAAACAGCGACGCTGCAGCGATCAGCATCGTTGTCTGTATCGCTGCAGCGTCGCTTAGTGTGAAGGTACCTTTACTCAGAAACATTTGGATAAACCAATCTATCCCTTTCAGAGAATTCAGATTGATCACATTCAAATGCCAAAAGTAGGGAAGTACAAAAATGTTCTGGTAGTGACTGACATGTTCTCAGGATGGCCCGAAGCCTATCCTAACCAACATGACTGCCAGAGTGACTGTTAAGAGACTGATGACTGAAGTAATATGCAGATATGGGGTCCCAGAGGTAATTGAGAGTGACCAAAGACCCACATTCATTGCAGCACTGACTAAGGAACTATGGACATTGGTGGGAGCTGATTTGGGTTTACATATTCCATATCACCCACAGAGCAGTGGGAAAATAGAAACACTGAATGGCAACTTGAAAAATAAAATACTGAAAGCCAGTCAGGAGGTCAGACTTGGACAGACATTTTACCCGTTGCCTTATACTCAGAAACACTCCAAGGGGTCCCACTAAACTTACATTCGAGATTCTTTTGGGGGGCCTCCAAGGTTGGGTCAATATTTTCCACAACAGCTAGCCTTAGGAAGTGATACTCTTATAAATTATGTAATTGCCCTTACTAAAGAACTGTCAGTAACACATGTACAAGTTTTATCATCCATTCCAGGTCCAGATTCCAGTGAAGGTACCCATACTTTCCAACCTGGTGACTACATGCTGGTAAAGAAGTTCATCAGAAAGACATCCCTGGAGTCGAGATTTGAGGGTCCCTACCAAGTGCTCCTGACTACTCCTACTTCGGTCAGGGTTGCTGAGCACCTCCTGGATCCATCTCTCACATCGTAAACTTGTTAGACAGTTAGGGACAGAGTAGGATCTGACCTGCTTGCCAAAGTCCAGCTACAAAGGGAGGTTTTCCACAAGGGAAAACTTGTCTCAAACTGGTGAAAACTCCAATTCCCCCTCCCGGGTGAGACGGTCAGATCTACGATGTGTACATGAGGGTTAGTCACATGTGTATTTTATGTAACCATGGAGATGGGAGATTGGAGAGTAATAGGTCCAGTAGGTAGGGAAGTCCGGAGGACACTGGTAGCGCGCTCCGATATATCTCCTGATATACCCATAATTGGTCACACATTCTCTAGTGTCAATAGCATCCGTATTGTCATGAAGCCTCTGATGTCATAGTGACACTTAACACTGGTGGGTTAGGGAACCACGGTGGGATCAAGAAAAAAAAAGTTAAAGTATTTAGGGGGGACTGTTGAGGAGAACCATATGATCAAATAATTAACCTCAAGACATAAGAGATTGAGAGAAGCAACCCATAACATGTATTGTTTAACCTTACATAAGTGTTCTCAAATCAAAGTGAGACACTAACGATGGCTGCCATTTCCTGTATCAGCACACCATGTGCTGATATCCAGGATGATCAGTGAAACCCTAAAGATGGCTGCCATTTCCTGTTTCAGCACACCATGTGTTGATATCCAAGATGACGCCCACCCTGATGACCTCATGGATCCTCCCACAGTGACGCCCACCTTGATGACCTCATGGACCAACCCACCCTGATGACCTCATGGATCCGCCCATGGACTTGCTCATTGCCCAACCCACTAACCAATGGAATACATCTGATCACTCCCAATTCTGAGCTAACCGAGCCCCCTTACAGGGGTTATATAAACCTGTGTTCTGACTAAATAAAGCCCTTGGAGCTGAGTCATAGATTGATCAAGGAGAGTTACATCTGACTGTGTGTCTGTCTGGTGTATTTCTTTAGTGCGCACCTGATCAATATCCATTAGGCCAGGAGTAGGCAATTGAAGTGAATATTTTATTAATTGTTCAACCTAACATATTGAGCCATGCATACGACAGGGATGCAGAGCCATGCATACCAGGATAGGGATAAGGGGACATACCCGGCTTATATTCAAGTCAATACGTTATCACAGTTTTTTGTGGCAAAATCAGGTGCCTCGGCTTGTACTCTGGTCGACTTATACTCGAGTATTTACAGTAGATGGGTAGAAGGGAAAATGAGCAATTTTAAGCACACAGTGCTATATAATATGATGATTGCAATATATTAAGAGGATAAACCTTTGATGGGAGGAGGAGTGCTTCTTTAAATACTTGTACAAGGTTGATGTTAAAATGCATGAGAAATGAGTATAAAGAGAAGATAAACTCAGCCAGACAATTGCTCAGTTTTAATTTATTCAGTCAGCTCATGACTGTAAACCATGAAAAATGTATACATATAGATTTAACTAAAAATAAAATAATCAAAAAATAACAAAATATATACAACAGGTAATGCTAAAATGCAATACTCCATTAGAGCGATAGGAAAATGCTGTACAGTACAAATGACATAACTGTGAAATAGACATTGTAGATGTATAAAGAACAGAAATCACATGTATCTGAAATAAACCTTCACTCACTGGAGACACAGTTGGCAGTCCTTCATTTCTTCTGTGAATTATTTCAGAATAACCAGAATTAATACTATTTTATTTCATTTGAAAGTGCTAGACAAAAATCATGTACAGCGTGTCTCGCCAGATGAGTAGACTGAATATAAAATGCTGAATATAAAATGTATATAATGAGGGACATGTTATCTACAAATGTAACACAAAATTACTTTAGAAGTCAAACTGATCGCAAAGAGCTTTTCCAAAGCTTATCATAATTCTGTGTGAAAAGTTTGCCTGGAGAAGTCGTGACCTCTGTCCTGGTAACATTGCCAAAAACCAGAATGTGACCACATATATAGCTGTGTAGGAAGGAATATCTGTGCAAAAGCAACCTTGATAAATCTGTTAACCACATAGGACAATAACTATTTTCTAGGGTTGGAAGGGCGCTTGCAGATTTTGAGGCATAGGCGTGTAGGAAAAATTCTTAGTCTTTCCTTTAAACATTTGCCTTTTTCTGTATCTACTAATGATTGTGAAGTGAAAGTCCAGCTCACCGGTCTTGCAATCAATTCCTTGTACAGGTGCACGGTCACATGACCATGTGGGTAATGAGCATAGAAAGGATATCCAGAATTCCAGAAATGGACTTTAAGTGCCATGACTAAGATCTTACAGTGAAACACGTTGGTTTTTGGTGCTTTTCCCATTATTATTTTTAAAGCCCATTTATGGAGTGCTGGATATCCTTGATATATTCCTGACTGTGGGTGAAAAAAAATAACCCTAGCAATATGGAGCATTGAAAAAAATGACATGCATTGGTGATTGATGGAGGTCTGAATGAGGTACTCCCCTATATTACGAATCCTCACTGGAGTATATAATGTGTGTTTTGTAAACCAAATACCCTCTAGAGATGGGATATGAAGACACACCATGCTTTCTGATTAAAACTGGCCATAGATATAAAATAAATGACATTTTAAAGGCTTCTGCTTTGAAAATCTATGCTAATGTTGGCCTTAAGAAATTAAGAATGCATGTTAGGATCATTCAGGACTTTTTAAATATAGGTATTCAGCTCAAAATACATATTGTGCCCCATTTAACAAAACTGTATTTTTTGCCATATTGATAGGTGATATCAATCTAATCTGGGGGAATCTCACCACTGGAGCTGCCACCGATCCAGAGGACAGGTCTATGATTGGCGTGCTCCGATTCAATGGAGTGATGGTGCTAAAGATTATATCTTAGGCTTGATACACTATACATTTGTGGCCATTGTTGGGCGCATACACTCAGGAGGTATGTTCCCAACAGTAGTCACTGTCAGGATGGTTGCCAAGGCGTCCATCCACCAAAGGGAGCCATTGTAAAGAAATGTATGGCATATATTTCCGTGTGGGTTTTTATATTACTGAGGTAGGTGATGACATTGGCTTCTAAATGTAGGGAGGAACGATGAGAAGGAGGCAGGTACGGGGAGAGTTCTTCCCTCCTACTTCCCCTTCCCTTCTACATAGAATCTTATAAAAACCACTCAGTAATGGAACATTCTGTCTTCACCGAATACAGATTTTACCCTGGAACTGAGAAAAGGAAAGATTTCGCCTGAAGAAAAAAAAACAGATTTCTCTGATAAAATATATGACAAAGTTTCTTATTTTGATGTGTGCTATTGATTTATGAAATATCATTTATACCGATGGTTATTCTATAAACAAATGATATGCAGGTGCATGACTGCCGGACGGAGGACATGCCTTTGGCCTCCATCTCGGGAATCAGCCTGTTTCAGCATTCTAGTATACATCAGGAAAATCTCCTGTTAGCATAGACACAGTGTGCACCTAGCCTAACTCCAATGGCCTTCATGGCTGATATCAGAACTGCCATTCCAGGTGACGCAATCCATAAAACTATCTAATAGAGTGTCCTCATTGAGGCCCAATTTACATTAACATGCTGTTTTATAAAGATTAAAGGGGGTCCCCTAATATATTTTTTAATCTTAACAAAGGAAAGCCAGGCTGGAGAAAGAAAAAAAAATACACATGCTGACCCCTGGAGTCCGCTACTCATTCCACAGCTTCTGCTACAACAGTGTCCGCTGGACTAGAAGTGATGACACCCCGGCTACCAATCACCTGACCCTGTGGCAGGTCAGAGGCCTCAGCAGTCAGGTTACTAGTAGTCATGATGACATTCATTGGAGACTGTAGGAGCAGCAGTGCTAGAACAAGAAGAATATTCCGGGGATGAGTATGTCTTCTTTTTCTCCAGACTGGTTGTCCCGTGTCAACTTTACAAATATCCTGGAGAACCGTTTTAAGTATTCTAATAATGTTTGCCCATAATTCAAATATACTTCTCTATATTTTTTTGGCATGCAGGTTCATAATAGATGTTAGCCCACCTAATAAACGTCCCCTAATTACAATTTGTAAAGTCAAACCAATGTCTGACTGCAATATAACATGACTCTGGTGATCAGAGGCAGCACCTGGCTGACATGTCGGATTGCTCCACGACACTGTGTTCTATCTGGAGGGTTATTATCATCCTCGTCACTATTGATGGCCGGTATATGGAAGTCCACAATCCGGGTTGGATATAACCAGGACAGAACACTAGCTTCGGCTCCAAGTAGCTTTTCTGCACTACGTTTATCAGTTAGACATTGATGTAATAAAACATGTGAAAGATTATCTATACAACAATTGGAGAAAATGTGCAAAACTGTTATAAAATTACCAAACATTGGACATGTATTAAATATCTTTTTCTATTCATAGCTGGATATTTTCTCTATATTTAAAATACAAACACAATGCCCTCTTTGCACAACATGAAGATTATAATACAGTTACAATTAATATAATACATCTTTGTAAATAATACAAGAAAACAACATATAAAATGTGACAAAATGAACGCGCAAGAAAAAAAAAGATGAATTCTGCTAAAAGGAAATATTCTGCTAATTCACCAAAGGAAATATTTAAATGTAGCTTTATCCCTTTCTCAATTTTCTTTCAGTACAATCTTGTGTTATCTCAACATGGTCACATGGGTGTGGGACAGATGCTACAAACAGATGTCACTTTGATTATGTGCATGACATCATGAATCTGTTGCACAGCATATTCTATAGGTATAAGCTTGGGATCATTTCTGACCCCACATAAATGTGCTCCTGTTTCTAACACAGTTCTCATCCTGTAGTAACAAGCCACAACATTATAAGGTGTCACTCTCTGGTGTTGTGAGCATCCATGGGTTAACCCACACTTTGTCAGGAGACAATATAAAGGGAGCCTGTCACTTGAAAAAATGCAACTAACCTGCAGATATGGGGTTAATCTGCAGGTAACGGCATTGTGAACCTGCTTGGCACCTGCACTTAGATCCACACAGCCGGGAGGAAATTAACGTTATTCCCTCCGCCATGTTCCGGATTCAGTCATGTGGGAGGTGCCTGCATGGTTTCAGTCACTGTTCAGTGTATAGAGAGTGTGCTTGCTGCGGCTGGCTGGACTGGTTGCTTTGGGACCGTGTCCTCTCAGTGTCGCCCTCCCCTCCCACTTTCTGATGCATCGAAGGTGGGTAAGGACCGGTGACATAGGATACCGGACCCGCCACTTCTGGCTCCATGTCCGGCCGTGGCCATTAGCACTCTGTCCTCTATTCAAGGAGCACACTGCCACCCTTCCATATATTCCTACAGGAAGAAGTGACAGTGAACCATGCGTTGAGGCTTCTGTGCCTGAGCTCACACAGTCTTATACAGGTATCTCACAAGTCCATATTCTTCGCACTATTATAGGCTATATTTGCCAATGCAACCATTGTATGGATGAGATTTTCGCCCCCTCTTTTTGTAAATTGCACTTTACTCTCTTCTGCCAATCCTTCTGCTGCTCTCAGTGGTCTGCCTCATTTTTTGTTACATATGCCTTTTTGCACACGTTTATTTACTAGCTTTGGGTGCTTATATTATGTGTTTCAGTCATGGATAATCACTGGATATTTATTAATTAGATTAGATTAATTAGATTATTCCTCTATGCACTAGATTTCTGCACCTTAGCTATCTTTGATATTATGTGCAGCTACAGTAGCATATTTCATATATATAATTTTGTGTTTTCATTATTTTCTCTACCTATATTTACATGGCATATACTGTACAGTAGGAAAACCTATGCTTTCATCCCCCTGGTTGCTAAGATTATTATGGTTTTCTTTTTGCACTTGCACTTTACTGAATTAGTAGGGCTATCATGTTACTCGGCTATTTATTTATTTGCCCATTTGCCCAGGAGATGGGCTTATTACATCATGGTGACCTTGTTCTGTCAGATTTCCCCATATTGTACTTTATGCACTGATTGTGACTGCGTCTGCTCTGGCTCTACTCTGATCTCTATTTTCTCCCCCCTTATTTACTATATTTTATTGTTGTTCTACTAAATGGATAATCAACATATAGAGAGCAGCGGCTGTAACCGCACTCCCGGCTCTGACTGACAGCAGGCTCAGCATTAGACCCGGCTGTCAGTCAGCACTGGGAGCACAGTTACAGCCACAACTCTCCTTACACAAAGTGGTGACTGAACCTGCACCACCGGCACCCCGGGACTAAAACCAAAAAGCTGCCAGGGGAATAAAGTTAATTTCTTCCCGGCAGCAGGGGTCTAAGTGCAGGCACTAGGCAGGTTCACAATGCTATTAACCTACAGATCAATACAATATCTGCAGGCTAATAGCGTTTTTTTCAGGTGACAGTTTCCCTTTCAACAATATTTTTGTTCACCAATTATTTCTTATAAAAGTTGCATGTACATGCTATTCTCAGAAGACTCAGTTTATTTCTGTGAATTGCAACTATTCCATTACTGGCATTACAACAGGTCTGTGTGTTCTCATCCGAAGGCTTAAAGGGAATCTGTCAGCAGGTTTTTGCTCCCTCATCTAAGACCAACATAATGTAGAGACAGACACCCTGATTCCAGTGTGTATAACTTAGTTTACTGGGTGTAGCAATTGTGATACAATTATAGTTTTTAGCTGTAGTATGTAGCAGAAAGCTCACCCCGCCCACACCCGATTAGCCACTTTCTGTGTACATTGTATATTGACAGTAAGCTGCTAATCAGTGTTGGGGGCAGGGTTGGACCAGGACTCAAGCAGAGAGCTAATTCGTAAGTGATAATCTCCTGCTAAAAAAACACTCATTGTACTGAAACAGTAGCACACAGCCTAGTAAGTGACACATCGCTGAAATCAGTGTCTCAGCCCCTACCTCATGTTATATTCAGATTAAATAGCAAAACACTGCTGACAGATTCCCTTCAATTGACTTAACAGAGTCTTATGAAGTTTTTATAGTAGCAAATAGAGTGCTTACAGGTCTGATTATAGATCCTTTGCACTTTGTGTGATTATGTGCCCAGTCTTGGTTTTGTATTAATAACTTTATTACACACTATCCGGAGGACCTTGGTTTGTGTAAGAATCTGTGACAGAGAACTCCCATATTTGTAGAATAAACTTGGCACACAAAAAATTGCTCAGGTGAAAACTGAATGTAATCCATGTGTTGTAGTAAAAGATATACATACAAACGTTTCGGTCGATCGGACCTTCCTCTGTGTACCGACTGCAAAGTGGAAAATTAGTATATGTGATAGCCAATGTTGTCCACTCTCCATAATATGGTCTGTGTATGTGACCAAAGGGGAGATGCCTTGTCTTGCTGTGGTGTATGGGGTGTCCATTACATTTTCACCTGAGCAATTTATTATTGTGCCAAGTTTATTCTACAAGTAAAGCGCGGTTTGGGAACCTACTTGAGCACCAAACGGTAGTTGTGCTTATGTTCATTATATTTCCAGAACTCCCATATGTCTCTGTATGAAATTGATCATACGGTCATGAGGCTTTAGGAATCCAAATTATTATCTACAGATGTGTTCTTCCTTAACCTGATTCTAAGACCCGGTCTACATGGGGACTTTTAATGGCATTAATGATGATAGTTCATTGTTATAGCAAGTGTATGGCTTTGGACTACAAGCTACAACTTGAGAGTCAAAATTCAAATCAATCAGTAGTGCTAAAAAGTCTTCATATAGTGCGGTCGTAAACTGAACAAATCCTGAGATGCATGGTGCAAGATATTAGGCAAACATTGAAAAACTGTGTCCTTCAGATGTCTTAAAAAGTGCAATCTACCAGTCCCCCATCACTAGATATGAGCAAATCTTTTGAAATTCAAATTTGCCATATTCACTGAATTTTACCAGGAAATTAGATTCACGGTACATAATTCAGCACAAATTGAAAATACTTTCAGAAAACAAGTGTATAACACTGCTATAACATATGCTGTCTACCACATTATCTGTATAGTTTCTTCAGTTTTGTATGACTTTCTCTACCTATCTCTATGACTTATCTGTAATCTGTGTCATCCTCTCACTATCCAGATTCCCCACAAAATGGCAACTGCATTTCCAACGTCTGCTTTCATACAAGCAATGCTAGTCCCTCCTGATTGGCTATACCATGTGATGTGACAGTATTATTGGAAAACTCACGAAACATCATGTGATCTTTCTCTGGCTGATGTCATCTTCAGCCCTGTGTAAGTGAATGGATTTGTCCATCTCTAGTAGTCACCCATAGGCTAGGTTTTCTGCACTGACTGCACTTCGTTGGTATTATGACAACCAGGAAGCATTAAGGGTGAACACTTCTATATAATTCACAGCTTGCATGCAACTTTAATGTTACCTTATGGGAAAGAAAGTTGCACGAGACCTTCAATATATCGCAAAAATGCTGCATTTTACAGCAAAACACTTACAACTCCATTGACTGAAAGTTCTAACGTAATAACTATTAGTCTGCTACCTGCAACAAATTTCCTAACCCTATTTGTCATTTTTACACTGTGGCACTTTGGTATATCTGCCCTTATTTGTATTATTGGCGAGCCATGCGACGGTTCTGCATTTATTATGATTGCCAAGTGAGCACACAACCGAAAATACAATCTGATCATTTCAAATGCAAATGGTTTCATTTATAACATTTGCCATTATCCAAATGTGTAAACAGAGAAAAATAGAGCATACCTGAATATTTAATTTGATGAATTAGCAAATAACAAATAAAGGCCATTTGTTGATATATCTGTTTAATGCCCAGAATGGTTGCACAGATATACTTTGGAAAATGCTAAGATGCACTAAGAAACCAGCTGAATTCGTGGGATCCTGTGGGTGTAATAAATATTACTAAACTCAAAATGAGTTTTTAAAACATTGCTCAGAGCTTAAACGTAACATGGAAGTGGGATGGATGGTAGTTTAACACTTTTCTGCCCATGTAGACATGATATTATAATATAGGAAGGGATGTAACAGATCATTAGGAACTTTTCTATGCTAAGTAAACTTTTATAGCTTTATTTCTTTATGTTCTCTTACATAATTTGCTATCTTTATGTTCATATGCTTGTGCATATTGATAAGGGTTCTGGTGGGTGTACACTTATCGCCATGTATCAGACCCACTAGAGAAGTGTTTACTAAAGAAACAGAAAATATGGCTTATGAAATATCCGGAGAAAAAAGCTACTAATAACATTTGACGATTGTCTTTTTCTGTTAATCCTTAGGCCCCGGATTCACCATTTTCATTTTTGTAGTCCCTTTTTTAAGGTATTTCCTTTTTGCCTTGTGGTATTAGTTGCTGTTTCAGCATTAAATTAATCAAAACGTTGTACCCAATTCATGAACTTCATGAACCAGAATGGTCTTCCTTATTGTCTTAAACTGCTTTTGTGACTTTTTGGTGCCAATAAGTCACCACAATTTAGCAAAAATAAACCCTGGCATACTCAAAAAAACATCAGGTGGGATTGGATAGGAGTTGCATGAATGTAAAAAATTGATGAATCGGAAAAAAGCTTCTGGAATTTCTACATTCCACCCACAAAGCGGAAAACGAACAAAAAACAGATGGGCACATACAAAATAAACTTCAAAAAGGGAGCAAACAGAATGACAAATTGGGCTGAAATAAGAATAAAAGGCACAAAACCAGAGCAATGGCAAAAATGAATCAGTGCCATAGATTTTAAAGGTATATTCTACCATATCTGGTGGGAAGGGAAACAGAGTGATGTTTGTGGCCAAGATACACCCTTTAGATCTGGACACAGGACAGTACCCGCGTACAGTAAACTGGGAATAGAAAAATGGCTAGGAGAGGGAAGAGAAGGAGGATGATCATGAACAGGCTGGGTGTAGGGGACACCACGGTTATGATTTGCAGATACCTTTTCTTTTCATTGGCTACTATTAATGGGGAAATGGCTAATTTTCAGCCTGTTTTCAGGATACCTTCTTAAAGCAAAGGCTTCCTTTTTAGTTTGTAGCTGTAAGCATTTTTTAGAGCATGGAGGGTCCATTCATTACGCATCTGGTAAGTAAGTATTTGGGTAGGGAAAATTCAAGATATAGGCTGGTAGCTCGTATGTTTAACAATATTTATTAAAATATCATTTTCTATGTGACTTTTGCTAATTCTACCATTTACTTAGGCGTGACTGGTGTTACGAAGTTGTGATTTGCATGTAATATGTGTCATTGATATAAGTAAAATTATACTTCGTTCCACTGGTTCAGTAGACAGGAAAATTCCGCTGTGAATGACATAAGAGCCTAGAACCTGACTGCATCTTTTTACAGCATTTATTTACATGTTAGAAATAAATGCCGTGAACATAATAAAGTATATCTGTCACAAAAATAATGTCACGTTAGTGTAGTGAATGTATTATAAATATTTAAGCCCTAACTAAGCACCATTTACACAGAACCTGGATAAGTAAAGGAAATCAAAAATGGTTAAACTACACTACAAATATGGTTAGCAGAACAATGCTTTCAGAATTCACACCATTCCTACACATTGGCATGGTATGCTATTATCTACATCATAAAAGAGGCATACAGTCTGCATCTCTGGTCATTTAGTAACAAGAACATAGTAACAAAATACAGAAAAAGAACAACCTTAATCAACCTGCTGCAAATATGTATAAAAAGGCTACATTTACTTCCATACCACCCCGAACAAAACCACAGAATCTACCACCAGTCATCGCTCCCTCAACTAATACAATATCTGGCGGCATAAAATCTTTTCTTAAAATATACACCCTCATCAGGACTTTTTTTTTTTTGATATTTCATAGCTTAGTTTACTTATAGATGAAAACTAATGCCAACCCCTTAGTGGAAAAAAAGTGCTTGCAAGAGCACGTCTGGCAGTGAAGGGGTTTAATGGAAAGAATCCAGATAGATTCTACAATGTTTTAGGAATTCTCTGGAATAAGTAAAACAAGAAAGACATATTTCAGGGCCATCTACCACAGCGCTGCATTTCTAGATTATGCTGAGTCGATCAATTTGTAAAAGCTAGAATTGAAGAACATCAATTAGAGGAAATGGATCAAAGCTCTAGTAATAGATGAAAACCGACAAACTAAAATGATAAACAAGAACAAATGGAATTCCTACATGGAAGCAACTTGGTAACTAAAAGGCAGTGAGAGGCTGCTGGAGGAATCATCAAAATCAACTCGAGGAAACGTTCCGCTCTTATTAATGAACATCCTTTCCTCAAAAGTAAGAAAAGAACTTTTCTCCAAATGTTCTACTGGAGTCCACGAAATGGAATTGTCCTTCAATACGGTGTAATGTCACACGAGATGGACGGCTTATAATACAACACTATGGGAACCGCTACAGAAAACCATGAGCATAGTGCAATGTTTCTCATCTTCCCCTCCAGCTATCCGTACTGTAGAAACACAGACAGGAGATAGCAACATAGCCAAACTCAATTCAGGCAACTAATCTCCTTTGGTAAAACCAATTGTGATCGAGATGTTTTTTTTTCCATCAGCAGTTGGACTTGCAGAAGTCATCAAGATCGGGAGACAGATGTCCTCATCTTCATCCTTTGTAGACTAAAATCTCATCTATTGAATAGCAACCATCTTCATTTTTTGGTAATGAACCATGGTGTCTGGCCCTTAAAGTATCAAATAAAGGTGCTTTCATGATAAGGTTTTAGCAAATACAGAAGCCATGACAATGTTTCCTACCAGACAAGTAACATTGGAACGATTTCCTTCTAAGCTGCAATCAGTGCAACGTTGTTTCTACCTTTTGGACTTGGTAGCATTTGAATTATTTAATATCTATTTTCATGGCAGGACCGCTATACAGTCAGTAAAATTATGCTTATTGTTATAGCACCTAACTTTCTTGTGGCTCAACATTCCTAATGTTTCTTCATTCCTCTTTTCAAGTATGACTGAATTGTGTACGAGAAGAATTTCCGTCCTTGTTTTGTTGCAATTATGAGGAAGATTGCAGCTCCTTAATGTTACTACGTTACTGGTAACGACATTGTCAGAGCTGCCTTATACATAACAAATGAATGGATGGATATTTTCAGTACAGCAATATATGGCAAAATCATGCAATACAAGCAACGATCGCAATACAATAACACAGGAGGACTAATAAAAGAAGTTCAAACTTTAGTTCTCCCAAGGTCTGAGAGTAATGTACATTCCATGCCGCCTCCATGACAGATGGTAACATTCATTACATGGTATGTTCATTTTACAAATTATATCTTGTTCCGGCATCAATATAATAGAAATAATCTCTCCAAAAGGACATATGGAAAAATGCAATGTGAATGGATACACAGAGTAGCAAAAGTTGTTGAAAGTTTCATTTATCAATTTAGTTTATTTTTCATTAACCATCATACTCAGGAAAACGGCCATCATTTCTCTGATGTACTTTTGGCACCAAAGTATAATAACTTAACAAAAGCATTATTTAATAAATGTGCACAAATATCATGCAAATACAGCAGCATTTCTTCACAAATATTAGAAAAGCAAAAAACAAAAACAAACAATGTACACGAATGCTTAAAAAATGGAGAACATCTATTTTAGTATTTATGTACAAAAATGCATAAAGTTTGATGCTTTGTTTTCTACGGAACACTGTATAAAAATAAATATTCTATGTACAGACACACAGGACAATCCCAGGTTAGAACGATCACTGCAAAAAAAACATAAACTTGGGTTAATCCAAAATCTTACAACTTGGTGTGTTCAAGGAGGTAGTAATATAAAGTGTGGGTAAAGATATAAGGCGCTCAACTTTTAGAGTTAAAAGTAAAAGTGGAGAAGAACTTAAAAAAGCATTGTATCATAAAGAGTGAGCATATATCTAAGAACAGCGCTAGTTCTGTCAATGGGCTGCATGCAATATTGAAGCTCAGCCCAAAGCAACACCAGGAAGAAGTTCCTCCGAGGGTCCCCTGCATTCGCTAATCTCAAAATAGGCTATTCTATCAAAACTCTTCTAGCAAAATGCTATGTGAGACTTTGGTATTGACTACTACTATTTCATGTGTAGGACTTATCCCACAGCATTCTTATAACGATGTGATCAGTCCATACTAACCACATTTCTTGTGTCCATTTCCTCTAAAAGGTATTTTTTGTGTGTGTGCACCTGTTTATATAGATCGGCTGTATTGTTAGAGGCCCCTTGTGTAGCTTATGCCTTTGTTTGACATTCTCCTTTTAATATTTTTTAACTATTTCTTGAAAATTGTTCAAGAAAGATAATTTTTTAACTTTACTTCTGGCAAATACTTTTGAATTTCTATAAGTTTTTAGCCTGTAATGGAAAACCATTTTACAATTTTGGTCTATTAGATATTTAGGCACAGATGACCGTGTATTCTCTCTTGAGAGAGAATCGGGTCAATAATGCAAATCTCACTCTGATCAGAGTTTGATCAAAGTGTGATCCGAGTGTGCTCTGAGTTCTCTCTCGGATAAGGAAAAGCTGGAGAAAAAAAATGTATCCATCTTTTCTATTCTGTCAGTCCGTAGAAATCAGACTGCACTCAGATGCCATGCGAGTGCAGTTTGATGGTTTCAACGCACTCAGTAACTTGCATAGCCCAGGATGGGATCAGTACGAGGAAAAAATCTGACATGTGCATGGCCCGATAGAATAACATTGGTCCAAATGCGATCCAACGTTTTGTCGGATCGCAGTCAGACAGAAAATGTGGCCATGTACACGAGCCCTTAGATGCATATATTGGAAACATCACCTGTCTGGCATGACATTTTTAAAATATACACCCATGTGCAGTGGTACTTGAAAGTTTGTGAGAATTTTACTTATTTTTGCAATATTTGATCTAAAGCCACATAAGATTTTTTTTAAAAAGTCCTAAAAGTACATATAGAGAAACAAGTAAAAAATGATTAAAAAATATTAGTCTTTGTCATTTTTTTGATTGAGGAAAATGAACTGGAGTACAGTAGTTTTCGGTCACTTTTATGCAGAAATATGGAAAATGATGAATGTTCATAAACTTGGCAGTACCACTGTATATACACACACTATATGGCACCTACTCAATACACATACAGGAGCGTGTATGAAATCACATTCTAAATCCAGTGGTGTTAATATGGAGTTGGTTCTCCCTCTGCAATTATAACAGCTTCCACTCGTGTGTGAATTTTGGAATGTGTCTGTGGGAATTTGTGCCCCTTCATCAAGAAGAGCATTTGCGAGTTCAGACAGTAAAGCTGGAGGAGAGGGTCGGGCTCACAGTCTTTGTTTTAGTTCATTCCCTAGGTGTTTGATGGGGTACAGTCATCATGGAACAGAAAAGGCCCATCCCAAAATTGTTTCCACACAGATTAAAGAATTCAATTGCTCACAATTTATTGGTATGCATTAAAATTTCCCTTCACTGGGAACTAAGGTGCCTATGGTGCCCAGGCAGACCCCGAAAAACAGCTCTATGGCATTATCCTTGCTCCACCAAGCTTTACAGATGGCACAATGCAGTTAGGCATGTGAATTTTTTTCTTCCATTTGCGAAACCAAAATCTTTTTATTAGACAGTCAGATAGAAAAGCATGAACCTAATTTTTGAATTTGCAGAACACTGCTCCAGAGTCAGTGGTGGCCCACCTCACTATTGGTTGACATTGTACTTGGTGAAGTAAGGGTTCATTGACACTTCTCGGAAGCGCTCATTTTCACAATAATCTTTGGTGTATAGAGGCTGCCGATCAACCAAGTGAATGAGCAAAATGCTCGTTCGTTGGGTGAAATGATCTTTTGGTTTATAAAAAAGACCAATGTTCTCAGGAGTTCTCCATCCTGTGTAAACAAGATTCGCCCTGCTGAGAACAACAACTTTTGTTGTAATTATCCAAGGACCATATTAATTTTCAAGGTCGACACAGCAAATAATAATGGGGCTTAGCAGTAGTTACAGACCAGCCAATCAAATAGCTGAAGATAAGAAACCTGTGGTTTGTGTGAGTACCTCTTAAAGGGAACCTGTCATGTAAAAAAATGCTATTAACCTGTGGACATGGGGTTAATCTTCATGTTAATGGCCTTCAAAAGCTGCACAGAGATTCCAACTGTTAGGAGGAAAAGTACTGTATTCCCCCTGGCAGCCTCAGGCTTTCAGTCATAGGGGTGGGCCGACGGGTCTTCAGTCGCTGCTCAGCACATAGTGGGCAGTGGCCAGTTTAGCAGTGCATCGATGATGAGATGACTTTCAGTCAGTTATGCACTGAGTGGTGACTGAAACCACGCACCCAACCCTATAAGTGATCACCGAGGTTGACGCCAGGAATAAAGTTAATTTCCTACTGGCAGCAATTAACCTAATACCTGTAGAAGTGTCTTTTCACATGACTGGTTACCTTTAACCTGTATACCTACAATATCTTAGAATAAGGCGCACTAACTTAATGGGCGAATGTAGCATGCTTTTTATTTTCAACTGTTTGATGTATTACAGATTGCTTAGCGCACATTGCTAAATGGGGTGTGCCGTATAAACGGGCTATTAAACGCCCGCGGATCAGTAAACATCTACCGTTTATTTGTAATGCTGCAAGTCAGGTGGTGTAGACCCACCTCTAAGTCGCTTTCACACAATGCATTTACACTGTGTTTTAATTGTCACAATTTTGAAAATTGTGGCAATTTAACTGCGATTTTGGTAAATTGCAGAAAAAAAAAAAATGTCTAATATACTGTTCTCATCTCCTCTGCACCTGTAAGCTCATCTCTATGTGAGTCATCTAGTCCTCTGCTGTGATTCTGGCTCTGCTGCTTCTCATCTGGAAGCTGGAATCGGACGAACAGAGAGACGCACGCCATTGGTGGGGCGGGGCTGCCTCTCAGTGAGTGACAGCAGTCTGAGCATGCTCATATCAGATTTCACTCTCCTCTAAGACCAAAAAGAGATTTTTCATAACTTTCTCTAAGGATATATAGCAACAACTAATGCATGGACATCATTTGAGAGTTTAATGAAAAACAGCAAAAAAGGGCTAAAAGTATCTCTATAATTAAGTTTATTCCTGTTTATTCACTTCAGCAGGAACAAAGCAGAGAGAATAGTGAAGCCTGATTTAGACTCGGTCATGCATGGCGCAGATTGACTCCTCCAATTCTTTGAAGTGCTGTCTAGTGATGAGCGAGTGTACTCTTTGCTCAGGTGACCTCCGAGTATTTTTTAGTGCTTGGAGATTTAGTTTTCATCACCTCAGCTGAATGATTTACAGCTACTAGCCTGCTTGATTACATGTGGGGATTCCCTAGCAACCAGGCAACCCCCACATGTACTTAGGCTGGCTACTAGCTGTAAATCATTCAGCTGCCACAATGAAAACTAAATCTGAGCAGACATAAATACTCAGAGGTCACCCGAGTGTGCTCGGGGAAAACCCGAGCAAAGAGTACACACGCTCATCACTAGTGCCGTCCCTTCAGCTGACAAGCTCTGTGATATACTTTCTAATAACAAGCAGCACATCGCAGCGCTTGTCAACTGAAGGCACAGCTATCCAAAGCATCAGCAGGATCCAGGCAGAGGAGGAGCGTGAAACCTGATATGAGCATGCTCAGACTGCTGTCACTCACTGAGAGGTAGCCCCGTCCCCACCAATGATGGTGTCCTCTCTGTTTGTCCGACTCCAGTTTCCAGATCTTAAGTAGCAGAGCCAGAATCATAACAGAAGACTAGATGACCTACATAGAGATGAGCTTACAGGAGCAGAGCAGGTAATAGACGTATATTAGAAAATTGATTGTTAGGAGGAGATAGCACATAGGAAAGGGGGTGAAATTAATAGTGGAAAATCTCTTTAAAATTGCAAAGTACATTTAAAATCAAGCATATTTGCAATTTATTTAATATTTGCAATTAACTTCTTATTAAAAATTCTCTCCTATCCCTCCTATTTCTTAGGTTACAGACCACTGCTGAAGCCTATCAGAGGTGACTGGTCTCCGAGGCAGCAAGCACGGTCCTTTCAAGTTCTGCTCTGAAACTGTCTAGATCATTAGATCTAGCTAGCTTCAATGACCCTGCACTCTTTTGATGCTGCAGAGGCAAAGCTTGGGGCATGGGTAAAATGCATTTTTGTTTGCAGATCAATTGTCCACAAAAAGAAACACAAGAAAAAAAAGCAGTTATGTCCGATTGTGATCTGAGTCACGGATCAAACATACCCATTCAAATCTATGAGTTAGGGCTCCTACTCACTTGCGCGAAACTCGGATGAGTCTCGCACGGCAATACCCGGTGCTACACCTGGCACAGAGGAGCGGAGCGTGCGGCTGCATGTATTCCTATGCGGCCACACGCTCCGATCTGAGTGCCGGCAGCAGCGCGGGGTATTAACATGCGACACTTATCCAAGTTTCACGCAAGTGAGTAGGAGCCCTTAGTGAAAAACTTGGACCGCACACTGACAGTATTCTAGTAGCATCTATTTTCTAGCTCTCTGTTTTCCACAGTTTGATAGAAAATTGAAAATCCCCCTTTTTTAACATATTAGAAATTAATGTATAATGTGGAAGATTTTTACGTACATGTATAACATTGATTGACATAATTATCCATGCATATTGATGCAAAGTACCGTATACTGCGTGCTACATGCATATCTGTGCAAAATACATGACAAACAGCATGTCCGAATCTATAGAGTATAACTGAGAAACTGAGGAATGATGCATATATATATATATATATATATATATATATATATATAATATTCAGTATATATATATGTATATACAGTATATACTGAAAAAAGGCACTCACAGAATACAGTGATCAACACATCACACATACTGTACATAATGCAAACAATTCACAAGGCAAATGAAGCGAATGATCTCCTTTGAACACTTTTACTTTGCATGTGTTGTATTAATTTGCATAGGAATTTTTTACTTTACAGGTTTTGTCTAGTACTTATCCTCAGTATGTAACAAGCTGACTCTACTCTAAGGCTGTAATTTCAACTACTTGCTTGCTTAACCGGTTACTGTATGCATAGGAAGTTCAGTAAAAATCCATAAATTCATTAGATCGTGGTCTGGAAATCTCAATGATTCGGTAGTGTTGTATTATCATAAAAATGACCTTAGTGCATCACTTGTGTTTTCTGCTATTAACAGGATGAAAGTCTAATCCTTAGAGCTGTAGGACCTGGTGTGATGCATCTCGTGACTTAAAGGGAATCTGTCAGCAGGTTTTTGCTATGCAATTGAAGACAGCATGTTGCAGAGGTTAGAAAACAAATTTCAATGATGACTCTCTTAGCAAACTCTGTGGTTTTGTTTATTTGCAATGATTGTTTTAGCACCCAGAGCTTTTACTTGCTTGGCACACAGAAGCATGTGCCTGGTAGTCCAACACACCCCCTCCTTTGATAGGCAGCTCACTGTCTATAGATATTGTACATACAGATCCTGGTGAGGATGGTGTTAGCTTCCTCAGCTCTGCTTCATTCTAAATAAAAAAAAAACTCTTGATTGTGTGAGAACGAATGCACCAGGTAAATTAAGTGATAGACCGTTGGATTCAGGGTCTCTTTGCCTACATCAGACTGCTCTCAGATAAAGTAGCAAAAACCTGCTGACAGATTCCCTTTAATGCGAGTTAATGCATCAACACACCAACCATATAAGTTAATGCCAAGACATGTTGATAGAATTATATCCACATTTTGATGATAATAATAATAATAACAACATAATTGTGCTCCCATGTTAATGTAAATGTGATGATGGTAGCAGATCTAGGGGCACATACCGTATTTTTCATGCTATAAGATGCACTTTTCCCCAAAAAATGTGGGGAGAAAATGTGGGGTGCCTCTTTGTAGTCCAAACGCAGGCTTACCGGGGGGGTTGCGGCAGTAGTGTAGTAGCGGAATCAGTGGTGGAAGAGGTGTGGCGATTCTGTGGCGATGCTGAGGCTCGGTGGCGGCGGTGCAAAGTGCACCTGAGCAGGGTTACTTCCTCAGGATGTAGGAGGCAGAAATGTGGGGATGCCACGGTCAAGTGTCCACAGCAAGCAGAGCCGAGTGCATCACCGGTTTCCCTGCGGCCATATTCCTGAAGCCGAGGCGTCACGTGCACAGATTGAGAACTCTGCAGCCCTCGGCTTCAAGAACATGGCCACCAGAGGCCGCACGTGTGCAAATTGAGATCTTGGCGGCCATTTTCCTGAAGCCGATTGCTGCCGAGATCTCAATTTGCGCACGCGCGGCCTCAGGAGGATGGCCACCGAGAAACCGGTGAGGCACTCAGCTCTGCTCGCCGTGGACACCGGGCAGCAACGTCACCACATTTCTGCCACTGGCATCCTGAGGAAGGGACCCTGCTCCATGCTCTGCCTCATTGCTGACACCGGACCCGCAGCATCGCACCCTGGGACTGCAGCATTGCCCCACTTCTGCTGCCGGGTTCCTGAGGAAGGGACCATGCCTCCTGTGACCCCGCTCTACCAACGCCGGCCCTCAGGTAAGATAGCTTAAATTCGGATAATAAGACGGACCCCCATGTTATAAAAATCTTTTTTCTGCTATTTTCCACCTCAAAATTTGGTATATATAGATATATCTATATATAAAGACCACAAGGCACGTCAGATCACTTTAATACACTGCCCTCCCTATAATGGAGGATTTGGGCATTTTCCAGACACTATCAACAATGGTTGCAAATACATGATGCTACTCCGGAAGCCCACATGGTGATACAATAAATTACGAAGTTTATTATTTTATTGACATTATGACTCAGCTGTAAAACTGTGTTTAAAGGAGAACATACACTTTAATTTGATCAGATACATTATAAACATTGCTTTACTAATGTTACCTTATTCCAGCAGCCTTGAACTGGTAGACCATCATCTCCCTATGGATACAAACCATTTCTTATTATTGGGTACGGAAATGACTCTGAGGTAAGCAAAAGCATGCAGTAAATTACAATCCACATATCATAACATATTGTTGAGGTTTATGCTTTACTTTATTCCATCCATTTTGCACAGTGTCACACTTCAAGACATGATCCCTTTCTGATAAGCCATACACTTTTCCATCTAGCTTATGCTCATTTATTAGGTGTCTAATAAAGCAATAAATGGGTGCAAGGCTGACCTGTAATGTTTCCTGCAATGTCTGTTTTAGTAAAGAACTGTATTTCTTATGAAAAGAATGATTCTGGAGAATCTTTTCTTTCAACTTTACATAGTGCTATTCCTCTCCTATTCCTCCTGGAAATGTATGAATACATTTACAAGCAGGTGTACAATCAATGTGAAAAGCGACATACTGTGCAGAGTACTCCCCATTTTTGAGAAGTGGAATGATAACGTCCAGTTGTCCATTTTCCGTCCATTATTGTTCATTAATATATATATATATATATATATATATATATATATATATATATATGTGTGTATATATATATATATATATATATATATATATATATATATATATATATATATATATATATAATTTATCTATGAGGAATAAAAGGTGAATAACCCATGGCAGAGTTATAAAAAGTATCTGAATTATCGTATTTTTCGGACTATAAGATGCACTTTTTTCCTCCCAAAATGTGGAGGAAAATGGGGTGGCATCTTATAGTCAGGATATATTGGCTCTGGCTGTGGTGGGGAGGTGGGGGAGCGATATCAGAGGAGCAGCAGATCACAGAGGCAGGAGCCGGCGGCTCTGGCTAGCTCCTGTGCCCGCTGCTAAAGATGAATAAATGAAATAGATGCTAAATGAATATGCTCTGCATTACACGCCTATTGGCCCCATCCTCTTGCTGGTATGATTGGCCCCATCCCAGTCCTGGTATCCATGGCCCCATCAGAAAAGATAAAAAAAAACCTTTACTCTTACCTTCCTCCGCTCCCTCGCAGTCGCAGCGTTCTGCTTCGGTGCCAGCAGCTGCTTAATGCTTGTAAGCAGCGCATGGCAGGGACATCATGCGCTGCTCACAGGCTGAGCACAGCTGCTGGAATACTCACCTCTTCAGTAGCATGCACTGTCAGCCGCCTGCTTCTTGCTGCTGCCAGCGGTCATGTGTGCCGATACTTAAGAGAATTGAATATTCTGCATATTCATTTCTCTTAAGTATCGGCACATGTGACCTCCGGCCCCAGCAGGAAGCAGGCGGCTGACAGTGCGCGCTACTGAAGAGGAATGGATACTCACTGCAATCTCTGATGAACACCCAGTGAGTGTTCCGGCAGCTGTGCTCTACGTGTGAGCAGGGCATGATGTCCCTGCCGTGCACTGCTTACAAGCATTAAGCAGCTGCTGGCACAGGAGCAGGACGCTACGACTGTGAGGGAGCGGAGGAAGGTAAGAGTAAAGGTTTTTTTTATCTTTTCTGATGGGGCCATGGATACCAGGACTGGGATGGGGCCAATCATACCAGGAACTGGATGGGGCCAATCAATCATACCAGGAACTGGATGGGGCCAATCAATCATACCAGCAAAGGGATGGGGCCAATCAATCTTACCAGGAGCGGGATGGGGCCAATCAATCATACCAGGAACTGGATGGGGCCAATCAATCATACTAGGAACGGGATGGGGCCAATCAATCATACCAGGAACGGGATGGGGCCAATCAATCATACCAGGAACGGGATGGGGCCAATCAATCATACCAGGAACGGGATGGGGCCAATCAATCATACCAGGAATGGGATGGGTTCAATCAATCATACCAGGAACGGGATGGGTTCAATCAATCATATCAGAATAAGAATAGGACCATGCATACCAGGACTGGGATGGGGCCAATCATACCAGAATAAGGATGGGGCCGTGCATACCAGAATAAGGATGGGGCCATGCATACCAGGATGGGGATGAGGGCCATACATACCAGGATAGGGATGAGAGGACCATATTTACCAGGATAGGTGATCTTAAGTAATTTTTTTTTCCTAATTTCCTCCTCTAAAACCTAGGTGTGTCTTATGGTCCACTGCGTCATATAGTCCGAAAAATACGGTATGTTATGCAGAATGCACATGTTTTCTAAAGCAGACAATTTGGGAGTTCTGGCAGAACCTCATTAAAGTGCCACTTTTCTGGAGGCAGAAGAACATTGAAAAATGATATTTGAAAAATGTTAAACTCATAGTATAAGAGTATCAAATTTATAGGACCGAGGACCAGTGGTTGGAGAACTATATACTACGCACCTTTAAAAGACACCTGGATGCCACATAATGCCCATCCTATAGATGTTCTTGTCTAAAGTGTCTATTTCCAATGACTAGACATGTTTTCATATAACTTAAAGAAGTTGTCCACTACTTTAGCATTGATGACCTATCCTTAGGAAAGGTTATCGATGCCTGATCGGTCGAGGTCCGACACCCATTTAACCCTGACGATCAGCTGTTATCGGTGTCGTTGGCAGCACATGCTGGCGGGAAGTACTCACTTGTGGAGCTGCCAGTCTTCCTGTGTCCCCCACAGGGTTCTACACATCCGCCTCCTATTGATTTGAATAGGAGTATGCAGTACCCTGAATATGCAGTACCCTGCCACAGCCATTATAGGTAGATGGCCAGCTCCACAAGTGAGTACTTCTGGCCGGCGGACGCAATCACCGAGAACAGCTGATCGGCATCAGAAATTGATGACATATGCTAAGGATAGGACATAAATGCTTATGTAGTGGACAACACCTTTAATGTGCATAATTTGTGATATTTCATTACATTCCTGATAGTTTATGATGCACAAAAAGCAGAATGTGCCGGTTTTCATTTTTGTACTAAAGTTGATATTGCTCATGCGAAAAGCTCCTTGCAATAGTTTGCATTTTCATGTTTCTTCCTACAGTTGTAGAACTAGAATCATGCAGACAGTTCCCTAGTAGTTTCACCTCTTACAAAAGAAAATGTAATGAAATGAGCAAATGTATAGAAGTAGGGGCCACCTTCAACTGGTTGGTTCATTGATTCTAGATCACATACATACTGTATGTCCTTTTTAAATTTGGTAGCAAAATAACTAAATAGAGAATATAAATCAGTGTTCTTTCTAGGATGAATGTTTAACAAACACAAAACCATAAGTGATGCCGACATCTACCGTACATAACCATGTAAGATTAAATGCATGTGACTGTAGAAAACCCTCACTGCTATAATAAAGTAGTGCTATCAATGCTGGAAAACACCTTTGAGAATTTGATATTTTTGTCATATAAAATCTAATTTAGTCTTTTTTCTACTTTCTGGATAGAAAATTAATCAATCATCATTTCATCAGAAGTGGAGCCTGTAATTTGGATACTCTTATTTGAGGACAATGGCAAACTTAAAGTGGTTGCCCTCTAATTTTACAATGATGTCCAATCCTTAAAATGGTTTATCAATATAAGATTGGTGGGTAACCGTCTGTACTGTTTTGTGGCTGCTAACTGGTACTGCAGATTAAATCCAATGCTTTTCAAAAGGGACTGCCTAGAAAGAATGCATCAGGTTAATACCACACTTTTTCATTACAGCAGATGGTAAAACTGTACAGTTAGATATTAGTGACTAGCTAATATATTAGTTACTTGAGATTTCCCGAGCACGCTTGGGTGACCTCCGAGTATTTTTAGTGCTCGGAGATTTAGTTTTCTTCGCCGCAGCTGAATGATTTACATCTGTTAGCCAGCATAAGTACATGTGAGGGTTGCCTGGTTGCTAGGGAATCCCCACATGTAATCAAGCTGGCTAACAGATGTAAATCATTCAGCTGAGGTGAGGAAAACTAAATCTCCGAGCACTAAAACATACTCGGAGGACCCCTGAGCATGCTCAGGAAATCTCGAGTAACAAGTATATTCGCTCCTCACTATTAGATATGTTCAAATAAACCTACAAAGTCACAATTTGTTTGCTAAATGTAGCCCACTTAGCCTTGTGACAGCAACTAAGGTTGCAAATAAAAAAAACTTCCTCTCCATAGGACCCAGGAAAGACCCATGAACACAATTAGTTAGAAATTTGGGCAGTGAGAAAAGGTACAAGAGGTAATTTTTTGGACTTTTTTGTTAGCAACATCTAAGTTTGGGTGCTGCAATAAAAACCTATAAAGTAGAAAATGTTGGAGGCTTCTTTAAAGGGAACCTGTCACCAGAAAAAAAGCTATTAACCTTTAGATATGGGGTTAATTTGCACGTTAATAGTGTTAATAACCTGCTCGGCTCGCACAATTTACCGAAAACCGCATGGAGAAAATGAACTTTATTGTCCCCAGCAGGGTTCCAGTTTTGGTGACAGGGCGGTGCCGGCACTGATTCAGTCACCGTTGTGAGAATACAGAAGCGGCAGTAACCGCGTCCCCGACCATGACTTACAGCCAGCCCTAACGCAGAGTGAATGTCAGTCAGGGCTGGGGCGTGTTTACAGCGCCGCTCTACGTACACAGACTGGTGACTGAACCCGCACCGGTGCCGCCTCCGTGGCTGAAACCCGAACACTGTGGGGGGAATAAAGTTAATTTTCTCCCTGCAGTGTTTGGCTAAGTGTGGGCACCAGGCGGGTTAATAACGCTATTAATCTGCAGATCAACCCCATATCTGCATGTTAATAGCATTTTTTCTGGTGACAGGTGCCCTTTAAAAAATGCAACAAAAATGATATTTACCTGCATCTATAGTGGTGATCTGCATGTAAATACTGATTTAAACAAATGTGGCTGTCTAATTAGGAGTGTGGTGATAAAATAAAGTTATATTCTCCCTACAGTTGCTTGCTTCCTGTTTCTGGGCAGCACCAGTGGTGTGATCAGTCAGCAATCGGTACTCAGGGAGCACATGCTAATCACTCCCCCTGCTCCTTGACTGACATCCTGATTTCCATTTTCTCCCTGCAGCTGCACTTCTAATTAGGCTGCCATATTTTTTAATACAGTATTTACCTGCAAATTACAAATATGGCTGCAGGTAAGTGCATTTTCTTTTGCTGACGGGTTCCTTTTAAGATTACAGTAGTCTATGTGAAGTATGTCCCCATGATTAGCATTACTCCTGATGCATTCAAGGGAATGGGAGAAAGTGCAATATTTACCGCTACCACTAAGAAATTACTAAGCTGAGTTCCACCCTATAACTTTACAGCAGGACATTCAGGAAGAAACTTCAGCTGATCGGTGAAGGTGCTGAGTGTCAGGGCTCAAGCAGGTGTCAATGCAAATCAGTCCAAGAACGGACCGCTAATGCACAGGTTGGCTGTGGGTCTCTCAATCGGAGCATGAAAGCTTCATGGATTTCTATGAGGCTGTCATGCTTGGGTCTGGAGAGCCACAGTCGTTCCGTGTATTCTGGTTCGATCTTGGACCTATTTGTGCAGACATCTTAATGACTCTTCAGATACAAGAGGATCCTACAAATATGTCATCAAAATGTAGGTCTGAGACAAACCCTTTCTTACAGATGTGTCCTTCTTTAACTTGTCATTTAACCCAAGATATCCCGACATGCAAAGCAAAACCCCCCATAAATGTCTGATAACAGCCATCTGTCACCAATAGGATCCCATTTTAGGAAAACATAATATGTTTAACTTATAAATTATTGTACTCAATAGCTATGACAAACCCCTATAATGGATTCCATCTCTGGACAATTTATCATTCATGTGCTCCAAGGTTAAATTAAATGCATACATTAAACATATACATATATTTTTTTTTTTAAATTAAAGGCTATGTGTCAGTAGGATCACCCCTCTTAAGCCATCTATATGGGCATGCAGGTCATAGAAAGTTGAATATAATGATACCTTGATATCTGCGATCTCATGAGTGGTTTCCGAGATATCCACCTTTTTCTTATATGTAAATGAGCAGAAAATCTCTTTGTGCCAGATTAATGTATGACCATGTAGACATTTTAGGAGGGTTGATCCTACTGACAGATCCCGTTTAGGTTAAAGAAAAGTTAAAAGTGGACATACTGTACAGTATCTGTATTCTAATCTATACGTAGTTTGTATGCCAGACATGACACTTGCTAAACAATAGTGACCATTAAGTACAAAGCATTATTTCCTTTCTAGATTTTGGTTATGTCATAGTAGTATCAGGGGAAAAGGAAAGTTGATACTGTTAAGTTTGTCAGAAGAAAGAATCTAGTAAGTGCTTATTAGGAGAACAAAAGTGGGAAAACATATATATGTACTATTTATAGTATCTGATATTATTTTTTTTAATGTCTTGGAGCAGACGACGTAGTCTCATTAACAGGCCGGGCAAAAATGAAATGCACTGCTCTTTTGCATTGAGCCCTTTCACATTTTACAGGTATGTGCATAGTTAAGAATCTTAATAAACTATTCCAGTTTCTAATACTCTGTGGATATTTAACAGTTCAGTTTGCTGCACTTAATCAACCACAATTGTGAGGGAAATTGGTTAATTGTGCATAAAATATTGGGCCTCCATATTCAAATTCAGATGAAAGAGCAAATTTTTTTAATAGTGAAAAATTGCCAGGAAACGTAAAAGAGAAATTAGTAATAATTAGATACAGTGAAGTGGTTTAGTTATATTGTAAATTAATAGGTGAAAGTGAAACTTTAAGCAACTTTCACAACTTGTAAAATAAGCTACTAGGTTCATTTAAATGGGTTGTCCAGCCATAGCATACAAGTCTGCAGTCACTCTCTGTAAGTGCAGACTTGTGAATCCTCAGAGAGCGAACTGCGTGTTGTGATGATTTTCCATTTTGGAAGCGGCCGGTCATGTGACTGCAAGTATGAGATTTGCATAGTTCTGGCCACATTCCGACTAGACTGTTTCCAGACTCACTTTTATATCGAGCCAGGACAGACACATTTAGTTGGCGCATGACCGCATGTATGCAAATCACATACTTGCTGTCACAGACCACCAGCCTACTCCCAGTGCTGGCATCGGTGAATCCTCACAGCGGTGGAAATTCACAAGTCTCCACTCACAAAGAGTCACTGCAGACTTGTACTCTAAAGCTGGGCAACCTCTTTAAAACACTAAGTTCCTCAATTTTTTATCTATGGTTACTAGAATGCACGATTTAAAGGTGTCCTGAATACTAGCATCACAGGCAAAAATACCTCAATGTGAATGAAATGTACAGGACAAGTTGCCTAAATCTCTACTTCACTTCCTGATCATCAGCTATTGATTAGAGTGGATCCTCACAGACTTCCTGTCCAGCACACTACTTCCATGCAGAGAAAATTGTGTAAAATATAAAGAGAGTTCTCACTATTAAATGAATTCTGCAGTGTGAATGCTGGGGTGGAAAGAACAGGAAGTCTGTGAGGTGCAACGTTGGTCAATAGCTCCAGAACAGGAAGTCTGTGAGGTGCAATGTCAGCCAATAGCTGCAGAACAGGAAGTCTGTGAGGTGCAATGTCAGCCAATAGCTGCAGAACAGGAAGTCTGTGAGGTGCAATGTCAGCCAATAGCTGCAGAACAGGAAGTCTGTGAGGTGCAATGTCAGCCAATAGCTGCAGAACAGGAAGTCTGTGAGGTGCAATGTCAGCCAATAGCTGCAGAACAGGAAGTCTGTGAGGTGCAATGTCAGCCAATAGCTGCAGAACAGGAAGTCTGTGAGGTGCAATGTCAGCCAATAGCTGCAGAACAGGAAGTCTGTGAGGTGCAATGTCAGCCAATAGCTGCAGAACAGGAAGTCTGTGAGGTGCAATGTCAGCCAATAGCTGCAGAACAGGAAGTCTGTGAGTTGCAACTTCGGCCAATAGCTGCAGAACAGGAAGTCTGTGAGTTGCAACTTCGGCCAATAGCTGCAGAACAGGAAGTCTGTGAGTTGCAACTTCGGCCAATAGCTGCAGAACAGGAAGTCTGTGAGTTGCAACTTCGGCCAATAGCTGCAAAACAGGAAGTCTGTGAGGTGCAACGTCCGCCAATAGCTGCAGAACAGGAAGTCTGTGAGGTGCAACTTCAGCCAATAGCTGCAGAACGGGAAGTCTGTGAGTTGCAACTTCGGCCAATAGCTGCAGAACAGGAAGTCTGTGAGTTGCAACTTCGGCCAATAGCTGCAGAACAGGAAGTCTGTGAGTTGCAACTTCGGCCAATAGCTGCAGAACAGGAAGTCTGTGAGTTGCAACTTCGGCCAATAGCTGCAAAACAGGAAGTCTGTGAGGTGCAACGTCCGCCAATAGCTGCAGAACAGGAAGTCTGTGAGGTGCAACTTCAGCCAATAGCTGCAGAACGGGAAGTGTTGTCAGAAACAAGATTGTAGTTTTGGCATGCTTTCATGTACAGCTAATCAACATGCAGCAGGTTTCTGACTGTGGTTGTAAGGACCTGTAGCTTATAGAGCATCACATTTCGAGGGTGAAAAAATTAATGACCTTGGCATGTTAAATGACTCTAGTAAGTCATTTACAAATTTGCCTCCTGTTTCACTATATAGAAGACTTTACTAGTTAATATTATTATTCAGAAATCATAATTATGAGAATCAGGACAATATTGCTGGATTAGGTCAAGGAGGCAATACATGTATCCATGCAAAAGGACATTAAAAAAGGACAGTAGACAGCATGCAGGAAAAAGGGTTGTTAAAGCCATACCAATGGGCACGGGGCATCCAGCCCATCCAGCCCTGGCACCCCCGGATCACCAATTTCTCCTTTAAAACCTCGGTGTCCCTGTTCATAGAAACTATTTTTATTATTCCATAAGATGTCATAAACTTCCAATCTGATAGCAGCAGCTTGTATGAAGGCAAAGCTGTAGGACATTAAACTGGGATTTAATGCACTGAAATAAATTTGAGTTTTCCCTCTAGGAAGAAGAGATGTTCAGCCTGTGATTATAATGCATAGGACCTTCTGTTTAGTTGAAACTTCTTCTAAATGATGTAGAAGTTCATTGCAGGACATTCACCCTCATGTGAATGCTGGAAAATCTGTCAAAAAATATTGAATAGACTGACAACTGGACAAATATTAAATCCATTTGTTGTGTCCAGCAGCTTTGCCACTTCTGGATATGTTGTCACCTGTTGTGACAGTACTATTGAGGAAGGGAAGAAACTTTAAGTAGTTGAGGCAATGATCTTCATGACACCTGGAAGGAGTAATATTGTTTACAGGACATGAAAAGTCATACATTTAACCAAGCAAATACATTCATTTACAATCCATCCTTTGTTCTTCGCATCCTCAAATTCTAATAAAATACATTGTAAAAATCAAACATACCAATGGGCAGGGTGCATCTAATCCAGGCGCTCCTTGGTCTCCCTTATCCCCTTTAGGCCCCCTAGAGCCTTTCTTCCCCCTTTCCCCCTGCAAATAATAATTAAGTTCAACAAGAGATGTCATGATTTGTAGGATCATCCACTTCAAAGTTGTTTTATAGAACTTTGTATAATACATATAAACTAAAATATAATATATTGTAAGAAAAATATTGAGATCTAAATTGTGTTTTGTGTATGGTTTTTATATCTACGTGAATATGTAATTTATCATCATTGAAGTGAGGTGAGGTGGAAATTCTATATCTTCTAATGCATCATATTAATAAACGATCTGACTGTGACCCTGTCAGTATGGATGGGGTCAAGTCGTTCTCATTACGTCATCACATATGTTAAAATACACCATAAGAAACTGTGTACAGTTAACTAGCAAAATAACTGAAAGATAATCTGTAATGGAACGTTACAGACACATTAAACACATTGAAAGCAGGTTCTTCCCCTGAAGTGTTATTCATAAGTTCATCAAGCAATTACCATTCAGCAAAATGATAGATTCGGAGCGATAAATTGGCTGATTTGTTGACTATGTTAGGCTGGAGCTATATCCGTGATATTAAAGTGGTTGATCAGTTGAAAAAAAATATATAGGGTAATGTGTAAGCTATGCAATTTACTAATAAACTTCACATCTGAAACGTGCCCTGATCTTCAAATACAAGCTCCAGTCCCTGGATCCCACAGGTCCTCTTACAGTTTGTCCAAGTTCTTTGGTGGCACAAGACATAGAGAAGAGGCTGGCATAGCTAATGAAATGGTCTGTCCTGTACATGGTCATGTGCAAACACTGGGAAGGCTAGCTTGTGTCAGGTACAAACCAATGAGAAACTGCTGAAAGTTGAGACACTTTTCAGATGTGAAGTATATAATTTCCATAATTTATTCAATTAAGCACAAAAACCTAAAATAATTTTGATCGGAAAACCCATTAGCGTGGCATTCTGCTGAGCAGAGGCTCCCAATGATTTTTTTTTGTTTTTTTGTTTTTTTTTTGGGGGGGGGAGTATGCTCACATTTAAGTTATATATTGCCAAAATTCTGCTAATGAGCTGATTAACAGTTTTCCCTATAAACTAAATGGTAAAAACCTGTAAATCAGCAATGTAGGCTTGGGGGTGGGAAAACTACAAGTGCTTCTCACTAAATTAGAATATGATCAAAAAGTTAATTTATTTCAGTTCTTCAATACAAAAAGTGAAACTCATATATTATATAGTCATTACAAACAGAGTGATCTATTTCAAGTGTTTATTTCTGTTAATATCGATGATTATGGCTTACAGCCAATGAAAACCCAAAAAGTCATTATCTCAGTAAATTAGAATACTTTATAACACCAGCTTGAAAAATGATTGTAAAATCCGAACTGTTGGCCTACTGAAATGTATGTTCAGTAAATACACTCAATACTTGGTCGGGGCTCCTTTTGCATCAATTACTGCATCAATGCAGCGTGGCATGGAGGCGATCAGCCTGAGGCACTGCTGAGATGTTATGGAAGCCCAGGTTGCTTTGATAGTAGCCTCCAGCTCGTCTGCATTGTTGGGTCTGTTGTCTCTCATCGTCCACTTGACAATACCTCATAGATTTTAGGTCAGGAGAGTTTGCTGGCCAATCAAGGACAGTGATGCTGTTGTTTTTAAACCAAGTATAGGTACTTTTAGCAGTGTAGACAGGTGCCAAGTCCTGCTGGAGAATGAAATTTCCTTCTCCAAAAAGCTTTTTGGCGGAGGGAAGCATGAAGTGCTCTAAAATTTCCTGGTAGATGGCTGCGCTGACTTTGGTCTTGATAAAACACAGTGGACCTACACCAGCAGATGACATGGCTCCCCAAACCATCACTGATTGTGGAAACTTCACACTAGACCTCAACGAGCTTGGATTGTGGCCTCTCCACTCTTCCTCCAGACTCTGGGACCTTGATTTCCAAACAAAATGCTAAATTTCATCTGAAAACAACACCTTGGACCACTGAGCAACAGTTCAGTTCTTTTTCTCCTTGGCGCAGGTAACACGCTTCTGGCGTTGTCTATTGGTCATGAGTGGCTTGACAATAAGAATGCAACACTTGTAGCCCATGTCCTGGATATGTCTGTGTGTGATGGCTCCTAAAGCAATGACTCCAGCAGCAGTCCACTCCTTGTGAATCTCCCCCAAATTTTTGAATGGCTTGAATCCTTTCAAGGCTGAAGTTATCCCGGTTGCTTGTGCACCTTTTTCTGAAACACTTTTTCCTTCCACTCAATTTTCCATTAATATGCTTGGATACAGCACTCTGTGAACAGCCAGCTTCTTTAGCATTGACCTTTTGTGGCTTACCCTCCTTGTGGAGTGTGTCAATGACTGCCCTCTGGACATCTGTCAAGTCAGCAGTCTTCCCCATGATTGTGGAGCCTAGTGAAACAGATTAAGGGATCTTTTTAAATGCTTAGGAAGCCTTTGCAGGTGTTTTTGTTAATTATTCTAATTTACTGAGATAATGACTTTTGAACATACACACCTGGTTTATGCTGACTGTTACATAGTTACATAGGTTGAAAAAAGACCAAGGTCCATCAAGTTCAACCTTTCTCCCACAATAAAGTTTGCGCGTAATGAATCTCATGTCATGTTCCCTTTAAGGATCATTGTTTTTATATGATTTAAATGTAAACCAAAAATGTTTCTAATGTTTGGTGATGAATAGTGATGAGCGAATAAACTCGTTACTCGAGATTTCTCGAGCATGCTCGGGTGTCCTCCGTGTTTTTATTAGTGCTCGGAGATTTAGTTTTTCTTGCTGAATGATTTACATCTCTTAGCCAGCATAAGTACATGTGTGGATTCCCTAGCAGCCAGGCAACCCCCACATGTACTTATGCTGGCTAACAGATGTAAATCATTCAGAAAAACTAAGTCTCCGAGCACTAAAAAATACTTTGAGGACCCTTGAGCGTGCTCGAGAAATCTCGAGTAACGAGTATATTCGCTCATCACTAGTGACAAACTTTAATTGAAGCCACTAATAATCGGTATCACATCCCTCCAACCAAAATTGTTTATATGGTAGAGACATGATCTAGTGTCATTATACTCAGTGCTGCTAAGTCTTGTTTTATGACTTGATGTTTTTCTTTTAATTTGGTAGTTAACTGTACAGATCTTTAGTAAGAGCAAAAGAGATCACTTATAGTCTGATTCATGTACTGTGGCACATAATGTACATACAGAACTGTACACTATAACTAACCTATCATTAATGCACATGATAGTGTGTGTGTTTAGGGTTTTAAAAGGAATCTTTTGACATGTTTTTACTATATTATCTGAAAGGAGTATGATGTAGGGGCAGAGACCTTGATTCCAGCAATGTATCACTCACAGTTCTGCTTCTTGTCATTTTGATAAAATCACTGTTTTCTCTGTTGCAGATCAGAATGCTGAGCTGTGTATAACCTCACTCACACCACTGATTGGCCGCTTGCTGTACACACTGTTCATAGGCAGAAAGCTACTAATCAGTAGTAGGGGCGGGGTTATAGGACTACATGGCATGAGACAACTAGTCCTCTAGTGATAATCTCCTGCTGATAAAACACTGATTTTATTGAAGCTAAGTGTATTAAATGATACATAACTGGTATCAGGGCCTCCACATGATGCTGCTTTCAGAGTAAATCACAAAAGCCTGGTAACAGATTCCCTTTAAAGTGACATTTTGATTTGGCGCACAAACAAAGTGAAGCAGTGACCTATATCAGCTATGCTGTATATTATGCCTTTTTTATATTCTGGCACAATGATGTTTTTTCTCATGAAGTCTTAGGGAAACACATGATGCATTGGGGCTTGTACAGACGACCGTATTTTCGGTCTGAGTGCAAGCTGACAAACATCGGAGCATATTCGGACCAATGTTATTCTATACGGCCGTGCACAAGTCTGAGGGAGTGTAAATCGCATCACACTCAGCCATGCAAGTCAATTAGTCCGTGGAAAAAATCAGATGACAACCGAGTGCAGTCCAATTTGCACAGACTGACGGAACAGTGGTAATGGAGATTTTTATTCCATCTTCTCCTCGTCTGAGAAAATTGGATCACACTGTGCTCACAGTCTGATCAGAGTCCAATATCAGTTTGATTAGCAAAATTGGACCGATTTTCTCACATGAGAAAAAATATTGTCATCTTACCATAGCCTACCGTCTCCTAGAAGCAATTATTGTAGAGCAAATTATTGTGAGGCACGGAGGCTCCATATGTCTGTGAACGATGGTCCTGTATGATGAGTTACCATACCAAATCTATCTACCGTATCTGACTTTTGGAAACTGGGCAAATCTAAGGTCCCAATGTACTATGTCACAAGGAGCATGGATTGCCGCCTTATATTGTACCATGACACTTTCAGATTTGTAATACAAATTGAGTTTTTACCATTTCATTGGGTGCAGTGAAGCCAAAATGCTGCTCATTTCAGATATGTGATGTGTGATGTATATACACAGTCTGAATCAGACAATAAATGACGATTCTAGTGGTAATGTGGAAATACTGATGACATATTTCATGTATATAGCAATGTTAGGAGGCAGGGTACAGTTTATTATGTCTATTTTTTGTATTTATTATACTGTGGACGAAGCTTAAATGTCTGTTTAATATAGATTAGATAATTCAGGACATGATTAGGCAATTACAGTGAGGCATAGTAAGGTGTGATTTGCAGAATGAATATAGGATGTGAAAAGCAGGGGAATTAGAACCAACGAGAGGGCAATTCAACAAAGAAAGGATAATCCAGGAGAAAAGTGGAGCAGGCTACAGAGGAGGTTGGAGGAAAGACCCAGGTAAATAGGCACAAGTTAAGGAAAGGATAAAGGGGACAAAGGTGAACCTGTGGAAAGCAAAGAAAATACACACACAATAAAAGTGAAGAAAAGGAACTGTAGCAAGTGAGCATTGCACAAGGGCGAAGTGGGCACATTTCATTTGGTGTTTCCAGTAACCCCACTACGTGTCCGCTGTAGACCACAGCGTTACCAAATGTAGAAATGGTCTCATTACACAACAGCTTCCTTATCTGACCTTACAGTATTAATGTCACCCAACACTGAATGAATAATAGACACTTTCTTTTTTTGTTGTGTATTTTAACAGGAAACCAATGTTTTTTATTTGTCAGGTATTTTAACAGGAAACCAAATGAAAAGTGCAACAAAAGTTTTATTTTTGTTCAGTAGATAACTTAGAACATGACAGATAAAATAAAAAAGTTAAGTATACTTAGTAGAAAAGCTGCCATTAGGATTTTTTGGTCATCTGGACATTATTGGAGGCAAGAAACCTTTGACAGAGTTGTAATAACAGAATAAAGCCACATCTGAACGCTCTTTGTTACCACCTCTTTTCTCTGGGTCATAGAAGGAGGTCCATGGCAGAGACCACTCTACATGTCATCTCTGTTATATTTCTGATGGGATTTTCTTTTAAGGGAAATATTTGTTAATGAGTTCCGTATAGTATGGAACAAGATAGACTATATCCATCAGGACTAGATCCATGCTAGTAAAAAGTGGTTGCTAAAGTTTAGTTTCCTGCTAATGTGTAGTTGACGTAACAGAAGTTTTGATCAGCAGAAATCTGGTTCTTAAAACCCTCACTGGTCGCATTAGTGAAGGAGCAGAAGTGTTCAAGGTTTTTTTTCCCACTTTCAGGAAAGTGGATCCGAAATGCTGGAAAATACCTAAAATAACAAACTCACACTCCCTGGATCCAGCGATGACTGCTCCAGTCTCACTGTATTGGATGCAACAGTAACGCCATATCAACAGCACACCTCACTGCTGACCACTGCAACTAATCACTGAGCTCAGCAGCTGTGCTGATGTAGTCAGTGTGAGCTGCTGAGCTCAGTCATTGACTACAGTGATGATGAGATGTCACCGCTACAGCCAAAACACTGAGAACTGAACATGAGCAGAAAGTTGTCACTGATACGCAGAGGGTGAGAACCTGTTGTGTTTGTAATTGTAGGAATTTTAAAACATTTAACGTCAACTTTCCCAAAAGTGGAAAACCCCTTTAATTATGTGCCCCTTTGGATGTGATGTACAAAGCTCTCCGAGCAGAGTTTGAGTCTGCACACCTCTCACCCTACCTCTCCAAAGAACACCAAGCAGACCAGATCATAGCTGAAGAGACTGAGTACTTATGTCCCTTCATTTCAGAAACTGGTGGAGGTTTCAAGACCCGGAGAAATGAGTGTGGAAACTGTTGACAGGACCACCTGACTACCAATAATGTCTTCTTATGTGGCAGAGGGGCATTGTGTATCAGAACCTGAGTGTGACTGCTAGCTCTGTCCTTAGACATTTTATACAAAAAATGCATTTTCTAAGAATTGTTACTGTCTTACTTTATTTCATGATATAAAAATCTTGATGACAGCTTTCCCCACATGTTATTTAAGGTGGAATGATAATAAAATGTGCTCTGTATGCTGGCATATGAAACAAGCTGGAAGATAACAGGCATATGTGTCTTTTTAATAAACATGCAAAATATAAAAATGAGGACAAAAAAGATTTACTACTCCACACACAGTTTCACAGCAAGGAATAACACGGTGTAGCATGCTCAAAAGAAGCGGATTGACTTCTTATTTGTACTTCTTTATAAATATTACATATGATACAAGTCTACAAAACCTTTTCTGTATTTATTATTTAGGCAACGTTCACATGATCAGTATTTGGTCAGTATTTTACATCAGTATTTGTAGCCAAAACCAAGAGTGGAACAATCAGAGGAAAAATAGAATAGAAACACATCACCACTTTTGCATTTTTACCCAACTCCTGGTTTTGGCTTATAAAATACTGATGTAAAATACTGACCAAATACTGGCTGTGGTCTTAGAGTAAGTGTATGCAAGTGAAAGTACTCATTGTGTACTAGAGTTGCCAGGCCATTTCAACCCTCAATCATTCCACCTTATTAAGAAATGCATTAGTAATAGATTAAGATCATTTGAAAGTAAAAGATTCTTACCCGACTTCCCTTCTCACCAGGTGATCCCTGCAAAGACAAGCATTTAGATTTTCATTTATATACACAATTGAGCCACATTTGGGGCCACAAATGTTTGGTTATCCCTCAATTAAAAATATATAATCATTCATAAAACAGTACTACACTTTTTGCACAATTACTAGGCAATTTGTATTTTTGATGATTAATTTTATTACTAAACAACTATAGAGCTGACAGTCAGACAGTAGGTTTGGCAGTTGATTTTGAGTCCATCTTCGACCCGAAAAGATTCAAACAACTTATTTTTAACAAGACCAGTCCAAAAGAGTACCTCACCTCCACCTCTGTGTTCATTACTGTTCCAACCACGGGGCCATTCATCTGGTTCGTCAAGAGTCACTCTCATCTAATCAATCCATAAAACCTTTAAAAAATCTGTCTTCAGATATTTATTCGCCCTGTCTTGATGTTTCCACTTCTGTGTCTTGTTCAGCTGTGGTCTGGTTTCAACCTTCCTAACATTGGCCATGTATCTGAGCTCTGGAGTATAATGGAATCCTGGTCACTTCACATTTGATTCTTCTCAGATCTTCGGCAGTTAATATTCATCTTTTTTTCTTAACACTTTTTTTGCAACTCTGTTGACACTTGCAACAAAACTTTTGATAGCTCTGTGATCGTGCCCCAATATTTTTGAAATTTTAAGAGTGCTGTATTCCTCTGGAATTTTTTAGTTTTCAGAGTCGTTTTTCTTTCTGACTCATTTTGCCAGAGGAAAACAACCTGCGTAATAATTCTGAACTCCTTGGTAAAGGGTATTGTATCCTTAGGCTTCACCCTCCCTCATTACACAATAATACATCACCTGATCTGCTTCATTTAATAAGCATTCACGTTTATACAGCTTGAAATAAAAAAAAAACCTGCATAAAAATGTGGATATGATGAAAATACTCACTTGTCTAATATTTGTTCACGCAATGTATGCTCTTCTACTTACAAGTTTGAAACATGACATTGAATCTGTTGGATATCACTCTTATGGATTAAGCTATAATTCTATATGTTTATGGTACAAAAAATGGAGTTGGACATTGATGACCTAGATAATAATCTGATCAGAGTAGCTTCAGCTATTATACAGTGTAGAGAGCAGGAGCTTTTCTGCCCTATCTGTGTCTACATCTAGCCGAAAGATTTCATAATGGTAGCTTGGTGGGGACGATGCTGGGTTTCAGACCCCCACAATCTTACATTGATGACATTTCTTAAGGAAGGATCATACATACAAATATAGTGGACAATCCCTTAGAAGAGTGGTTTGTTAAAAGAAATGACGCCGTGTAAGTAATAAAATATGACACAGTATTTCAGCAAGTAGCTGACACTAGGTTGCTTATGACCAGGTTCATATACTGTGGATAAAAATGGGCCCCAAAACATAGTCCACACATATATATATAATCCTACTAGTATACGTACAGGTGGCCCCACTGGTCCAGTTGGTCCTACAACACCAGGATCTCCTTTATTGCCCTGTAAAACCAATTTATGAAATATAATATAGCATTATCAAAATAATATATAATCAGAAAATCAAATAAATACACATCACTTCTTAATCTTTTTTTTTATACAGGCTTAGACTCTTCTAGAACTCTTGAGTCTATGTACTTAGATGTGGAGATGAGTCATTTAGGTTAGCAACATCAGTTTCATGTTGCCACTGCATTGCAGAAGGCCGTTGCGAGTGGAGAAATTCCACCCATGTTCAAAATAAGTGTCTTCGTTAAAACAATTAGATGATCCACCCTTGTTACTGATGTACTTTGCATTAAAAAAAATTCCTTGGTTCTGTCACTTATTGAGGTGGTGAGGAGGATTTCTTCTCATGTAGCGGGTGTTATGATAGGGCTAGCGAAACGCACCTAATGGAAGTATATATTTTATTAGGATAGATGCGTTCACAGCCCAGGGTCCACCGTGCAGGAGAACCTGCTGCTAGTAAATAGCGGAAATAATAGCAGTGTTAGCTAACTCTGTTACTTCACAGAGCAGCCGTGAACTCAAAGCGCTGCACCCTGTTAGACTCCACAGAGGCACAGGCTAACTGTCTAAACAAGAGCAGTCAGTGGTCTTGCACGCACACGAAACTCCTCGCCGGAGGTGCCAGCATTCTAGGGGCTTATTTCGGCCAGGTCCCTGAACACACAAGCATACGAACTCTTCGTCGGAGGTGCCAGCATTCTAGGGGCTTATTTCCGCCAGGTCCCTGAAAACACAAGCATACGAACTCCTCGTCGGAGGTGCCAGCATTCTAGGGGCTTATTTCAGCCGGGTCCCTGAACACACACATACAAGACCACACTGGCGCAAAGTACATAAATGAAAGCAATACTAGCGCATGGCCGGGCGGCAACGCGAGCCTTATATAGCTGCAGCAAGTAAAAGACCTTACTAGAAGGACCAATGAGAGGCTGCCATACCTGAGCATGTGACCCTAAATCTCCACTGAGAGATATTGCCCTGGGCATGCTCAGTGTGTGCCAAGCAGGACTTAGTCCTAGAACCTACAGGACCTTCCTGAAAGGACCAATGGACTTAGCTGCAGTATCTGACCATGTGACCCTCAATCTCCACTGAGAGATCTTACTCAGGGCATGCTCAGAACGAGAAGAGCAGGACTTAGTCCCAGAAGCGTCTGCTCGCCGCTGCCCAGCACTGACTTCAATGGCAGAAGCAGGAAAAGCAGCAGTAACTCTTTGTACAGAGTGGGACTGAGCAAGGCACTGGGACCGACGTCTCTGCTGAGCAGGCTCCACTGTGGCAGGAGAAGAATGGGAGACCGCAGCGGAGATGGCCCGAGATTCCCCCTGTGCAGAGGCGGGAACTCGACCCCTAACAGTGGGTTTTTCTGATGCTGGAGAGTGGCGCCATGGGAGTAGATTGTGTTACCCTAAACAAATGATCTCGATATCAATTCCAGGAAGGATCAGCCGGCAGCAGCAGTCTATGAATTACACAGGGATCTGAGTTGTTGTGCAACAACTAGAGGTTAGTCGCATAACTCACCCACCTACGTCTCTTTAATCTCAGGTGATCCGGGCATTTTTTTGTGTTTTTCCATGTACTTAGATGGTAACATCTAAACAAATCAATTTTTTTTTAATTTTGTTTCTCTGTTGCAAGTATATTAGCGATCAAAGTATCTGGCATCTAATAAGTTAATTCTTGCTGAATTCAAATAAGTGTTGTCATGGGGTTACTGCAACAGTGTGGAGCCAGAAGACCACAGCATCTACGGTAATTGCTCCTACTCCAGTGCTGAGAAGCACTTCTCCTTCATTTTAAATCTGTTTATTCCTTTTGGTAGAACAGGGGGTAATCGGCCATGTTGGAAATCCCTGTGGTCACAGCAGAGCTCGGTTAGCCACTCCTTTCCCCTCTATAATCTGGGCTCTGTTACAAATACTTGTCAGAGTTAGCATTTGCTGCATGACTAATGGAGGGAGAGGCGTTCATATGAGAATACAGTTGAAGGAGTTATCAGTGACTGTTGCTTGGTTTGTATGTGTGGGAATTCCCTATCTTCTATTGTGGTTTATACCTCCACTCCCCAATGCATTCTTCTGTTATATGTGAGTGAATATTTTGTATGCCTGGAGTTTTGTGTTTGTGTTGCCTTGTTTGTCGGGTTGCTGTACTACAGTGCATAGTAGTGCCCCTCTTCCCTGGGTGGGGAAAGAGAACAGATGAAGAACTAATTCAGGAGATAAGGCAAGGGTGGAGGCCCCGGCATCTTCGCCATCTGAAGTATCCCTAGTGTTAGGGACAGGGAAGTGTTATGATCTGGTGGCCTAAGAGCAGCATGAGACATACTCTGGAGAAGGTGGTACCTGTACTAACTGCAGACCCTGAACTTAACACCGCAACTAGAAGTAGCCGTGGAATGTACCTATCACTCCCTAGACATCTCGACACAGCCGGAGGACTAATTACCCCTAGAGATAGAAAAGGGAAAACTATCTTGCCTCAGAGAAAATTCCCAAAGGATAGACAGCCCCCCACAAATATTGACTGTGAGAGGAGAGGGAAAAAACATACACAGACTGAAATCAGAATTTAGCAAAGCAGGCCACTTCTAGCTAAATAGAAAGGATAGGACAGAGTACTATGCGGTTAGTATTAAAACACTAGAAAATATCCACCACAGAAAATACAAAATCTCCACAGCTAACTAAAGATATGGAGGATATATCTGCATCTCCAGAGATACCAGCTTGGCTAAACAAATCCTTATACAGACCAAGCTGAACAAGACAAAAACATGAAAAAGAACTGAACAATAAGGCCACAGCATGTGGACAGCAAAAATCAAGGCCAGAACTTATCTTTGTTGAAATGAACAGCAAAGCAGGAGAGAGCAGGAAGGGATGTGAATCCTCCAGGAACAATGGACAACTGGCACTGACTAAAGGGTCAAGCAAGGCTAAATAGCCCAGTCAGGATTGCAAAAACTTGACACACCTGATGAATGCTGCGATCCAGAGACAGCAGCACTACCACTTATAACCACCGGAGGGAGCCCAAGAGCAGAATTCACAACAGTACCCCCCCTTGAGGAGGGGTCACCGAACCCTCACCAGAGCCCCCAGGCCGATCCGGACGAGCCAAATGAAAGGCATGAACCAAATCCTCAGCATGAACATCGGAGGCAACAACCCAAGAATTATCCTCCTGGCCATAACCCTTCCATTTGACAAGATACTGAAGCTTCCGCCTCGAAAAACGAGAATCCAAAATCTTCTCATCCACATACTCCAACTCCCCATCAATCAATACCGGGGCAGGAGGATCAACAGAGGGAACAACGGGCACCACATATTTCCGCAACAAAGATCTATGAAAAACATTATGGATGGAAAAAGGGGCTGGAAGGGCCAAACGAAAAGACACTGGATTGATAATCTCAGAAATCCTATAAGGGCCAATAAACCGAGGCTTAAACTTAGGGGAAGAAACCTTCATAGGAACATGACGGGAAGACAACCAGACCAAATCCCCAACCCGAAGCCGGGAACCAACACACCGACGACGGTTAGCAAAATGCTGAGCCCCCTCCTGAGACAACACCAAATTGTCAACAACATGAGCCCAAATCTGCTGCAACCTGTCAACCACAGAGTCCACCCCAGGTCAATCAGAAGGCTCAACCTGCCCCGAAGAAAAACGAGGATGAAAACCAGAGTTACAAAAGAAGGGTGAAACCAAGGTAGCAGAACTAGCCCGATTATTAAGGGCAAACTCGGCCAATGGCAAGAAAGCCACCCAATCATCCTGATCAGCAGACACAAAGCATCTCAAATAAGTTTCCAAAGTCTGATTAGTTCGCTCGGTTTGGCCATTTGTCTGAGGATGAAATGCGGAAGAAAAAGACAAATCAATGCACAGCCTAGCACAAAAGGCCCGCCAAAACCTAGAAACAAACTGGGATCCTCTATCGGACACAATATTCTCCGGAATGCCATGCAAACGAACCACATGCTGAATAAACAACGGAACCAAATCAGAAGAGGAAGGCAACTTAGGCAAAGGTACCAAATGAACCATCTTAGAAAACCGGTCACAAACCACCCAGATAACCGACATCCTCTGGGAAACCGGAAGATCCGAAATAAAATCCATAGGAATATGCGTCCAAGGCCCCTCAGGGACCGGCAAAGGCAAAAGCAACCCACTAGTGCGGGAACAGCAAGGCTTGGCCCGCGCACAAGTCCCACAGGACTGCACAAAAGAACGCACATCCCGTGACAAAGAAGGCCACCAAAAGGACCTACCAACCAAATCTCTGGTGCCAAAAATCCCAGGATGACCAGCCAACACAGAACAATGAACCTCCGAAATCACTTTACTAGTCCATCTGTCAGGAACAAACAGTTTCCCCACTGGACAGCGGTCAGGTTTATCAGCCTGAAATTCCTGAAGAACCCGTCGTAAATCAGGGGAGATGGCAGAAAGAATCATCCCTTCCTTCAGAATGCCGACCGGCTCAAGGACCCCATGAGAATCAGGCAAAAAGCTCCTAGAGAGGGCATCAGCCTTAACATTCTTAGAACCCGGAAGATACGAGACCACAAAATCAAAACGGGAGAAAAAGAGGGACCATCGGGCCTGTCTAGGATTCAGCCGTTTGGCAGACTCGAGGTAAATCAGATTCTTATGATCGGTCAAGACCACAATACGGTGCTTGGCCCCCTCAAGCCAATGTCGCCACTCCTCAAATGCCCACTTTATAGCCAACAACTCACGATTGCCGACATCATAATTGCGTTCCGCAGGCGAAAACTTTCGAGAAAAGAAGGCACACGGTTTCATCAAGGAACCATCAGAATTCCTCTGAGACAAAACGGCCCCTGCCCCAATCTCAGAAGCGTCAACCTCAACCTGAAAAGGAAGAGAAACATCCGGCTGACGCAACACAGGGGCAGAAGTAAATTGGCGTTTAAGCTCCTGAAAGGCAGAAACAGCCACAGAGGACCAATTCGTCACATCGTAAACAAATCCAAAAAATAGCAGGAGAGAGCAGGAAGGGATGTGAATCCTCCAGGAACAATGGACAACTGGCACTGACTAAAGGGTCAAGCAAGGCTAAATAGCCCAGTCAGGATTGCAAAAACTTGACACACCTGATGAATGCTGCGATCCAGAGACAGCAGCACTACCACTTATAACCACCGGAGGGAGCCTAAGAGCAGAATTCACAACAGGGAAGGAGCTGACAGCTGTGCTGTGAGGTGTTATCACATAGTTTTCACTGGGGGCTTGTATTTCTTCCCCATATGATGTTGACCAATCATAAACAAGCAGCAACACTCAGAGGAAAGAAGGACATGCCCTCACCATAGCTTAGGGTAGGCTATGCCTGTGAGAGGCATTTCATGGCAGACAGCTCTTCTCTCACTTCTGAGTTGTTACAAGTTGCTAGGAGTACTATATTATGTTACAAATTATGGTAGGAACGTGCATTTTTCTGAGTGTTGCTGCCTGGTAAATGATTGGTCAACGTCATACGGGGGAAGAAGTACATGCTTCTAGTGAAAACTCTGATAACACCCACTTGGACTTAACAATAATTATCTTATTACGTGCCAAGTACTTTGATTGCTAATATCCCTGCAACGGAGAGGCTAAATAAAAAAAAAAAAAAAAAGGTTTTATTCCACTCTGTAGCTACTGTTACATTGTGTCTAGTTAAACATGAAAAATTTGTTGAAAGGTGCTCTTTAAGAAGATACATACTTCACATTGCACAGGCTAAGTTAAGGTAACCTTTTCGAGATCTGTAATAATCATATTAATTATGGCATGCTGTAGTTACTAAGACAAGCTAAACCATGTAATATGGGAGTTACACTAAAATGGTTTATATGGAAATGGGAAATTTAATCTATAACAGACATTAACCACTGGTGACTTCAGCTCCGACAATGTCTGAACAGTTTTATATTAAGTTTATGGTGCTAATTGTGAATATATCTTTGTTTTTTCCAGATTGGCTCTAGTTTCTGAGATATTTAATAGTTAATTAAATAATTACAGTAGAATTCCGGCTGCAAAAAGTCGCATTATAGCATTGTAAGAGTACAAAATTGAAATCCAGAATAATTACCGGTATATGTGTTACTTCATTACCTAAGACACTATTAAAGAGTCAAAAGACCAAAAGCTATTGCATTTGCTATCACACACAAGTCGGGCTAGGGGAATACATTATTTCCATGCATGAATTATCTCAAAAACTAGAACCGATTCAGCAAAAGTAATGGGATTTTTTTAATTCAGCACCCTGAAAATACCCTAAATCCATTTAATCAACCTTTGCACCTGAAAAAGAATTTTTTTTGTGGACCTGTGTAATGTATAGAAATGAGGGCTGAAAATACGGATTCCAACACTAAGTATTGTATAAACTCACTATCCTGCAGTAAGCCCGCAAATGGCACATTCTCTGTATGCTACTGTAGCCTAGAGAGGTCGACTGTACTTTTTTTCTGAACTTTGGAGTCCAGAGGATGCATGAAAATACAGGTTATGGAACATTTGTAGACTTATGGCAGCGAAGTAAAAAAGTAAAATGTTCAAAGTAGGAAGAATTTTTTCCAACGCAACGCTTGCTACACTCTAAAGTCCTCTGGTTTGTAGTTATTAACCTAAAAATATGAATATTTTACCCTCTCTCCTTTTGGTCCTGCTGGTCCTGGAACACCAATTGGTCCGGGGGTCCCCTATTACATAAAGAGAAATGGTTTGTTATCGTGTTGACAATATTTAAGTCTTAGTAGTTGGGAAACAGGCGAGAAGAAGCAAGGTCCATTGGGCAGGCAATTGAGTTATCGTTGGCTAGTTACAATTTTCAGCACTGAGTCTAAGAGACTTTTTAACATCTTAGAGAAAAACTAGACAAGACCTGAACATCTATCATAAATAAGCAATGATCTTTAGCTCCAAATACTAAAAAATGTCATCCTAACTCAAAGCTGAAAATGGTAACTGGATAGATATATTGGTTTAGTCACATATTTAAGCACTGTAATTGATACATATTGAAACGGATTATTAAAAAAGGAAAGGGGCTTGCATCATTTCAAGAAGGTAGCTTAGCATGCAATTTGAAAATCACCATGCTGCAGAAATGGATGCATTTTATAGATCAAAAGGTGAGGCGTCATAGTTTGATTTTTACATCCTACAATGATTCCCCTCATACTAAAAACACGTGTGATAGTAACCAATCCATGGTCAGCTCTTCAGTATGTAATTATTATTGTCATATTGTACTTAATTTCAACACAACAGACTTCTCATGTCCTCAACACCGGAACCTTAGGTAACACAGCAACAGTTTCACCACATTAGAAATATTAATCATGAAATTTCAGACAACTTGGCTGAATCATTAAAAAAAAACATTGAATTGTTTGTTGGGAACACAGCACCATGTCAATTTTGTAAAATCAAAAATTGTGGGCTAAGAGCCCTAAAAACAAAAATTTATACTATTGTTGTCACTAACGGATTTACAAAGTAGATGCCACCTAGAAGACACAATATCGTTGCTGTAACTTTATTGCCTTTATGTACTTCAGATTTTCCATCGGAAATTTAGTTTCTCTTGTGTTTGCAAAATTCAAACTGAGATAAAAAATTAAAAAGATTAATGATTACATGGATCCATGGCCACTAAAGAAGATCTAATTTAGTAAAAGAAGATATCATTTTAATCCCTAAGGTAGGATGTATGGACTGGGACATACATTTTTGTCTTAATTTATGTCACTTTTATGGCGTAAATTGCCCAACAGATACAGATCCAGGTCCCTTCTGCTGAATTCTAACTAATTAAAAAAAAAAACCACAGTGGCTCAGTGGTTGTTAGCACTGCAGCCTTGCAGCGCTGGAGTCCTGGGATCTAATCCCACCTTGGACAACATCTGCAAGCAGTTTGTATGTTCTCTCCGTGTTTGCGTGGGTTTCCTTTGGGTTCTCTGGTTTCCTCCCACATTCCAAAGATAGGGAATCTAGATTGTGAGCCCCATCGGGGACAGCGATGATAATGTGTGCAACCTGTAAAGCGCTGCGGAATATGTTAGCGCTATATACAAATAAAGATTATTATTATTAAGACAGAGTTTTTAAATTTTGTAAATCTAAATCTTAAGTTCATGGTGATGTAGTTATACAACTGTGCTTTAAAATTAAATACATTTTAGCAAATGTCTATTATAGGATTGTTTATGTGTGACTTAAAATGCTAAGTTAATGATATCATCTACAATGATGCATTTAAATATTTTATAGTACTGGAAAATCTGAGTGCAAACCGAGCTGATCCATTATAGATACTGTGGTGGACAGATACTTTTGGTGCTGCTTACCAAGTGAAAAATATCAGCAAGTAGCTGGGTAATATCCAAAAGCAATTCCAAGCATTTTGACAGCACTACTAGACATTAGGTTTCTGCCAGACTCTGCTAAATGTAGAAGGAATTCTCAATAAGAATTTATAGTCAGGTTTAAATTGCAAAAAATGTCTTCTCCGGCACAATATATGCATCTTAGATTGTACTTTTGGTTATCAATATTGTTTTATGTCTGGCAAAACAGAATCAAATGGTATGCATGTTTCATTACTTTAAAGAGGTTGAACCAAGTTTGGAAGCTATCCCCATCCAAATGTTAGCGTGCTGGAGGTCCAAAAACTGAGATTCCCACTGATCCCGAGAATCGGGGCTTTGAAAAGCGAGGTGGTTGATCATGCTGAAGACCAGCCGAACATTGTGTTCAGATATCTCTCTCCGGACATCCCATTAAGAATGAATGGAGAGGCGGTTCACATGATTGACAACAGCTCCTTTGGGGTTCTTTAGATCCCCACTTCTCAAAAACAGTTGGGGTCCCAGCAGTCTTACTCCCAGTGATCAGGAAGTTACCCCTTATCCAAAGGATAGGGGATAACTTAAAAACTTGAGACAACTCCTTCAAACACAATGTTCTATAGAATTTAAGGAGACAACTTGAACCCTATCATAAAAATGCAATGTAAATAAGACTGAGTTTTAATGCTGCTTGTAGGTTGGGGGGAGCCATATGATAGTGAAGAGGCTGCAGTTAAGAGCAGATGGGGCAAGGCAAGGTATAAGGAGAAGTAGGTAGGAAGGTTAGTTCAATGGAGTTAGGACTCACCGGTGGACCAATTCTGCCGTCTAAACCTGAGGCACCCTGGACAGCAGGGCAGAATGTAAATGCACATGGAATGGACAGGAGAATGGAAGGGGGGGGACAATGAGGGAGGGGAAAGTGAGTGAAGCAGCTAAAAACATACATACACTTATATTCCCTTACAATCAAGGACAACAAAGGATTCAAGTTAAAAGTGATGTGTGTAGTTACAGCACATAGACATTAGGTATGGTCACATTTTCAATAATTAGATAAGGACAAGTATGGAAATCTAAGCATATGATATTTTCAAGGTTTTTAGGATTGAGCTGTGTGAAATGTAGAAGACTTTGTATTTTTTTGTTAATGTAAAACTTTGGGTGTATGTCAAACATAATAAGATAGACCTGTTACAGTAATTGACCATACTAAACTCTATAAGTCCTTAAAAAGGTTGTGCGAGACTAAAGAATTAATGAGCTTTCTGTGAATGGGAGATGAACAGCAGTATTCACACTAAACAATATACAGGTGGTCTGCTATGTTTTTCTCTGTATATTGCTTATGTCTGACCACTGCCGTAGCAGATTTCAGCAGATCAATGGTAACAGGAGTCAGTCCCCCACTTATCTCATATTGATGACCAATCCTGCAGAAAGGTCACGATTTATTTAGTACCGCATGACCCCTTTCACACTACTTGCAGTTAAAAAATGGCTGCACGCTCATGAACTGAAAAAGAGAAGTTGCTAAGATGATACTCTCTTCTCGGACATCATTCAGTTATTGCCGAAGCAGACCCACACAGACTTTCTGCGCTGCCCACCCACTCTCTTGACTCTAGTTGTAATGCATTGCTCTGTTTCATAGTATTCCCTCCTGCATTTGTACCAGAAAACAAAGGAAAGTATCTGAAAAGAGCAAAGTGCTGTTAATGTTACCAGCAGTATGAGTGGGGGGCAGGAAGTGATGTTACAGAAGGGGGGGCTTTGATTTGGTAAAATTCATTCATTTTGGTATTACCTGTAGTGTTAAGGACTTATACAATTCAGAAAAAGGAGGAGGGGGAGGGGGAAGGGTTGAAGCTTGACAGCCGAGACATACATCTGAGAGCCGTTGCAAGTAAATGTAACTGGTGGGTGCCGTACCTGCTGGTGATTTTCAGCTGAAGTAGAAGAGAGGAGAAATGGGAATATCCAGCACGTCCATCAGTGTAAGTAAAATAACCAAAATTTATTAGAACATTTTAAAAAACAATTTAAAAAAAAGAGAGAAGAACCCTCTTTGCCTGATGCGTTTCTGGCGCGCCACAGCGCCCTTAGTCATAGGAACTAATACAACATGGATAAACAGGTTTATATGTGACAGGGAACCAATCACAGACATAGCAATCAATTACATTGGAAAAGGCTGCAGCTAGACTCGACTCACATAACAGAACTTTATCTTATTTTTCTCCAAATATATTGAAAATACATGAATATATGTTTTAAATATCGACAAAATCTGTTTGTCAATTCAATATATATAAAAAAGATCATTTTTGTAATTCATACCGTGTGGATATTTGGTGTCTAAAGTTAGAATCCAAAAGGCTTCCCGCAGAGCTAATTGCTTCCTCCAATCTCCACCTCTAGGTGACTGACTAACCCTTTCAATACCAAAAAAAGAAAAATCTGATAGATCGCCTTTGTGCACAGAAATAAAATGTTTAGTAGCCCCAGAATAACCTAAATTATTGTTTTTTATATTTGCTATATGTTCCGAAATTCTTTTTTTAATTTTCCTTATGGTATAACCTACAGTGGTGTTCAAAAGTCCTGCATAGGCGTGAAGAAAACTATATGTTTCATACTTCTGCATCTCTACAGTGAAACTGGTGGAACATATATGTTTTTGTAATCCCTCATTGTATGCCATACTCATTTTTGAATGTCCCAAGTATATAAATTGTTATGGTATGCGCATTTTTGATTATTTTTTTTTACAGCATAACCATACCTACACCAGTACAGTGTGTAGAATGGTGAACAGGTTTCTAAGTTCATTAACTTCCAATGCAAGTTCACACAGACTTAAATTTTACTTTTTAAGATTTATTATTTTTTATTTAATTCAGAGTCCTGAAAAGGGCCTCTTGAGTGCATCTTTAGCTTCTAATACTTTATTGGCCAGCCTTTGCTCTTGAGCACCAGCTTGCATCTCTGTGGCATTGAGTGAACAAGCTTCTGCAGATGTTCACGAGTGATGATGTGGTTCCAGGCCTGTATCAGAGCCTCAATCAACTCACTCTTGGTCCTTGGCTGTTTTCTAGATATCTCTAATGATACCTTGTGCCACAAATTTTCAATTGGATTGAGGTCTGGGGACTGAGCTGGCCAGTCAATAGTAGCCACCTTGTTCTTCCAACACCATTGGCTGCCATACAGCCCCAGACCATTACTTTCATTACATGTTTCACAGAGAAGCTCAAACACTCTGGCTTGTACTCTTCATGTGGGAACCTTCTCACATAAGACTTGCCATCATTTCCTAAAAAATGCAAAAAGTGCTTTCATCACTAATTAGCACTTTTTCCCACTCCTCCTTCCTCCATTTTAAATATTTCAATGCCCACAATTTTCTCCTTTGTCTTTGTATGGCTGTCATCAATGGCTTCTTTCGGGCCTTGCACCCTTTCAATCCTGCTTCCAAACATCTCTTCCTAACAGTTGATGTTGCTTCCTCAATATTGCACTCTTCTTGCCATTCTCGCAGAAGCTGAGGAGAGGTGAGCTTTCGATTGGCAAGGGATGTTCTTATCAGTACTCTATCCTCCCTTTTAGTTGACTTTCTGGGCCGACCAGATCTGGGCCTGTCCTGGGTAATTCCAAGCTGCTTATGTTTCTGCAACATTCTTACGACTATGCTCTGATTACAGCCGACCTTCCTTGCGATCTGGGGGCCAGTATAACCCTCTTCATGTAGCACCACAACTCGCACACGATCCTCCGCTGACAAAAATCTGAAGGCTCCCATCATAAAACTCTACAGTATGATTCACTAGATAGACCAACAGATAAAACAAACAAACAAACAAAGCAGCAGATGTGATGCAATGTAATGCAATGTGATTGTCTGCCATATCCAGGTTATGATTGGTCACAAGAACCTCATCTGTGATTGGCTAATTTTGGATCTGAAGCTGTACAATATATAGTTGTGCTTTCAATTCCCATATTGTTGCAATAATTTCAGGCAAAACTTCAATAGCTAAAAATATTACAGGGAGAGAATGCAAAATTGTATTCTGAACAAAACCATATATAATATGTCATATTAGCATCGAAGATATTCGACAGAAAACGTTTAAAACTTGAAAAATCAATTTATCCTATGCCTATGCAGGACTTTTGAACACCACTGTATATAGCAAATATTGCAAGCTTTACATTTTATGCAGTATATAACATGATCAGAGTCACAATTGATAAATGATTTTATATTATAAGTAACATTGTGATTCGAGGAAAAAGAAGTTCTTTTGTTGTCTGCAAATTGGCAGACATTGCATCTATTACCAGACATTTAAAGAAACCCTTCACTGATAGCCATGACGTGGGAGTTTTTTTCGGGCGCACCATACTGGGAGATAAAACATTCCCCAGTGTGCAACCTCTTTTAGCCACTACCCTGCATCCGTTTTGAAGAATTGTACATAAAGATCTATCTTGATTGACTACAGGAAGATATTTGAGAATGATCTGTCTGATTTTGTTATACTGACTGCTGTAAGCGGTAGAAAAGGTGATCTGCGTTTCAGGAGCAGCACTTGCATTCTCATTTTCAGAATACAGTAAATTGGCACGTGAAATTTTGGAAACTTGTCTGAATGCATGCTTTATGTTAGATTGTTTATATCCTCTATCAAGTAATCTGTCAGAAATAATGCAACTTTCCTTATGGAAATTTTCTTCATTGGAGCAAATTCTTCTCGCTCTAGTGAGCTCACCCCTAGGAATGGCATGAATAGTGTGAGGAGGGTGTGCGCTTGAAGACATTAGGATCGTATTACCAGAATTGTCTTTTCTATAGAGTGAGGTGTTAACCCTCTGTGTTGTGTTACTGCCTGTAAGGAGTACATCCAAGAATGAAAATTCATCCAATGGAATGCCGCTGGTGAAACGCAGATTGCACTGATTGTCATTCAGGTAGGACATAAAGTCAGAAAATTTAGTCGCTTCCCCCTGCCAGATTAGCAAAATTTCATCCACAAATCTCCCATACCAATTAAGGTATGGGAGAAATGGATTGTCATCTGTAAATATGTAAATTTCTTCCCACCATGCCATAAATAAAACTGCTAAAGATGGAGAGAACTTAGACCCCATAGGAGCACCCATGGTCTGAATCTAGTACTCATTTTGGAACATAAAGAAATTGCTTACAGCAGTCAGTATAACAAAATCAGACAGATCATTCTCAAATATCTTCCTGTAGTCAATCAAGATAGATCTTTATGTACAATTCTTCAAAACGGATGCAGGGTAGTGGCTAAAAGAGGTTGCACACTGGGGAATGTTTTATCTCTCAGTATGGTGCGCCTGAAAAAAACTCCCACATCATGGCTATCAGTGAAGGGTTTCTTTAAATGTTCTGGTAATAGATGCAATGTCTGCCAATTTGCAGACAACAAAAGAACTTCTTTTTCCTCGAATCACAATGTTACTTATAATATAAAATCATTTATCAATTGTGACTCTGATCACGTTATATACTGCATAAAATGTAAAGCTTGCAATATTTGCTATATAGGTTATACCACAAGGAAAATTAAAAAAAGAATTTCGGAGCATATAGCAAATATAAAAAACAATAATTTAGGTTATTCTGGGGCTACTAAACATTTTATTTCTGTGCACAAAGGCGATCTATCAGATTTTTCTTTTTTTGGTATTGAAAGGGTTAGTCAGTCACCTAGAGGTGGAGATTGGAGGAAGCAATTAGCTCTGCGGGAAGCCTTTTGGATTCTAACTTTAGACACCAAATATCCACACGGTATGAATTACAAAAACGATCTTTTTTATATATATTGAATTGACAAACAGATTTTGTGGATATTTAAAACATATATTCATGTATTTTCAATATATTTGGAGAAAAATAAGATAAAGTTCTGTTATGTGAGTCTAGCTGCAGCCTTTTCCAATGTCATTGATTGCTATGTCTGTGATTGGTTCCCTGTCACATATAAACCTGTTTATCCATGTTGTATTAGTTCCTATGACTAAGGGCGCTGTGGTGCGCCAGAAACGCATCAGGCAAAGAGGGTTCTTCTCTCTTTTTTAAAATAGTTTTTTAAAATGTTCTAATAAATTTTGGTTATTTTACTTACACTGTTAAGGACTTATAGTGTCAACAATTCTTTTAAAATAAGATTGATGGGATCATAGAATCATAGAATGCTACAGTGAGAACTCGGATTAATCCCACCCACACCACTGATTGGCAGCTGTCTACCTGCACTGTGCATAAGCTGCCAGTCAGTGGTGGGGGTGGGGTTATACAGAACTCATTAATATAGAGGACTACATGGCAGCAGGTTTACTAGTCCTCTGGTGATAATCTCCTAATGATAAAACAGTCATTTGATCAAAACTACAGCAAGCTGCTCAGTAAGAGACACATCCCTGAAATTGGGGTCTCTTTACATCATGCTGCTCTCATATGATATAGCAAAAACCTGGTGATACAGTAGATTCCCTTTAAACAATTATAATATGTTTCAGGGGTCTGTGTCCCTAGTCACATCACAACTGACCAGTCGTCGGAATAGAGAAGGTAAAATCCTTATTTAAATGCTGCCAGAAGTCTCTTCTTTTCTGGATTTCCAGTAATAAAAGGTGTTGTTTGGAGTATTGCAGTTTAGTGACTTTGAATTGAATGGAACTGAGGTGCAATATTACACTAACACCAGGAGATGTTTTTAGAAGAAATCAAGAATGCTTTTCTAATCCTATTTAACATCTTTAAGTCCTAAAATAGATGTCTTAAGCTTTTTTTAATTTCACAAAGACCTTACTTTTAGGCTACTTTCGAGTACTTATAGCATCAATGCTTTTGGAAGCCATTATTATAAGAAAATCCAATCATTGTATTACTTAGTTAACAAGAGCATGTGAGTGACATGCCAAACAACCGGAATGTGAAGTTAGAGGGTTAAACCATATCACTTTTTCTGTACCAGAACATGCTTATCATTAGCATAACCCATTGTCACACTCAAATATTACTATTAGCTGAAGCAATTAAAAACCACATGTAGTAAAAATAATCAAGCACAATAGCAGCTGAACAATTCTGGAGAAAAATGTTTAATTTTAAACATATCTATTCATATTTAGCAAATTGGGCAGCATGTATCAGCCACTGTCTGTAGCATCCCAACCATGAGTGTTTGTCTCTGAAATGCCGCATACTTTTAATAGCTGCCGGGTGACCGAATTGGCCTGTGCACTAGTCTCGCAGGCGGGCCCCTGGTGGCTCCTCCCCGACCGCTGACACTGACTGACAAGCCTCTGCCCACATTAGCATATGATTTCCCAGCCACTGTCAGCAGGCAGGGAGAAGCCGCCGGGGGCCTGCTGGTATGACTAGTCACTCGTGCAGCTCAGTCCCAGCCAGATATTAAAAGTATATCTTTTTATGATAACTTGAAGCACAGAAGGTACCTGATAACCTGTCTCTACAGTCTCTTGAGCTGTGAATTCAGTACTGGTATCAATGCATAGCTGTCACATTTATAATTTACAAGTGTGGAAAAGATAGGTGTCAGATCATACAAGATTTTTAATGGTAACATGGGTGAATAACAAACAAACTTAGAATCTATATTATTTCCCGAGGATGTTTTGATGGAAAGTTTTTCAATCGCAGCTCGCATTGTAATTATACTTTAGATTGTTGATGAAAAATCTACACAGCATGCATGTAATATATACTTACTGGCAAACCCAAAGGTCCTTTGTCTCCTTTATCTCCCTGGCTTCCCTTCTCCCCTTTCATACCATTCTCTCCTACTTCACCCTGCAGATAACAAAATACCAAAAAATGGAACTGTATGATAACAAGTAAAGAGGGTTCATAGATAGAGTCAATACAAACAATTGGACCCGTAATCTGGAAAAGCGAAAAGAAAATAATCTATAGGTCAAGGTAGCTGTATACAGAGGTCCTGTCACCTGCCAGAAATATGTATTTGTTATGGTACAAATGCCGTATTTCTCTTAAGGCCACGTTCACACGTTCATTATTTGGTCAGTATGTCAGTGGGTAATAATACAGAAGTGGTGATGTGTTTCCATTATACTTTTCCTCAGATTGTTCCACCCCTGATTTTGGCTTACAAATATTGATGTAAAATTCTAACGAAATACTGAATGTCTGAATGTTGCCTAAATCTGACATTGTTTTTCATTTGTTTTTGCACCACTCTGTTCCTGAGATATGTCCCTCTCTTCTCTGTATAAAAATCTAGTCTTTTTAGCCAAGGGTTCATGATCCTTAAGTATACGTCCCCACTGTCAGTAATTGGCAGCACTTTGGACACAGCACATGTCCGCCCCATCCAAAGCGCTGCCGGCTTTTGAATGCGGAATCACCGAGCCCAATACATTGTATGGATGATATTTATCTTGCGGAGACTCGAGTCTCCACAAGATAAACTGACATTCTGCGGTCTGGAAAGATGCCCTGCATGTCCGTCTCCACAGGTAAGCTGCGGGCATCAGTGCACATATAGTGGGCATGGGATTTCTTGAAATCCCCTCCACTATGCTGTAACATCTGGTCGATGCGGGTTGGATGCTGCGGATGTACGCAGCATCCAACCTGCAGCGTTTACTGACCGTGGGAAAGTACCCTAACTCTTCTCTTATGAGTCTTCTTCCCAATCATGTCCAGTTGGCTGACAAGACTAGATTTAAATACATGGATGGAAAAGGCCGTATCTTATGAATGGAAAGACGTGGAAACAAAGCATTAACAATGTCAGGTTCAGAACAACAGGTATTTACACCAAGTATAAAAAATAGTACATAGTTATGGCAAGTGAAACATTGTTTACTATTATACCTGGTACCATATTACAATTCATATAGCAGAATCTATCCTAGTGACTCTCAGGGCAGACTAGGTCAGTTTACAGAAATCCTAATTAAAAAGAGGATTAGAGCTTGTCAGCCCATTTAGGCAAAAAATGGAGTGACCTGATTGCTGGAAGAAATGAATTGATCTTACAAGTATACTTTGCCAAGTAGTAGAAGTGAAGATGACGGCACTCGCCACATCATGGAAAATCTTCCTTATTATTTCACAGCAAGAAATAAAAATCAGGTGGGAGAGAGTACAGGCAAACAACAGCAGGCTATGGCTGTTTTGTGTCTTTTGTGAAGTGTCAGTAAACACAAAAACAGATGTATTCTGCTGAAGGTTTGCCTGCACTATCGCCACCTGATTTTTGTTTGCTATGAAATAATAAAGAAGATTTACCATGATGTTGTGAGTATCATCATCTTCACTTCTACTGCTTGGGACTTTCAGTGATTTATTTCGTATAACAGGGCACCACCGATTATTACGGCAGCTAGCTGAGTGTGTGGATGATATATCAACATGCATTTTTGGGAGGAAGATGGCAGTGTCAAGTGCAGGGGAGAAACAATCACGGTTGCAGGGGTCGCAACCAGGAAGAGGCCCATGCGGCAGAGGGGCAAGCCAATGCTAGAGAAAACTTCAACTGGATGTGTGTCCTAGGACATGCAAAGACCCGCCTGGTCTGTGCACTGCAATACACGCTGCCAGCCAATAAGAGGCCAGCATCTGACGTCAGTGTGCACGTGACTGAGGGGCAATGACATCATGAGCTCCCGTTGCTTGCAAGCAGCTGCTGGTTTCAGAGGAGAAGCCAATCGGCGGGGACAGGACATAACGTGAGTATAATCATTTATTTTATTCTATGCATTAAAGAACAGCGGCAAAATGGGGGACATGTACCAGGATGGGCAATATATATACCAGGAAGGGGATAATATATACATCAGGATGAGGCCAAGGACAATGGACATATATACCAGGATGGGGAACATACATACCAGGATCAAGCCCAGGATAAGGGACATATACACCAGAATGGTTGAAAATTAGTCTCAATCCACAGACAGAACTATTCGTTTAAAAAATCTCAATGTAGTAATATGGTATAGCCACAAGATGGCAATCAAGTACAATTGTGTACAAAATCCATGTAAATAGGGCCTAGTACCAGAGTGATAAAGATCAAATGACACAAGTATCAGTAAAGTACAATGTTGTACATAGACTGTGAATGAAAAAGCGGCAACATCATATCCACATCCTGGGAGATTAGCTACAGTGCCATGGGTTGTAAGCTACTTGATTATGTTGTGCATCATAGATAAAGGAACATCCCTATCTCTGGACATGGTCTTGTAATATTGTAATTGTTGATATCGTTCAACAATTTTGGTTCTCAAGTCCTCACACAGTTCTCCACTCTTTTCGTTTTCCATGCTTAGTGTGGCACACATAGACACAATGCAAAGATTGAGTCAACCTCCCCTTTTTATCTGGTTTCAGGTGTGATTTTCATATTGCACACACATGTTACTTGCCACAGGTGACTTTGAATGAGCTTCACATGCTTGAAACAAAGTTGTTTTTCCACAGTTTTGGAAAGGTGCCAATAATTTTATTAAAATAATGTCTAATTTGCCTTTTTTTTTCTCTGTTTTTCTGTGTTGTTCCAATACACGCAAAGGAAGTAAACTTATATACAACAAAACGTGTAATTGCAACAATTTTCTGGAAGAAATACTTAATTTTCTGGAACAATTTCAAGGGTGCCATCAATTTTCGGTCATGATTGTACATACTAGGATGGGCCAGGGATGGGGAACATATATATCAGGAAGGAACCCAAGATGGAGGACATTACTACATAATGGGGGAGGGGTGTAACTTGCATCTACTTATAGGATTTAGAACGCTACAAGGGCCCATGTATGTGACCAACACGCAGAGGTGATGGTGTGGGCACTCAGATCTAAATTTTGCACCAGACTCTAGTTACATCAATGGCCAAGCGGCTTACTTTTTATCTCACAAATATATAAACAAAAAGAAAAAGATTGTGACGGGGATGAAATATGTCCCAACAATCAATTAAACAGTTACATTTTATTGTATGGATTCATTAAGAACATGTTTATGCAAAATAATTAACGCAAACACCAAAGCAAAATAATTAACGCAAACACCAAAAGACAGATAGAGACACCTTAAAAAAACGGTATGATACATACATGAATGTGCCTACATGTAAGCATATGTGTGTATGTGGCAGGTGAGCTATACATGGACGTTTCACAAGTACATGTGTAGAAAGAAAGCACAATCATAGGTAATCAAAAAAGTATGATCCTATAGTAGTAGGTAAAATAAGTGCCTGTATGCATGTACATGAATCGTTTAATAGAATTATTTAACTGATAAAGTTAAATGTAGAAATATCCCAAAGGTACTTAATAATGAATATTATTAGTAGTGATGTACCGTATTTTTCCGACTATAAGACGCACTTTTTCCCCAAAAAAATTGTGAGGAAAATGGGGGTTGCGTCTTATAGTTGGAATGCAGGCTTACCGGCAGTGTGGTGGCGGCAGAGGTGCGGGGATGATGAGGCGCGGTTAGCGGTATGGCGTGAGCAGGGTCCCTTCCACAGGTGAGTTGACGCCACGGCCCGGTATCCAAGGAGAGCAGCAGAGCTGGGTGAGTCACATGGCTTTCTCGGTGGCAGCGGCTATCTTCCTGAGGCCGCGCGTGCACGGATTGAGTTTTCTGCTTCCTTGGGCTTCAGGAAAATGGCCGCGGGAGGCCACGCATGCGCAGATTGAGATCGCGGCTGCCATTTTCCTGAAGCCGAGTTAGCAGATTGAGATCTCGGCTTCTGGAAAATGTCCGCCGCAATCTCCATCTGCGCACGCGTGGCCTCCCGCAGCCATTTTCCTGAAGCCCTGGGAAGGAAGCAGAGTACTCAATCTGTGCACGCACGGCCTCAGGAAGATGGCCACCGCGAAACTGGTGATTAACACAGCTCTGCTGCTCACCTTGGATACCGGGCCACGGCGTCACCTCACCTGAGTAAGTGACCGCACATCTACTGCCTCCACAGCACTGCCGCAACCCCCCATGGACACCAGGCCATGGCATCGCCCACCTAAGCAGGAAGGGACCCTGCTCAGGTGCATGCAGTACCGCCCACTACGCCTCAGCATCACAGCACCTCTGCTGACACCATGCCTCCTGTGACCCTGCTCTGCCACCGCCTGCCCTCAGGTAAGATATCTTAAATTCGGACAAAAAGACGGACCCCCATCTTATAAAAAATCTTTTTTTCTGTAATTTTCACCCCAAATTTGGGTTGCGTCTTATGGTACGGTGCGTCTTAAGTCCGAAAAATACAGTAATATTTACATATAACCAAGGGAAAAAAGGTAGTGCTTTACCCCTGGTGAAGCAGTGGTGAAACGCGTGTTGGGTCTTGTGGTAGGTGCGCTGATCACGGTCATGCAGTACTACCTTGTTTCCCTTGCAATGTGTTTATTACATTAGATACATCACTAAAGCCCTTGTGCAGGCATGAAGACAACATATGTAAATGTATACACAATATGATTAGCGATAAATTGCTATATGCTTACCTTATGGCCAGGAAGTCCAGGAGGGCCCTTGAAAATAACAAATGCATAAAAGATTATATTAGGAAAACTGACGTTGATTAATGGCAATGAATTTATTCTTGAAATATAGAGTATGTTAGAGCTAGAGAAATAATAGAAAATAAACCAGTAAACAGTGTTCTATCATTAAATCATGTCTAATATAATGCTTTGTTGGACCAAACAAATATATTTTGGGTATTTTTGGCACTTCTTCCACACACACCCTAAACATCAGCACTACAATTACACACATAAGCTTGCACTTAAAAGGAAACACTTAAACCATATATTAAAGGGAATCTCTCACCACATTTGTCCTATGTAAACTATTAATATGGGCATACAGGTTATAGACTGCTTAGGAGAGTGATCCCTGTGTGTCTCATATCAGATGCCTTGTTGTTGATAAGTCATCTTTTATCACTTCATATAAATAACCTCTTCCATGTAAGTCGCCTCCCACACTGGTACTTCTGCCCCCAGTATTTCGGTGTGCTGGGGAACGCTGAGAGTGGAAGTACCAGTGACTCACCAACACCAGTGCAGTAGAAACATGAAGCCAGTACCCAGAGAAGGGTATATACTAAACATTGACACATCCACAAGTAAGTCACCATACAGCACTAGATGGAATGGAGACTTGTAACCATTTAGCACTAAAATAATACAATATAATAAAATAATCTATATGCTGGGAAACCTAAAGGAATGAATACATGACAATGAAATGCCCTGTCACACTCGACAGTCCTAGAATTAATGCATCATAAGTATATTGGTAGAACGCTAAATTATACAGATACTACATTTTGTAAACACTGGATCATGTAAATATAATTGAGTGACCCCAGGAAAAATCACAGAGGCGTCTGAACAGATAGATCCACAGTGGGATGTGTGTGGGAATACACCTAACATTTGATTGTGCATGTTTTTCTTTGGGTCTCAGCACATAGATAATGCCTCCCATGCCGTTACTTTTGCTATTTGTTGCTCTGTGTTTTAATGAGGTTTTAATTCATGTGTAAATGATGCTATGTGCTTCGAGCATGATTAGAACATTTCCCAAGCCCTTGCCTCCCTAGCTCTGTTCCCTCCCACGCCCCACCTTCCTATGCTGAAATCTCACCGGCGGTGGCTCATGCAGATGGCCTTATAAATTGGACAAGTGTTGACCCTGGCTTTGATCGATAGCACTTGTACCTATGTTATGCTATGGGACTGTGCACATGTCTGATTTTTTCCTCGGACAGAGCGGTCTGAGTAAACAAATCGCAGCATGCTCGATTTGGATTTGCCTCCAAGAGTTGGATGGCACTCACTCATTCAAGACCAAGGCTGAAACGTCAATTTGTATACACGGTAGATTGCTTATGTGAAATAAAATTTTCATAAAAAAGCAGGAAAGTCAAAGGTCTGGGAAGTGCTTTGACACACCCAAAGCACTTAAGCCTCATTTACATGTGAATGAAAACTTTTTTTTTCCAGTCAGAGAGCAACAGATTGCATAAGTAAAAATATGGATGACAACATGACAATGTAAACAGTTTTGGGGGGAGGAGGGGTGGATCATTCTGACAAATTCCAATTAAACAATCCTTATTGAGTACAATGAAAGATAAGAATGATTTAGAAAACTGATTATAGAGTAGGATCCTAGAGGAACATTTTAAGAGCTCTGCTCCACAATATGGAGCATCATGGATCAAGCTTTAGTGCACCGTGTCCAACAACACGACTACAAAAAAATTCTAAATAATGACTGAATAAAAAAAATTCAGTAAAATATAAAATATGTACCTGAAATGAGAAATGGCTAAAGGATTCCGACAAAGCACACAGGGTCTATGGAAAGTGTTATCCAAATGCTTAAATAGGATAGCTGCCTCGGCTTCATCATTACGCAAGATTAGTATGGAAGACGCAGGAAGACATTGCGGAGAATTTGTAAGGCAGATGCGTGTGTGCTAATGTTCTTGTGTTTTACATCAGTAAGAACCAAAGACACAACGCAGTTGGTCAATGTCACAAATAGATAGTAAAGTGCATTAGAAGAAGAAGATATTTAAAGCATTAGAACTTACTACAGGCCCAGGAACACCCGGAGAACCAGGAGGTCCAGACACCTAGAGCCGCACAAATATAACAATGAAACATATACTGCGATCACAGAAGAAATCAAAGTATATTTCATACATAAATTATAACTAGAAGCCAGACAGGACGTTAGGGTAGGGTAAATGATAACAAATGTTAGCTTGTTATGAGGGTCTGAACAGGGTTTCAAAAACAAGGGAGGGTAATTTATCAGGAATTTTTTTATGCAAAAAGTGGTCATTCCTCCTAATTATAGTGTAAGCCATGTCAGGCAATATATTGGTAATGTGAATAAAATGGCACCCATAGCGATGCACACTCCATATTGGAGCGCTCATCCTCAGCTAAGGTTCTAATTCTCCTTGTACAGATATTGTCATGTTCCTTGGTCCGTTAAAGGAAATGTACCATCGTAAAATTGTCGATTGATTAAGTTAGCTTTTCATGTTAATGTACTGTATATTTTGCATATTTTTTTCTTATGTATCATATGACTAAGTAACAAAAAATAAAATACTTACAGTTTTCACACTGGCCGCTGTATCGAACATTAAACTCATTTTTCCTACTCTTCATATGGATATTAGGAGCAAAAGACTGATTCAACCCATGTTTTGTTTGACTAAAAGTAGTTTCTGACCTGCAATCTGGGTAAAGGTCAATGTGAAGGGAGGAGGAGTAAGTGAGCTGTGACACTACCTATTGTGAGTAGTGTCATCTACTGTAAATAGTGGGGCTACCTTTCATTGTAATTTTGTCATTGATGATAATGAGACTGCTGAAAAGTTTTCTATACAAGATAGGAAGTATTATTGATATGGATGAAAAATCTATTTACCGTGTTTCCAGAATCTCCTTTCTCCCCTGTCTCGCCTTTCTCTCCCTAGTTATAAAAAAAATTGACATAGTATAAGTTAGGACTCCGGCCATGTCTAATAATTATAAATAGGCAGAAGTTTTTATTTTTATTTTTTTTTACTATGAAGTTTTGTAAGACCCACTCATCTTACTTTTGGAGCACACACGGAATGATTTATAAGCTGGATAGAAAGTCTATGGACCTGTACCATGCTCTGCTAGCTCTGTAGCATAAGCCGAGCACTTAGGCACCTTGGTGCCATTGGTTAACTTATTTACTGTATCAGAATATTGTGGGGCTTAATAAATTCTAAGATAAAAATTCGACACTCAACTCGCTCAATTATAATTTTATAACCAAGAAAAATTAGATTACGTTCACACCTTTCAGCACAGTCAATCCTACTAAGGTATATAGCTACATACAGAGACATACCTAGATTAAGGCAGAATTTACTTGAGAGAAAAGCTTACTGTAAGTCCTGGCAGCCCAATTGGGCCTAAAAGACCTGGAGGTCCTAGAGGTCCATGTTCACCCTGCTCTCCTTTTTCTCCAGTGGGGCCATCAAGGCCCTAAAAGACAAATATTTCCCCAGGTCAAAAATGATACTATTATAACTATACAAATAAGCAGTTAAAATTTCAAGAAAGTCAATCAAGTATCACTTTGAGTAGAAATGTCTATAATTTAATTGTAATACTAATTTATTGTGTACAGAAGCAATTAACATATACCCTTTTCAAGAGTTTTGAATTACATTTGGCACCTAAATCAAATAACCAAAGCTGTGAATATTTTTATGCTCCATCCTTTTGTTCTTAGGACTATAGGTGTCTAGCAGCTGCTTAATTTTCTCTACTCACTGAGAACGCTTTTACCCTGGAGTATGTGTAAGAGGAATAACTAGGCAAAATGAGTCAACAACTATCGTAAGTGTATGGCCAACCCAATGGTTAGTTGTCAATACATTCACTTATTTACAGGAGTAATGGCAGCGAGATGTCAAAATGTGAAGATTTATAAAATTCCCATTGTAATTTCATGACGATTACATCTAGTTAAGAAAACCAGACCAGGGAAGCTGATGGATTCTCTTTAGAAAGATTTGTATAATATTAATGGACTATCCTTTGGAATAGTCACCAATATCTGATTGGTGGAAGTCTGATTTCCTGTATGTATTCCGCTAAATCCTTTAATTAAACTGATTGGTGGAATCTGACCCCACAGATAAGATAATGGTGCATATTTATTAAGCTAATCTTGCCAGAATTCAGGTGTAATTTGTGTCACAAACTGACTTTAATGACCTATGCCATGTTTATAATGTGTTTCAGACACTTAACAACTTGTCCAACTAGGAGGTAAGACCTTGCTGAAAAGGCAAGATTTATCGGAAAATGAGCATTGTTTAACATGCGACACAAAAATTGTAGTGCACATTTGTCGCACAAAGCAAACTAATAAATAAGTGGTGTAACCTTAAGGGTACCGTCTCACAGTGGCACTTTCATCGCTACGACGGTACAATCCGTGACGTTCCAGCGATATCCATACGATATTGCTGTGTCTGACACGCAGCAGCGATCAGGGACCCCGCTGAGAATCATACGTCGTAGCAGATCGTTTGGAACTTTCTTTCGTCGCTGGATCTCCCGCTGTCATCGTTGGATCGGTGTGTGTGACACCCATCCAACGATGCGTTCGCTTGTAACCAGGGTAAACATCGGGTTACTAAGCGCAGGGCCGCGCTTAGTAACCCGATGTTTACCCTGGTTACCGTCGTAAATGTAAAAAAAAAAAAACAGTACATACTCACATTCCGGTGTCCGTCAGGTCCCTTGCCGTCTGCTTCCCGCACTGACTGACTGCCGGTCGTAAAGTGAAAGCACAGCACAGCAGTGACGTCACCGCTGTGATCTGCTTTCACTTTACGGCCGGGAGTCAGTCAGTGCGGGAAGCAGACGGCAAGGGACCTGACGGACACCGGAATGTGAGTATGTAGTGTTTTTTTTTTTTTTTACATTTACGACGGTAACCAGGGTAAACATCGGGTTACTAAGCGTGGCCCTGCGCTTAGTAACCCGATGTTTACCCTGGTTACCCGGGGACCTCGGCATCGTTGGTCGATGGAGAGCTGTCTGTGTGACAGCTCCCCAGCGATCACACAACGACTTACCAACGATCACGGCCAGGTCGTATCGCTGGTCGTGATCGTTGGTAAATCGTTTTGTGAGACGGTACCTTTAAATAGATAATCTTAACAATAGACACATTTATCAAACTGCATGAACCACTTTGATAAATTTGCCACATTTTAAGATTGTCGATACCAAGTCAAAGACTTAGAAAGTATTAATAAATATATGGCAATATTCTACCAAATATTACTCCAAGAACAGAAGATTTAAGAATAGCAATTTCACAGTTTTGATAAATATGCCCTATTGACTACTTATCCGGAGGATAATCCACCAATATTAGCTGGGTATGTTCTGCACTGTATACATTTATTATATGTTGTTCAGTATTTTGTAAATTTTTACATTATTACTTACAGGTGAACCTGTTAGTCCTACATCTCCCTTATCGCCTTTTGGCCCGTGTAATCCTCTGGGACCTGAGTCGCCCTTTGGTCCTTGAAGTCCATCCTGTCCTGGTGGACCTGGAGGTCCAGACTCACCAGTTTTCCCACGAGGTCCCTGAAACCATATGATAATTTAATACAGCTGAATATTCTTACTATATAAGTAAATACAACCATAGTGCAATACAATCCTACAATGAAATATGTAACTCAGATAATGGGCTAAGCTTAGGCAATGTGACCACCTACCTGTTGTTTTTTTTTCTTATTGACTTCAAAATGGAAGCAGGAGGAAAAACAGTGACCAAAAAGACTTTTAATTTTAGGTCAAGTGTTTGGCTTTTTTATTTCCTTAAAATTCAACAAAACTTTAGGCATAAAATGACACTGTACATATAACAGATAATAGAGGTAATCACAGTTTACCTTGTCTCCATCATGGCCAGGAGGACCAGGTAATCCAATTTCGCCCTAAGAGAGAAAAATAATAGCCAAATTATATAACAGGCTGAAAGTAAATGATGCATAATTTGGGGACATAAATTTAGAAAACGAGCTTAAACTAAAAATATTTTAAAACATGATATATTATCGTATTTTTTGGACTATAAGACGCATCTGACAGTAAGACGCACCCCAAATTTAGAAGAGAAAAAATAGGGAAAACATTTTTTAATGTCAAAATGGGGTTCCATCTTAGAGTTCGAATTTAGCTTACAGGGGCGCCGGTAGTGTGGGGTTACAGGAGGCAAGATCAGGGTTGCCGCTGCTTGAAGCTGTCATTGAGATGAGTCCTAAATCTTCACATCTGCCGGTGACATTTTCCTCAAACCCACAACCAGGAGATCAATGGCTCTTGTCTCGCACCCAGCGTCGGCCTGGAGCACCTTGGGCCCACCAGAGAAAATCATTCTTGAGGCCCACTATGTAGCCACATAGAAATAAATACAAGACCACCAGCTGTGTGATATAACATGCTAATATCAGGGCATAACATAAGGTAGTACACATCTTAATGATATAGCAGGGGTTGGCGCCCACATTTTTGTTCAAACTCAATAATAAATGTTCCCTGGTGTTTATTAACCACTAGGCCAATGTGTTATAGCACCAGTGTAGTGGAGGGGATTTTATGACATCTCATCCATACTCTGAGAAAATCCATGGCGGGAATTGACCGATGCAGATTTAACATATTCACCACCAGCGTCGGACTGAAGAACCTTGGGCCCACCAGAGAAAATAATTATTGGGGCCCACTATGTAGCTACATAGAAATAAATACAAGACCACCAACTGTGCGATAAAACGCGCTAATATCAGGGCATAATATAAGGTAGCACACGTCTTAATTATATCAAATCACAGAGAACCGAAGGAAGTTTTTTTTCTTATAAAATTAATAAATCTTTATTGTAACAATTCCGACATTTATATACTACTTAAAAAATACCAGCACATAACACGGTAATGTAAGTGCACAAAACACAAAAGTGCAATAAAGACACCAGAAAAAGTGTAATGAGACCACCTGCATAAATTAATTATGTCCCATATCAGCATAATGTCATTATACATATGGTGCAGACATATTGCTCTCATACTTGTCCATCAGAAAGGAACCATATTCCTATATGGGAAACACCTGCTATATAATATTAATCAGCATCACAGTCTGGTTTAAATCATACCGTTGATAAATTCAGGTGCCCAAAATAGTTTATGCCTTATTCATGGTAGATATAGGCAACCTCTAATAGACACATAAAGAGAGCATGTCTCACCTGATGCCGGGTGGGTCTCAGCACGCACCCCTGACGCGCGTTTCGCTGCTGTGAGCCTCGCTTTCTCAAAGGGGTCTATTAGAGGAATATGGTTCCTTTCTGATGGACAAGTATGAGAGCAATATGTCTGCACCATATGTATAATGACATTATGCTGATATGGGACATAATTAACTTATGCAGGTGGTCTCATTACACTTTTTCTGGTGTCTTTATTGCACTTTTGTGTTTTGTGCACTTACATTACCGTGTTATGTGCTGGTATTTTTTAAGTAGTTTTTAAATGTCGGAATTGTTACAATAAAGATTTATTAATTTTATACGAAAAAAAGCTTCCTTCGGTTCTCTGTGATTTGATATGGCTGATTTAAGGAGGTAGATATGATTATTGTGTGACGAATGGTAGTCACAATAATGAATCTGGAAATTGTGTTATTCACGTCTTAATTATGTAGCATGGGTGGGGGTAGCCCCCTCATAGAAACTAAAGCAGCCCCCTCATAGAATATAATGTAGCCCCCTCATAGAATATACAGTAGTCCCTTCACAGAATATAATGTAGCCTCCCTCATAGAATATAATGCCGCCCTCCTCATAGAATATAATGGAGCCCCCTCATAGAAAATAATGCAGCTCCCCTCATAGAATATAATGCAACCCCCCTCATAGGGTATAATGCAGCACCCCACAAAATATAACACAACCCCTCATAAGGTATAATGCAGCCCCTCATAGGGCATAATGCTGCCCCCCTCATAAAGTTTGATGTAGCCCCCAGAATATAATGTAGTGCCTTGAGAGAATAATACAGCCCCCACACAGAATATAATGCAGCCCTCCCACAGAATGTAATGTAGCCCCCTCATAAAGTATAATGCTGCCCTCCTCATAGGGTATAATGAGGCCCCCCTCCACCTCCATCATTGTTCTCCCCCCCACTCCATCATTGTCCTCATCACTACCTCCATCATTGCCTTCTCACCCAACACCCCTATCATTGCCCTTTCCACCACCTCATCATTGCATTCTCCCCCACAACCCCCATCATTACCAATTTTACCACCGCAATCATTGCCTCCTCCCTCACCACCACCATTGTCCTTTACACCACTACCATCACTGTTCTTTCCACCACAACCATCATTGCTTTCTCCCCCACCACCCCATCATTGCCCATTTCAACACCTCCATCACTGCCTCCCCCCACAACCATCATTGCCTTCTCCCCACCACCCCATCATTGCCCAGTCCACCACCTCCATCATTGCCCATTTCAACACCTCCATCATTGCCTCCCCTGTTATGATCCGGTGGTAGGATCTCAAAACTGACCTGGCAGATATAACCAGAATGATAGGACAAGTTCTGGGGATGTGGAAGCTATACTGACCGCAATCCTGAACCTATCCAACACACTAAAGGCAGCCGTGGAGCATTACCTAAAAACCTAGACGCCTCTTCACAGCCTGAGAAACTGACTGCCCCTAGAGAGAAAGCAAAGACCTCACTTGCCTCAGAGAAATAACCCCAAAGTTATAGACAGCCCCCCACAAATAATAACGGTGAGTTAAGGGGAAAATACAAACGTAGAAATGAAACAGGTTTAGCAAATGAGGCCCGCTAACACTAGATAGACAGAAAATAGATAGGAGTCTGTGCGGTCAGTACAAAACTATCAAAAATAAACCACGCAGAGAATACAAGAACCCCCACACCGACTCACGATGTGAGGGGTGCCCTCTGCACCCCAGAACTAACCAGCAAGCAAAAAATCACATAAAAGCGAGCTGGACTGAACTCATCATATACTGAGAAACGTTCTCAAGGAAACAATGAGCAAAATGAACAAGCAAACTTAGCTTCTCCAGCAGGAGACTGGTCACAAGGAATATTCAGGAGAGCTCAGAGTCAGGACTGAATACACCGACAGCAGGCAACAAATGAAGGTCCAGGTGAGTTAAATAGGCCCAGCATAGAAGGAAATGAAGCAGCTGAGCCCAGCAATATCGCTAAAGGCCACCAGAGGGAGCCCAAGAACAAACTCACACAGTACCATTCATGACCACAGGAGGGAGCCCGAGAACGGAATTCACAACACTCCCCCCACCACCCCATCATCCTTTCTACCACCACCAACATTGCCATATCCCCAGCACCCCATCACTGCCCTCTCCATCACCCACATAATTGCCAATCTCCAATACACACATCTACAAAATACACACTCAGTGCCACACCACTCTGTCACACACACACACAAAGCACTGCACCACATACACACGCAGACAGACAGACACACAGCACCACTCACCTCTCTGCACGTTCCCCACAGCCGCACCGCATCCTGGAAACATCTTCCTCGCCAGCAGCTTTCTGTCTGAAACAGCTGCATGCTGAATGATGACGTCATCCAGCCGTGCTGTGTCAGACAGGATGTGCTGGGCAGGAAGCAGGATGCCATCGCATCCCTGCGGCTCTGCTGCCAAGCTGCAGGGATCACTCCCTGCCCGCTGATTGCCCTCAGGGTTAGCCGCCCTGCAGGAGGCCAATGCAGCTGAGGGGCCCCATAGCTGCTGGGTGTGCCACTCTTAGCGACACGCCACTGGCTGGGGGCCACTGGATCAGTGGGTGCCCTAGGCAGCTGCTGGCCAGTATGCCAGCAGGTGACAGTGCCTGGGCCCACTGGAGAATCCTCTGGTTCTCCCTTGGGCCAGTCCAACCCTACTCACACCACTGGGACACCCCGTACTCTCAGCCCAGGGCCTGCAGCATTGCACCATTCCTGCTGCCGCAAGCTTCCTGCAGCGTTGACCCTGCCTCTTGTGAACCCGCTCCACCGCCATTACTGCCGCCCTCCCCCCAGTAAGCTATATTCGTACTATAAGACAGACCCCAATTTCCTCTCAACAGTCTGGTGTAACATTATCTAAAAAGCTGCTTGTCGGGTCCTATACAATATCTATTATTTTTTAGACTCTTTTCTGCAGATTGTATGCATTTGTTAGTATGATTTTGCTGAAAAGTTAAGTGGCCTTCCTGAAAAGGGAGATAGGCTAATGTTCGACACTGTGCACCAAAAATTGTGGCAACATTTTGAGACAAATTTCTGACAGAAAATAAATCAACAAATAGGTGCTATAGACTTAACTAGTCTTAAAATATGGCAGATTTGTCAAGCAGCATGATCAAATCTAGTATATTTAGCGTATTTTAACATAAGTCTAAGTTTGCGCTGTCCAAGAATTAGAAAGTATTGATAATGTACCTCGCTGTGTTACCAAAAAACTGCTTTAAACAGATTCTCTATTTAGCAGAGAAACGCCTGGCAATGGCATAGTAATATTTCCTATTAGTTCATAATTTTGGGCATGTGTAAACAATGTCATAAATATGTAAATTTAAAAATATGTAACCTAAAAGAAATACTAGGGCCCCAAGTAACCAAGACTAGCATTTTGCAGACCGTTCTTGACAAGGGGTCCATTTGGGTAAAATGTGCCAAACTCATTAAAGGGAATCTTTCTGCAGGTTGTTGCTCTGACAGCAGCATGATTCCAGCTTAGTTTACTGGGTGCAGAAGTTAGGATAGTATCACAGCTGTTGCAGATCTAGCAGAGTTCAGTTGTTAAGCTGTGTATAACCCCACATCACAGCTTTCTGTGTACACTGCATAGAGAAAGAGAGCTGCCAATCTGCTGGACTAGTATGGGGGAGGCCATTTGTCTTGTAGTGATAATATCCTGTTTATAAATAATCTGTTTATAAAACACTGGTTGTATTGAAGCAGCAAACCCAGGCCAGTAAGTGACACATTGCTGTAAACAGGCTCCGTGCTCCTACATTATGTTGTCCTCGGATAACATAGAAAAAAACGGTGACAGATTCCTTTTAAGAATGTGGCTTAGCTTTCAGCTGCCAAACACCAGCGTAAGAAATGTGCTACAGTTAGGGAATGGAATACATTTATGTTGTAATTTATGCGGCATAAATATGATGAATTTCTCAGCTGAAATCAGCCACACCCTTTCACTAAGTTCTGCCCAATTTTGAAAAAAAGTCTCAAAATGTTTGCGCATCTCATAGTTGTATCAAACAGTTTTATGTCAAATTTCTGATAGACTTTTTAATAAAACTTTAATAAAAATTTCTAACACTGCATAATGCCAATGAAATGTTAGTACATTATGAAATGTTTATTTATTAACATTTTGTGCCATAAATGTTTTTGTATATTGGATGTATATATATTATATATACTCAGGATAATCATTCCTAAACCATCACAGAAGTAATTATTGCAGCTTTAGGAAACTACAATAGTCAAAGCAAAACATAAAAAGTACATTTCAAGTTAATCTTAATTATATGGGTTTGTTTTCAATTAACGTACCTTTTGCCCTGTTAATCCTGGTGGACCTGGAGGTCCAGGAGGGCCCTGGAAATAAAAAAAAAATATGATTTATACATAATTTGTCAAATAACATTATGACATTCAATTGTGTTAATTTTTTTTGAAACACTTATTTTCAATAGAAACATAATAAATGTATAACAACAAAAACATACGCAATAAATACAGTGGGTATTCAGAGCCCATTTTTCAATCTTTGTTTCATTGCAGTCATTTGGTAAATTCAAAACAGGCCATTTTTTTCTCATTAATGTACACTCTGCTCCCCATCTTAACTGAAAAAAATAGAAATGTAGAAATCTTTGCAAATTTAATAAAAAAAAACTGAAATACCACATGGTGATAAGTATTCAGACCCTTTGCTCAGACGCTCATATTTAAGTCACATGCTGTCAATTTCCTTGTGATCCTCCTTGAGATGGTTTAATTAAACTGATAGGACTTGATTTGGAAAGGCGCACACCTGTCTATATAAGACCTCACAGCTCACAGTGCATGTCAGACCAAATGAGAATCATGAGGTCAAAGGAAGTGGCCAAGGAGCTCAGAGACATAATTGTGGCAAGGCACAGATTTGGCCAAGATTACAACAGAATTTCTGCAGTACTCAAGGTTCAAAAGAGCACAGTGGCCTCCATAATCCTTAAATGGAAGAAGTTTGGAACCACCAGAAGTCTTCCTAGACCTGGGCATCCAGCCAAACTGAGCAATCCTGGGAGAAGAGCCTTGGTGATAGAGGTAAAGCAGAACCCCAAGATCACTGTGACTGAGCTCCAGAGATGCAGTAGGGAGATGGGAGAAAGCTCCACAAAGTCAACTATCACTGCAGCCCTCCATCAATCGGGCCTTTATGGCAGAGTGGCCTGATGGAAGCCTCTCCTTGGTTCAAGATATATGAAAGCCTGCATAGAATTTGCTAAAAAACACAGGAAGTACTCCCAGACTATGAGAAATAAGATTCTCTGGTCTGATGAGATGAAGATAGACCTTTTTGGTGATAATTCTAAGCAGTATGTGTGGAGAAAAAAAAAGGAACTGCTCATCACCTGCCCAATACAATCCCAACAGTGAAACATGGTGGTGGAATGAATACTTATGACCATGTGATATTTCAGTTTTTCTTTTTTAATAAATTTGCAAAAAAGTCTACATTTCTGATCTTTTTTTATTCATGATGGGGTGCAGAGTGTACATTAATGAGAAAAAAAATGAACTTTTTTGAAGTTACCAAATGGATGCAATGAAACAAAGAGTGAAAAATTTAAAGAGGTATGAATACTTTCCGTACCCACTGTATCCTTTCCATAATCTTTTTGTGTTATAGAGAACATTTTAGAAAAGAGAAAACATTTCAAAAAGTATAAAATACATAACTTTCTGTTAAAATGGTAGCAGCATAATAAAAAATTAAAGAAATATTCAAATGCTTAATCATCTTGTAGCACCAGCATGTGGTAATTGAAGCATTACACAAATTAGCATTAAAATCGGTGAGGCACCTAAGTAATTTACATGCATGTCCTCCAGATAGGAGTTTTGAATAGGGTATATATTTTTCTTACCTTTTCCACCATATCAATAGTGATTTTTACAAACGAAATCATGTCAGTATAAGTTTTTCAAGAATTTTGCTATATGGGGCATTTCTACTACCATGATCCTAACACTGACAGTAATAATTATTTTGTGAGAAATATTCTGTATAGTCAATTCACGTGCTGGATGTCCTTGTAATCAGGTATTGGTTTAAACTTAATTGAGACCATGGTTATGCCAGAGAAAAGGTGAATTGCTAGAAAGCTTGACTGATCACGATTGATTTCAGTACTTTGATTATGTCACTACTCACTACAATCATTGTGGTTTCTGACAAATAATTAATTATGAATGTGTTTTAGCATATAGTCTACTACAACACATACGGTAAATGCAAAAAAGAAATATCTTTGAGAAACAAACTCTGTCCTCAATTTCAATTCTGCGGTATGAAAGCATTCTCATAGGAGACAATTAAAAATACCTCTAAGCATACACATGCAAAAAAACATACAGCACTGGGCAAAAGTTATGACACATCTCTTTATTCAGTAGTTTTCCTTGCTCTTATTGCAATATTCTCATTGCAAATTCAGACTGAAGGCAGCAAAACCGCAAAGGTACATATATGGAAATTCAAAGTACCCCCTTTTTATTCTGATGACAGCTTTACACCCGCTTGGAATTTTCTCAAACAACTTAATCAGGTAGACACGTAGAAAGGCTTTTGACAGTCTTGAAAGAGTTCCCAGAGGTGCTAAGCACTTGTTGGTTGATTTCTTTTGGTTGCTACTAAATCCCAGAACCAAAATCCAGTCAAAATAAAACCATCTCCATCACACATACTTGCTCTGCAGGACCGCACATCCTGCTTTCTTACAGTATATATATATTTGTATACAGAATATTTTGGCATCATATCATGTTTTATGCGCAACCAAAATGTACTTTAGCCTGAAAATACTATTGGTATTAATCCTGTCTTCCTCTAGCTCTATCTCTCTAGTACATAATGGACATGTTAGCATTAACCAGAATCCATCTCATTAATAGAATACTTAAAGGGAACCTGTCACCCCCAAAATCGAGGGTGAAACAAGCCCACCGGCATCAGGGGCTTATCTACAGCATTCTGGAATGCTGTAGATAAGCCCCCGATGTATCCTAAAAGATGAGAAAAAAGGATAGATTATACTCACCTGGGCGGGCGGTCCGATCCGGTGGGCGTCGTGGTCCGGTCCGGGACCTCCCATCTTCATAGGATGACGTCCTCTTCTGGTCTTCACGCTGCGGCTCCGGTGCAGGTGTACTTTGTCTGCCCTGTTGAGGGCAAAGCAAAGTACTGCAGTGCGCAGGCGCCGGGAAAGGTCAGAGAGGCCCAGCACCTGCACACTGCAGAACTTTGCTCTGCCCTCAACAGGGCAAAGTACGCCTGCACCGGAGCCGCAGCGTGAAGACCACAAGAGGACGTCATCTGGTGGAGATGGGAGGCGCCGGACCGGACCGCGACACCCATCGGACCGGACCGGGACCGCCCCTGGGTGAGTGAAATCTAACCTCTTTTTCTTATCTTTTAGGATACATCGGGGGCTTATCTACAGCATTACAGAATGCTGTAGATAAGCCCCTGATGCTGGTGTGCTTAGCTCACTCTCGATTTTGGGGGTGGCAGGTTCACTTTAATCCTACTTTATTTACCTTTTGTAATTTTGTGCTCCTGTTTTCTAGCATACCTTAAACTGACTTAGCCATTTGTATATTTTCTCATTTTTTTCCCTTGAAAGCCCTATCTAAAACAAGAAAATGTTTCCTATATTGACTGTCGTTTTGCCTATTTTCAGGAACAGAATGACTAAATAAGGGGTAATTTACAAAACAGTATTGCAGTTGTATTTTCTCTCTGGTATTAAGGATGCAAATCCCAATAAAACTGTGGAGCCTCTGACCTGAAATAATATGCTTATTTTTATCTTTGGGTCATGATCATGAGACCTGCATGTCTTGGGGCAGTTACCTGCTATACTGAACTGTGAATTAACCCAAAAGAAAATGATATAAGCTGAACAGGGCTGAGCTGTAATACTCACAATCCGTGAACAAGGAAAGTGCTGATTGTAGGAAAAAAAAAATAAAATCAGACCCATTTTTTTTATACTTGCACAATCCCGTTACCCTCTGAGACCTCTGTCACAATTTATTTGTCATTTTGATATGTCAGAAGTTATTTTTACTCATTATTCATAGGCACTTGCTCAAAGCTGAATCTCTTCAAAGACGTTGAATATTTCCAAGTTTGAAACTCAGTACAGATGTCCTTTATCATTGATGCTTACTGGTGATGATTTGTGCATGTGACATTGACATATTTGTCCTCTACTTATTGGTTTGTTACCAAATATAAAAAGTATATAAATAATAAAAAGTATATAAAAGATCAGCATTTTTAACTCTTTTCCGACATCGGGCATAATAGTACGCTGATGTCGAACTCCCCCTGTTTGGTGCGGGCTTCGGCACTGAGCCTGCACCTTTCCGGGCACATGTCAGCTGATATATACAGCTGACATGTGCCTGCAACAGCCGCCTGTGGAATCGCCATCCACCCACAGCTGTTAACTAGTTAAATGCCGCTGTCAATCTCTGACAGCAGCATTTAACTCGCACTTCCAGGAAGAGCACCCATCGGTGACCCCGTCACATCATTGCGGGTCATCGATGGGTTGGCATGACAACCAGAAGTCTACAGCAGACCTCTATGGTAGTCATAGTCAGACTGCTATGAGGACCACCCGGTGGTCAGTGCTCATAGCAAATGAGTATTTCTGCTACACACAGGCGATCTGATCATCGACTGTATGTAGCAGAGCCGATCAAAGTAAAGTACTGCAGCTTCTAATCTCCCATGGAGACTATTGAAGCATGCCAAAAGTAAAAAAAAGTTTTAAAAAATGAAAAAAATAAAAGTTCAAATTACCCCTTCGCCCCATTCAAAATTAAACAACAAATTAAACAACCAAAAAAAAAAATCAAATATACGCATATTTGGTATCATTGTGTTCAGAATCGCCCGATCTATCAATATAAATAATTAACCCGATGATTAAATGGCGTAACGAGAAAAGAGAAAAAAAGTCAGAACGCCAGAATTACTTTTTTTTGTCGCCGCAACATTGCATGAAAAGGCAGTAATGGGCGATCAAAAGAATGTATCTGCACCAACATTGTATCATTAAAAACATCAGTTCATGCACAAAAAATAAGCCCTCACCCAACCCAAGATCATGAAAAATGGAGACGCTATGGGTATCAGAAAATGGTGCAATTTTTTTAAACAAAATTTGGAATTGTTTTCACCACTTAAATAAAAAATAACCTATACATGTTTGGTGTTTATGAGCTCGTAATGACCTGGAGAATCATAATAGCAGATCAGTTTTAGCATCTAATAAACATAGTAAAAAAAACCCTGTGGGATTGCACTTTTTTGCAATTGCACCGCACTTGTAATTTTTTTTCCCGGTTTCCAGTATGTGATATGTTAAAACCAATGGTGTATTTCAAAAGTACAACTCATCCTGCAAAAAACAATCCCTCACATGGCCATTTTGATCAAAAAATAAAAAAGTTATGGCTCTGGGAAGAAGGGGAGTAAAAAACGAAAATGCAAAAACAAAAATATCTCTGGTCATTAAGCGGTTAAGAACCAAGATGGGTCTTTTACTTTTGTAACAGTCAATAAAAGGACATACTGTGTAGGCAGTGCTGTCACTCAGCAAAGGACTATGCATTTAAGGCAGATGGCAGATCAATATCTGTTAAATTAAATTGCATTAAGCCTGTGTATGGCTCGTTTTGGAAACGCACGTGGGAGAAAGATGGGAAATAGCAAGTTGTTAGAGACCAAGAAAAAGTATGTAGAATTCCCCTCAAAGGCAAAAGGGAAAGCAGAAGTCTGAAATTCTTATATATGGATTAATTGCACAATGGAGCAGAATGATAAAGCCTATTTAACACCTCTGCTTCCAAGGTGTCACCTGTACAAGTTTAATCTTTATGTCATGTCATGGTGCAGGGCTAAAGCAGGTACTCTAATCCTGGGACACCACAATCATATGATGGATCATGCATTCCTTACCATTAGTGGCATGTGTTACTACAGCTCTGGCAAAAATTAAGAGACCACCACATCAAAACCCTATCAGGGGCAGCCCAATCTCCAGACCTGAATCCCACTGAAAACCTCTGGAATGTAATCAAGAGGATGATGGATAGTCACAAGCCATCAAACAAAGAAGAACTGCTTACATTTTTGTGCCAGAAGCCGTGTGAAAGACTGGTGGCAAACATGCCAAGACGCATGAAACGCTGTGATTAAAAAGCATGGTTATTCCACAAAATATTGATTTCTGAACTCTTCCTGAGTTAAAACATTAGTATTGTTGTTTCTAAATGATTAGGAACTTGTTTTATTTGAATTATTTGAGGTCTGAAAGCACTGGGTTTTTTTTTTTTTGACCATTTTTCTTTTCAGAAAAAAAATACAAAATGTATTGCTTTGAAATTCGGAGACATGTTGTCAAAAGTTTATAGAATAAATGAACAATTAACATTTTAGTCAAAAATATACCTATAAAGAGCAAATCAGACAAACTGAACATTTTGCAGTGGTCTCTTAATTTGTGCCAGAGCTGTATTCTGAAATATTCTCCGATGTGTTTCACTGGTAAGTAAAGCTATTTTAGCATCTAAAAAAAGCAAGCCCCTGACAAAGCGAGCAATGCGATACATTATACTTCTGCCATATCTGATAACCCACCTGTATTGCCTCACTGAGGTTGCTATTATATTCCACAAGACTGGATTTCCCAGCATCTCCCTTAGGACCCTGTAAAAACAAATATAGATTATTAATGTGTATTTGAAGTGTTGTAGCTTATAGGACTACACAGAATTCCTTTGTCTTTACAACATTAAATTGGATGAACTTTAAACTGAATCTATCACAAATAATATTTTTAAATATTTTAATAGTGATAAATGTTTTAGTCTAATCTGCTATTTTATCATTTTTTATTTTGCATCACAATGACTAAGGCGGCACGACCGTTGAAACGCGTATGATTTTAAATGCACTTTAAGCCTGTGACTGTCACTGGTATGAATTATCCATTTTTGTGTCTCTGGATATAAAGATGGATTTTGGACTTATGTGGTTTTAATGAAAATGGAATAAAAGTTATTTTTTATGGATATCACCTACGCTGGACTTCTGCTTCACCTTCATACTACTTGCAGCCCTGCATGATCCGCGCGGTGGGTCTGAGAGGAGGTGAGCAGATTAGTGATGAGCGAGTATACTCGTTACTCGAGATTTCCCAAGCACGCTCGGGGGTCCTCCGAGTATTTTTTAGTGCTCGGAGATTTAGTTTTCTTCACCGCAGCTGAATGATTTACATCTGTTAGCCAGCATAAGTACATGTGGGGATTCTCTAGCAACCAGGCAACCCCCACATGTACTTATGCTGGCTAGTAGCTGTAAATCATTTAGCTGTGGCGAAGAAAACTAAATCTCCGAGCACTAACAAATACTTGGAGGACACCCGAGCGGGCTCATGAAATCTCGAGCAACGAGTACACTCGCTCACCACTAGAGCTGATCTTTGTTGCTTTTATCCTTCTAGGCATGCTCTATGATCTGTGCAGAGGTCATTGCGCAATGAAGGAGAGGAGATGAGCTTTGACCATCAACTATTGTGTGGTGCTATCCTATATATAAGTTTTACCTTACATTGTAATTCTGTCTGCAATGATAATGAAAGCAACTAAAAAGGGATCTATGCAGAACATGAGGCAGCAAGGTGACTCAGTATTTCAGTATTTAGCACTGCAGCCTTCCAGTGCTGGGTTCAAATCCTACCAAGGACACCATTAATTCCAAAGCACTTTACAGACATCATTACCACTGTTCCCATTGGGGATCACAATCTTAATTCTCTATCAATAAATTTTTGGAGTGTGGGAGAAAACCAGAGTAGCAGAAAAAACCCCACACAAACACAAGAAGAACATAGAAAATACAGGTGCACCTCACAAAATTAGAATATCATCAAAAAGTTAATTTATTTCAGTTCTTCAATACAAAAAAAACTCTTAGATGGTCATTACAGACAGAGTGATCTATTTCAAGTGTTTATTTCTGTTAATGTTGATGATGATGTCTTACAGCTAACAAATACCTAAAAGTCATTATCTCAGTAAATCAGAATACTTATAACATCAGCTTGAAAAAATTATTTTAAAATCCAAAATGTTGGCCTACTGAAATGTATATTCAGCAAATGCAGTCAATACTTGGTCCAGGCTCCTTTTGCATCAATTACTGCATCAATGCAGCGTGGCATGGAGGTGATCACCCTGTGGCACTGCTGAGGTGTTATGGAAGCCCAGGTTGCTTTGATAGCAGCCTTCAGCTCGTCTGCATTGTTGGGTCTGGTGTCTCATCTTCCTCTTGACAATACTCTATAGATTCTCCATGGGGTTAAGGTCAGGCGAGTTTGCTGGCCAATCAAGCACAGTGATACTGTTGTTTTTAAACCAGGTATTGGTACTTTTGGCAGTGTGGACAGGTGCCAAGTCGTGCTGGAGAATGACATTTCCATCTCCAAAAAGCTTGTCGGCAGAGGGAAGCAGGAAGTGCTCTAAAATTTCCTGGTAGATGGCTGCGCTGAGTTTGGTCTTGATAAAACACAGTGGACCTACACCAGCAGATGACATGGCTCCCCAAACCATCACTGAATGCAGGGGCAGACACAAGCAGCAATGGGCCCCTGTGCAGGAAATACGTCGAGGCCCCCCTCATGCATGTACACTGTGTATAAAATGCCTATAATAACATGCATATGCACAGCGGAAGATACACACACACACACACACACACACACACACACACACACACACACACACACTAGCCCTATATACATAGCAGCACATACACTAGCCCTATATACATAGCAGCACGCACACACTAGCCCTATATACACACACAGCAGTACACACACTAGCCCTATATACACGCACACAGCAGTATACACACACACTAGCCCTATATACACACACAGCAGTACACACGCACACGCCCTATATACACACACAGCAGTACACACACACACTAGCCCTATATACACGCACTAGCCCTATATACACGCACACAGCAGTATACACACACAGCAGTATACACACACTAGCCCTATATACACGCACACAACAGTCTACACACACAGCAGTATACACACACACACTTGCCCTATATACACACACAGCAGTACACACACACACTAGCCCTATATACACGCACACAGCAGTATACACACACAGCAATATACACACACACACACTAGCCCTACATACACGCACACAGCAGTATACACACACAGCAGTATACACACACACACTTGCCCTATATACACACACAGCAGTACACACACACACACACACACACTAGCCCTATATACACGCACACAGCAGTATACACACACAGCAATATACACACACACTAGCCCTATATACACACACAGCAGTACACACACACACTAGCCCTATATACACGCACACAGCAGTATACACACAGCAGTATACACACACAGCAGTATACACACACACTAGCCCTATATACACACACTAGCCCTATGTACACGCACACAGCAGTATACACACAGCAGTCTACACACACAGCAGTATACACACACACTTGCCCTATATACACACACAGCAGTACACACACACACTAGCCCTATATACACGCACACAGCAGTATACACACAGCAATATACACACACACTAGCCCTATATATACGCACTAGCCCCACATACACGCACACAGCAGTATACACACACAGCAGTATACACACACACACACTTGCCCTATATACACACACAGCAGTACACACACACACTAGCCCTATATACACACACACAGCAGTATACACACACAGCAATATACACACACACTAGCCCTATATACACACACAGCAGTACACACACACACACTAGCCCTATATACACACACTAGCCCTATATACATGCACACAGCAGTATACACACACAGCAGTATACACACACACTAGCCCTATATACACACACACTAGCCCTATATACACACACACTAGCCCTATATACACACACACACACACACACACACACTAGCCCTATATACACACACAGCAGTACACACACACACACTAGCCCTATATACATGCACTAGCCCTATATACACGCACACAGCAGTATACACACACAGCAATATACACACACACTAGCCCTATATACACACACACTAGCCCTATATACACACACAGCAGTACACACACACACTAGCCCTATATACACGCACACAGCAGTATACACACACACACTAGCCCTATATACACACACACTAGCCCTATATACACACAGCAGTACACACACTAGCCCTATATACACACACTAGCCCTATATACACACACTAGCCCTATATACACGCACACAGCAGTATACACACACACACACACACTAGCCCTATATACACACAGAGCAGTATACACACACACACACACACTAGCCCTATATACACACACTAGCCCTATATACACGCACACAGCAGTATACACACACACACACACTAGCCCTATATACACACAGAGCAGTATACACACACACACACTAGACAGACCAACATACATCACATGGAATGTGTACCTACAGAGAGTGCAGTTGCAGGGAGCTGGTCCGTCCCAGAAGAACACAGGAAATGAGCAGGGGAGACATGGAGCCTGTCCACTGCTCTCAGCCTTACAGACTCCCGGCGGGCCGGCCCTTCACCTACCTAGAGTAGTGATTCCTCCTCCCCATATTTTCATGTGTATCCCAGTCCCGCGGATCACTGAGGCTCTGGGAAGAGTGCGCACGTGCACAGCAGCAGTCAGTCACAAGCAGAGCCGCAGCTTCAGTGACTCACTGAGGGACCCTCCCCCTCCATTCCTGCATCTGCTGTCACCGCGAAGCACCAGTGACAGCCAGACAGCAGCGAAATGTATGCTAACAGGTGAGGTCAGGAAGGGGGCCCCTTTTGACCGTCATATCACATGTGCGCAGCAGAGCGGGCCCCCTGCTTCTCCTGTTAGCAATAATACTGCCGCCGGCTGTCATTCACCTCATTGCTTTGTATCTCCGTCTGGGCCCCCTCCCACTCTGGGCCCCGGTGCAGTTGCACCGGTTGAACCGGCGATATGTCCGCCCCTGACTGAATGTGGAAACTTCACATAAGTATTGAGTGCATTTACTAAATATACATTTCAGTAGGCCAACATTTCGGATTGTGAAATCATTTTTCAAGCTGCTGTTAAAAAGTATTCTAATTTACTGAGATTATGTCTATGGGGTTTTAATTGGCTGTAAGCCATAATCATCAACGATAACAGAAATAAACACTTGAAATACATCACTCTGTTCGTAATGATGCTACCTAATATATGAGTTTCACTTTTAGCATTGAAGAACTGAAATAAATTAAGTTTTTGATGATATTCTAATTTTGTGAGATGCAGCTGTATATGTTCACTTAGATCTACTTTTCCAATATATAGAACAGTAAAAATTTTACTCACCCGAGGTCCAGAAGTGCCATGTTCTCCCTTAACTCCTGCAGCTCCCTAAAAAATGGCAGAAATAGAGAAGAATTGAGATGCTGATTTGTTTTGTCATTAAAATGGAGACATAAGCACTAAAAGGCTACTTTCACACTTGCGTCGGTACGGGGCCGTCGCTAAGCGTCGGCGCGACGTACCGACACACGTTGTGAAAATTTGGCACAACGTGGGTAGCGGATGCAGTTTTTCAACGCATCCGCTGCCCATTGTAAAGTCCCGGGGAGGAGCGGAGTTCCGGCCGCGCATGTGCAGTAGGAAATGGCGGATCCGACGTACGGAAAAACGTTACATTGAACGTTTTTTCGTGCCGAAGGTCTGCCAAAACACGACGCATCCAGTGCACGACGGACGCGACGGATGGCTATCCGTCACAATCCGTCGCTAATACAAGTCTATGGGAAAATGCAGGATCCTGCATTCTCAAAAAACGACGGATTGTGACGGAAGCTGAAAAACGCAAGTGTGAAAGTATCCTTACCCTGCATATCAAATCACAGTTCAGGAAGGAAGATATAAATGTTCTATCATAAGGAAAGGTAAATGAATTACCATATTTTCTGGTGTATAAGACGACTGGGCATATAAGATGACCCCCAACTTTTCCATATAAAATATGGAGTTTGGGATATACTTGCCGTATAAGACGGGGGTCATCTTATACGCCGGGTGTTTTATTATACGGCGTGTGTGGTCCAGATGGTTCCCAGGGTCTGGAGGAGAGGAGACTCTCCTTCAGGCCCTGGGATCCATATTCATGTAAAAAAAAAGAATAAAAATAAAAAATATGGGTATACTTACCGTCTGACGGCCCCTGGCTCTCAGCGGTGCAAGCGGCGGCCTCCGTTCCCAAGGAAGCATTGCGTGAAGGGCCCGAGATGACGTTGCGGTCATGTGACCGCGATGTAATTTCCGTCCTTTGTGCAATGCATCCTTGGGAACGGAAGCCGCCACTTGTACCGCTGAAAGCCAGGGCCGTCGGAGGGTAAGTATATCCATACATTTTATTTTTATACTTTTTTTTTACATGAATATGGATCCCAGGGCCTGGAGGAGAGTCTCCTCTCCTCCAGACCCTGGGAACCATCCAGGACCGCTCCCTGCACACGCCGTACCCGGCGTATAAGATGACCCCCGACTTTTGAGACGATTTTCAGGGGTTAAAAAGTCGTCTTATACACCAGAAAATATGGTATGTTAAGCCTAATGGTCATCTTTTGTAGAAGAGCTTAAAGAGGACATTTTATAATTTTTTTCATGTTGAACTTGAAGCATGATGTAATAGTGGTGGCAGAGTGGAATAAAACAATTTTGTTATTTTTTAATTTTGCCACTTCATTGATGAGATATTAGGAATCAAATGATTGTCACCTAATGAGTTAACTTTCATACCATCCAAGTGGGTGTTTTTAGATACTTTTCACTGGAGGCATGTACTTCTTCTCCCTGTATGAGTTGCTATCGCTGAGGCCTGTACTTCTTCTCCCTGTATGAGTTGCCATCAATGAGGCGTGTATTTCTTCTCCCTGTATGAGTTTCTATCACTGGGGCCTGTACTTCTTCTCCTGTATGAGTTGCTTTCATTGGGGATGTGTCCTTCTTCTCCCTTTATGAGTTGCTTTCATTGGGGATGTGTACTTCTTCCTGTATGAGTTGCTATCACTGGGGGCACGTGCTTCTTCTCCCTGTATGAGTTGCTATCACTGGGGATGAGTACTTCTTCTCTCTGTGTTGAGTTGTTATCACTGGAGGCATGTACTTCTTCTCCTTGTACGAGATGCTATCACTGGGGGCGTGTGCTTCTTCTCCCTGTATGAGTTGCTATCACTGGAGGCGTGTACTTCTTCTCCCTGTGTTGAGTTGTTATCACTGGAGGCATGTACTTCTTCTCCTTGTACGAGATGCTATCACTGGGGGCGTGTGCTTCTTCTCCCTGTATGAGTTGCTATCACTGGGGGCGCGTGCTTCTTCTCCCTGTATGAGTTGCTATCACTGGAGGCGTGTACTTCTTCCCCCTGTATGAGTTGCTATCACTGGAGGCGTGTACTTCTTCTCCCTGTATGAGTTGCTATCACTGGAGGCGTGTACTTTTTCTCCCTGTATGAGATGCTATCACTGGGGGCGCGTGCTTCTTCTCCCTGTATGAGTTGCTATTACTGGAGGCGTGTTCTTCTTCTCCCTGTATGAGTTGCTATCACTGGAGGCATGTACTACTTCTCCCTGTATGAGTTGCTATCACTGGAGGCGTGTACTTCTTCTCCCTGTATGAGTTGCTATCACTGGAGGCGTGTACTTCTTCTCCCTGTATGAGTTGCTATCACTGGAGGCGTGTACTTTTTCTCCCTGTATGAGATGGTATCACTGGGGGCGCGTGCTTCTTCTCCCTGTACGAGATGCTATCACTGGAGGCGTGTACTACTTCTCCCTGTATGAGTTGCTATCACTGGAGGCGTGTACTTCTTCTCCCTGTATGAGTTGCTATCACTGGAGGCGTGTACTTCTTCTCCCTGTATGAGTTGCTATCACTGGAGGCGTGTACTTTTTCTCCCTGTATGAGATGCTATCACTGGGGGCGCGTGCTTCTTCTCCCTGTATGAGTGGCTATTACTAGAGGCGTGTTCTTCTTCTCCCTGTATGAGATGCTATCACTGGGGGCACGTGCTTCTTCTCCCTGTATGAGTTGTTATCACTGGAGGCGTGTACTACTTCTCCCTGTATGAGTTGCTATCACTGGAGGCATGTACTTCTTCTCCCTGTATGAGTTGCTATCTCTGGAGGCGTGTACTTCTTCTCCCTGTATGAGTTGCTATCACTGGAGGCGTGTACATTTTCTCCCTGTATAAGTTGCTATCACTGGGGGCGAGTACTTCTCCCTGTGTGAGTTGCTATCACTGAGGGTGAGTACTTCTTCTCCCTGTGTGAGTTGCTATCACTGGAGGCGTGTACTTTTTCTCCCTGTATGAGATGCTATCACTGGAGGCGTGTACTTCTTCTCCCTGTATGAGATGCTATCACAGGGGGCGTGTGCTTTTTCTCCCTGTATGAGTTGCTATCACTGGGGGTATGTGCTTCTTCTCCCTTTATGAGTTGCTTTCATTGGGGAAGTGTACTTCTTCCTGTATGAGTTGCTAGCACTGGGGGCATGTGCTTCTCCTCCGTGAATAAGATGCTATTACTGGAGCATGTACTTCATCTCCCTATATGAGTTGCTATTTGATAACACCCACTTGGACTTAACAAAAGCCAACTCATTAGGTGTGAAATACTTTGATGGCTAATATCTCGGGAAGGTAGAGGCGTAATAAAAAATACTAAAAATGTTTTATTTCACTGTGCAGCTTGTATTACATTGTGTGTCCAGTTCAACGTGAAAAATTAGGAGAAAGGTCCAGCTCTCAGTGTAAGCATGGTCATTTACCTTTTCACCCTGTTGGCCTGGAACTCCTGGTTGGCCAATAGTACCAGCTTCTCCCTGTAAAATATACAAATGAAAACAAAAACAGCCATTTAAATCATATACATTATCTTATATATGGAAAGGGACAGCTTTATGGGACACTTGTTGAGCTCACAGCTATATCCCCTTCTTATACACATGCAAACTAAAAGGTAGGTAATTGAACATTTAAATGCCTGATAATTTTTAACCATCAAATCATGTCGGCGGAGAGTCAGTAGATGAAATAGGCAGTAGATGATAGGTGGATTGGGATGACTTTGCACTAATGTACACTATATGGACAAAATTTTAGGGGCATCTACACATTGCACCTACAGCAGCTTTTTAGAAATCCCATACTAAATCTACAGGCATTTATATAGAGTTTTTTCCTCTTTAAAATGATAACCGGTTCGCATCATCTGGAAAAGCTTTCTACACAATTTTGGAGGTGTCTTTAAGAGTTTTTGCCCATTTATCCAGGAGAGCATTTGTGAGTTCAGACACTGATGTTGGAGGAGACGACAGGGTTCACAATCTCCATTCTAATTCATCACAAAGGTGTTTCATGGCATTGAGATCAGAATTCTATATGGCCATAGTTACGTTCTTGCTCACCAATCTCCCACAATCAAGGCTTTATGGACCTTGCTTTGTGCACTAGGACACAGTCATGCAAAAGCATTACGATTGTCCTATGGGGCTTTTGCCACCTACTGAAACACTGCTCCATAGTTGTCATGACTCTGTTGTTGGGAGTATTAGGACCAGGGGCTCCTACGCCATAGCTTACTCTGTTCCCTGGATTACTTCTGATCGTGAAGACACTGGGGCCAAGTACCTTGCCTTAGCTCCTGAGGCCACCCTCAGTCTGCACCCTTTACCCACCCAGGGAAGAGGGGAGTAGTAGTGTACCGTAATACACCAACCAGACCAACAAGGTAATATGAACAGGAATAACGAAAAATACTAAACATACAAATATACTCACACAGACAACAGAGGTAAACACCAGGGAGTGGAGGATGGGGTTAAATCAACGTAGGAGAAGAAATGGAATTATCACACACTCAAAATCTAGAAACAGCCACACATAAATCCACCAAATGCCTTCTCCAGGAATAACCACCAACAACCTCCAGCCATGCAGCAAAAGCTATCCTCTGAAAATGAGTGATAGGCAGGGCCTAGTTTTTATAGGAGATGGGAGTGGATAACAGTGCACAGCTGGGAGCCTTAACCCAGGAAAGCTTCCTGGAGCTCTCAACTGAGCAGATTAACCCCTTCACTGCTAAAATAGATTTACACCATTTAATATGAAGATGAAGTACTTCTAATCTGTGCAGGAGTAGGAGAAATCAGACACTGCGGTCTTCTGGCTCCTCTCTGTCGCGGTAAACCTGTGACAATAGTATTATCTCTACCACATTTGATAGTGGGCACAATGCAGTCAGGCAGGTAAAGTTCTCCTGGTATTCACCAAACCCAGGCTCATCCATCAGACTGCCAGACAGAGAGGTGTGATCTGTCACTCCACAGAACATTTTTCCACTGCTCCAGAGTCCAGAGGTGGCGTGCTTTATAACACTCCATCTAATAGGATGTCACGTCTTACAAAGGTGGCATCCTAGTACAGTATCTTACTGAAATTCAATGAGATCATTTTATACACCTGTGGCAATGGAACTGAATGAAAAACCTGAATGTAATTATTAAGATGTGCATGCTGGTACCTTTCTCCTTATGGTGCATGAGCATATTAATACAATATGGTGGCAAACAATTTTGTCACATGTTGATTTTCTTCTTTAGAAGCAATAATGAGAACAGCTAAACAGTTTTAGGGGTGTTGTGTGTAGTCAAATTACACAATTTGCATAGTTTTAGGCGCGCCCTCAAAACATATTTCTTCAGAGCGGCCTATCACGTTCCCTAATCTAAGTAATTTTATGTGTAAAGGCGCGTGTGTAGCCCATTCACTATCTCCATCTACCCCCCACCCACTGACCATCATTGTAAATACATCATTGTAATTAAGCTCCTGTACTTTGTATCTCCCCCACCACATTGTAGATTGCAAGCTCTCAGGAGGAGGGTCGTCTTATTTTGCTTTAATTATTGTATTGTTAACGTTGTTACTTATGACTAGGGTTGAGCGAAACGGGTCGATCATTTTCAAAAGTCGCCGACTTTTGGCTAAGTCGGCGTCTCATGAAACCCGATCCGACCCCTGTGCTTGTCGGCCATGCGGTACGCGACTTTCGCGCCAAAGTCGCGTTTCAATGACGCGAAAAGCGCCATTTCTCAGCCAATGAAGGTGAACGCAGAGTGTGGGCAGCGTGATGACATAGATCCTGGTCCCCACCATCTTAGAGAAGGGCATTGCAGTGATTGGCTTGCTGTCTGCGGCGTCACAGGGGCTATAAAGGGGCGTTCCCGCCGACCGCCATCTTACTGCTGCTGATCTGAGCTTAGGGACAGGTTGCTGCCGCTTCATCAGAAGCAGGGAGAGCGTTAGGCAGGGTCCACTAACCACCAAACCGCTTGTGCTGCAGCGATTTCCACTGTCCAACACCACCTTCGGTGTGCAGGGACTGTGGAAGCTATTTATTTATTTTTTTCCCCTCAGCGCTGTAGCTCATTGGGCTGCCCTAGAAGGCTCCGTGATAGCTGTATTGCTGTGTGTACGCCACTGTGGAAACCAACTGCTTTTTTCAAAGCACATATCCTCTTGTTCCTTCCTTTCTGCACAGCTATCTTTTTTGTTTGTCCACACTTTTTATTTAATTTGTGCATCAGTCCACTCCTATTGCTGCCTGCCATACCTGGCTTACATTACTGCAGGGAGATAGTAATTGTAGGACAGTTTTTTTTTTTTTTTTGTTTTTTTTTTGTGGGAGATTAAGATTGGCATTTCTGCTACAGTGCCATCCCTGTGTGTGCCATCTCTCACTGAGTGGGCCATAGAAAGCCTATTTATTTTTTCCGTGATTTGTGTTCTAAAATCTACCTCAACACAGAAACACTACATCAATCAGTGGGAGAAAAATATTGGCCTCAGTCAGGGCTTGTGTGCCACTGCTGTGTGTGCGCTATCTCTCATTCAGTGGGCTATAGCAAGCCTATATTTTTTTTTTTTTTTTTTTTTAATATTATTTGGTTTCAAAAGTCTCCCTGAAAAAAAAAAAAAACCTAAAAAAACAGTGGGAGAGTAATATTGCCCTTTCAGCTTGTGTGCCAGTCTTGACTCCTGGGTGTGCCACCTCTCTCCCTCTCATTCAGTGGGCCATAGAAAGCCTATTTATTTTTTTTTTTAAATATTATTGGGTTTCTAAAGTCTCCCTGAAAAAAACAAAAAATACATAAAAAAACAGTGGGAGAGTAATATTGCCCTTTCAGCTTGTGTGCCAGTCTTGACTCCTGGGTGTGCCACCTCTCTCCCTTTCATTCAGTGGGCCATAGAAAGCCTATTTTTTTTTTTTTTTTAATATTATTTGGTTTCTAATTCTCCCTGAAAAAAAAAAAAAACCTAAAAAAACAGTGGGAGAGTAATATTGCCCTTTCAGCTTGTGTGCCAGTCTTGACTCCTGGGTGTGCCACCTCTCTCCCTCTCATTCAGTGGGCCATAGAAAGCCTATTTATTTTTTTTTTAAATATTATTGGGTTTCTAAAGTCTCCCTGAAAAAACAAAAAATACATAAAAAAACAGTGGGAGAGTAATATTGCCCTTTCAGCTTGTGTGCCAGTCTTGACTCCTGGGTGTGCCACCTCTCTCCCTCTCATTCAGTGGGCCATAGAAAGCCTATTTATTTTTTTTTTTAAATATTATTGGGTTTCTAAAGTCTCCCTGAAAAAACAAAAAATACATAAAAAAACAGTGGGAGAGTAATATTGCCCTTTCAGCTTGTGTGCCAGTCTTGACTCCTGGGTGTGCCACCTCTCTCCCTTTCATTCAGTGGGCCATAGAAAGCCTATTTTTTTTTTTTTTAATATTATTTGGTTTCTAATTCTCCCTGAAAAAAAAAAAAAAACCTAAAAAAACAGTGGGAGAGTAATATTGCCCTTTCAGCTTGTGTGCCAGTCTTGACTCCTGGGTGTGCCACCTCTCTCCCTCTCATTCAGTGGGCCATAGAAAGCCTATTTATTTTTTTTTTTAAATATTATTGGGTTTCTAAAGTCTCCCTGAAAAAACAAAAAATACATAAAAAAACAGTGGGAGAGTAATATTGCCCTTTCAGCTTGTGTGCCAGTCTTGACTCCTGGGTGTGCCACCTCTCTCCCTTTCATTCAGTGGGCCATAGAAAGCCTATTTTTTTTTTTTTTTTAATATTATTTGGTTTCTAATTCTCCCTGAAAAAAAAAAAAAAACCTAAAAAAACAGTGGGAGAGTAATATTGCCCTTTCAGCTTGTGTGCCAGTCTTGACTCCTGGGTGTGTCACCTCTCTCCCTCTCATTCAGTGGGCCATAGAAAGCCTATTTATTTTTTTTTTTAAATATTATTGGGTTTCTAAAGTCTCCCTGAAAAAACAAAAAATACATAAAAAAACAGTGGGAGAGTAATATTGCCCTTTCAGCTTGTGTGCCAGTCTTGACTCCTGGGTGTGCCACCTCTCTCCCTTTCATTCAGTGGGCCATAGAAAGCCTATTTTTTTTTTTTTTTTAATATTATTTGGTTTCTAATTCTCCCTGAAAAAAAAAAAAAAACCTAAAAAAACAGTGGGAGAGTAATATTGCCCTTTCAGCTTGTGTGCCAGTCTTGACTCCTGGGTGTGCCACCTCTCTCCCTCTCATTCAGTGGGCCATAGAAAGCCTATTTATTTTTTTTTAAAATATTATTGGGTTTCTAAAGTCTCCCTGAAAAAACAAAAAATACATAAAAAAACAGTGGGAGAGTAATATTGCCCTTTCAGCTTGTGTGCCAGTCTTGACTCCTGGGTGTGCCACCTCTCTCCCTTTCATTCAGTGGGCCATAGAAAGCCTATTTTTTTTTTTTTTTTAATATTATTTGGTTTCTAATTCTCCCTGAAAAAAAAAAAAAAACCTAAAAAAACAGTGGGAGAGTAATATTGCCCTTTCAGCTTGTGTGCCAGTCTTGACTCCTGGGTGTGCCACCTCTCTCCCTTTCATTCAGTGGGCCATAGAAAGCCTATTTTTTTTTTTTTTTTAATATTATTTGGTTTCTAATTCTCCCTGAAAAAAAAAAAAAAACCTAAAAAAACAGTGGGAGAGTAATATTGCCCTTTCAGCTTGTGTGCCAGTCTTGACTCCTGGGTGTGCCACCTCTCTCCCTTTCATTCAGTGGGCCATAGAAAGCCTATTTTTTTTTTTTTTTTAATATTATTTGGTTTCTAATTCTCCCTGAAAAAAAAAAAAAAACCTAAAAAAACAGTGGGAGAGTAATATTGCCCTTTCAGCTTGTGTGCCAGTCTTGACTCCTGGGTGTGCCACCTCTCTCCCTCTCATTCAGTGGGCCATAGAAAGCCTATTTTTTTTTTTTTTTTAATATTATTTGGTTTCTAATTCTCCCTGAAAAAAAAAAAAAAACCTAAAAAAACAGTGGGAGAGTAATATTGCCCTTTCAGCTTGTGTGCCAGTCTTGACTCCTGGGTGTGCCACCTCTCTCCCTTTCATTCAGTGGGCCATAGAAAGCCTATTTTTTTTTTTTTTTTAATATTATTTGGTTTCTAATTCTCCCTGAAAAAAAAAAAAAAACCTAAAAAAACAGTGGGAGAGTAATATTGCCCTTTCAGCTTGTGTGCCAGTCTTGACTCCTGGGTGTGCCACCTCTCTCCCTTTCATTCAGTGGGCCATAGAAAGCCTATTTTTTTTTTTTTTTTAATATTATTTGGTTTCTAATTCTCCCTGAAAAAAAAAAAAAAACCTAAAAAAACAGTGGGAGAGTAATATTGCCCTTTCAGCTTGTGTGCCAGTCTTGACTCCTGGGTGTGCCACCTCTCTCCCTCTCATTCAGTGGGCCATAGAAAGCCTATTTATTTTTTTTTAAAATATTATTGGGTTTCTAAAGTCTCCCTGAAAAAACAAAAAATACATAAAAAAACAGTGGGAGAGTAATATTGCCCTTTCAGCTTGTGTGCCAGTCTTGACTCCTGGGTGTGCCACCTCTCTCCCTTTCATTCAGTGGGCCATAGAAAGCCTATTTTTTTTTTTTTTTTAATATTATTTGGTTTCTAATTCTCCCTGAAAAAAAAAAAAAAACCTAAAAAAACAGTGGGAGAGTAATATTGCCCTTTCAGCTTGTGTGCCAGTCTTGACTCCTGGGTGTGCCACCTCTCTCCCTCTCATTCAGTGGGCCATAGAAAGCCTATTTATTTTTTTTTAAAATATTATTGGGTTTCTAAAGTCTCCCTGAAAAAACAAAAAATACATAAAAAAACAGTGGGAGAGTAATATTGCCCTTTCAGCTTGTGTGCCAGTCTTGACTCCTGGGTGTGCCACCTCTCTCCCTTTCATTCAGTGGGCCATAGAAAGCCTATTTTTTTTTTTTTTTTAATATTATTTGGTTTCTAATTCTCCCTGAAAAAAAAAAAAAAACCTAAAAAAACAGTGGGAGAGTAATATTGCCCTTTCAGCTTGTGTGCCAGTCTTGACTCCTGGGTGTGTCACCTCTCTCCCTCTCATTCAGTGGGCCATAGAAAGCCTATTTATTTTTTTTTTTAAATATTATTGGGTTTCTAAAGTCTCCCTGAAAAAACAAAAAATACATAAAAAAACAGTGGGAGAGTAATATTGCCCTTTCAGCTTGTGTGCCAGTCTTGACTCCTGGGTGTGCCACCTCTCTCCCTCTCATTCAGTGGGCCATAGAAAGCCTTTTTTTTTTTTGGTTTTTTTAATATTATTTGGTTTCTAAAGTCTCCCTGAAAAAAACAAAAAAAGCATAAAAAACAGTGGGAGAGTAATATTGCCCTTTCAGCTTGTGCGCCAGTCTTGACTCCTGGTTGTGCCACCTCTCTCTCTCTAATTGTGGGCCATAGAAAGCCTTTTTTTTTTTTTTTTTTAATATTATTTGGTTTCTAAAGTCTCCCTGAGAAAAAAAAATAAATAAATTAGGTGGGAGATTAATATTGACATTAGTGCTTGAGTGACAGTCCTGCGTGTGTGTCATCTCTGTGATTTTGTGCCACAGAAAACAGAGTGTGTAACATTGTGCCTGATTTTCCTTGTGGTCTCACCAACCTGTTAAGGGATATTGAAATCATACTGAAGTTATAGCTCACCGTGTAAGTTGTTTGATAGCAACAAATAAAGTTACTTTGGTTAAGATTTTAAAACAATGAGGAAGTCTGGTGCAAGAGGTCGTCGTGGGCGTTCATTGTCAGCTGGTAATGATGGTAGTGGTAGTGGAGCATCAGGTGGTCGTGGGGATAAAAATATTCCACCTAAGTCTGGAGCTGTGGAGCCAGTTTCGTCGTCAGGCTACACAAGGCCTCGAACGCTCTCTTTTCTGGGAGTAGGAAAACCGCTTTTAAAGGCGGAGCAGCAACAGCAAGTTTTGGCTTACATTGCAGACTCAGCCTCTAGCTCTTTTGCCTCCTCTTCCGAAACTGGTAAATGTAAAAGCAGCGCGTCGCTTGTGGATGTTCACGGTCAGGGACAAGTCGCTTCCTTGTCCTCCTCAGCAAAAACTACAACAAGAGAGAAGGATGCAGCAGGCGACACAACGGGTCACTCCATGGAGCTCTTTACACATACCGTCCCTGGCTTAGAAAGTGAAACATTTAACAGGCCATGCCCATTACAAGTATATTCTGACATGGAGTGCACTGATGCACAGCCACAGCCAGAGTACTATGCTGCTCCTTTGACTCAGACCACCACATTGCCCTCTCAGGGTACAGATCCACAATCAGACCCTGATGAGACTATGTTGCCCCGCCACGAACGCTATACCACCGACCGACACAGTGACACAGACGAAGTTGCACACGAGCTCGAAGAGGAGGTAATAGATGACCCAGTTATTGACCCCGATTGGCAGCCATTGGGGGAACAGGGTGCAGGCGGCAGTAGTTCAGAAGCGGAGGTGGAGGAGGGGCCGCAGCAGGCATCAACATCGCAACAGGTTCCATCTGCCGGGCCCGTATCTGGACCAAAACGCGTGTCAAAGCCAAAACCTGTTGGAGCACAGCGTTGCCATCCGGTTAAAGCTCAGTCTGCAATCCCTGAAAAGGGATCAGAGTCTAGGAAGAGTGCAGTCTGGCATTTTTTTAAACAACATCCAACTGATCAGCGCAAAGTCATCTGTCAAAAATGTTCAACTAGCTTAAGCAGAGGTCAGAATCTGAAAAGTCTAAATACTAGTTGCATGCATAGACACTTAACCACCATGCATTCTCAAGCCTGGACTAACTACCAAACGTCCCTCAAGGTTGTAGCACCCTCGGCCAATGAAGCTAGTCAGCAACGCAACATCCCTTCCGTCACTGTAAGGCCACCATTTTCCGCACCACCGGCAGTATCTGTGCAGGTTTCTTTGCCAGCCAAAAGCAGTCAGGGTCAGGGAATCACCAGTTTTGTAGGAGGAAATATTGCATGTAGGGCACCGGCGGAAACAATACCGTCTCCAACCGTCTCTCAGTCTGCCATGTCCACCGGCACACCCGAAAGTTCCACGATCTACAGCTCTCCAGTCCAGCTCACCCTACATGAGACTCTGGTTAGAAAAAGGAAGTACTTATCCTCGCATCCGCGTACACAGGGTTTTAACGCCCACATAGCTAGACTAATCTCGTTAGAGATGATGCCCTACCGGTTAGTTGAAAGCGAAGCTTTCAAAGCCCTGATGGAGTACGCTGAACCACGATACGAGCTACCCAGTCGACACTTTTTTTCCAGAAAAGCCATCCCAGCCCTGCACCAGCATGTTAAACAGCGCATCGTCCATGCACTCAGGCAATCTGTGAGTACAAAGGTGCACCTGACTACAGATGCATGGACCAGTAGGCATGGCCAGGGACGTTATGTGTCCATCACGGCACACTGGGTGAATGTGGTGGATGCAGGGTCCACAGGCGACATCAATTTAGGGACAGTTGTGCCTAGCCCACGGTCTAGGAAACAGTTGGCTGTAGGCGTTCGCACCCCCTCCTCCTCCTCCTCGTCCTCCTGCAGAAGCTACAGCTCTTCCACAGAACGCAGTCGGCCAACCACTCCATCGGCAGATGACACTGTTGCACACCAGTTGTCCCATTATGGGCCAGCTACTGCCAAGCGTCAGCAGGCTGTATTGGCTATGAAGTGTTTGGGCGACAACAGACACACCGCGGAAGTTCTGTCCGAGTTCTTGCAACAAGAAACGCAGTCGTGGCTGGGCACAGTAGATCTTGAGGCAGGCAAGGTAGTGAGTGATAACGGAAGGAATTTCATGGCTGCCATCTCCCTTTCCCAACTGAAACACATTCCTTGCCTGGCTCACACCTTAAACCTGGTGGTGCAGTGCTTATTGAAAACTTATCCTGGGTTCTCCGACCTGCTCCTCAAAGTGCGTGCACTTTGCTCACATATCCGACGTTCGCCTGTACACGCCAGCCGTATGCAGACCTATCAGCGGTCTTTGAACCTTCCCCAGCATCGCCTAATCATAGACGTTGCAACAAGGTGGAACTCAACACTGCACATGCTTCAGAGACTGTGCGAACAGAGGCGTGCTGTTATTTATTTGTGGGAGGATACACGGGCAGGCAGTAGGATGGCAGACATGGAGTTGTCAGGTGTGCAGTGGTCGAAGATACAAGACATGTGTCAAGTCCTTCAGTGTTTTGAGGAATGCACACGGCTGGTTAGTGCAGACAACGCCGTAATAAGCATGAGCATCCCCCTAATGCGTCTGCTGATGCAAAGTTTGACGCACATAAAGGAGCAGGCGTCTGCACCAGAGGAAGAGGGAAGCCTTGATGACAGTCAGCCATTGTCTGGTCAGGGCAGTGTACAGGACGAGGTAGCGGGCGAAGAGGAGGTGGAGGACGAGGAGGATGATGGGGATGAGTATATTTTTAATGCGGAAACTTTCACGGGGGCACAGGAAATTGGTTGCGTGTCACGGCCGGGTTCTGGTTTTTTGAGGGACACAAGTGACGTAGATTTGCCTGCAACTGCCCCTCAACCAATCACAACCGGAGATTTGACAACTGGAACTTTGGCCCACATGGCGGATTATGCCTTACGTATCCTAAAAAGGGACACACGCATTACGAAAATGATGAACGATGACGATTACTGGTTGGCCTGCCTCCTTGATCCACGCTATAAAGGCAAATTGCAAAATATTATGCCACATGAGAACTTGGAACTAATATTAGCAACCAAACAATCAACTCTTGTTGACCGTTTGCTTCAGGCATTCCCAGCACACAGCGCACGTGATCGTTCTCACACGAGCTCCAGGGGGCAGCAGACTAGGAGTGTTAGGGGTGCACACATCAGAAGTGGCGTTGGACAGAGGGGTTTTCTGACCAGGTTGTGGAGTGATTTTGCTATGACCGCAGACAGGACAGGTACTGCTGCATCAATTGAAAGTGACAGGAGACAACATTTGTCCAGTATGGTTACTAACTATTTTTCATCCCTTATCGATGTTCTCCCTCAACCGTCATTCCCATTTGATTACTGGGCCTCCAAATTAGACACCTGGCCAGAATTGGCAGAATATGCATTGCAGGAGCTTGCTTGCCCGGCAGCAAGTGTCCTATCAGAAAGAGTATTCAGTGCTGCAGGGTCAATATTAACCGAAAAAAGGACTCGTCTGGCTACCCAAAATGTTGACGATCTAACATTCATTAAAATGAACCACAACTGGATTTCAAAATCTTTTGCCCCACCTTGCCCGGCCGACACCTAGCTTTCCTATGAAAAGCTCTTGCCTGTGAATTACTTTTCTAATGTCTAATTTGCTGCTGCAGATTGTACAGCATACGACATGTTTACACCTCCCTAAATGGCCAAACTCCCCACACGGGGCCGTGGTATCGCGACTTGGCGCAAGCACCCGTGAGACTGCTGTTTGTCTGAAGAGGTGGGTGTGCTCGCTTTTGGTTGACGGCATTGCTACTGGGTCCCTCATAGTACAATGTAGTGTCTCTGGCGGTGGTGGTGCGCACCCAACGTCAGACACACCGTTGTAACATGAGTGGCCCTGGGGCGGTCCCGCCGGCCTCAAGAGAGTTCCCCCCTACCCCAGCTCAAACTGGGCTCTACTACGTGCAAAATTATGTCGCACAGCTCCACCAATCTTTAGTCTATTCGCTGACATCATTCAATGTCTGGCACTGACAATACAAATTTGTAGACATCTATGATGCAACTTAAAGTAGTCTGTGTCTGTGTCCTATATTGGCACCATTAAATAGTTACTGCCAAATTACTATGTCAGAAACACAGCAGATGAGCCCACCCCTGTACCTAAGTATGCCATCTTTTTTTTTGTTTTGGTTGTTTTGCGAGACATTAACATCTATTTATATTTTGGGAGTACTGGGACAGACACTCCTTGCACTACTCCTCCACTCAGCACCAAGCTGCCTGCCCGTGTATCCATGTAACCGCTGTAAAACTGCCATGAGCCTATTGTTTGTTATTTTAGGCCTTTGATAGCCTGTCTGCGGTCCCTACTCCTCCACTGACCACCAAGCTGCCTGCCCGTGTATCCATGTAACCGCTGTAAAACTGCCATGAGCCTATTGTTTGTTATTTTAGGCCTTTGAAGCCTTTCTGCGCTCCCTCCTTCCACTAGTCCTCCACTGACCAGACCACTGCTGCCCGTGTACCCCTGGAACCAATTTTAAAGTGCCTACAGCCAGCCCATTTTATTGTGTTAGGCCTTCGAAGCCTGTCTGCGGTCCCTCCTTCCACTAGGCCTCCACTGACCAGACCACTGCTGCCCGTGTACCCCTGGAACCAATTTTAAAGTGCCTACAGCCAGCCCATTTTATTGTGTTAGGCCTTCGAAGCCTGTCTGCGGTCCATACTTTAAATACTCCTCCACTCACCACCAAGCTGCCTGCCCGTGTATCCATGTAACCGCTGTAAAACTGCCATGAGCCTATTGTTTGTTATGTTAGGCCTTTGATAGCCTGTCTGCGGTCCCTACTTTAAATACTCCTCCACTCACCACCACCAAGCTGCCTGCCCGTGTATCCATGTAACCGCTGTGAAACTGCCATGAGCCTATTGTTTTTTTATGTTAGGCCTTTGATAGCCTGTCTGCGGTCCCTACTTTAAATACTCCTCCACTCACCACCACCAAGCTGCCTGCCCGTGTATCCATGTAACCGCTGTAAAACTGCCATGAGCCTATTGTTTGTTATGTTAGGCCTTTGAAGCCTTTCTGCGCTCCCTCCTTCCACTAGTCCTCCACTGACCAGACCACTGCTGCCCGTGTACCCCTGGAACCAATTTTAAAGTGCCTACAGCCAGCCCATTTTATTGTGTTAGGCCTTCGAAGCCTGTCTGCGGTCCATACTTCCACTAGTCCTCCACTGACCAGACCACTGCTGCCCGTGTACCCCTGGAACCAATTTTAAAGTGCCTACAGCCAGCCCATTTTATTGTGTTAGGCCTTCGAAGCCTGTCTGCGGTCCCTCCTTCCACTAGGCCTCCACTGACCAGACCACTGCTGCCCGTGTACCCCTGGAACCAATTTTAAAGTGCCTACAGCCAGCCCATTTTATTGTGTTAGGCCTTCGAAGCCTGTCTGCGGTCCATACTTTAAATACTCCTCCACTCACCACCAAGCTGCCTGCCCGTGTATCCATGTAACCGCTGTAAAACTGCCATGAGCCTATTGTTTGTTATGTTAGGCCTTTGACAGCCTGTCTGCGGTCCCTACTTTAAATACTCCTCCACTCACCACCAAGCTGCCTGCCCGTCTATCCATGTAACCGCTGTAAAACTGCCATGAGCCTATTGTTTGTTATGTTAGGCCTTTGATAGCCTGTCTGCGGTCCTTACTTTAAATACTCCTCCACTCACCACCTAGCTGCCTGTGTATCCATGTAACCGATGTAAAACTGCCATGACTGCCTACTGTTTGTTATTTTAGGCCTTTGATAGCCTGTCTGCGGCCCCTACTTGCAATACTCCTCCACTGACCACAATGCTGCCTGGAGTGCCTGCCTGTGTATCCATGTAACCGATGTAAAACTGCCATGACTGCCTACTGTTTGTTATTTTAGGCCTTTGATAGCCTGTCTGCGGCCCCTACTTGCAATACTCCTCCACTGAGCACAATGCTGCCTGGAGTGCCTGCCTGTGTATCCATGTAACCGATGTAAAACTGCCATGACTGCCTACTGTTTGTTATTTTAGGCCTTTGATAGCCTGTCTGCAGCCCCTACTTGCAATACTCCTCCACTGACCACACCAATGCTGCCCGTGTACCCCTGGAACCTATTTAAAAGTTCATAGAGCCTAGTTATATATTTTATTTACTATTAATAAGGCCATGATGGACTACGCTGTACCACGCTACAAGCTAACCAGTCGACACTTCTTTTGCGAGAAAAGCCATCCCAACCCTCCACCAGCATGTAGAAGACCGCATTGTCCATGCACTCTGGCAATCTGTGAGTACAAAGGTGCACCTGACAACAGACGCATGGACCTGTAGGCATGGCCACGGAAGATTACGTGTCCATTACGGCGCAATGGGTTAATGTGGTGGATGCATGGTCCACAGGGGACAGCCTACTAAGTCTGTCTGCAGTCCCTAATTCAAATTGTCCTCCACTGTCTAAATCGGAACTTCCACCTTCTGGCTTTCGGCCTATAGTATCAGAAATTAAACTGCATTTGGCCTTCAACTTTGGTTAGGGCCTACTAACGGCTTCTGCCCCTCCCTGGTGTTGCCCTCAACTAAATAAAGCTGAGCTTCAACCTTCTGCTCCAAATTACCATTTTGAAAAATGCAATAGGCTTTTCAGGCCTACTAAAGGAGTCTGTCTGTGTGCCCCTGCCTGGTGTTGTCCTCAACTAAATAAAGCTGAGCTTCAACCTTCCGGCTCTCATTAAGTGGTTTTTAAAAAAAAATGGTGGTTAGGGCCTACTAACGGCTTCTGCCCCTCCCTGGTGTTGTCCTCAACTAAATAAAGCTGAGCTTCAACCTTCCGGCTCTCATTAAGTGGTTTTAAAAAAAAAAAAAATGGTGGTTAGGGCCTACTAACGGCTTCTGCCCCTCCCTGGTGTTGTCCTCAACTAAATAAAGCTGAGCTTCAACCTTCCGGCTCTCATTATGTGGTTTTAAAAAAAAAAATGGTGGTTAGGGCCTACTAACGGCTTCTGCCCCTCCCTGGTGTTGTCCTCAACTAAATAAAGCTGAGCTTCAACCTTCCGGCTCTCATTAAGTGGTTTTAAAAAAAAAATGGTGGTTAGGGCCTACTAACGGCTTCTGCCCCTCCCTGGTGTTGTCCTCAACTAAATAAAGCTGAGCTTCAACCTTCCGGCTCTCATTAAGTGGTTTTAAAAAAAAAATGGTGGTTAGGGCCTACTAACGGCTTCTGCCCCTCCCTGGTGTTGTCCTCAACTAAATAAAGCTGAGCTTCAACCTTCCGGCTCTCATTAAGTGGTTTTAAAAAAAAAATGGTGGTTAGGGCCTACTAACGGCTTCTGCCCCTCCCTGGTGTTGTCCTCAACTAAATAAAGCTGAGCTTCAACCTTCCGGCTCTCATTAAGTGGTTTTTAAAAAAAAATGGTGGTTAGGGCCTACTAACGGCTTCTGCCCCTCCCTGGTGTTGTCCTCAACTAAATAAAGCTGAGCTTCAACCTTCCGGCTCTCATTAAGTGGTTTTAAAAAAAAAATGGTGGTTAGGGCCTACTAACGGCTTCTGCCCCTCCCTGGTGTTGTCCTCAACTAAATAAAGCTGAGCTTCAACCTTCCGGCTCTCATTAAGTGGTTTTAAAAAAAAAATGGTGGTTAGGGCCTACTAACGGCTTCTGCCCCTCCCTGGTGTTGTCCTCAACTAAATAAAGCTGAGCTTCAACCTTCCGGCTCTCATTAAGTGGTTTTAAAAAAAAAATGGTGGTTAGGGCCTACTAACGGCTTCTGCCCCTCCCTGGTGTTGTCCTCAACTAAATAAAGCTGAGCTTCAACCTTCCGGCTCTCATTAAGTGGTTTTTAAAAAAAAATGGTGGTTAGGGCCTACTAACGGCTTCTGCCCCTCCCTGGTGTTGTCCTCAACTAAATAAAGCTGAGCTTCAACCTTCCGGCTCTCATTAAGTGGTTTTAAAAAAAAAATGGTGGTTAGGGCCTACTAACGGCTTCTGCCCCTCCCTGGTGTTGTCCTCAACTAAATAAAGCTGAGCTTCAACCTTCCGGCTCTCATTAAGTGGTTTTAAAAAAAAAAAAAATGGTGGTTAGGGCCTACTAACGGCTTCTGCCCCTCCCTGGTGTTGTCCTCAACTAAATAAAGCTGAGCTTCAACCTTCCGGCTCTCATTATGTGGTTTTAAAAAAAAAAATGGTGGTTAGGGCCTACTAACGGCTTCTGCCCCTCCCTGGTGTTGTCCTCAACTAAATAAAGCTGAGCTTCAACCTTCCGGCTCTCATTAAGTGGTTTTAAAAAAAAAATGGTGGTTAGGGCCTACTAACGGCTTCTGCCCCTCCCTGGTGTTGTCCTCAACTAAATAAAGCTGAGCTTCAACCTTCCGGCTCTCATTATGTGGTTTTAAAAAAAAAAATGGTGGTTAGGGCCTACTAACGGCTTCTGCCCCTCCCTGGTGTTGTCCTCAACTAAATAAAGCTGAGCTTCAACCTTCCGGCTCTCATTATGTGGTTTTAAAAAAAAAAATGGTGGTTAGGGCCTACTAACGGCTTCTGCCCCTCCCTGGTGTTGTCCTCAACTAAATAAAGCTGAGCTTCAACCTTCCGGCTCTCATTATGTGGTTTAAAAAAAAAAATGGTGGTTAGGGCCTACTAACGGCTTCTGCCCCTCCCTGGTGTTGTCCTCAACTAAATAAAGCTGAGCTTCAACCTTCCGGCTCTCATTATGTGGTTTTAAAAAAAAAATGGTGGTTAGGGCCTACTAACGGCTTCTGCCCCTCCCTGGTGTTGTCCTCAACTAAATAAAGCTGAGCTTCAACCTTCCGGCTCTCATTAAGTGGTTTTAAAAAAAAACAAAATGGTGGTTAGGGCCTACTAACGGCTTCTGCCCCTCCCTGGTGTTGCCCTCAACTAAATAAAGCTGAGCTTCAACCTTCTGCTCCAAATTACCATTTTAAAAAATGCAATAGGCTTTTCCGGCCTACTAAAGGTGTCTGCCCCTCCCTGGTGTTGTCCTCAACTGAACAAAGCTGAGCTTCCACATTCTGGCTTTCGCCCTATACTATCAGATATTAAACTGCATTTGGCCTACTAGTGTGGTTAGGCCCTTGAAACAGTGTCTGCTGCTCTTGGGTTTGCTACTCCACTGAACAAAGCAATGCCGCCTGTTTAGTCCTGTTACCAATTTTGAACTGCATGTAGCCTACTTTATTCTTTGGCCCTATATCTGTTTCCTCCTCATCCTGCCCATTGCCCAGCCACTGCTAAATGAGTCTGCTGGTACATTGACCTAGACCACTACATTCCCCTTGTACTCTACACAGCCAGAATCTGTCCCTGCTGAAAGTAAGGTTCCCCTTCCCGCATGTTATACCACCTTACACAGGGACAAAGAGGAAGGTGCAGATGAAAGTGCAGGTTCCTTCATCAGGTGGGGGGGCATACTCGTTGGCGACGTCACTGGCACAGGGCCCCTCAGAGTACGCAAAAGTGTCGCTGCTGGTGGGAGGCGCCCCCGCCATGCAAACACACCGCCGTACTTTGAGGGGCCCTGTGCCAGTGGCAATGCGAACGAGTGGGCCCCCCCTGCTTGCTCAGGATCACAGCACTTGCAACTTTTAAATACTTACCTTTCCCTGCAACACCGCCGTGACGTAGTCCGCATTTCCTGGGCCCACGAAAAACTTGAGCCAGCCCTACTCCCCCCACAACTTTCCCCCAATTCCCTATGCCCAACTATTATTATACAGTTAATTAAGATTGGCAAGCTTCAGAAACAAGAATGGATGTTTTTGGCATTAAAATGGGCACTGTAGGTGTTTTCCTGGCCTCCACTCACTGCCGACTATGCTTCCCCATTGACTTGCATTGGGTTTCGTGTTTCGGTCGATCCCCGACTTTTAGCGATAATCGGCCGACTGCACTCGACTCGACTCTGGACAAAATCGGGTTTCCCAAAACCCTACTCGATCTTAAAAAAATGAAAGTCGCTCAACCCTACTTATGACTTGCACTTGAAACTGTTAAACTGTAAAGCGCAGCGGAATATGTTGGCGCTGTATAAATAAAGATTATTATTATTATTACTAACACATCCTATGTAAACGATACTGTACAATAGCAAAATAGTTTAGATACGTCATATCAGGAAAAGAATTGTAAAAAAAAGCAGCACCACCAAGGCAGCCTAATAGTCCCTAACTATATTATATTGATAATATTATACTGACAATTATTGGGTTCATGTCATGGCTGCCGATACTTGACTAAATACATGCAGAATGCTGAAACATGCTGACATTTTCTATCATTTTTGCCAAAATCTGTGATGGAGGTTGCAAATATGACCACAGCTTTATTGTCATCAACACACTACTCCAGTTCCACATTTGACCCTTTTTTAACACTACTTATATAAAGTTCTATCAGCTTTCTAGGTATCTAAACAAATGCATTAAATTCAACGAGTTAACCACATTATTTTAGTGATGTACGCTACAAGTCCATTGACATCATTCCCTTTTCTATGAATAAAATGCTTCAAACTTTTATAAAAAAAAAAGTAGGATGAAGATTCAGCTGCTTTTATTGTTTGACCTTCTCCCACCTCCTGTGCCACAATAGGTAAAAATGTAAAGAAATGAATTGCCTCTCTGTCTTACAAAAGCCCAGTTTGTCACATTTTAACCTTCAAGGAAAAAGAAAAAATATAACGGTCAGACCTGTCTATCACAGATGTTCTCTGTGTTCACTAACAAGATCCTCTCCACCTGATATCAAAGGGATTTTTATCAGATAGACCATGTTTAACTCTACGGAGTGAATTTTAATCATATTCGTGGAAACATTTTTTCTCTGATGTAAAGTGAAATGTGAATCTCATATCAGACAAATTATAAAATGACACAGATCAGAGCCATATTCTCCACCTGGAACAGTAAGGCTACCTGGCTCAGCAAACAAGGCATACTATGGCACTTTTTATGTAATGAATGTTGTTATAGCTGTATTATACTTTCTAGATATAATAAAATGTAGGGTCATGTACCCAATGACAGTAAGGCAGCCAATAGACTATATAGAATACAGTAGGGAAAAGAAGAACATTTCTCTGATAAGCTATATTACAAAGTTTCTTATTCCCCATGTGTAATACTGATTTATAAAATAAAATCTAGACTGACGTTCACACTTGGGAGGGTTTGTACAAGGACATTTTTAGAGGGATAGGTCACACTTGTCAGGACGGGAGATATTGCATTGGGGATGACATGGAATACAGCTTTACTCGTCTGACTTTACTTCTCTTTTCTCCCTCCTGCATGATGTTTTTGCTGATCGAAAAATTCTAATGGAAAGAGCCCAACCATTATTTAATTCAGCAGTGGTTTACTTTATTACTTCAATGTCTGTATATATCATTGCAAGGTATTAGCTACCCATATTTTTCTTTTACTCTGGAATATAAAAAGTTATATTTTATTTATATCTGATCCTGCTTACCAATACTTAGATTAAGTGGATTCCTGTATCTCTTGTGGGTTTTGCTTATCTGGAAAACGTTTGACCCAGGCCTAGAAACCCCTTGAGAATGATAAAAGCCTCTACATACATTTATGGAATATGCAAAGATTTTAGAATACAAGGAACTTAGGTAAGATGCAAATGTGTGTCAGTACTTATCAAGAAAAGGGGCAGGAGGATTGTCTTATTGTAAAATAGAAACGACTTATTCTATGAACTGCAGGACTCTATAAGGGAAGTCATTGTGGTCCTCCATACTGAGCAGAGATTGCCAACATTTGACCAGAGGGGTTTCTCTTTTGTTTTACTCTGAACCAAACAGCAAGGTTTTCCAGAAGGTGAACTTGATAAATCAATTGAAATGTTATATTTAATGATCATTCTAGACGTTCTTCCAACATGTACATATGTTCAGTTCTCATATCATACACACCTTTGGTCCTGGAGGTCCTGGCAGTCCTGTGTTACCAGGTTCTCCTTTTATTCCACTGAGTGCATTGCCAAGATCTCCCTTTTCTCCCTATTAATACATATAAAATAGACATTTTTTTTTCTAGGTGCTTTGACAATGAAAACTCATTCCTTATTAAATTAAGGTTGAAAAAAACTTAGATGTACAACTAAGGATATATCAGCTACGCAAATAAATGTTGTTTAGCTTATTGTTTTATTGTGCAGATATCAGTGACTGGAAGGACCGAAATATTGGATAGTCAAAAAAAGTATATAAAATAATGGTAGAATACCTATGAGAAGGCATTACAAGATAGAATGGCAATATGAAATTCTACAATTAATTTCTAATGTGGTTCGGTACCTATATTTTTGCAGCCTGAGGTGAGGACTGACATGACCTGACCTCTACGAAGCTACATTTCCATTTGTCTACTGTTAGCACAAGGTCAATCCAACTCTAAGCTAAAGAGTTAAATCATAGGGGACTACATTACTACAGTCTATAGAACCACAAGGTTGTCAATGGGATCATCAGACGGCTGAAGAGGCTAGAGAATATGAACATCTGTCAACCAGGTGTGATTACTCCTTGTTGATCCTTATTAATAAATTATCGATAGCATTTCCTTTTAACATTCTAGAAATACTACAAAAAATGGTCGGTATATATTTATTTTGCTCAGACACTAAGTGCATTTAACTTAGCAAAAATCTGTGCTATTTTTCAAATTCCAAATATCTAATTGAAACGAACATTTTTCTACATGTCCCCTACTGCCCTTTTCCTCTAATCCACTGATCTTGATAGAAGGAAGAAAAAGCCTCTCTGACTTTCATGTAATTCACTTTATTCATCTTGTAACATATTTGAAATAGAAGAACAAAGTAGTTTATCACACAGAGAAAATGACACAAGTCAGTGCTAAAAAGAATTCTTTGGGCACTCATCATCATCACCTCGCTCTCAGTGGAAATTCAACCTCTAGCTTCCAGGATGCTTAAGTTTAACTTTTTTTTTTTTTAACAAAGAGACCATGATTACATGACTCAATCTTTTATTTGTGCTGCAAAGATAGAAATTCCAAAATGCAGAGGATTTAGCAATGGTAAGTGGTAATATTCACGGGCAGTCAAGGACACAAATCTAGCACACTAAACGACATAGAAAGTCAATCATGTTGTCTAGCAGATGTTTTGCATAGCGATTTATAGCATCTGCTGTCAGGTAAGCACGATGTTTCTGGCTGAAACCAAGCAGAAAAAGAGCAAACAGTTTGTTAGGAAAATGTAAATGATATTACAGTTACCTTTACTCCTGAAGCTCCAGGTTCACCCTAAAAGAATGCATAGAAATAGGTATGTGTGGTTTAGATACATTGTGATATACATTGACTTATTTTTATCATTGCATACATTTACTTCAAAATATTGATTGATAAATCCTACACTAACACCGTCCCAGTCTTGACAATGAAGTTAAACTCTGAGCCAAAAATAATAGAGGTCTCCTATACCCTAAAATCTGGTGTCACACAAAAGATATTACAACAAGGAGATTTTGGAATGTCTCATGGCATGCTCCTATTACCTGCATGATCAATGCCAAGGTCTTGGAGATCAGGAAGCCTGTCACGTCTTGGCATTGATTACGTTACGATCTTGAGGAAAGAGACCAGGAAAACCAAGACATTTGGATTCTGTAGAAGTAAAGCTAGATCCTAAAACATACAAGAAGTGACCCTTTTCTGGACACTCCTCTCCAAGGCATGTCCATGAAAATTAGTAACTTGGCCCCATATTCACACTGTCAGATTTCAGAAATTCTGTTCGAGAACATAAAATAATGCCACTTGCCTATAGCCTTTGACAGGTATGTCTGGTATGGAAACCTTTTCCCCGTTTAGAGGGGTTGTCCAGACTTGGGACAAAAGTATGCAGTCACTCTATGTGGTGCACACGGTGTCATGATGATTCCCAATGTGAGTGGGGGGTCACATAATCCCACTGCGAGCTGGAGGTCACGTGATTGCATGTATCCGATTTGCAGACTTGAAGTCATGTGCCAGCTAGACGCATTCGGATTCTCTCAATAGAAGTGAATTAAGAAAAGCCGGACACATCTAGTCAGCAGGTGTCTGCAAGTATGCAAATCGCTTACATGCAATCATGTGACCTCCGGCTCACAGTGGGATTACGGGGACGCCCCACTCACATTGGGATCCTGGAGAATCATGACAGTGCACAATTCGGCAGTCTGCAGTCACAGAAAATAAGCACAGATGTTTGTTCCAAGCTTAGACAACCCCTTTAGATGAAAATGGTGCACTGTAATACCAAATGCAGCCCATAGACTAGAGTGGCTTTATCTGTTTAATTGTTTTTTCTAATTTATAACTTGTCATTATTTTGTACACTAGTCTGGAAATGTCCCTGCAAATATGTATACACTGTACCAGGACCGTTAGAATCTTGCAAGTACAAATAGTTTTTTTTTTCAAAACACATGGAATACCAGAGTATTTCCATATCACGTAAAGCTTTTGTTTACAGCCATACTATATGTGCACCGTTCTTACGAGGTGATGCTCTGATTACATATGATATAATGAATGATGGGGGCACTTTTCAACAATTGTTCCTTATCTAGCATACATGTACTAATTAAACCTTGCATGAAGTCATCTGTGTGCTGTACTAAAGGTACCTTCACACGAAACGACATCGCTAGCGATCCGTGACGTTGCAGCGTCCTGGCTAGCGATATCGTTTAGTTTGACACGCAGCAGCGATCAGGATCCTGCTGTGATGTCGCTGGTCGCTGAATAAAGTCCAGAACTTTATTTGGTCGTCCGATCGCTGTGTATCGTTGTGTTTGAAAGCAAAAGCAACGATACCAGCGATGTTTTACACTGGTAACCAGGGTAAACATCGGGTTACCAAGCGCAGGGCCCCGCTTAGTAACCCGATGTTTACCCTGGTTACCAGCATAAAAGTAAAAAAAACAAACAGTACATGCTCACCTGCGCGTCCCCCAGCCTCTGCTTCCTGACACTGACTGAGCGCCGGCCCTAAAGTGAAAGTGAAAGCACAACGGTGACGTCACCGCTCTGCTGTTAGGGCCGGAGCTCAGTCAGTGTCAGGAAGCAGAGGCTGGGGGACGCGCAGGTGAGCATGTACTGTTTGTTTTTTTTACTTTTACGCTGGTAACCAGGGTAAACATCGGGTTACTAAGCGCGGCCCTGCGCTTAGCAACCCGATGTTTACCCTGGTTACCCGGGGGCCTCGGCATCGTTGGTCGCTGGAGAGCGGTCTGTGTGACAGCTCTCCAGCGATCAAACAGCGACGCTGCAGCGATCGGCATCATTGTCGCTATCGCTGCAGCGTCGCTTCGTGTGAAGGTACCTTAAGACTGCCACATAATGCCTATTGTTTATTCTCTGGGGGTTCGACTGCTGGGACTCTCAATGGTCTTGTGAATAGAGGTCCTATGTCCCCTGTTCGATTAGAGCATTGGTCAAACAGGTACTGCCTTGAAACTAACATAGATTGTACTGTATTTGGCTGTCTCACTCGCCCAAGTCCTCAATCATGCACTATAATAACAGGCAACTGTGCAAAACCATCTCTATTCTCAAGAGCTGAAGGATTGATAATTCTATAGTTTCCAGCTTGTTTCCGAGGTTACCGGTCACCTCAGGCGATATTGGTTTCCTAGGTAAGGAGACCGTGGTTGCAATCTGTTTGATATACACTCTGACGCTTTCATGATCAGAGCGGCTTCAGTGCTTTCTTGCTTCTCTGATGTTGCAAAGGCAAACCTAGCATTGCCAGCAGAACCGGAGTGCACAGTTCTGGCCAGCAACTCAGCCATACCGTCAGACTGAACTGTCAATCATCAAGAGTGCTCCGCCAAATCAGAATCTCTCAGAATTTCCCTTACCTCTTAGATTCCAGTCTTAGCCTTTCACTTAGCCAAATTAATCTCATACTTTGCACTAATGAGGGGCAATACCCTGAAACACAGTGTCTGCAAATTGAGATTCTGATTTTGCTTTTATCCTAAGTCATATGGCAAGGATTGTTAAAGGGTCGATATTGACTTTAAGGATGGCTACTTCCAGTAGGTGGCATTAATGTTCACGTACTCTCTGAAGAGACAATTTGCAATTTCTTTACAGTAACTGTAGTGTAAGCAAGTTTTAAATTGCCAGAATACAAAAGAGTAGTAATGGCAACGTAATGGCAATGTATTTAGCTGAATGTGTCTATCATGACCGGGCTTCTATATACACTGAAGCTCTAGCGCATGTATGATATATGTACAGGGAATATTGCTGGCATAAAGCTGAGTGTGTTCATATACATTTCCTTAATGTCTGCCATAAGAGTGCCCTTTGGTCATGTATAATTTCAATGCAAAGGCATTTCTATATTTATAAAAAAACAAACCTCCAGTTACTGGAGTGAAGGCTGCCACGTAATATTTGAGGGAGTTAAATTTGCTCAATTCTGAGCCTTTAAGTTACAAGTAAATGCAGCAGGATTGTTGCAGAAATTGCAAATAAAAAAAATGCTTTATTTATGTTTCTGCTGCATGTCCATGGATTTCTTTTTTTTTTTTTTTTTACAAGATAATTTTTAACCACAAAACCCATTTGCTCATGGATTTCTGCATTGATTGGTTATAGGGTGGATGCTGCACTGTCCCATCCATCTGCACTTGTAAAAACCTATATGCTTGTAACCAAAATAACTTCAGATAATAACTATTCAGACAAATGGAGCATATTTTTAGTTGCGTAAGTTTCTCTACCAATATCTGCCACTTGTGAATCTATTCTTTAAGTGCAGACAGATAGGTGCAGCACCCCACAGTGCAAGGCACTTGGGGCACAAGCCCTGACGACCCTGCCTATCTACATAAACACTCATTTTCTTTTAGAACTAGAAAAATGTTTGAAATAATTTCTCTCGTTGCAGCTAAACGTTTACTGTATAATATACTTAAAGTAGTTGGGGGTAAAGAGAAACAAACAAACGGAGCTTTTTCTACCCTACACTGGTCCAGCATTGCCGTCACTGCCCCTGTTGTTTTGTAGCAGTGATATCACGTCAGCAGCACTGCAGCCAATCATTGAGCTCAGTGGCTGTGAATAGGTAGATGGCACGAGCTGATGAAGTCAGTGATTGGTTGCAGATTCAAGAGGTTGTTCACTACTCGGACCACTCTTTCTGAATACCTATGTTTCCCTCGTGTAATCTAATAACACACATACTCACCTCAGGTGTCTGCACCATTCCAGTGGTGTCGGCATTGGCACTCTCAGGGATTACATGACATTGCTATGTCACGCAGTCTCTGCAGTCAATCAGTGGCTGCTTCACTGTTCCCTCCTTTGAACAATTCACAAAAACTTCCACTTCCTTCTCTCACTTCCTCCGGATGTATGTCATTTGTCCAAAGGTGGAGAGAGTTAAGGGCCAGTGATTGGCCACAGGGATCACATGACATAACAAATGTCACATGATCCCCCTTAGAGAGCCAGTGCTGACACCAATGGAATGGCGCCGGCACCGCTCAGTTTGTAAGAGGGCAACCTCTTTGTTACTTCACAAATAGTTTGGGAATTGCATGAATGGCATTTGCATACAACTGTGATACATCGTTTTCCTAGAGGCATATACAGTACATAAACCCATACTTTGCCATGCAGCAAAACAGTCACCTCTTGGAACTTGTGACCTCTGACTTCCAGTCAGGCAAAACCTACGTTCTACAAGATGGTGGAACGTTAACGGAGCAGTGCCAGAAAGAGCAAAAGAGGGCGGCTGGTAAATATATTACATGGGGAAGGGAGATTATATTAATGGCACCACTCCAGTGCTGAAATAGAAAAACGCTTGAGTGAGGCCAGTTTTACACGTCTGAGATTCACAGTCCGACAGACTACAATGTCCAGACGCTCGTGGGTCTCTTGACCTGAACAGTCTCATAGGCATTTATTAGGCTGTTGAGTGTGGGTCAGGAGAATGGTGGCCAGTTTAGACATAGGGGACTCTGAACTGTCAAACCTGTGAAATCAACTTTTACAGGAAGTTTGAGGGCTTGTTTGCAAAGTGCTGCTCCATTATATGATCCCAAAATCAACTTTTTGCCTCCCGCGGGACGTTTGTCAGTGCAGGTTCTCATCTATTAAGGTAAGAGTCACAACTCCTCCAGGCTTGTCCACACATTGCATCTGGCAGACTCAAACATATGTGTCATATTACAATTGCCATGTTAATACCACATTTAGGGACAGACTGTAGGAGTTATAGGTGTGGGGCGATTATGGGAAATGATTAGGTGGGAGGGGTGAATAATAATGCTGACAAAGTAAAGTGGTAGAAATGATATATGATAACGGAAGAGGATGTGAAGGAAGGTAAAGTTAAAGGAAGGGATGGGTCATACCTCTCAACTTTCAGAAACAGAAATCAGGGGGGTAGCTAAAGAAAAAGAGGATACAAGATGAAAATTAGGGTTGCCGAACCACATAGGGGGTGGGAGGTGGTGTGAACAGTATGACTATTGATGATGTGTGAGGAGGAGCAGGACACAGAGGAGAGGGTGCTAGTTATGGAGACAAGTGGAGGATGCACGGAGACAGCACAGAGTCAGCTGAGAGGTACACTGGGAATCAAGGGTTAAACTACCATCCATTCCTTCTGGAAGATACCTTTGCTCCATGTTTCCCTGGCATCCCCGGCATGCCTCTTTCTCCCTAAGGGTGAAATAAGAAATGAGAGAAGGGGATAGAGTAAGTGGAGGTAGACTAAGGTAGTGTCATTTCACTAAGGGCTTGGGATGGAAAGAATAGGTTAAAGGAGAAAAAAAAGAGGTCTGAAACTCTAAATCCAGAAATAACAAAGGTTAGACCACATATTATGTCACTGTCAAACCTATGCCGCTGATTATATATTTTGAATGCGTATTTACCGCAGGTTCCTCTTACTGTAAATGGAATATTTTAGCCATTTTTATAATTATATTTCCCCTGTGGTTTCTCATCAGGGTGACAGTTATGTAAGATTTGTTACTGCATTTTTTGGATATGAATGTACATGCCGATTGGTAAATAAATTCCGTAATCCAGATCAACGTACTACATCCAACTTCCACTAGGGGGTGCTCTTACATAAGGATCCAGCAGGACTGACCTGATACATTCCTGTACATCATCTGGGGCTGCTTTCTAAGCCTGAAATATGAAACCTGCCTCTAATCATACATGGATCAGACGTCCAGCATTAGCCGGTAATATTAGCAGGTTGTCGAAACCCTTCATGTGATCCCCGTAGGCAACATCAGGTGTGTTTTCTATTTAAATGTGCCTCCATCAGCAACATTTTATTTTTTTTTTTACTTTAATTTTATTTTCTGCGGTCAATGAAAGTATGAGTAAACTAGATTTTGAATACCATGAATGCATCTAACTCAACAATCATATTTAATATATCCAGTTCTCCAGGGTTTTGTTACTACTATGTCACCCTGACCCCAAATAACTGGGGGTCTGAAGCTACTGGCTATAAATTCAGTTCTCTACTGTTACAGTTTCCATCCGATATGGATTTGTATAAGGGAAGACTGATAAAACATTCTATCTCTAGTGCGGGGGGTTGATTGTCAGACCCTAACACGTTCCTTTGTAGATTTGGGGAAAGCTAGTCAGTAAAAATAAACTCTATTACAGCAACCTACAAACAATTAATTATTGGTATAGTATTACAATTCATATAAGCAAAACAAATCGCATAGAAAAGAATCAGAGGGAGAGAAAAAAGGGAGAAACCAGTTAAAAAAATAAAGAGAAACACAATATCACCACAAGAGGGCAGTCTTAGAAACCAATAGCTAAAAGGCAGAGCGAATATTAGTAATACTATTATAGGCTATATGCAATGTTTTGATTGCTTTCTATTGCATTTTTTTAGTTAGGTGCAGTGACTGAAAAATGACACTTCTGCTTATCGTATGAGGTGAGTGAGGGACAGTGTCTTCTTTTTATTTCTCTGTTTTTATGTTTTTCAGGTCTCCATTTGTGGACTACTTAGAATTCTTTGGACTATGTAGGACCTGCATAGGATTTTTTTTTTACAAGTTGGGGAACCAAAGAAAGAGTCGGAGAGTGTTTCTTTAAATAAAGTATTTTCGTGTGCATGTTTTTTTCTTTTTAGCACTGGGTTAGTAATGGAGGTGTCTGAATGACATCCCTCCATTACTAACAACAGGGCTTGATGTCAGCTGCGCTTTTGGACAATTCACAGCTGACATCAACCATAAATCCGATTACCCCGATTGTCACTGCACAGGGCAATTTGGAAGAGCGAAGGCAAAGCACCAGAATTGGAGCAACTCATGTGATGCTCCACTTCTGCGGGGCAGAGGGATGGTATCTTTAGGCTGGGAAGGGCCCAATAACCACGTTTCTTTCCAGCCTGATAATATCCGCTCACAGCTGTCTGCTTTACCTTTGCTTGTCGGCAAAAATGGGTTGAACCAAACGTCATTTTTTCATTCATTCATTTATTTATTAGGTTAATACATGTACAGTAAGCTACACATGCAACAGAATAATTATATATACCATGAATATCTATCTATCCATCTATATCTTTGCAAATCTTGAACACCTAAAAATCTGGCATTTCTATTCTGCATTCTATTCTGGCACGAGGCCCATGGATGGCACATGGACGTCACGTGCATGACACATGGTTGGACACACCTACATATGGGCGGCCAACAGAAAACCACAAGGATACTAAAAATGGAACGTCTCACTTATACGTTTTTTTTAAGCGGACCTGTGAAGGGGGCCTAGGATACTAAGAAGAAAAATATTGCAGAACTGTTATTGAATTTGATAGCCTTGAAAGTTGTCAAGATACAAGAGATTTCTGTTGTTGAGAAATTTTTATAGTTAAATGTTGTTATAATCAGCTCATAGTTGTTGAATCCAATCTGGTCCTCCATGGAAACCAGGGTAGGACAGTCTCCACTTCTGAGGGTGGCATCCTTGGACGAGCATCCTGAGTGCCTCTAGCACCTACTTAAGCCCCAAAATGTACATCATGAAGTCATGTGAGCTCTAGTCACTAGGGTTGAGCGACTTTTCATTTTTTGAGATCGAGTCCGGTTTCACGAAACCCGACTTTCTCAAAAGTCGGGTCGAGTGAAATCGGCCGATCTTATTGAAAAGTCGGGGTCGGGGATCGGCCAAAACACGAAACCCAATGCAATTCAATGGGGAAGCATACTTTTTTAATATTTGCTTCAGCACGATAATGTTGAAAAGCTGGTAATTCAATTGCCGGCTTTTCATTTCTCCTGCCTAAACCCGACATGATATGAGACATGGTTTACATACAGTAAACCATGTCATATCCCCCTTTTTTTTGCATATTCCACACTACTAATGTTAGTAGTGTGTATGTGCAAAATTTTGGCGCTGTAGCTATTAAATTTAAGGGTTAAATCGCGGAAAAAATTGGCGTGGGCTCCCGCGCAATTTTCTCCGTCAGAATGGTAAAGCCAGTGACTGAGGGCAGATATTAATAGCCTAGAGAGGGTCCATGGTTATTGCCCCCCCCCCGGCTACAAACATCTGCCCCCAGCCACCCCAGAAAAGGCACATCTGGAAGATGCGACTATTCTGGCACTTGGCCACTCTCTTCCCACTCCCGTGTAGCGGTGGGATATGGGGTAATGAAGGGTTTATGCCACCTTGCTATTGTAAGGTGACATTAAGCCAGATTAATAATGGAGAGGCGTCAATTCTTACACCTATCCATTATTAATCCAATTGTATGAAAGGGTTAAAAAACACACACACACACATGATTAAAAATTATTTTAATGAAATAAACACACAGGTTGTTTTAATATTTTATTGCTCTCTCAATCCACCTGAAGACCCTCGCTTGGAAAAATAATAAACCAACAATATACATACCCTCTGATGAACTGTCACGTCCCACGAGGTAAATCCATCTGAAGGGGTTAAAATATTTTACAGGCAGGAGCTCTGCTATAATGCAGCTGTGCTCGTGCCTGTAAACCCCGGGGAATGAAGGAAATGTAGGTCAATGACCTATAGTTACCTTCAGTCGCGGTGATGCGCCCCCTGGTGGATGTCCTCATATGACCTGGAGCGTGGGAAAAAGTTCCCAGGCTGCAGTTCATGAGGACATCCAGCAGGGAGCGCATCACCGCGACTGAAGGTAACTATAGGTCATTGACCTACATTTCCTTCATTCGCGGTGATGCGCCCCCTGCTGGATGTCCTCATGAACTGCAGCCTGGGAACTTTTTCCCACGCTTCAGGTCATATGAGGACATCCACCAGGGGGCACATCACCGCGACTGAAGGTAACTATAGGTCATTGACCTACATTTCCTTCATTCCCCGGGGTTTACAGGCACGAGCACAGCTGCATTATAGCAGAGCTCCTGCCTGTAAAATATTTTAACCCCTTCAGATGGATTTACCTCGTGGGACGTGACAGTTCATCAGAGGGTATGTATATTTTTGGTTTATTATTTTTCCAAGCGAGGGTCTTCAGGTGTATTGAGAGAGCAATAAAATATTAAAACAACCTGTGTGTTTATTTCATTAAAATACTTTTTAATGTGTGTGTTTTTTTAACCCTTTCATACAATTGGATTAATAATGGATAGGTGTCATAATTGACGCCTCTCCATTATTAATCTGGCTTTATGTCACCTTACAATAGCAAGGTGGCATTAACCCTTCATTACCCCATATCCCACCGCTACACGGGAGTGGGAAGAGAGTGGCCAAGTGCCAGAATTGGCGCATCTTCCAGATGTGCCTTTTCTGGGGTGGCTGGGGGCAGATGTTTGTAGCCAGGGGGGGGGGCAATAACCATGGACCCTCTCCTGGCTATTAATATCTGCCCTCAGTCACTGGCTTTACCACTCTGGCGGAGAAAATTGCGCGGGAGCCCACGCCAATTTTTTCCGCGATTTAACCCTTAAATTTAATAGCTACAGCGCCAAAATTTTGCACATACACACTACTAACATTAGTAGTGTGGAATATGCAAAAAAAAGGGGGATATGAGATGGTTTACTGTATGTAAACCATGTCTCATATCATGTCGGGTTTAGGCAGGAGAAATGAAAAGCCGGCAATTGAATTACCGGCTTTTCAATATTATCGCGCTGAAGTAAATATAAATATATATATATATATATATATATATATATATATATGTGTCTCTCTATGATATATATATATATATATATATATATATATATATATAAAAAAAAAAACGAAACCCGACTTTGGATTACAGATCGTGTACCGCCGACCCGATCCCAGAGTGGGATTGGGTCGGGTTTCACGAAACCCGACTTTGCTAAAAGTCGGTGACTTTTGAAAAGTGCCGATCTGTTTCGCTCAACCCTACTAGTCACTATTATTTATTTAAACCTATCCTTTGACATAACCCAGATTTGGTGACTCTCTTTAAAAAGGTACTCCACTTTCAGGAAAGTGGGCCCCACCGCTGCTCCAGTCCTGGTATTTAGGCAGCAGCAAGATTGTCACGTCAACAGTTCTCTTCTGTACCCTAGCCAGTCACGGAGCTCAGCAGCTGTGCCAAGGTTGACGCTGAGCTCAGTAACTGGCTAGAGCAACGATCGACATTGTTGATGTGACGTCAAACTGCAGCCAAAATACCAAGATCAGAACAGTGTTAGGGAGCCAGTGCTACAACCAGGGAAGGTGAGTGCCTGCTTTTATCATTTTAGATATTTTGCACTTTCGTGAAAATGGACAAATCCTTTGATGTAACAAGTTTAACATGGAGGATTGGCATCTTCATTAACCTAGTATTAGTTCAAATCTTCTTTACACAGTTGAAGCACTACTCAACAAAGTGATCAGTTTGCAATACAGTGGCTTGTGAAAGCATTCACCCACCTTGGCTTTTTACCTATTTTTTCACATTACAACCTGTGTTTAAATATTTTTGTAATCAGATTTGTGTGTGATGCATCTGCACTAAATAGTCTATCTTGGTGAAGTGAGAAAAATATAGGCATGAATTAAATTTATGGGATGAAATAACTAAAAATTGGCATGTGCATATGCTTTCACCCCTATTGCTATGAAGTCCCTAGAATTTCTATTGCAATTACCTTCATAAGTCACATGCTTAGTGAATGGAAGTCCACCTGTGAGCAATGTAAGTGTCATATGGTCTGTCAGTATATACACACCTATTCTGAAAGGCCACAGAGGCTGTAACACCATTACTCAAGAGGCACCACTAACCAAACAACACCATGAAGACCACGGTGACCTCCAAACAAGTTAGGGACAAAGTTGTTGAGAAGTACAAGTCAGGGTTGGGTTCTAAAAAATATCCCAATCTCTGATGTTCCCTTTGGGCACCATCAAATCCATTTTCATCAAATGGAAAGAACATGGTACACAAGAAACCTGCCAAGAGAGGGCCGCCCACCAAAGCTCTCAGCCTGGGCAAGGAGGTCATTAATCAGAGAGGCAGCACAAAAATCAATGGTAACCCTGAAGGAGCTACAGAGTTCCCAAGCAGAGACTAAAGTATCTGTCCATACGACCATAAGAAGCCGTACACTCCATAGGGGTGGCTTTTATGAAAGAGTGGGCAGAAAAAAGTCTTTACTGCCAAAAGACATGAGAGACTTCCCAAAGGTATGAAGGAAGGTGCTGTTTTCAGAAGAGACCAAAATTTAAACTTTTTGGCCACCAAGGTAAGTGCTATGTCTGGCGCCAAACAAACACAGCTCGACTCCTCAAGAGCAGCATCCCCACAGTGAAACATGGTGGTTGTGGTCGGCATCATGCTGTAGGGATGTTTTTGGCAACAGGGATAAAATGCACATTAAATGTAAACTGAATCATATAAATCTATATTCTTGACATGAGTGGTATAGATATTTAGACAGTAATTGCCGCAATTAAAATCACTTGTGTATAACGGCATGGTGTTTGTTACTGCAGGACTGTCCACTTCATAGTTCTGTTTGGACTAAAAAATGTAAGTTTGGACCATTACTTCCTTGGTTTCTCTAGAGTGTCATTGTCAAAAGCACCAAAAAGGAGAAATCTTGACAGTATACATTATGAATGATCAGAGTCCTACCTTCAGTCCTGGTTCTCCCTGTTCACCCTTTAGCATGAGCGAAAAAAGAGAAGACACAACAGAAAACAATATAAAGAGCAATATAGATATAAGATTTGATGCAGAACTAAACAGAACATTCTTAGCATAGTTTGCCATGCAAACCCTAAGAGTCTATCTAAGACAAAGCACTTGCTGGCCAGGCATTAACTTTATTGAGTTATGTGTGGAATGAAGGCTTAGTAGTATACAAACACAGAAAGCACAACAAGCGTGTGAGAATGCAGGTATGTATCCTGCCAGTAATGTGCTGGCCCTGGGACGGAAATCCTTTTAAAACCAATGTTTTGAAAGGGAGAAGAATGTATTTATTATTATAGTGCCCTTGAAACCCACAGAAAGGTATGTCAGCATCACAGGTTTGTATCAAAAGTCACCAAGTATTTAGTATACCGTAAGTTAGCACATTATTTTTCAGGAAACTTTCTATACTTTAGACTGTTGATACACTTTAAGCAAAAGGGATTTCTTACTTGTCTAGGAGTAACAAAGTTTTTTGTACTTTTTTTATTTAAAGAGATTCACTCTTGTCAATGGAGGTCCAAAGAATAGGTGTGGCATGTAAAATTGGCAAATTGGACTAGTTAAACAGATGCACAGTTAGGACTCATTCACACGTCAGTGATTTTTCTCATCTTTTAAAATAACGTTTTTTATCATCAGAGATTCATCAGTGCTTCTTATCAGACTTTGACAGAGTGTCAGTTTTTATCATCAGAGTTTCATCAATTTTTCTTGTATGAAAACAAGGGTTATGCTCAAGATTCTCCTATTAAACAGTCCATGAAAAATAGACTGCACATAGATGGTATGTGAGTTCTATAGTTCTATCTTATTCTTTCACAGACCCAAAGACTTGCATTGGTGAGTTTGATCTTAAGGCCCCGTCACACATAGCGAGATCGCTAGCGAGATCGCTGCTGAGTCACAAGTTTTGTGACGCAACAGCGACCTCAGTAGCGATCTCGCTATGTGTAACACGTACCAGCGATCAGGCCCCTGCTGCGAGATCGCTGGTCGTGTCGGAATGGCCTGGACCTTTTTTTGGTCGTTGAGGTCCCGCTGACATCGCTGAATCGGTGTGTGTGACACCGATCCAGCGATGTCTTCACTGGTAACCAGGGTAAAGTCGTAGTTACTCACCGATAACGGTGTTTCTCAGAGCCCATGACAGCACTACCAGAGAGATGGAGTCCGCCCTTCAGGGACAGGAAACCCTACAGGATAAAAGGGCGGTACCTCTCTCCTGCCTCAGTTTTGTTTACAGAGCATCAGAGGTCCTCCAGGTTAGTGACAACAAGAAATACACATTTTTAGCAAAATACTTATGAAGATTACACCGTGTCTAAATCAAAACACACACTTTGTATAAGGTGCTCACCGCACACGTGATAAGGGGGGGAATAAGCAGGTGCTGTCATGGGCTCTGAGAAACACCGTTATCGGTGAGTAACTACGACTTTCTCAGTCACCCATGACAGCACTACCAGAGAGAATTGCAGAGATTATTGCTTTAGGGCGGGACCACAGCCTGTAAGACCCTTCTTCCGAAGGTTAAGTCCGACGAAGAGGCTAAGTCTAAGCGATAGTGCCTAAAGAAGGTTGAAGGTGTTGACCAGGTGGCCGCTTTACAGATTTTATCTATTGGTACCTCCGACCTTTCGGCCCAGGAGGTCGCCATAGCCCTTGTAGAGTGTGCCTTGAGTCCTTCAGGAACTGCATTTCCCGTGGACGAGTATGCCAAGGCTATCGCATCAGTGACCCAACGAGCTATAGTGCTTTTTGAGGCTTTGAGTCCTTTCCTAGGCCCCTGAAAACAGATAAAAAGACATCCTTCCTATACTGACGGGAGGACTCTAGGTAGTGTATTAGACACCTTCTTACGTCTAAGGTGTGGAATTTTTCCTCTTTTTGATTTTTTGGATTTGGGCAGAAGGACGGAAGGATTATTTCCTGGGATCTATGGAAATTGGAAGCCATTTTGGGTAGATAAGCAGGATCTGTCCTCAATACTACCCTATCATCCATTATCTGTGTGAAGGGAGGGTTTGCAGATAGAGCCTGAAGGTCACTAATCCTACGGGCAGATGTTAGGGCTGTAAGAAGGGCCATTTTAAGAGATAACACTTTAAGTGGTATCGAATCTATGGGTTCGAATGGGGGTTCTGTCATAGCCGAAAGAACTAAGTTTAAGTCCCAAGATGGAGGGCTTCTGATTTTTATTGGCCTAGAACGTGCCGCGGCTTTAATAAACCTTGCTACCCATGGATTAGTGGCAACACTATGATTGTATAATGCCCCTAAGGCCGCTACTTGCACCTTTAGGGTGCTTACCGAGAGGCCCATATCCAAGCCTTTCTGTAGGAACTCTAATATTTTATTTATTGGAACCTCATCTTGTAGTGTTACGCCTGAGGTGGACAAAAACTTTTTCCAAGTTTTACCATAGATTCTAGTTGTTATTGTCTTCCTACTTTTTAATAGTGTGGACACTACCTTATCTGAGAAGCCCTTTGCCCTTAGCAGTGACCTCTCAAGTTCCACGCTGTCAAGTGTAGATTTGCCGACTGAGGGTGGAACACCGGCCCCTGTGATAAGAGGTCTGGAAGATCCGGGAGGATCCAGGGATCTGTGACCGATAGAATTCTCAGCCAAGAAAACCAAGCTCTTTTGGGCCAGAACGGGGCTATTAGAATGATTCTCGCCCTGTCCTGTCTTATCTTCCGTAGGACTGCCGGTATCAGTATATAAGGGGGAAAGGCATATGTCAGACCGTGAGTCCAGGGAATCGAGAATGCATCCAGAGCTCGGGGGTTCCCTCTGTGGTCTAGGGAACAAAACTGTTTTACCTTCCTGTTCTCTAGACTGGCGAAAAGGTCTATTACTGGTACCCCCCAGATTTTTGTGATCTGATCGAAGACCCTTTGGTTCAGAGCCCATTCCCCCTGTTTCAGCTGGGTATGACTTAGGAAGTCTGCCTTTTTGTTCACTACGCCTCTTATGTGTAATGCCGAGAGGGATAGGAAGTGATGTTCGGCTAAGGTGAAGATCTGGGAGGTAGTATCCATCAGGGCTCGTGATCTGGTTCCCCCCTGGTGGTTCAGGTAGGCCACTACTACTTGATTGTCCGAGAAAACCCGGACATGCTGTCCCCGTAGTTTGGGAAGAAAAACTGACAGAGCGTGGCTTACTGCGCAAAGTTCTTTTTGGTTTGAGGATACCTGGTATTCTCGATCTGTCCAGACCCCCTGAGTAACACTGTTTCCCAGGTGAGCTCCCCACCCTGTGGGACTGGCGTCCGTGGTAACTATTCGATGTGTATCTATCACCCACGGGACTCCCTTCGATAGATTGTTGGAATCTAGCCACCAGTCTAGGGAACGAATAGTGTCTGAACTTAGAGTCATGCGACCTTCCAGGCATCCCTTCAGTGTAAGCTGATTTTTTAGGACATCCCACTGGAGGTCTCTCGTGTGGATCTGAGCCCACTGTACTGCCGGGAGACAGGCAGAAAGGGACCCCAGCAGTGACATCGCTCCCCTTAAGGTCATATGAGGGTTTGAGCGAGCTGCGGACACAATGCTTAGTATTTTTTGTATCTTTAAGTTTGGAAGGCGACATTCCTGTAAACCCGAGTCCAGAGTTAGGCCCAGAAACTCTTGTACCATGGTCGGTTCCAGTTTTGATTTCTGGAGATTTAGGAGCCAACCTAATTCTGTTAGAGTTTTTATTACTCTGCTGCACTGTTGGCGACAACGTTGGGCTGAGTCGCTGACAATCAGGAAGTCGTCTAGGTATGGTATTATAATAACATCTTCCTCCCTTATGTGGGCCATCATTTCTGCCACTACCTTGGTAAAAACACGGGGCGCTACTGAAATGCCAAACGGGAGGGCCTTGTACTGATATTCTCTCACTACTCCCTCCATGACTACTGCCAGTCTGAGGAATTTTTGTGAGTTTTTGTGGATGGGGACGTGATAGTACGCGTCGCTGAGATCCAACACTACCATGAAACAACTTGGAAACAGGTTTTTTATTGTGGATCTTATCGATTCCATTTTGAATGTTTGATTCCTTACATAGCTGTTCAATTTCCGGAGATTTATTATTGTGCGGAAAGAACCGTCCGGCTTTGGAATCAGGAACAGTGGGGAAAAGAATCCTCTCCCTCTTTCCAGTAACGGAACTTCTCGGATCACATCCTTGGATATGAGTTTTGAGATTTCTTGTTCCAAGGCCTGTTGTTGTCGTCCTGAAGGTTTCAATGGAGTGACGACATAGTGTTGGGGAGGAAGGGTGGTAAAGTTTAATTGAAGTCCCATTTTTATTAGATTTAGAATCCAAGAACTCGAGGAGATTTTTTCCCAGGCCGGAAGGTATTGAGACAGTCTCCCTCCCACCCTGGGTGAGGTGTCATTTAGGGGTTTTCTTATTTCTAGGGGAGTTGCCAAAGAGGAAGCCCCTGTCTCTATTTCTCCCCTCCTCCCACCTGTTCTGTTCTCTTGGGGGGCGCCTGCGGAAGAATTTTCTGTTCCGAAAGGGCCGCCTGACATATGGAGCAGCCAAGTTAGGGAATCCCTTCTTCTTATCCCCAGCTTTTTGTAAGATGTCATCTAGGGTTTCTCCAAACAGAAATTTCCCCTCACATGGGATTGAGCAAAGTTTTTGTTTTGTTTGTAAATCCCCTGGCCAGTTTTTCAGCCACAGCGTTCTACGCGCTGCATTGGATAGGGCTGCCGATTTTGAAGTTAGCTTAATGGAATCCGCCGAAGAATCAGCCAAGAAGGCTGCCGCTTCTCTAATCATGGGAATTGACTCGATTATTTTTTGCCGGGATACTCCATCCCTTAACTGTTTCTCCAGATTATCTAACCAAATCATCAGAGATCTGGAAGTACATGCGGCCGCTATGGCGGGTCTTAAACATCCCCCTGCTGACTCCCAGGCTCCTTTTAGGAAGGTGTCGGCTCTTTTATCAAGGGGGTCTTTTAGCGTACCCATGTCCTCAAAGGGCAGTGCAAATTTCTTTGACGCCTTAGCGACTGCCACGTCTAGTTTAGGGGCTTTATCCCATGCTATAGAGTCATCTTCCGCAAAAGGATATTTCCTTTTAAGGGAGGGTACAGATGAATTTTTCCTTTCTGGCTTCTCCCACTCCTTTTTAATCAGGGCTTGCACGTTTTCATTAAGTGGAAAAACTCTGCGTTTTTTCTGGCCCAGGCCGCCAAACATAATGTCCTGTACCGTTTTATCAGGACGTGGGTCTAGAACCCCCATTGTAGATCTTACAGTCTTTACGAGGGCATCAACTTCATCTAAGGGGAAGCAATGGCGGCCTCCACTCTCAGTGTCTGAGGAGAAGGAGGAACCTTCCTTGTCTGACACATCCTCATCAGAACTAGAAGGATCAGAATGAGACAGGGGGACAGGTGTTCTCTCCTTAACCCCTTCCCCTTTAAGGGATTTGACCGCTGTTTCTACCTCTGATCTAATTACCGAGCGTAATTCAGAGGCAAAACTAGGGGTTTCTTCACAGAGGACTTGACCTATACAGGAACCGCATAGTTTTTTATCCCAGCTCTGTGCTAGGGGTTCTCCACATAAGGGACAGTCTCTATGTTTGGTTTTTTCCGTTTTTTTTCTCGCCTAAAAAACAAACGGAAAAGGGGGACCCTAATTATTTAGTGAACTTTCACGAAGATCACTCACCCATCTTGCGCAGCTACAAGTACCAGTTCTGGAGGAGGCACGGGATCTTGAATGAGACCCGAAGTAGAAGGTGCCGGCTGGCTGGATATATTGGAGGCTTTACTCTGCGGCGTAGAATGGCTCCTGGAACGGGAACTTCGGGTGCCTGCAGAGGTCCTTCCGCCCGACTTGCGCTGGTGGTGACGCTGTTGTTGCTGCACTGGTGGCTGCAAGGGCTGTGCTGACTGGAGCTGCTCATCGCTGTCCGCCATAATGGGACTGTATGCAGCGACGAGCGCTCTCACAGCTGTCTTTTTAAAATGCGCGCCGAACACTCCTCCTCCAGGCTGCGTCTGCAGGGAAGCGCTGGTCCCCAGTGCGCATGCGCGTTCCCCGGGACCCGGAAGTAGACTGCATCTATATCCGGTGCGGCGGCCATCTTGGTGCTCTCACACACCAGGCCACCGCTCCGGAGCAGGCCTCTCTGCAGAGGCACGCCGGGTCCCAAAGCCCCTACCCCAATCTGGGGAGGCAGCGGCGCTTCCCTCCGCCCGCTCTGTAGCCCCATCGGACCCAGAAGCGGCGGCGTCGGACACCGAACCAGCGGTGACAGGGGCCTCCCCGCCGTCATACCCCCACTGGTCGGCTCCGGATCACAGGTACCGATCCTGAGGGTTCGCCTGTCAGGGACAGGAAACAAAACTGAGGCAGGAGAGAGGTACCGCCCTTTTATCCTGTAGGGTTTCCTGTCCCTGAAGGGCGGACTCCATCTCTCTGGTAGTGCTGTCATGGGCGACTGAGAAACATCGGGTTACTAAGCGCAGGGCCGCGCTTAGTAACCCGATGTTTACCCTGGTTACCAGCGTAAATGTAAAAAAACCCAAACACTACATACTTACCATCTGATGTCCGTCAGGTCCCTTGCCGTCTGCTTCCTGCTCTGACTGAGTGCCGCCGTACAGTGAGAGCACAGCACAGCAGTGACGTCACCGCTGCGCTCTGCTCTCACTGTACGGCGGCACTCAGTCAGAGCAGGAAGCAGACGGCAAGGGACCTGACGGACATCAGATGGTGAGTATGTACTGTTTGTTTTTTTTGGTAACCAGGGTAAACATCGGGTTACTAAGCGCGGCCCTGCGCTTAGTAACCCGATGTTTACCCTGGTTACCCGGGTGCTGCAGGGGGACTTCGGCATCGTTGAAGACAGTTTCAACGATGCCGAAGTCGTTCCCCTGATCGTTGGTCGCTGGAGAGAGCTGTCTGTGTGACAGCTCCCCAGCGACCACACAACGACTTACCAACGATCACGGCCAGGTCGTATCGCTGGTCGTGATCGTTGGTAAATCGCTATATGTGACGGGGCCTTTAGACTTGCTGGCTCCTCTTCTCTCTCTCTCTCCATTAATTAAATCTCTGTTTAATTATCAGACTACTACCCTTATCTTTTTCTGTGCTGCAGTTATACAGTTCATTACTCTCTTGAATATTTAGCCACAGTTGTAGGGCTTTCTCTTAGTATCTCTCTGATGAACTCTCACTATCCTAAAATCACCCTGAAATGGCTGCTGCATTCTCTGCCTTGGCTTTTCTACAGGTTATGATTATCCCTCTTGATTGACTGCTCTAAGCCATGTGACGTGATTGCTGCAAGGCATTATGGGGAATCTCACACAGTTGATCCTGAGGTCATACAAACCTTCTGTGACTGATGCAATCTCCTGCATTGTGTAAAAAGGCGGCAGGCATTTTTTAGTGCTAGTCAAATTTGCCAGCACATGTGAATTTCATAAAATCCATTTATTCATTCTTCTCTACTCTTTACTGAACTGTAATTAAAAATGTCATTTTGATATAAATGTAATGCTACACTGAGCACCTTCTGCTGCAATTGTTCATTTTATGTACAGTGGGGCAAAAAAGTATTTAGTCAGTCAGCAATAGTGCAAGTTCCACCACTTAAAAAGATGAGAGGCGTCTGTAATTTACATCATAGGTAGACCTCAACTATGGGAGACAAACTGGGGAAAAAAAATCCAGAAAATCACATTGTCTCACTTTTTATCATTTTATTTGCATATTATGGTGGAAAATAAGTATTTGGTCAGAAACAAACAATCAAGATTTCTGGCTGTCACAGACCTGTAACTTCTTCTTTAAGAGTCTCCTCTTTCCTCCTCTCATTACCTGTAGTAATGGCACCTGTTTAAACTTGTTATCAGTATAAAAAGACACCTGTGCACACCCTCAAACAGTCTGACTCCAAACTCCACTATGGTGAAGACCAAAGAGCTGTCAAAGGACACCAGAAACAAAATTGTAGCCCTGCACCAGGCTGGGAAGACTGAATCTGCAATAGCCAACCAGCTTGGAGTGAAGAAATCAACAGTGGGAGCAATAATTAGAAAATGGAAGACATTCAAGACCACTGATAATCTCCCTCGATCTGGGGCTCCACGCAAAATCCCACCCCGTGGGGTCAGAATGATCACAAGAACGGTGAGCAAAAATCCCAGAACCACGCGGGGGGACCTAGTGAATGAACTGCAGAGAGCTGGGACCAATGTAACAAGGCCTACCATATGTAACACACTACGCCACCATGGACTCAGATCCTGCAGTGCCAGACGTGTCCCACTGCTTAAGCCAGTACATGTCCGGGCCCGTCTGAAGTTTGCTAGAGAGCATTTGGATGATCCAGAGGAGTTTTGGGAGAATGTCCTATGGTCTGATGAAACCAAACTGGAACTGTTTGGTAGAAACACAACTTGTCGTGTTTGGAGGAAAAAGAATACTGAGTTGCATCCATCCAACACCATACCTACTGTAAAGCATGGTGGTGGAAACATCATGCTTTGGGGCTGTTTCTCTGCAAAGGGGCCAGGACGACTGATCCGGGTACATGAAAGAATGAATGGGGCCATGTATCGTGAGATTTTGAGTGCAAACCTCCTTCCATCAGCAAGGGCATTGAAGATGAAACGTGGCTGGGTCTTTCAACATGACAATGATCCAAAGCACACCGCCAGGGCAACGAAGGAGTGGCTTCGTAAGAAGCATTTCAAGGTCCTGGAGTGGCCTAGCCAGTCTCCAGATCTCAAACCTATAGAAAACCTTTGGAGGGAGTTGAAAGTCCGTGTTGCCAAGCGAAAAGCCAAAAACATCACTGCTCTAGAGGAGATCTGCATGGAGGAATGGGCCAACATACCAACAACAGTGTGTGGCAACCTTGTGAAGACTTACAGAAAACGTTTGACCTCTGTCATTGCCAACAAAGGATATATTACAAAGTATTGAGATGAAATTTTGTTTCTGACCAAATACTTATTTTCCACCATAATATGCAAATGAAATGATAAAAAAAGAGACAATGTGATTTTCTGGATTTTTTTTTCTCAGTATGTCTCCCATAGTTGAGGTCTACCTATGATGTAAATTACAGACGCCTCTCATCTTTTTAAGTGGTGGAACTTGCACTATTGCTGACTGACTAAATACTTTTTTGCCCCACTGTATATGTGGTAGCTGCTTTTCATTATTCAGACCACACATTTAGTAGCAAGAGGTTGATGTTATGATGTTATAGGATATAGGGACATGTTTACTTCTTCATTGCAGGAATGAAAATAATAAGGTTAGTGTCATGTTATAATTGGGGAAACTGATACAACAGGAACATGTGTTTAAAGCATGTTCAATTAATCATTTTAATATTATTAATTTAATGTCCACATGAGTTTGAGTGGCGCATCCATTTAATATTAGCATGTAACCATAATATACTATTTGATAGCAGTACCACTGCCCTACAGCAGTTCAGAACAGTTTTGTTCTTTATTACAGATATTTAATAGAATGACATAAGGTAGAAATATTCCATGTTTACATGATGTATAAATAGTCTTGATGACCAAACGTTAAGAAAAACTATGTGTCTGCTGGATGTAGACATATGCTGTAGGTAAAAGTACACATTATCAAACTTGTCCATCTGTGTGAGGCCTGGCCTAGACTGCGGAGACCCGTGTGTCATAAACAGTGCCTTCCCCCCTCCCACCAATCCCGCAATGAAATCACGGCCAGGCCTAGATGGGTTGAACAGGTCAGTCACAGTTTTTTAATTACATACGTAGAAAAAGGCAATTACATTTCATAACTGGCTCATCGCCGAAGGCCCTGTCTGCAACCGGGCAGACCAATGAGCGGTTACGAAGCCCAGTGCCACCCCCTTTATACCATCATCGTCTATTGCACTGTTGTGCCTCATAGGGACTCGTCTTTGGAAGCCTTGCTAACAGCTTCAGGTTGTATAGGGCACTATACTGTGTGGCATCTTCAACCCTAAGGGGTATTTCTATGTGGGTCAATGTTGTACCTGTGATCCCTGATTTTTTTGGTGCTTCCATTTAGACCTTTGTTGTATTTGAATTATATGTTATGGTTTTATATAGCCATTTATGGATTAATGATAATTAGTGTTGAGCGATACCGTCCGATACTTGAAAGTATCGGTATCGGAAAGTATCGGCCGATACCGTCACAGTATCGGAATCCAATCCGATACCGATACCCGATACCAATACAAGTCAATGGGACTCATGTATCGGACGGTATCCCTGATGGTTCCCAGGGTCTGAAGGAGAGGAAACTCTCCTTCAGGCCCTGGGAACCATATAAATGTGTAAAAGAAAGAATTAAAATAAAAAATATCGCTATACTCACCTGTCCGACGCAGCCGGGACTTCAGCGAGGGAACCGGCAGCGTTGTTTGTTTAAAAATCGCGCTATTACTTGGTTACGTGAATTCCCGGCTTGTGATTGGTCAGGTCGGCCATGTTGCCGGGACGCGGACCAATCACAGCAAGCCGTGACGAAATTACGTCACGGCTTGCTGTGATTGGTCCGCGTCCCGGCAATATGGCCGCCCTGACCAATCACAAGCCGGGACGTCACGGGAGGCTGGACACGCGCTCATTTTAAAATGGGCGCGTGTCCAGCCTCCCGTGACGTCACGGCTTGTGATTGGTTGCGCCGCGATCAACCAATCACAAGCCGGGAGGCTGGACGCGCTCATTTTGAAATGGGCGCGTGTCCAGCCTCCCGTGACGTCACGGCTTGTGATTGGTTGCGCCGCGATCAACCAATCACAAGCCGGGAGGCTGGACGCGCTCATTTTGAAATGGGCGCGTGTCCAGCCTCCCGGCTTGTGATTGGTTGACCGCGACGCAACCAATCACAAGCCGTGACGTCACGGGAGGCTGGACACGCGCCCTTTTTAAAATGAGCGCGTTTCCAGCCTCCCGTGACGTCACGGCTTGTGATTGGTTAATGGCGGCCATGTTGCCGGGACGCGGACCAATCACAGCAAGCCGTGACGTATTTTCGTCACGGCTTGCTGTGATTGGTCCGCGGCCCGGCAACATGGCCGCCCTGACCAATCACAAGCCGGGACTTCGCGTAACCATGTAAAAGCGGGAATTTTAAACAAACAACGCTGCCGGTTCCTGCGCTGAGGTCCCGGCTGCGTCGGACAGGTGAGTATAGCGATATTTTTTATTTTAATTCTCTATTTTACACATTTTAACATTAATGTTGTTCCGATACCCGATACCCGATACCACAAGAGTATCGGAATCCCGGTATCGGAATTCCGATACAGCAAGTATCGGCCGATACCCGATACTTGCAGCATCGGAATGCTCAACACTAATGATAATATGTACTTTATCTGCTTGTACTTGGGGTGGCATTGTGGTAGGACCTTATTTTGGGTCTTTGTTTTCATCTTTTGCTGTGTTGTGCAATTTTAATTGGTTTTAACTTTTTTGCAGTGTTAAAAGTGTGATTCAATAAATTTTGTACCATATTTGGATAGATCTTGTGGTGATCCCTTTTCTATGCATGCTGCCTCTTTTCTTCTGCTTTTATGTCATGTTTTTTGTAGCATGCTATAGGTGATCCCTGGCGGTGGTGCCTGCCTAATATTGTTGTTCGAAGCTTTGCCCCTCTCTACACTTCCGCTGTGACTTTTAAACAGAAAAATTCCTTTATATTATATAATATATTTTTTTCTAGCAGTGCAAAACATCAATGACTATATAAGGGAAGGATGGAGGGACAACACCTTCCAGGGGTCGGCCAGGAAGAAAGAGAAAGGCACTGACCCCTGGTGCCTGAATTTAACCCATGTGGGTGTGGCCAGCTGCCCTTCCCCTTTTCCCCATTGGTCAGTTGGGTGTCCCAATCACTGCATCACCTGTGGGAGTAGCGGGAGGGGGGAATTAGGCACCGCACTGTATTTCCTCTAGCTTTGGTTATAGGGGCTCCACAGTCAGAGGCACGTTCCTTAGTCAGTACCGTGCCTGCCAGTACTACCATGAAGGATTTCATCACACGCTTTTCTTTGGGAGCATCCTTAAATACGAGGTTTCCGAACTTTCTGTAAAATGTATGTGTGTACCTAGGATGCAGAATGCTGACAGCTTCTAATATACTCCTTGTCAGCATTCTGCATGGTGTCCTAGATATCGCACCTAGTCATGTGAGCAGCTCACTCACTGACTAGAGTTTTCCTGTCTGGCAGAGACTGGTTGTAACAGCTCCCAGTCTTTGCCAGACCCTACCCTTCCTGCCTCATGCTCCAGCCTCTCCATGCAGAACAGAGTGTAAGGCCGGGGTCAAACTAAACGTATGGAAAATTGGTCCTAGTCTCCCTGCCGAGAGTCGCACAAGTGTTCTCCCTATGGTCATCCGTGTGTAAAGCGTTAGCAATGCGATGATGCGATTTTCTCGCACCTATGTATCCGTATGACATCCGTATGACATGCGTATGGTTTTTCATTTCTCACTGCTTTTCCCCATTGAATTTAATGGCTCAATAGGCTGAAATGAGGAAAATGTGTGCATATTTCTCGCAAGTCAGACGGATGGTCTGTGTGGTGTCTGATTTTTTTCTCGCACCCATGGACTGGCATTGATGAGACTCGTGCGATATACACGTACAATCACAGCATGCTGCGATTTCACTCGCACTCTGAATACGCCGAGAAAAAAAATGGTGATGAGAGCTGCCCCATACTGTAGATTAACAGTGGTCCGAGTGCTATGGGATGTTTTCTCGCATAGCACTCGTCTGTATTCTACGCTAGTGTGACCCCGGCCTAAGGCAGCAGGGGAATGACTCCGCTGAATGGACCAACCAGGAAGGAAAAAACTTCTACATAGGTGAGTATAATGTGCTGTGTGCATCCATCCCTTCCTCATCCATCCATCCCTCCCTCATTCATCCATACACACGCATCCATATACACATCACTATAGAATGAGGATATGAAGCAGCTGATGGGTATTAAGTGGTATATATGTAGATATACACACACAAACTTACACTCTTGCACACACACATCACTATATACTTTTCATCTCACAGTATTCGTATGTCATAGGGGTGATATGGGGGACATGTGAAGCTCTATCATCACTGCGCATGTGATGTGGGGACATGTGAAGCTCTATCACCATTGTACATGTGCTATGGAGACATGTGAAGCTCTATCCCCACTGTGGATGTGATGTGGAGACATGTGAAGCTCTATCACCACTGTGGATGTGATGTGGAGACATGTGAAGCTCTATCACCACTGTGGATGTGATATGGGGACATGTGAAGCTCTATCACCACTGTGGATGTGATGTGGAGACATGTGAAGCTCTATCACCACTGTGGATGTGATGTGGAGACATGTGAAGCTCTATCACCACTGTGGATGTGATGTGGAGACATGTGAAGCTCTATCACCACTGTGGATGTGATATGGGGACATGTGAAGCTCTATCACCACTGTGGATGTGATGTGGAGACATGTGAAGCTCTATCACCACTGTGGATGTGATGTGGAGACATGTGAAGCTCTATCCCCACTGTGGATGTGATATGGAGACATGTGAAGCTCTATCCCCACTGTGGATGTGATGTGTAGACATGTGACGCTCTATCACCACTGTGGATGTGATGTGGAGACATGTGAAGCTCTATCACCATTGTCGATGTGATGTGGAGACATGTGAAGCTCTATCACCACTGTGGATGTGATATGGAGACATGTAACGCTCTGTCACCATTTTGGATGTGATATGGGGACATGTGACAGCTCTATCACCACACAATTGGTGCATCTCTTGTGCACCGTGACGTAAGTTCAACCATACGGATTCCACTTGTCCAACTTTTCAGAAGCAGAATCGGACCAATTTTTTATACATGAATGTGAGCGAACCCTAACAATCACAAACATATGTGATTGGTGGTTAAAAAGATAATATTACAATAGAAATGTGGACATAAATGCTTATTCCTTATGCTGAGAATCTGCATAGTCCATTAGAGAGACATGCAATATACTGTCTATGTATTCATGTACATGGACACGTATCTGTAACATTAATATAAATGCTAAATACAACATCACTATCAAACATCACCAAAGCCATTTATTTAACTGATACCTTTGCACCTGCATACCCTGGAAGCCCAGGTGTGCCTGGTATGCCAGCTTCACCCAATTCCCCCTAATAACAGGACACATAAATTACTGAATAAACATGCCAAGCCACCCCATAAATGCCAACATTAGAAAACAGTTGTCTAGTCCTTTATTTATCCCAAACATGCTCATAGGTATTGCATGAAATGTTTTAAAACTCTAAATGCCAGGAAGTTCATTAAGAGTCAAAGAGTATGACACTTAGGGTACCGTCACACAGTGCAATTTTGATCGCTACGACGGCACGATTCGTGACGTTCTAGCGATATCGTTACGATCTCGCAGTGTCTGACACGCTACTGCGATCAGGGACCCTGCTGAGAATCGTACGTCGTAGCAGATCGTTTGAAACTTTCTTTCGTCGCTGGATCTCCCGCTGTCATCGCTGGATCGTTGTGTGTGACAGCGATCCAGCGATGCGTTCGCTGGTAACCAGGGTAAACATCGGGTAACTAAGCGCAGGGCCGCGCTTAGTAACCCGATGTTTACCGTGGTTACCAGCGTAAAAGTTAAAAAAAAAAAACCGTACATGCTCACCATCTGATGTCCGTCAGGTCTCTTGCCGTCCGCTTCCTGCTCTGACTGTCTGCCGGCCGGAAAGTGAGAGCAGATCACAGCGGTGACGTCACCGCTGCGCTCTGCTCTCACTGTACGGCTGGATCTCAGTCAGAGCAGGAAGCAGACGGCAAGGGACCTGACGGACATCAGATGGTGAGCATGTACGGTTTTTTTTTTTTTACTTTTACGCTGGTAACCACGGTAAACATCGGGTTACTAAGCGCGGCCCTGCGCTTAGTAACCCGATGTTTACCCTGGTTACCCGGGGACTTCGGCATCGCTCCAGCGCCGTGATTGCAACGTGTGACCGCAGTCTACGACGCTGGAGCGATAATCATACGACGCTGCGACGTCACGAATCGTGCCGTCGTAGCGATCAAAATTGCACTGTGTGACAGTACCCTTAATCTCCTTTCATACAACTAACAGGTCAAAATGGATCACTAAAGATCAGCAAGCTTTGATACTATCACTTGAAAGGGTTTATCCTTGTGGCAGTGTCCCTTTAATTCCAAGCAAACAACCAGCACATACAAATGATAAGGGTAGCTTCAAATATACACTGCCCTTTTCCTTAAGTTTTTATTTCCTAAAAAACACTTTGGCTGAATGTCAATATTGGTATGGTGAAGAAGGCCTTCTTGTTTGGTGCATTGATTGAGTCTCGTGTTTTTCACAAATAGCTCTAGATATGGTGTTTTTATGGTGTTTGCCATAGATTTATTCATGGGAGATGAAAACTGCCAGAAAAAGGGATGTTACGAATGTACTGCATGAGTTAAGAAAACGCAAAAGTCTAGTGTCAAAGGCTTATAAAAATTACGTGGAGTTCAAAGTAGGCAAAGGAAACGTTATTTCCCACAATAGGAATGACTTTCTATGGAGACTTAGCTATCACAGTAGTCATTATTGGGAATGTTTAAATCGCTACATCCATACACTGTGGAACTATGCTTCCTTGTTTTTTTTTCCTTCTGTACGGAGCTTGAAAATATGCCATACGTAAAGAATGTGATTGTGTATTTAGATGCAGCATCATAGTAAAAATCAAATTATCAAATCCACAACAAAAAGGCAAGAAAAGTGGCACTGGCAATGCATAAAAATGCAACAAAGCACAATAATCAAAGCTGATGGCAATCAAAATACACCTCCCTGCCCAAGAATGCGGTCCCTGAGAATCTGCACGGGGGCCTGATAAAAGGTCATCGAGGGCCGTAAATGGCCCTGGGGCCTGAGGTTCCCCAACCCTGATCTAAGAGCTTTGATTATGTCTGAATGGCTGCACCCATTAAACTAAGTGATACATTGTTGGATTCAGGGTTTCTGTGCCTACATTATACTGCTCTCAGATATCAAAGAATTGCTACCAGAGTCCCTTTAAATAAAATGGGGCATTTCCAGGGTGATGTATAATGACAGTCAGTCTGCTCTCCGGATCTACATGTATTCAGCTTCGTATGACCTACATGCCCATACAGAGAGCATAGGAGGGTTGTTCCTACTGACAGATTCCTTTTAAGTTGTATCATGGTTTGCCTCAATATTGGCTGTGCAGGAAAAGATTATTAGAGAAAGACAAAGGAAACCCGAGATGTAGTTATAAATAAATGTCCTGGACAACGTGAACTAGTATAGTAATTATTGTGTTAAATTGCTAATGTCCTTGACTCCTTTCCCATTCCAGAAGACATTAATCCAATGTGGGGCCATTAGCTATATAAGATCCTGCCCCCATTGGAATCTTGGCTATGTTCCAACGATGAGTATTTGGTGCGGTGTCGACACTGCTTATCTTTGTGGCTCCAAAAAACGCAGCGTCTCATAGTTCCAGCACAGTGAGTGAGATTACAGTATGGAAATCTCATGCTCCCTCTGTGCTTTTCTACGCAGCATAAGCAGTGAATTTTTAAAATCTGCAACACATCAATTCCTCTCATGGTAAATATGCATTTTATTTATCAATTTTGCATATAGACTTGAATACTTGAATTAAATGAGGAATATTAGCAAGTAAGAAATGCAAATGCGTTTTTAGTGTGTTTCTGCTGTAGAAATGCACTAAACCGTACGTAACCCACATCATTTTATCAGTAGAATTTTATCAAATGCAAAAGCTGCAGCATAAAAAACACGATAAAAAGGCACATTAAAAAAAAAGGCATCGATAAAATGCAAATAACCCGATTTAGCTAGTAGATGCAGAAAGTCTACAACATAAAAAAAGGCATCAAATACTCTGTGTGCACATGTCCTTATAGTTTGGTATCTGGTTCCCACACACCCTGCTGCTTCAGTGTGCTAGTAATCTCCTGTTGGTGATCTGGTTTCTGATCATCCACTTATGATTTTGCTTCTATTCTGGACATCCCGGTTATGAATTTACATACATGATCTTTATTAAACATTTCTAGCATTTTCTTTCTACAGCTCATATGCAGATGAGTGTGTCCCCATAGAAATAGATGACAAACATACCGTACTTTGTGTATTTCTGACACCATACTCTTCAGTCTGTTCTTTGTTTTTCTTTATATAACAGTGAGCATGACTGCAGGGTCAGACTACACAGGTTTGTTTGTGGTCTGTTACTATGGAGATGCATGCTGTAGATCTTCATAGAAACAGTGAAAAAGTAAACTTTGAATGAAGATTAACAGCAAAAATGCTTAAAGGAGGTATGCAGTGCTGTATAAAAAAACAAAAAATGTATCTAAGCACTTACGGGAAGGTAATTGCAACAGGCGCCTTTCTTCCCCAACACAGAGTGTTCACAGACCGCTCCTGCCGAGGATTCAGAAGCCTCTGCTGACATCACGTCTACAGAGCGGAGGCTTTTTTCTGCTCCATTTTGTCAATGGGCGGGACTTCCAAGGTCATTCTGATTGCCAGCTAGATCCCCGCTGCCTAACTGGGGGAGCCGGCTGTCAATCAGAATGACACTGGAAGTCCCGCCACGTCGCGTCAGCACAGGCAGCTGTATCCCCGGCAAGAGCGGTCGGTGACCACACCGTGCCGGGGATGAACGGCGCATTGCACAACAGGCAGTTAAATTGCAATTACCTGCTGGTTAGTGCTTAGCCACATTTCTTGTTTTTCCATAAAGTGCCGGATATACACTTTAATTTTTCATATTATAGGGATTGGCACTAAAAATATGGCTGTGAAAAAGAACATAGCCTTTAAGATCCCTCCTTGATTCGGCACCCCAGTTGCAACTGATTTTATGTCATAGGTGCATTGATTTTTTTTTTATTCACAAGGCCACGATGATGATTTCTCTTTATTTTTGTAAACCTAAAAAGTTGCATATATTGACTGATTATGCTGAAACAATGAAACACTAAGGACCATTTCCATCCCATGTGGAGGTGGGTGTGGAGCCATAGTGATGTTAGTATTATGTTAACAAGCTGTAAAACCAGACAGAAGTATAATGTTTATTCTGTATAATGATTTTATATACTTTGCATCCCTTGGTTGTAGAGTAGTGCTCAAAATATTGTCATTTTTTTACCTTCCTTCCAGGGATTCCTGCAGTCCCTGGCTCTCCCTGCAAGAAAATAAAACCCACAAGTGTTTTTCTTTTTTCAGGAAATGAAATGGAAATAAACATTTGACAGGCTTGTGATGTTATCGAATCAGCTACAATTCCATAATTTCCTAATTTACAGGTAAGCTGTGCAGTCATTCTTGTACATCAGGTAATAGCGCATATCACTTTTAAGAGGGTTAGCTATCCAAGAGGTAAATATTTATATGTTCGTTGCTGTTGTAATAACTATGCATTATTTTCTGATTAAAGGGCTGTAGAATTATTATAATCACTAAATGTGTCTACCTTCGATCCCGGAGCTCCAGGTAATCCCTAGGAATAAAACAAACAGGAAACACGATAAGAAATACTAAATGCTTTAATAATGTCAGTAAAGATGAATTCCAGTCATGCTTTGCTCAGTTAGGCAACCAGATATTGCTGTGTCCCATAGAATTAAAGCTCGGAAGTGGCATTGTGCCATCAATCCTTCAACAATTTTAACTAAAAGGCTGAATCATACAATAATGAAAGTGTAAAACGTGTAAATGCATCTTTAGGCTGTTTATGTATTAGGCTGGTTTCACACTTGCGTTTTTGTCTGCATGCGTTTTTTAAAAAAAACGCATGTGTGAAAAACGCATGTAAACGCGGTAAAACGCATGCGTTTTTTAGACGCATGCGTTTTTATAGAAAAACACAAGAAAACACAAGAAAACACAAGAAAAAACAAGAAAACCCTAACCCTACCCCTACCCCTAACCCTAAACGTGACTGAAATACGTGGCACTGAAATACGTGCAACTGAAATACGTGGTACTTAAATACGTGGCACTCAAATACGTGGCACGTGGCACTTAAATACGTGGCATGTGGCACTTAAATATGTGCCACGTGGCACTTAAATACGTGGCACGTGGCACTTTAATACGTGGCACGTGGCACTTAAATATGTGGCACGTGGCACTTAAATACGTGGCACGTGGCATACGTGGCACTGAAATACGTGATACGTGGCACTTAAATATGTGGCACGTGGCACTTAAATACGTGGCACGTGGCATACGTGGCACTGAAATACGTGGCACGTGGCATACGTGGCACGTGGCATACGTGGCACTGAAATACGTGGCACGTGGCATACGTGGCACTGAAATACGTGGCACGTGGCACTTAAATACGTGGCACGTGGCACTTAAATATGTGCCACGTGGCACTTAAATACGTGGCACGTGGCACGTGGCACTGAAATACGTGATACGTGGCACTTAAATACGTGGCAATATGACTGTCAGAAAATGTTCATTAAACGGTTAGGGGTGAGGTTAGGGGTAGAGTTAGGGTTAGGGTTTAGATCCCTTTATCACCTTGATGGTGGTGGGTGGCTTTTCAGTGTGTTTTCTGGTTTTTTTCTATAAAAACGCATGCGTTTTTAGCGCAAACAAACGCATGTGCTTAAAAACGCATGCGTTTACATAGACAGCAATGCATTTTTTTGCCGCGAAAAAACGCATGCGTTTTTTCGCGGCAAAAAAACGCGCAAGAAAATACTGCAGGTAGCATTTTTGAAAATGAACGCATGCAGACAAAAAACGCATGCGTTTGAAAACGCGACCAAACGCATGTGCAAAAAAACGCATGCATTTTCAATGTTAAATATAGGAAAAAAAACGCATGCGTTTTTTGTGCAAAAAACGCTGCAGACAAAAACGCAAGTGTGAAACCAGCCTTAACGAAGCACTCCTCCCATCACTAAATTGTTATCCTCTTAATATATTGCAATCATCATATTATATAGCACTGTGTACTTACAATTGCTCATTTTGCCTTTCTACCCAGATAATTCTTCTCTTTTCCATTAGGCCTATGACATCATATGATTAAAAACTGACTAGCTGAATCCTTCTAAACAGGAACAGGAGGTCAATTTCCCTTGTAGAATACATAGGTCACTGCAAAAGTCCCTGGCAGGGGCAGCTGGGTCAGGAGCTGAAGAGGGGAATGATAAATGTAGGGACAAGAGACTTCTTGTTTCTACATAAAGCAGACAAAGGGAAGAATTATCTGGGTAGAAAGGCAAAATGAGCAGCTGTAAGTACAAAGTGCATATAAATATGATAATTGCTGTATATTAAGATGATAAAAACCTTGATGAGTGTGCTTCTTTACACTGATAGATTAGGTGTGCATATAGTCCCGAGCTCCATCTACAATTCTGCAGGGTTTGCAACTAAAATTCTCTAAATTTCTTGGTAGATTTAATATCCACACAGAACTTTCACCAGTGATTTTGCATTTTTGGAAGTGTCATCTTTATCCTCAGCATCTTAGAGTAATATGAAATGGGTGAAGGCTCCATGTCAACACAGTAACTTTGGAAAAAAAGAAATTTGCAGAAAATTGATAATTTCAACTTCAATATCCTTCATTAAAAAATACTATTGAAATGTTCCTTCCAAACTGGGTAAATAATCTTACCTTGTTTGTATTATAATTTCTTGCATTTTATTTTCTCGTAGGACAACATTAAAGTTATATGCAAATTGTTGTAATAAAATAATTTAAAGCAAACCTAACAGCAGGATTTTGCTAAGTAAACTCCAGACACTGTCAGGTTGGTAGTGTTAAACTGATTAAAATGATATCTGAGGTGAAAAAATCCGTCTTGTGGTTCTTGTGTAATCAGTGTTAGAAGTTTTCAGTTAATGAGATGCTCCAGGGCAGGACTGAAGGCAGAGTCTTATCTTGGTGCTCTAGGCCAGAGAAACCAGGAAGATACGCCTGAGGGCAGGTCTTTTCTTCATTTCTCTGGCCTAGAGCACCAAGATGGGACTTGCCTATGGTCTCACCCCAGAGCATGAGCATATCATTAACTGAAAACTTCTAACACTGATTACACAAGAGCCACAAGTCAGATTTCCTCACCCCAGGAACCGTTTTAGTCAGTGTAAGAGCACCAATATGACAATGCTTGTAGTTTACTTAGCAAAATCCTGCTGACAGATACCTTTTAAGTACAAATCTGTGTGTATGGGAATTCTTCTCCAAAGAATTAACGGTCCCAAATATGTTGCGTAACAAAACTTTGTAGAGGTTTTCAATGAGGATCAGCAAATGGCTGAATGCAGCTCTGAGCTATTAGGGTACATTCACGTGAGTAAAAATTGATATTGATTTTTGTATAGATTAGTGCGCAGATATTCTGCAGCAGAATACAGTAGCAGCAAAATGGATGTGGTTTAGAAAAGTCTCCACATGCTGCCAAAATTAGCCTGTGGTGCTGATTTTTCAGTCTGCAGCATGTCAAATGCCACTGTACAAAGGGCAAGGATTTGTTGTCGATTTTCCCCTCTTCAGTGGGGAAGTAAAAATTTGACATTAAATCCTTGCTTAAAAATACCTATGAATTCATTGCAATATTTGTGGGTGAAGAAATCTGTCTAAAATAATCATATTTAAAAAAAAAATTCAATATACTTACCTTCTAAGACTATGTGCACATGACGTCCTTTTCAGGTGGATTTCACCAGGAATCCAACTGAAAATGCATCACAAAAGCAACTCATAAAATGAACATAATGCACAGCAATGTCCAAACGACAATGCTGTGCACATATTCCCTCTCATGTCACTTCTTTTTACCGGTTCGGGGTTTGGAAAACCTGATGTTTTTAAAAGAAGTTATATCCTTATTATTCATAGTTTATAGCTAAAAAAGGAGGGTGGCTGAGCTACTGCAACAATGATAGCAAAACAGACAGTGAAAATGCTTCCTTAACACAATTGCTGGCGGTTTCCTGAAACACCTTTGCCTAGAAAAACTCAGAGGGCATCCCGCCATCTAAAAATGCCATGTGCACATAGCCTAGTTCTTCTGCTGTTGCCATACAAAGAGGCTTCTCTGGTGTACTGGCAGTCTCGGCTTGGGTCTTCCAATGATCTGTATGTGACCCTCTGAGCAACCTGGATGTCTCAGCATGGATGCAGCAGAAGGCACATACATGTGACCCTCTGGGGACCAGAAATGTCTCAGCACTGGTGAAGCAGAAGGCACATATGTGACCCTCTGGGGAACCAGGGATGTCTAAGCATGGGTGCAGCAGAAGACACATACATGTGACCCTCTGGGGGACCAAGGATGTCTCAGCGTAGATGCAGCAGAAGACACATACATGTGACCCACTGGGAGACCAGGGATGTTTCAGCGTGAGTGCAGCAGAAGGCACATACATGTGACCATCTGGGGGACCAGGGATGTCTCAGCATGGGTGCAGCAGAAGACACATACATGCAGGGCCGGACTGGCCATCGGGCAGTTCTGGCAAATGCCAGAAGGACCGGTGGCAGTAGTGGGCCGCTCGAGTGTGCCGCTGTCGGCACACTCCCCCTCGCTGTCGGCACACTCCCCCCGCTGTCGGCACACTCCCGGCCCCGCATTCAACTATACCGGCGTCATAGACGCCGGTACAGTTGAATGCAATGATGGAGGAGAGAGCGTCTGCTGACGCTCCCTCTCCCATCATTCCCCGCTCTGCCTGCCTCTGACACTGCGGGTGCACGATGACGTCATATCATCGCGCACCTGCTGTGTGACCGGACGGGCAGACTGCAGCTGCTCAGAGCGGAGCCAGGAGCAGCACGGGGCAAGAGGAAAGGTGAGTAGAGTGTTTTTTGTTTTTTTTATTATTATTATTATTATTATTATTATATATCAATGAGTGATAACTGGATTGTGGGGATATTGGGGGGGGGCTGCATTACATTCTATGGGGGCTGGCTGCATTACATTCTATGGGGGCTGTGCTGCATTACATTCTATGGGGACTGGCTGCATTACATTCTATGGGGGCTGTGCTGCATTACATTCTATGGGGGCTGGCTGCATTACATTCTATGGGGGCTGGCTGCATTACATTCTATGGGGGCTGTGCTGCATTACATTCTATGGGGGCTGTGCTGTATTACATTCTATGGGGGCTGTGCTGCATTACATTCTATAGGGGCTGTGCTGTGTTACATTCTATGAGGCTGTGCTGCATTACATTCTATAGGGGCTGTACTGTGTTACATTCTATGGGGGCTGTGCTGCATTACATTCTATGGGGGCTGTGCTGTATTACATTCTATAGGGGCTGTGCTGTGACATTCTATGGGGGCTGTGCTGCATTACATTCTATGGGGACTGAGCTGTAATGCTGGATACAGCTGTAATTATATGTTATATAGTCGTGTTACACTTCCCTCACTTCTTGTAACCTACAAGTGTACAAAGATATTATACCATCACCATGTGACAAGTGGGCCTGTGTAACTTCAAATGCCAGGGCTGAATTTTAGTCCCAGTCCGGCCCTGCATACATGTGACCCTCTGGGGGACCAGGGATGTCTCAGCATGGGTGCAGCAGAAGGCACATACATGGATTTTGTTTAAACCTCAGCTGTTGGAATAAGCACAAAAATTGGCACAATTGGCACAGATTTTCTGTTGAATATCAGTGTAAATTGTATCTGCATCATATCATGTAAATGTATAGAAAGATACTGTATCAGATACTATGGCAGTAGCGCTGATTGTCAAAGTACAAAAAGAAATTACAAGCATAATTTAAGAAGATCTGTAGCTTTTCAACATCAATCCAGCTCAGAAGTGTCACTGCTGTATGAAATTTCAGTTTACAGCCCGAGGCTGCATGGACATGATGCAAAGCGATCAAGGTGCGTCTTCAGTTGACAGCTGAACTAAACCAACTTTTGCAGGAGCCGACACTAATGCCCTTACTCTTTCCATGAGCAAGCTCTGCTTCTTGCTTGTCACAACTTGGATCACAATAAGTAAATATAGCATCCTTGGAATAGTCAGACTTACTTTTCCATCTTTTCCAGGTTTACCCGACTCCCCTGCTTTTCCCTGATAGAAAAATAGAGATATAAATAGTGAAACTCAATTGATCACTAATTTTAAATCCGTGTAACTCTTGTCCAGCCGGGAATAGCTGGGGTTGGGACTTCAAAGTCTCCTGGGGTCTTTTTTTAGTTTTATTTTCTGCTGAGACCAGGATCATTACAAGTCAAGTGTTACTTCCTCTCGCTGGCATTTAAGTCTAGAGTGGAGGAAATAACATTGGTGTCAGTCTCTGACACGTGTTTGGATAGTGATAGTCTTGATAGAGACAGAAGCAACGAAAACGCTGAAGAGAAGAATGAATATTAATCATCTTTTACCCCATTAATATTCAATGTACAGGTGGGTTCAATGAATAAAAAAGCACTGATACCGTATGTGATACTGGTCATCCAGAAAATAATGAATGCTTACATGATGTTTTCCATTATTTCTATGGTCGCATCACATTCTGCTCTGCTGTACACAGAATGCATTCATCACAAAGTTTCATCATAGAAATTTGTGGCATCTTGTTAAAATGTGTTACTCTCTGACTGATGGAAACCCCAGTTGCTAGAACAAAGTGGCAGCAATGCCAATAAACTTCTGTTAGGTCTCTTTGGCCTTTCCCAAGCAACTGCATTAATGGTCATTGATAATAAAGTGCTGTCCATGTCTTATATTCCTAATGCCAAAAATATCTGATAGTCTGTCATCTCAAACTGACATTACAAGCCAAATTTTGTTGGAGATGTAACCCCTATAAAATTGCACTTTTAGTGTACTAATCGGTGCCTCCATTCTGCGAGACTGCGGTTTGATTAGGCATGCCAATTAGGGTGCACCCTTATTGTTGCCAAGAGGCCCAGGGCACCGTTCCACCCACTGGTTTTGCACTCCCTCTTTGCACTCCCTCCCTAGTCATTATCAGCACTGGCTTGCCAGGAGTGTACAACGTTCAAGCAAGCCAACACTCAATCACCGATGAGGTAGGCGAAGGCAGCAAAACCAGTGCATAGAACGGTGCACTAAACACTTTATTCACACCAAGGGTGCAACGAGCACCCTAATTAGCTTATTTTATCAAACTTCAGTTTCAGTAGAGCCGAGGCAGATATTAATAGACTGTAGATGCATTTTTTTATAAGGCATATATACTTAGTTTATACTTTCTTTTTGGGTGAACAGGTTCCCTCTCAAGGCTGATCTGATCCAGACATGTACTATAAACTTTCCTGATGCATAGCGGAAGAGATGCAACTTACAGGTGTCCCTGCCACCCCAGGCATTCCTGGATCTCCTTGAGGTCCTGGTGGCCCAGGAGGTCCAGGTGGCCCAGGTTCCCCTGGTTGACCTTGGATCCCTGCTTGTCCTTGTTCGCCCTAGTTGAAGAAAACAATAAAAGAAGAAAAACAATAAATTACGTCAAACAAATATTTACTTCAATATGCAATCCATGGATAATATGAAGCAAGAGGCTCCAGTCATAGACAGAAATATAGGCATGACATAACAAGCAAGCTTTATTTTCAGGGTTAGTATGCATCAATCATCAAGGGGTTTCCTATAACTTTTAATATGCAGTGTTGGATGCCATAGCTAGAATAAAAATAATAACTACATAGTATACGTAAAGTGATATTAGCTGTGAACATCAGCATAAACTACAATGTATGGCCATTTTACATATTGGTGGACGCATATTAATACTGAATCTTTCTTTACATCTATTATAATTGCGTAATTCTTAATGTACTTGTTTGTGACTTGCGGCCCTTTTATAATGACACTAGGCTTTTGGCATCTGTGCTGTTCGACTGATGATTTCTTAGAAGGATAACATATCGTCTAAAAATATTCTGCTCTGAAACTCAATGTGCCCGAGTAGTGTGCTACGTATAGACCGGGGATTATGAGTGCGGCTGCTAGAAGAATGCTTCAATGGCACATTCCTCATTAAACTATCATTGTTTTCCATGGAAAACAGCCTATAGTGGGAGAAAGACCAGATCTGTACTAAATCGCTTTACATTTACATGTATCTATAAAACATATCCCATATCTCACATTCCTGACTTCAGGACCGTTTCATTATGTGTTTTCTGAGCTATCATGGTTCACCCACACTACCTCACCCCTGGGTAGTGCCATCAAGCCTAGGGAGACATTCACAATGTACAACTATGGCAGCTAAGCATAGAATGCTCCCATGGATGAAGCTTGTCTAAAATGAGGTTGTGATACGTCACTACCAGGGGAAATGGCAGTGGGTGAAGTATCGATTAACCATAGTGGAAACAGTCTTTTTCAACAGTCGTGTTGTGGTAGTGTAATAAAGGGCTTTATATACATTGTGTGTAGATTTAAAGGGAATATGTCATCAGGATTTCACCCCAAAATATTTATATGCACATGAAAGCTCTTCCCAGACCTTTGTCACTCCAGCTCTATTTTCCATCCAGCCTCCCTGCTGTGTGACTTCAGGAAATGGAGCAGTCAGTAAAGGCGGGGAATAGAGCAGGCGACGATGGGCGGGGAACAGAGCTGGCCTGACAGAGGTTGGGGAAAAGCTTCTAGGTGTCCAAAGCAGTTCAACTTCATTTGCATATCAATTAAAATGCTGATTTCCCTGTAGCAGAAGAACAGATTGGTCATGTAAAAGGAAAGCTGGACTTATCTTTGCAAAAGCTATATGCACATATAAATAGTTTGAGGGGTGACATCCTGCTGACGGATTCGCTTAGAGATTTGTTTGCACATGTACTGTGGAGATCAGGGACAGCACTACCTAGGGGGTGCAGGGATATTATTAGCTATGCATTATTAGCATAGTGCTAAGTTCAGATTGATATACACCAATAAATATCCCAGGCAACACGGTAATCTGCAGCACTGACTGATTAGAGGCATCTCGGTCCTAACACATGGTCTGCTCAACAACAAAGGAGTTATGCCTCCGCTTACGGCTACGCTAATCCGGAGATCCTGACAGTCATGCGATGACTTCACTCCTGGAGCATCTCTCAGCAGTTTAATACTGAAGTGGTAAAGCTTAAAGAGGGGCAGATTTAGGAAAACTGTCTAAAACAAAATCAGTCTTTACCAACCAAACATAGGGCAGCTCTCAATTTACCGCAGCAGTCGAAAATAATAAAAGCTGTAACGTTGTGTGTATATATGTTCAATTACTATGCATCTTCTGTGTCTCTAACTGGGACTTTTATACTGAAGACCTATCATATAGCAGCTTCACCAATCAGATTGAAGTTGCCAAGATTCACCAGTGGCAGGATGCCATTGTGTAGTGGCCATGAATGGTACTGCAAGCTCCCTTCTATTCAGTTGTATTGGAGAGCGCTTGCAGTACCATTCACCTCCACTACACGGTGTATGGAGCTGCGGCACCTTCAATCCGCTGGGACTCAGACCCCATCTATCTGATATTAATGATGTATATACAGGGTAATCTGCTGGTAATTAGCATTTAAATCCTGATAAACAAGCTAAAAGGGGCAGCAGGTACAGGAAGAAAATGAAGTGATATCCTCCCTGAAGCTTCCAGTCATTGGGGCGGTGCAGAGAGTGGTTACACAGTGAGTGCAGCTATAACAACTCACTGACACAATACCAACACTAAGATGTGGTCATATTATGGCCAGGTGAAGTAGTCCTAAATAATCCCTTTCATTAGCAGTTATATTTTGCATTTCATGGTCAGGCAAACCATTTGGCATCTTTGTTCTTGTTAGAAAAAATTAAGCAAAAGTAACAAAAAGATAAAAACACACAAACAAGCCAAGCAAACGTTTATCCATAAGAAACCCTTTGGGAAGCAAGTGAATAATGAGCCAGAATGCCAAGCAAATAAAGGAGTGTACCTGGAAGATGCGCTTCCTTACGATCGCTGGCTGAACCGCCCGCACTGTATTAATCATAGCAGGCAGCAGCTGATGGGGGGCATCAGAGCAGACATTCCCAGGGCAAGGTGGGAGGAAACAGTGCAAGATGGGCCAGCAAAGTGCGACAAGTCAGAAGATCGGACAAGACACGAGAAGAAAGAACAGAGAAAGGGGAACAGAATGTTTTACTGTGAAAAAGCACAAGAAGGAGGAGGAGACCATTCAGGTACTGCTCTTTAAACCCCACATTATGTGTTTCATTCATTTCTCTTCAAAATGCCACATAGAAAGCAATCATAATAACCATCAAGTTAATAGTGACGTCCTGGAGTGGAACACAGAAGCTCGAGTGGCACCACTGCTAAATTCATGGAGAATTGTTTTAGAAATAACTTTACCTTGACTTGTTCATTATTGCCAATTGGTGATCTTGTATGACTAGAAATAAGTGATTCTAGGTCATCTTAGTATAACTAGGTTTATTAAGCTTTCTTCTCAATGAGTGAAATTTGGTCTATCGTTCTCTTTTCTGATATTCTCATATAAATGAATTGGATGTAATACTGCTCACGGTCCATAGGGGGAAACATTGCTATGCATTTGTAAAGAATCTGGCTGAGTAGCGTCATACATCCAATATCCCAAAATACTGTTATACCCTGTGATTTTACAAATAAACCTGACAAACATACATTTAACTTGAACTGCATACGTATTATCCTTTGATATAAAATTTTCACTTTCGCTTGCTATGCTCCAGAGGTATAAATGATGTGGTGCATCTTGAAATGTTAAATACAACCATATCACACTCATACGCACACATACACAGGCAAACAGACATATCACACTCATACGCACACATACACAGGCACACAACCATATCACACTCATACGCACACATACACAGGCACACAAACATATCACACTCATACGCACACATACACAGGCACACAGACAAACATATCACACTCATACATACACATACACAAGCACACAGACAAATATATCACACACATACACAGGAACACAGATATCCACATAGAAAAACATATCACACTCATACACACACATACACAAACACCCACACAAACATATCACACTCATATGCACACATACACAGGCACACAGAGACCCACACAGACAAATATATCACTCTCATGTGCACACATACACAGGAACACAGACATCCACATAGACTAACATATCACACTCATACGCACACATACGCAGGCACAAAGACAGACAAACATATCACATGCACACAAGCACATACAGAATCACAGATGCACACATATTAAACAGGAAGAGACACAACGGAAGAGTAACGCACAGGTACACAGACACACACATCATACACACACATGCAAACATACACACAAACATATCACACACATGCATACAGAAATACACACAGACACATTCCCATACATAAATATATCACACACATGAACACAGGCACACAAACATGTCACGCACGCACATAGACACACATACACATATACCATATACAGCCACACAGACACACACATGAACACAGGCACAGCTATCACACACACATGTAAATCTAGAAGTATGAAGCTTAGCGCACAGGAGGGTGAGTAGGAGAGTGCTGGTTCCGTGCACCTGATAGGATTGTGACAGGCCCAATTCCTACGTAGGCAGAAGAAAAACAGCTGCTGTTGCCCCATGGCTGCTGGATAAACCCTCCAGGAGATATTGGATCCAGTTGGATGAACATGTAGGTGGGCTGCTGCACTGCTGGAGTGAATCAGTTCTTCAGAAATGATAATGAGGAAAAGCATTTTCCTCCTAATCTTTTCTTAAGAACTGATTCACTCCAGCAGTGCAGCAGCCCACCTACATGTTCATCCAACTGGATCCACACACCCACATAGCTACATACACAGATATACACACAGACACACACACAAACATATCACAGACGCACACAGACATACACATTAGGCACATAGACATACACACAGGCACATAGGCAAACAGACATACACATAGGCACACAGTTACATACACACAGACACACACAAAAGCACACAGACACACACCCAATGGAGCAAATACACACACAGGTACACACACAAGCTCATATACACAGACATACACATAGGCACATAGACACACACCCAATCAAGCAAATATACAGAGGCACACACACAGAAGCTCATATACACAGACATATATGTGCGCACACAAACACACGTGTGCCACTGACCTCAATAGGCAGACACAATGATGGAAGATTACCTATTGGCATTTATAGGTCATTCAGTTTGTATTATGCATTGTGAGTCTGGGTACCCAGTTTTGCCATAATGGCTTACAATCCATAGAATTGACATTGGTGATAAGTGATAAGTCTTCTGTGTTGCACTTCAGTTTAAAGAGATGTACCTTATGTTTCCTTAGTAGAATGGAAAAGAAAATGACATTTTCTTCCATGTAATGTCAATGGAAGTATATTTTCAGGTCTGTCATACAATGTCTGGCAGCTCCATATTGCATTTTCTTTCTACATGCATCTTAGTAAAGTTCTAGTGTCAGTCCCCACAATGGACGACTTTCAGTAGGTAGAATTAAAACCAGATAGAAGCCTGCAATAACTGTTGGATTTACAGTGCTACTTAAGTATTAAACGAGGCTATGCCTTTTATTAGTGTGACGTAATAGATGACTTATAAATGCAATACTACAGCTCTGGTCTAGACATTGTCTGCAGATATTCTTTAGTTACAGTTACCCACAAACCTTCAAAGTAAGTATCTGATTGGAGCGTAGCGCTGCAAAAGTAGTACTTAAATATTCCTATTGGATGGCAGAAACACAGTGTCATATATTGTCAGTAGATTAATGTCTGCATTTTTGTGCCGGGCACGAGAAGAATGCTAATTGTTAATAAATACACTATATATTTCATTACTAAAGCTATGCTGTACATCGGTGTAAATCTATGCATATATCTTTCCACAGGATGTTAGCAGTTACATGTTAGTAAGAAATAGTATATATTGAATATAGCATGTGTAGGTGTTAAAGGATGGACCACAATGTGGATTAGTGATGTTGAAGGCACTGTGATCAGTATATCATAGACACTAGAAATACATATGCCTTCTGGCAAATATCCAAGGAAACATCTATATAAATAGTTGCAAATAAGAAGATCAACCACAAGAGTTACTGGAGGAGATAAGTGATGTGACAGATGTTCAAGCAGGTACATATTGTGTTCTCACTGACCTACTTATCTGAGGCTCATCAGCCGAGACTAAAGCTGACTCTTCTCAGGTCACACTCATAAACCCCTGAGATTTAGTACTGAGTGTCACTGCTATGGTCCAGCTATCTCATGTGTATGGCCAGCTTACGGACATGGTTTGTGAACATGATTTACACCCACAAGAAATGCTGTTTATCCTGATTGATATGGCAAATGACACGTAACACCAGGATAGCAAGGAGTGATCACAGGGAAAAAGATCTAGTATAGTAAGGCATGTCCGCTGAAGCAGCATGGCTGTGAATCAGGGCCAGGACGAAGGGAAGGAGTAAGGCCTACTTTATGGATCGGAAATTAAAAAAACAATGTTCCTCTATCTTTAAAAATCTGTCTGACTGCAGATAATATTGTAAGAACCAATATTTGATGGAGGACTTTATTCAATGCAAAATGAGTGATGAAAATGATCAACTCAACGGGTTTTAGATGGAGCATCAGAAACTCATAGAAGGTAAAAGCTCCATACAAAACCCTGCAGGGGGCAATTGCAACAGGTAGCTAATTGTGCCACTAAAAGCCCGTCACAAGGCACTGTATTGGGCATAACCTGAAAAAAGGTATGACAAAAATGTACACTAGAGTTCACCGGGGAACACAAGTGCCCGACCTTGGTCCCCATGGTAGATCATCTAAATTGAAAACATAAATCCTAATGTGAAAAAGTTTAGAAACGTCTCTTACAGACTGAATGAAAAAAATCTGTGCGTAAATTGGGTCTACTTTTCTTAAATTTAAAATTAGGAGCTCCTGACTTGAGAGAGTGGATCTAAGTATTTCCGAGTATTTCACGACGCAATGTCTGACTTTACAAGGTTCGGAGATGTTGAGTTGGGGGATTTGATTTAATCTGATGTAATGTCTTTCCAGGGCAGTCTTGGTCTCTGTCTTGTGTCCAGATCTTCCCAGTCGATGTACAGATGGCTGTAGACAGATCTGCTCATTCTCTCGCTCTCTAATCCTATTTTATGTTTATTCCTCTTTTTCACCTTGAGGGCTCAGCTGCAGGCAGCAGCCCAGCTCTGTAATAGAAGCCAGGACAGCGCTTAAGCGTGGATTTTGTTGGTCTTTCTTTTTCAGCATAACAATCCAGTGATGCTGCTTTGGTGAAATAAACACAGCTGACCCTTCTATCATTGTAATGAAGCTGCGACGTAAGCACGGTCACTCCATCACCAGCAAAACAGGACGGGATCACTTCATTGCCCTTACACACCTGGGCGGACAGGCAGTGACATCCTCTTGGCAATAAAGAAAGTATTGTTACAGCTTTCTCTATAATATCTATATGTGGGAAATAAATTGTTTATACTTTATCAAAGCAACTACCATTTTCTTGATAATATTGTTATCATAGTAGATATTGACCTTGACATGTGTATAAGATGTACATAATATCTGTTACTGTAGTCATTTATTACCCCTTAATCTCTACAACTAGTATTGCAGAAATATATGTGCCATATACACATATTAAAGGGAATCTATCAGTTAGCTCAACCCCTGTCCAAATTACATATATGGGCATGCAGGTATTTGAAATGTAAATATATCGACACCTTTATATTTTCTATCTGCTGCTGCATTCCCAATGTATTAGTATTTTAATTTATATGCAAATTAGGCATTAAGTGCTCTACACCTGACAGAGCACTTCTTGAATCTCCACTGAATATTTCTACACTCACAACCAGCCTGTTTAGCTTACTTGATAGTTCACTGTCGGTATGATGTCAGGAGGCAGGCAAGGAAATCAGACAGCTAAAGAGGCTGGTGCTTGGTGGGGAAACATCCTAGGAGGCAATGCCTGGGGAAGTGCTCTCTCAACACAATCTTAACACCTCATTTGCACATTATTAAAAAAATTGGTAATTACTCAGGAGTGCAGCAACAGATAGAAGATATAAAAGTGTCAATGGATTTACATTTCCAAGACTTGAAGGTCCATATGTGCAGTTTGAGGGTTTGATTTTACACACAGAATAAAAAAAATAATAAAAAAAATCAATCACAACAAATTGCTTATACGAGTTGAAGTCTCCGAGGTAAAACACCCAAATTTTATAGGGCAGTTTCAAAGCACACTGATGCCCAATGTTGAGTCACTAAAATGCCCCACTCATATCCATTCTATAAATTGAAAAGGTATTCCCAAATAAGTGGTAACTGCAATAAACAACCTAATATGTTGGCAGTTCAGAGGTTACTGAACTTGGCTCACGGTAGGGAAGTCACTTCCAATGGAGATATACTTAGGGCTTCAAATAATTTATCATAAAAATTCCCTATTTAAAGGATACTTTATTATTAAAAGGAACCATGATAGGGTCCACACCAAAAAAAAGTGACCAAATTCCCCCACTCAAAACAAACGTGCTCAAAACAAACTTAAAAAACTAATGGGGTAAACTAATAAATCCTGTGTGATGATCAGTATAGTATAGGGGATAGCATCTAGATCCCTACTGACATCAAGAGCTGGATGTTTAAAAGATTGTTCTTAGGACTATAATTAATCACCATATATTACACAAATCTGACTCATGTGTTCAAATTGTTTTTATATTGGGGTCTCCTTTATTATAGATGGCCTATGTTTACTGATAGGGGTCTCTCTAGTATCTGGGTAGAGGGCTCCATAGTGGCTGCAGGGCATAATAGGGCCCCTAGGGTGAGCCATCATTGAGAGGGGGTGCCATAATGTTCCCCCCAGGGTGCTAACCCCCGCAGCCTGGTAGGTGTGAGCTTAGGAGACACACCAAAGGACCTATAGCTTACCCCATTAGTTTTTTAAGTTTCTTTTGAGCACGTTTGTTTTGAGTGGGGGAATTTGGTCACTTTTTTTTGGTGTGGACCCTATTATGGCTCACGGTAGGGAAGCCAGCATAATGCATAATTATAAATTTATTTCTTGTTAATATAGAATATTTTAATGCAGAAATCTGTATGTTTAATATAGAAATACATTTTTTATGTATTTTATATAGTTAAAACATGTTTTAGATGAGTTCAGAGCTCCAAATCCCATGTTTTACTTCACTCAGTTATGATTTTGTTTGCCTGCTACAACCACTAGGAGGAGCACACTTCATAGGAAATTATACAGCTCCCATTAAAAAAAAAAAAAGAAAACACTGAGTAATGAGCTTTCGCTAAACGTGGCCAAAATAATTTCAATAACGAGCTGACTTTTCAAAAAAGGCTCAGGCAGATTTTTCCAGCTTGTAGCAACCTCCAATTTCACCCAATGAGATCCTAGATATATTTGCACCAAAGTGTTATAGGCTTGATGCATACATTGGACAACCTTGCACCTGTACTACAATAGGCACTAAGGTGACTGCATAAGGGTAGGTCAACTCAGGAAGTCAGAAAGAAACCTTACTGAGAGGTGGTGCCTTAAAGGGATTACACAAGACAATTGCTTTTTACCGTGGGCCTAAAAACTACCAGTGGTAGTTGCGAAGTACAGTGGCATGTAAAAGTTTTGGCACTGTTAGTCAAAATTATTGTGAACAGCTAAGCAAGTCGAAGATGAAAGGCCTAAAGTTATAGAGGACACATATCCTTTGCATTTTAGGCAAAAGAAATATATTTTCAACTTTCACATTTTAAAAATTACAAAAAGGAAAATGCAAAATGCACAGTTAGTACCTAGTAGCACCACTTCTGAAAGTATCACAGCTTGTAAATGCTTTTTTGTTGAGAGCCAAAAGTCTTCAATTCTTGCTTAAGGGATTTTCATATATTCTTCCTTGAAAAATTCTTCCAGTTCTGTGAGATTCCTGGGTCGTCTTGCTTGCACTGCTATTTTCAGGTCTAGCTACAGATTTTCAATGATGTTCAGATCAGGGGACTGTGAGGGCCATTGTAAAACCTTTTGAGGTCGTCTACCGAGGATTTTGACGTGTGCTTAGAATCATTATCCATTTGTTGAAGCCATCCTCTTTTCAGTTTCAGCTTTTTTACAAATGGTGTTATGCATTAAGAATTTGTTGAAATGTCATTGAATCCAGTCTTCCTTCTACCCATGAAATGTTCCCTGTGCCATTGGCTGTAAAAAACCCCAAAACATGATTGATCCACCCCTATCATTAATGGTTGCGAGATGTTCTTTTCCTGAAATTCTGTGCCCATTTTTCTCCGCACATACTTTTGCTCATTGTTGTCAAATATTTCTACTTTAACCTTATCGGTCCACAGGACTTGTTTATAAAATGCATCAGGATTATTTAGATGTTCTTTTGCATACTTCTAATGCAGAATTTTATGAGAGTTTTTTTTTCTGATGGCTCTTCCATGAAGGCTATATTTGTGCAGGTGTCTCTGTAGAACAATGTACCACAACTCCAGAGTCTGCTAAAGGTTTCGGAAGGTCTTTTGTAGTCAAGCGGGAGTTCTGATTTGCCTCTCTAGCAATTCTACGTGCAGCTCTCATTGAAATTTTGATTGGTCTTCCAGAACTTATCTTGACCTCCACAGTTCCTGTTAACAGCCATTTCTTAATTACATTTCGAACTGAGGAAAGGGCAACTTGAAAACACTTTGCTATCTTCTTATAGCCTTCTCCTGCTTTGTGGGCCTCTACTATTTTTATTTTCTGAGTGTTAGGCAGCTGCTTAGGAGAATCCATGACTGCTGTTTTTTGGCACAAGGTTAGAGGAGGCTGGGTTTCTATAAAGCTGAAAATTTTGCATCACTTGGCTTTTCCTAATGATGATAGTGAACAAACCATAACCCTAACAGGCTAATTAAGGTCTAAAACTTTGATCAAAGATATCTGAGCATGCAAATCTCCAAGGGTGCACAAACTTTTGCATCATCCCATTTTCCTTTTTGTAATTTTTAAAATGTAAAAAGTGAAAATATATATATTTTTTATTTTACCTAAAATACAAAGGAAATGTGTAATCTTTAACTTTAGGCCTTTTAGCGATCATTTAATCTTCAACTTGCTTAACTGTTCACAATAACAGTAATTTTGTCCAGGGGTGCCCAAACATTTACATTCCACTGTACTTGCCTTCTCTACCTGGCAATATAGAGCAATCATTGAGGTCTCCTGCTGGCGATTTAGCTGTTCAATGTCAGTGGAGCAGCTCTTCCTCTTCAAGGCTGCTCTTTTGATGTCATGCTGATTGATCGCTGGCTCCCTGCAGTTAGGCAGTGGAGAGCTGCCAATTTCGTGCAATTAGGCATCGGGGAGCTGACAGTCAATCAGCATGACAGGCAGAGACGACACTTCAACAGAGCAGAACAGAAGCAGCTGCTCTGTCAATGTGATATCAGCGGAAGATACTGAATCACCGGCAGGAATGGTCTGTGACCACTCTCTGCCGGCAGAAATAGGATCCGGGCACAACAGGTAGATAGTTAGCAACTTCCTGCCTGTTAGTTTTTAGGCCTATAGCAAAAAAAATAAATAAATTGTCATGCATAAACCTCTTAAGTATAGGGGGAAATCTAACCAAATGTAAAAATGTAAAATAATTTTGCCTCCTTTTATAATTTATGAAATATTTCAGTGACATTAAAGAGGGGGTGGGATACTGTAGCTAATTCAACACCAAGATTCTTGGGTGCAGGGTCGGGTAGGTGATAACTGTTTTATCTGGTTGGACGTTCTTGGCATAAGAGAATTTTGAAACTAACCATGAATGATTAGACTAGGCTCTGTATCTTGCTTGACCATACTTATCGGTCTAATTTCTAATAGCACTAATGAAAGGGAAACATTATTTTTAAAACATATTTATTGACAATATGATAAATGCCTGCTTTATCAAAGTGATTAGGATTGTAGACTGCCGAGCCAGGAATTAGCGTGGGAATTTAAGATTGAACCACTACTACCTTACACATGGCAAAGGTCAGGTCTACTATGTTACAGGCCATAATAGGTTCATGGCTGGCGGCCAGACCTCTGCACCGAGATTCTGGGAGGCTTGTGTGTGCTTGTTCATTCCAGCTGATAATACTTTTCTTCCCGCTCCACCCTATAAACCATGTCATCAATTCCTAACAAAATGACTGGCATGTAATATGGAAGCGAGCCAGAAAGATGGTAGTTACAACACTGTTTATTTACTCGGCAACAGTTTCCTGTTACTTTAAACTTCGAGCCTCACTTCAGACACACGTCAAGTTCTCATTGTTACAGAAAGACGTGTTGCTGAACATTGCAATAATTAGTAATACTATTCATGGTTGGGGACATGATGTCCACGCATTTGCTCTGTAACACGGTTTGCTGACATCTTTAGTCTTTTCCCAGCTTGTTATTATCTAATACAATGATCTGGTCATGAAACAAAATCCAGAATTTTGAATCATGTTTTTGGAAGGGAAAGGGCAAAACTTAGGAAAATAAACTACAAGACCATATGCTGAACATCCTGGGTGAATCCTTTCTCTGACATGAAGCACATGAAGTGCCTTTTGTGAATCATTTCTTGTTGGCAAAAAAAGCTAATAATATTATTGGGCTCGTTTATCAAGAATTGTTAATTAAATAGATTTCAATATTATGAAAAAAAAATGTTATAATTTATCTCTACAGAGATTGGAGCTCTTTTATTTTAGTGATTATACAAATTGTTGCCAGAAAAAGGAAATGTGATAAATTAATAAAATAGCAAAATAACTTCTACTCGCCTGATAACCCCCCACCTCTACTGCGCTACTGCTCTCGTGCTGCCATATGCTTTCTACATACATGAGTCACATGAGTAGACGGCACGTCATTGCTGGGGTGAACAAAGGCAAATAGGAGAAGTTGGGATTTTAGCAGGAGAGTATTGGCTTTTTTAATATTCTTAATTAGGGTTGATCGAATAGCTTTGGATAAGTCCTTATCCGAATAGCTATAGCGCTTCTCGAATAGCTGCATCGGTAACCTGGATATCTGGAGCGCTCCTGATAATCAGCTGTTGATTATTGGGAGCGCTCCACTTATCCAGGTTCCCACTGTAGCTATTCGGATAAGCACTTATCCAAAGCTATTTTATCAACCCTATTCTTAACCCATTTCCTCCCCTTACGCTACATCTTTTATTTCCAAAAACCCTTTTAAATAATAATCAACAGCCTTTAGTCACCACTAGGGGCAATTTATGAAAGCCACAATCATTACTGACTCTTATTACAAGCTCTCCTTCAGCTCTACTTGGGCTGCCGTGCCGATACATTTTTAGCAGCTTATTTTGTGAAGGAAAATGGGGGATTTTGAGGAGTAAAAACAGCTCTGATTCTTATAAAGATATTTAAAAAAAATTGATCAGCACAGTTTGTTTGACCTTTTTAGGTAAGCAACAATAACCCCTGATATGTTCAATCTGATCCATTACATAATTATGACACAGTGTCTCTTAATATAAAGGCAGTGTAAAGCTGATACACCATGTGTCATAAATGAACCATACTGCTCTTTAGACAATGCGTGTGAATGCTACTTCTGTATTTTTCTTACTAACCAGACATAGACTATAATGTCTAAAAATGTTCTCCAAGACTTAAGGGGTTTTTATTTTTTTTTTAAAAACATCATGGCATATATTGCGATAGTTATAAAAAAAAAAAAAAAAAAGGTAAAACTCCGTTCTTACCTTCCCAAGGTCCACCGCTGCCCAGGTCTCTGTTGTTTAGCTGCAGGGGTAGATTTATGTTGACGACGCTGCAGCCAATTATGGAGCTCTGCAGTTCCTGCCATCTACTCTGGCAGCGCCACTGAGCTCACTGATTAACTGCAGCACTGTTGACGTGATGTCACCGCTGCAGTCAAACAACAGGGAGACCAGGGCACGCGGCAGAGAGCCAGCTCTGGACCCAGGAAGATGAGCAATACTTATCTTGTTTTACCTTTTAGAACTATCCTAGCATATGGCACAAAGTTCTTTTAAATAATGATAATCCTTTCACACAATTGTGAGCATCGCATCTCCTTCATTGTTAAATAGAATGTGCACCAGGTTTTTAATACTTCATCTGAGAGCAGCATAATGTACATATAGACACCCTGATTCCATTGATGTATCACTTAGTTTACTGGGTGCAGCCGTTCTAACACAATAAGAGATCTTACATGTAGAATGCAGCAGAGCTGAGGAAGCTAACCCCTCCCACACTAGGCTCTGTCTATACAATGTCTATAGAGGGGGCGGAGTTGGCCCAGGAGGCCAGAAAGTCATGGCAACAATATCCTAGTGATAAACCTTTAGTTTTAAGTAAACAACAGCACACAGCCTGATAAGTGACACACCATTGAATTCAGTGTTTTGACTGCTGCATCATGCTGTCCTCAAATTAAATAGCAAAAACATGCTGATCTATCTATCTATCTATCTATCTATCTATCTACCTATCTATGTACCCATCTATTTCTCAATCTTGAATTTATGTCCCATAAAATTGGAAAAATAGCCTCCAAATAATGGAGTGTATTCCAATGCCTTAATATATAGGTCAGCAGTTTGTTTTTTGAATAACACACATCCGAGCTCTAATTCATTAGTCATGTTAAATCTGTTCTTCCCATGTGAATAGACCGTAATGAGATGTACACTATGGTTGTAAGGAAAGTAAACACTTCAATTAAGAGCATTTTCAGCGTGCAGCAACAGACAAGCTTAGGGAGCAATAAACCAGGCATATAGCAGGCAATATTTACCCTGTGGGAATAATCCGCACAGTGACCCTGTAATGAGAAGAAATAGGGCACATCCTTGTTAGGTTATTAATTATGTATCATAACATTTGCCTGTTCGTTTATCAGGTTTATATACATATTAAATGTGTTAAAAGGTATAGGCATAATTGAAGAATCGCTTATCATCGCCATAGTATAAATGCAAACTACACCTTCGGTTCACTAAATAATATGATGACCCCATTATTGCAAAATACAAGAAAGGAAAACCAATTTATAAAAATGTCATGTTGCTACAAAAGGTCTCCAATTGATTTCGGACTCTGGATTAAAAGGTACAATACTTTTCGATGCCATTTTCACCATAATATAGCAGCCATTCAAATGAGTGAGTGATCATGTAGTAAATAAATGGGCCAGGCTCACCAGGCAAGATCATCCATCTAAGTCGGAAGTGCTCATCATATGGCCCGCTGTGCCATTCTGTATGTCCCTAAGCCATATGGGCACAATAATGCTTATGTGACAGAAAATCAACTCATGAGCAGCCATATAAAGAGAGAAGAATGGGGTCTCACAAAGTAGGAGCATGGACAGGCAAGTACTAAAGGTGCAGTGTAATACCTATCGCCAGGACAAATTAAGACAATTGTATCTCCAAAAGACTAGATTGTTGGTTATATATACATATGGATCTCTCTAATGTAGAGGTGTGAACCTGTAGGCTCTTAGGCTAGGTTCACACTGCGTTAACAGCAGCCCTTTCAGCACATACGTTAACGGGCTGCTGTTATCGCAAGTGCCGGTATGGCAGCCCGCTAGCGCAGATAGAGCATCTGCTAGCTCTATCTGCGCTAGCGGTGACGGACCTGGAAACGCTGCAGCCTGCGTCTCGGGGTCCGTCACTCAATGACGGCACATCGTTAGCGCACGCCCATTGTGGGCGTGCGGTAGCGATGCGTCCAACATTGCATTCAATGGCGGCATTAACAGACTGCGTTACACCGCGTTATGCGTGAATGCCAGTAATTACCAAGGTATATATTGCAAATTATCTCTTCAGAGAGGAAGATGACTAGAACTCTAGTGCCACCTATTGGAAGTCGCAATCCTACAAGTCTGTCGACCCTTTACCGAGCCTTGTCACATGACTTAGGATAATAGCCAAACCAGAATATCAATTTGCAGACACTGTGTTTCGGGGTACTGCCCCTCGTCAGTGCAAAGCGGAGATCTGGTTTGGCTGTGTGAGAGGCTTCCAACCGATATCCAAGAAGTATCAATTCTCCTTGCGGAGTGACATGCTAAGCACGCCGAGATGAGGAGACTTATATATTAGAATTCTACCAAAAATGGTTTTATAACTGTAACACCTGGAATGAACTATGGTCTAAACATAGCGTTAAAGACAAGAACCAGAGCAGATGGCACAAAGGCGAGTGCAACCTTGGAACAACCAACACTGTATTACATATATGTCAGCACAATTATGTTTGCACTTCAACTTATATTTTAGCAACACAAATAAAAATGTACCAATGTTTGCATGGTACATTAAGCATATGTGCTAGGAACTATTCCCAACAGTAAAAGGGTCCAAGGTGCCCTATGAATGCCAAAATTAAAATTCTCCTTTGCTGCATGGTTTAAGTTATTTTTTGTTAACATAGATTATAGATTGTAAGCTTGTGAGCAGGGCCCTCACTCCTACAGTAACTTTTGTTTTATGTGTTAGGCTGGAGTCACACTCAGCGTAAGACAATACGGTCCGTTTTTTACGGCCGTAATACGGCCGTAATATGGAGAAATGTTCCCAAAATAGTGATCCGTATGTCCTCCGTAGGCAGGGTGTGTCAGCGTATTTTGCGCATGGCATCCTCCGTATGTAATCCATATGGCATCCGTACTGCGATATTTTCTCGCAGGCTTGCAAAACCGACATCTAATGGACTTTTTCCCACGCTCCAGGTCATATGAGGACATCCAGCAGGGGGCGCATCACCGCGACTGAAGGTAACTATAGGTCATTGACCTACATTTCCTTCATTCGCCGGGGCTTACAGGCACGAGCACAGCTGCATTAGCAGGGCTCCTGCCTGTAAAATATTTTAACCCCTTCAGATGGATTACCTCGTGGGACCTGACAGTTCATCAGAGGGTATGTATATTGTGGGTTTATTATTTTGCCAAGCGAGGGTCTTCAAATGGATTGAGAGAGCAATAAAATATTAAAACAACCGGTGTGTTTATTTCATTAAAATACTTTTTAATCATGTGTGTGTTTTTTAACCCTTTCAAACAATTGGATTAATAATGGATAGGTGTCATAATTGACGCCTCTCCAATATTAATCTGGCTTAATGTCACCTTACAATAGCAAGGTGGCATTAACCCTTCATTACCCCATATCCCACCGCTACACGGGAGTGGGAAGAGAGTGGCCAAGTGCCAGAATAGGCGCATCTTCCAGATGTGCCTTTTCTGGGGTGGCTGGGGGCAGATGTTTGTAGCCAGTGGGGGCCAATAACCATGGACCCTCTCCTGGCTATTAATATCTGCCCTCAGTCACTGGCTTTACCACTCTGGCGGAGAAAATTGCGCGGGAGCCCACGCCAATTTTTTCCACCATTTAACCCTTTATTTTAGCAGCTACAGCGCCCAAATTTTGCACATACACACTACTAACATTAGTAGTGTGGAATATGAAAAAAAAAAAGGGGATATGAGATGGTTTACTGTATGTAAACCATGTCTCATATCCTGTCGGGTTGGGGAAGGAGAAATGAAAAGCCGGCAAGTGAATTACTGGCTTTTCACTAACACCGCTGCGTATTTCTCGCAAGTCACACTGCTGGTCCATGTGGAATCCGTATTTTTCTCGCCCCCATAGACTTTCATTGGCGTATTATTTGCGCAATACGCTGACAAACGCAGCATGCTGCGATTTACTACGGCCGTAGAAAGCCGTATAATACGTCGCCGTAATATATGGCTGATAGGACCAGACCCATTGAGAATAATTGTGCCGTTTGTTTGGCGAGTTTTACGGACGTATTTTCTGCGCTCATACGTCCGTAAAACTCGCTAGTGTGACTCCAGCCTTACACTGTAACGTTTTGTCTGTTCATGCCCCCACTCAGTTGTAAAGTGCCACGGAATATGTTGTCGCTATATAAATAAAATTATTATTTATTTAACATGGAAGTCTGTGGATGAGGTATGTCATTGTATTGTTTTATATCGGAATATGCCAGGTATTTACATATAGCAAATATGTCGGGAGGATTTTCCTGATATGTGTGCTGGATGTACAGTCAAATACAATGGGAACAGAACATGATACTCCACTGCAGCAGACAGGCACAGACTGTAGCCTGGCATCCTCTTCTGACCTCTGTGTTTTTCTCTGAGGTCTGTCTTACAGTGCACAATGGGCAGAATTTATTATTCTAAGGCGTTCTGAAGGTGCGACTAATTTATTAATATGCGTGCACAATGGGCAGAATTTATTATTCTAAGGCGTTCTGAAGGTGAGACTAATTTATTAATATGCGTATGTCTCTAAATACCATTAATATGACATCTCTGGTCGCGTGTGTAAAATCTAAGCTAGTTTTGAGGTGGCATAAATTTGCGCAGACATTTTTGCCAGTTCTGGAGTAAATTAAGACAAATGAAGCAGGTGCCAAAATGTGTAACATTTACCTGCAACAATTCTTAATAACCTCATGGATGTTGTGGCATGCCTCCACCATCGGTGGTCGGGGAGTATTCACTTGGCTGGTCATTGAGGAATGCATCGGGACACTCAGAGTTAAAAGTCCATTCGGTTTATGCACAGCATAAACCTCTCTTCAGGAACTTGGTAACACACAGCACCCCGTGCGCCATCCAGCAGACATTCGGCTTCACAGAACCCACGGTCCTCCCTGAGTCCCGGTATTGCTGACATGGATTAGTGTCCATTAATTGTTAGCGATGTCTGCACATGTGCCCGGATACCTCTTACTCTCAGAAGAATCCTTCAAACGTTTCACTCTGACTCACACTAGCCAGCACTGCCGCCCGTGCACAAACATACAGACTCCATCTTGGGTCTCGAGACACATCTCTTTAGGTGGGGTATGTAGGTCACTGGACCCACCCATCTCTCCGAGTCACCTGGAAGCCTTCCTAATGTATAGTAAACCCTCGGCAGCAGATCTGCTGAGAAAACAAGCTCAGGCTTCCATCACAGGGCCCCCACCTCTGTGATACATACCTCCCATTCACCATACCACAATGTGTATAATGTGTATACTAAGTATTGATGTAATTGTAGTCATGGATATGCAGAGCATAGAAATAATAGTATAGGTAGCCACTATCCATGGGCTGTACCTTGTATTGTAGTTCTATTCTGGCATTGTATTTATTCTTATTGGGCTAAGATGCAATGCTGGACATATATTGTGCATAAAAGCTTTGCGATCCGAACAAAATTGCTCTGACTACTCAGTTCATCAGTCTTATTCAAGTTTTTTAAAATCTTCACACAATTTGTTTATATAGTTAAAGTCCCTACCGGCCTCTGCTTCCTAATTCCTTCCTCTACACACCAGAATTGGCCGGAAATGCCTGCTTAGTCTAACATTTTTTAGGTTACATCACAGCAGTGGTCAGTGACTGGTCCAGCAAACATTTTGGGCCATTTCCACTTTTGTCACAAAATGCACCATGATGCTAAGACTATTGGGTACAGGATGATTCCTGGAGCAGAACTTGGAGTGAATGAAACCTGCTGTGATTAGGAAAGGCCAGTATCAATCCTTTTATTATTTTCAATCAACCGGTCCCAGAATTTTTAAAAGTCATTTTTACTCCCCCCAAAACCTCCTTAATGAATTCTCTTGCAATGTGACAATGTTGTCTCAGACCAAAGATGAACTTATTTTACTCTTGACAATGGCTCTATTGAGTAGTGAAATCTTCACAGTAAATTACAACATATTATCCAGTTAAAACATGTGAATTCTATGGAAAATAAGAAAACAAAATGATGTCTCAATAAATGTAGCAATGAAAGCAATGGCTCCTTGCAAACTGTGGAGACTCGTTGGGTTTTCAGCTGACATGCTGGATTAAAATTGCATAGTTGTCTTCAGTTTGGGTTCTCAGAACATGAAAGGTCAACTATTAAGTGAGACGGAACAATAACAAATATGTCTTAGTTTTTATAACCTACACCACAACCTCTTGAGAATGTATATCCTTAATTCAGTCAGGAAGGATACTGTCTGAATTGTTGAGTACATCAGTTTACTTTCACCTTTTGGTCAAAGACTGTTGGGTTTATCCGCTCTCATTTGCCAAATTACTCCACACCCATTTGTTCTTTAGCACAACAGGATTGGTTAAAGAAAACATTGTCCCAAACGAGACATCTGGAAAATTGTAATAACTCCAGAACAACTGTTATCCAGTCTTGTCATAATATACGGTAAATAGCTATGTGTTTGGGATTATTATTATTATAACACAGAAGTGTCCTTCTTTAGCTTTCTACTTGGCACAAGTCATACCAAGATGAACACCGCAAGATGTTACAAAAATTAGATATTAGAATGAATATCTCTTTCCTTGCGGCGGAATAAGTTTATTTTTACTGGATACCTTGAGAATGTATAGATTTGTATCCTTAGCATAATTAATAATATTTGAGTCAAACTAAGTTTGGACACATCAGCAGGTCCAACATTCTGTGCGAATCAATTTCTCATTATATTTCAATAAGGGCCAGAGTTCAGTTTTTCTGATACAAAACTACAAATCCTTGGATTGGATGAAGAGTTAATTGATAAACTTCTATGTATATTAAGCTACTACTGCGGTAGGTTAAGTCTTCCACACATTAGATAAAACTTGGCCAAAGCCACCGATTTCGGCACAACCTGCCACCCATCCAATATGTATGGGAGCTTCCAAATTCTTAACTGACAAATGACGTTGGGGGAGAGAAGGATCCAGGCACTGGAATTTCATTAGGTGATCCTACGATCCTACTATTAAGCTTTGTATGTGAGAGTTGGGAGAGAAAGCTGTCAGCAAATAATGGGTCTGCAACAGCTACCTAAATATATATGGGGCAGCACGGTGGCTCAGTGGTTAGCACTGCAGCCTTAAAGCGCTGGAGTCCTGGGTTCAAATCCCACCAAGGACAACATCTGCAAGGAGTTTGTATGTTCTCCCCGTGTTTGCGTTGGTTGCCTCCGGGTTCTCCAGTTTCCTCCCACATTCCAAAGACATACTGATAGGGAATTTAGATTGTGAGCCCCATCGAGGACAGGGATGATAATGTGTGCAAACTGTAAAGCGCTGAGGAATATGTTAGCATTATATAAAAATAAAGATTATTTATTATATGGTGGAGTTAATAGTAAGCTACCTCACAGTGGGGTCCGTGTGGCAGACAGAGACCTATAATTTAAATTCATCACATATGATCCCCAAATAGTGGTAGATAATTGGAGTTGCCAGGGACTTAGACCCCACTGATCCCATCAGGCATACCATAGTCTACTTGGAGTCTACAGGGAGCTCCAATAAAGCCAGTCAGTTCGTCAAGACTAGAAATAGTATTGGTATTGAACATCAAGGCACTTTTGACTCTAAAACAACTTAATTTATCCATGGTAACCTTTAGTAAAAATGAGCTCAAAAACTGCTTACAATTCTTACCTTCTCCCCTTTCGCACCAGCTGCACCCTAGCAAAAGAAACAAATTTATGTCAAGAAATAGATTAACTCATACTGCTAAAATTTTCAATGTAACTATATTCTTACTGGTTGTCCATTTGGGCCAGGAGGTCCCTGACAAGAAAAAAAATGCATTTTATTTAAATCAATTTATGGCATTAATGTAAATGATCCATTGTTATCCATCAAAATCATAGTATTTGAGAATAATGTGTGCAATAGCGGGTAAGTAAATCTGTTTGTCTGTAATGGAAATCCCGCGTCACTGATTGGTCGCGGCCGGCTGGGCGCGACCAATCAGCGACAGGTCCCCTCCATACTCCCCTCCAGTCAGTGCCCACATAGCATTTAAGCAGTCCGTTACATGGACTGCGTTACACCATGGCATAACATGGTGTAACGCAGTCCATTATCGCTGCTAATAACCCTATAAGTGTGACCAACTTTTTACTATTGATGGTGCCTATGCAGCATCAATAGTAAAAACATATAATGTTAAAAATAATAATAATAATAATAATAATAATAAAAAAAATCATTATATTCTCATCTTCCACCGTCCGCACCAGTCTTTCCCGCTCCTTGCGATGCTCCGGTCCCAAGAATGCATTGTGGCAATGACCGAAGATGACATAGCAGTCTCACGAGACTGCTACATCATCACGGGTTATTGCATTACTGGGAATGGAGCGTCACGAGGAGCATCGCTAAAGGCCTGGGCTGGATCCGGGGGCCGCCGGAAGGTGAGTATATAACTATTTTTTATTTTAATTCTTTTTTTAACAGGAATATGGTGCCCACATTGCTATATACTATGTGGGCTGTGTTATATACTACGTGGCCTGTGTTATATACTGCGTGGGCTGTATTATATACTGCATGGGCTGTGTTATATACTGTGTGGGCTGTGTTATATACTATGTTGCTGTGCTATATACTATGTGGGCTGTGCTATATACTACGTGGCTGTGCAATATACTACGTGGCTGTGCTATATACTACATAGGCTGTGTTATACACTGCGTGGGCTGTGTTATATACTGCATGGGCTGTGCTATATACTCTGTGGGCTGTGCTATATACTACGTGGGCTGTGTTATATACTGGGTGGGCAGTACTATATACTACGTGGCTGTGCTATATACTACGTGGCTGTGCAATATATTACGTGGCTGTGCTATATACTATGTGGCTGTGTTATATACTACATAGCTGTGCTATATACTACGTGCCTGTGCTATATACTATGTGGATGTGCTATATACTACGTGGGCTGTGTTATATGCTACAGCGGCTGTGAGACTCTTTCGCCCGGGGCCCTCAAAAACTTGGAGCCAGCCCTAGCTTCACTGATTGGTCACGCCCGGCTGTCCGCAAACAATCAGCGACAGACGCAGTCCAGCTGCGAATTGGTGCTGGATTTGAACCACGCTTTGCTAATTGGTCGCGCCCGGCTGGCCAAATCCTGTGTATTCATTGCATTATTCTGAAATCTTCATAAATAAGCTACATACATATTCTAGAATACCCGATGCGTTAGAATCGGGCCACCATCTAGTAACATTATAATAGTCATGCCCCAATACTTTGTACAATACTTTTTATTGGTTCCTAAACTAAGAATTTGTTCGTATCTATTTATTTTATACATAAAGAACTACGGTAATTACATCGCCAGTGGTTTCAGCTCATCAGCGAGGAAAATATTTACAATTTAAAATCAATTAATCATTTGTTGATGTCATGAACAGGAAAACAGCAATAATAGTCATTCATTTGGAAACCACATTGTGTCAAGCAATTATGGCATATTTAGTGTGCTAATATGGGGTCAAAACCACAGACCAACCATACTGGGTGATATGTTGCGTACTAGTGCTACATATGTAGTGAAGATCTCTTTCAATGACTGGACCCATATGAGTCGCTCAGTATCCTAGATTGTCAGATTTTACATATGTATAGAAAATTAAATTCTGCTGAATAAATAATTGAACTCAAATTATAACTATTTGGGGCTCATATTAGCGCAATCATAAGGTCCGTGCTTCTGTTCTGCACCTATAAAAATATACATTTTACAATGTGATTTAAACAAGGAATATTAGAATGCCATTATAGATAATTGGTTGATTTAACCTCTCCCGTCTTTACAGACATAACATTACCTTCCTCCTTCGTGCTGAATGTGTGCTTTACAGAAATTGTTCCAGAAACCAAATGATAAAATGGACACCCTAAATGGGCTATTGTAATCTGTAGGGATGCCAAAAGCGTGACGTCTGCATTTATGAAAGTGAGAGCTGTTTGCCTAAAGTTTAAAGTGGTTGTCTTGTAATGACAATGACAACCATTGTGCATATGCCCTGGTAGGGCTTAGAACTTATAGGGTAGGTTCTGAAACAGCATTTGGTGGTCCAAGGTCCTCCATGTGTTACATATTTGACCAATCACTAGAAATAGCTGACATGTAATGCAACATTTCCACTACTATGGCTCTTCATGGGAATTAAGTGGTCAGACACAGCTTCCTCAGTGGCCCTTAGAGGGTCAAACAATTGAAGAACACTCTGCCGTATTGTTTCAACTGCTATTGGAGAGTTTTTTTTCAGATGGATTAGAAATGTCACAACGCTCAAATAAAAGAATAGTGTTTTCTATTATGGACTGCTGCCATTTTTCAATTCTTGCAATACCTGAAAGGACTACATGATCGAAGTCCTCATAGAATACACCCTGTCCTTTGATCTTTAATTATAAAGTGCTCCTATTTTCCTAATTTTTTATGTGACTGTTGGTGCTTAGAGTTGCCAAATCTGACTAGCCTGATCAGCTATTTGGTGAGCTGCCTTTGGATCCTCTTGATGAGACAGGCCCTTTAAGTACTAACTTTAGTTGATTTGAGTCAACATTTACTGGTTCGTTAACACGTATCACTTAGATATACTGTATGAATGGCATATAGATTATTTACAGACAACATTGACTGTGCATTGTCATAATCCTTCAAATAAAAAAATAATATTGGAAGTACCAAAAGAAAGTAAAAAGCATTGCCTTTAGAGAGACTTCAGATTCTCCCATAAACCTGCACATGACGTGCTCTCTGGTCCATGTACTGGCTTTAAGTCTCAGTTTGCAAAGACAGTGCATGTGATTATGCTATTGGCATGAATGCTTACAACGATTAAGATCTCCCTACTAGAAATTATCTCCCTGTCTCATTTCTTCCTCCCAGGACTGTTTATGTAACCCATAGTAAGAACTTGTCATTTCCACTAGTGTCCTGAAGAACAGTGGATGACAGCTAGGAACACTAAGAACTTAGTGCTGTAAGAATTGATAAAAGTTGCACATTTTGTTACCAAAACTTCCCTGTTCTATGATTTTAAATATAAATATCACCTCCGGTTCTGAAGGGTCATCTGAACAATCACAAAAAAGAGGCAGTGTAATAACATAATTCCAAGACAAGACGTGTAAACGCAATGTTTAGACACATTTAGTCTGGCCAAACATGGGTGTAATAGTGGTCTGTGTGTCATACTTGATATATTATGCTTGCTAAGGAAGTGGGAGAAGTCTTACTCTTTTCTTTGTTTTACCTTTCAAAAGAGCAAAACATGTTCCAGGACAATGTCTGAGAGAACTGCTGTTTCCTTTTGGCTATCAATCCTAAAGATCTCAAATCACAATTTACATCTCCATGAAATGATACCATATCACAGCTGCTGTTGGCTAAACAATAAATTAGGATAATTTACCAGGTGTGAAGACTATCGCAAGAGTGGAGAGCATGCGTCAGCTTTCCCATGATTAGGATCTGCGATGAACTAAAACTGACCATACGGAGACAGCTAACTCTCCTGACTCCTGCCCTACTTACGAGCGCTCGGCTAAGCTGGGCGTTCATGTGTTTTCGATGGAGGAGAAAGAAAGAAAGAAGTCTGGCACCCTGAAAACAAAGGGACCATATGCTGAAATGCCATTGGGCTGAACCATCTCTCCCCCGAGATCAGAGGCACACATACACATCAGACAGCTGCCCGATCCCGCCCAAACTGGTGGGTTTGCCAACTTTCATCTAATGTATATGGGCTTTGACAGTAAATTGTCCAGTCCATATGTATCCAACTTTCAGGAATTTAATGGGCTCTAATAAAGGGTCCTCTGTGTGCTAGTGGCTTTGTTAGAAGTTGGATGGTCAGACCTGCAGAGGTGTCTGGGAATAGAATGATTTCATTTTCAGCTGTTTAACAAAAATTCACACTTCTCGTAAATGGCAAAATCTGGGACATTTGAATTGTTAATAGAGGATGTTGAGTGCAACATGCTGTAAAGAAATTACAGCCCCAAATATGTAATGTGAATTTTATGTTCTATGGATAGATTCATTAAAGGGGCCATTACTAGAGGAATCTGAGTGCAATAATTATTTATAGTGAGACCGGAACAGTGACTTCATCCCAGCAGTGGGACTCTTGATGCACAATATATATCGCACAGGGCACTTAACGTTATCCAGAACCACAATATGGAAATACATATTTGTGTTAATAATAGGTCATTTAACATTACAAAATGTACAGGGCCTTGTAGTATGTTGGTTCTCAGAAGGGGTTATTAGGTGTCACACATGGAATGAATATTTTGGGAAAGTTTGATATAAAAGAATGAGTATATACATACATCTGTAACCAAATGGAAAGAAAAAAAGTAAAAGAGCACCGCTGTGATGCACTTACCCCTCGTGCGTGGAATTTTATCCAAATAGCTGAGACTCCAATGTCTCATATAGTCGGTTCTTGAGGGTGCCGCAGCCAAAGAGATCCAATATGGTAAAGCCAAAAGAAGAAAGGAATGGCGCACTCCTCGGTCCGGACAAAAAAATCGTTTTCTTTATTCTTTAAAAGGACATCTTACATCTTACAGAAACATGCGGGCGGGAGGGAACGTGCTGGAGGGAGAAAGGAGGACTACAGCTGTTTCGCGCGGAAGGCGCTTCTACAGGTCCCAGTGATGGTCCTTCACTGGGACCTGTAGAAGCGCCTTCCGCGCGAAACAGCTGTAGTCCTCCTTTCTCCCTCCAGCACGTTCCCTCCCGCCCGCATGTTTCTGTAAGATGTAAGATGTCCTTTTAAAGAATAAAGAAAACGATTTTTTTGTCCGGACCGAGGAGTGCGCCATTCCTTTCTTCTTTTGGCTTTACCATATACATACATCTGTAAATCAGATGTATTTCATATTCTTGCTTATTCAATGCACTGTAATTGTTCACTTGCCATTTACATATTTATTACGACTGCTATAGTAATAGGCAACTATGGGTCACTCACTGGGTGCAATTTCCTAATTATAAAGTTCTCCAATAATTATTAAAGGATTTCTCTGGGTATGTTTTTTTTCCTTTTTTTGCAAAACCATTGGCACTTTTGTACTTTGGCTGTGTCTGGCCTTGCAATTATTCATTACTAAATGAATAATGCAATACCAGACATGGCCTATGGACGAGAGTAATGTTTTTCTAATTCTTGACAATTGCTCAGTCACATTAAAACTGAAAAAACACTATTTAAAATATCACTTTCCTTATTGCAGATTTTGCATTCATGTCTCAGATACATTTTTGTCTTGAGTTTCTGTGTTCTAGCAGTCATAACATTTTTCGTTTATTTTTTTACATTTTTTAATCAGAATTATACCAAGATTCCAGTTTCAAATTACTAGTGTACCCATATAGTTAACGACTCATCATAATATACTAAACAAGGTTTTTATTAACAAATGACAATCAAAAATACATAGACAATATAGGATTTATGAGTACAATGTGATTAGATCCAAGGGTGAAAAAAGAAGCCGGAGAATATGTCAGGACATAGTAAGAAAATGCAAACAACAAAGAAGTTTTGTCCAGTGTTGGAAATCATGAGAGACACAAATATCAACCGTTGCCCCTAAATTGAGTTAGTATTCTATGCAAGATAGTGGTAGAAAAAAATCCAATAAGGGAGCAATAGTCCAGTGTCTGTCAAGAAGTGCCAGTGGGTTTATGTTGAAAGATGTACATATTTAAAAGTATAACAAGTAGGAGGAGTATTTACCCATTATATCTGTCACTCCTGCCTGAACTGCGGCCATGTTCCCCACCACGCGTTTCACGTCAATGTCGCTTCCTCACTTCCGTATGTTACAGGTCAACTTAGCTATATAAGGGCTTATGCTGTGTTCATCCATACCGGAAAAGTTACATTTAATGTTATCTATATGAGTGGTAATAATTGTCTGTTGCTGGATGGCCCCACCAATGGGATTCCCACGATCACCAGAAATGGGATTCCAACCCCTCTCATCATCTTCACAGCACAACTGCAGTGAGGAGAAACAGGAATCGAGGAAATATATATTTTTTTAATTTTCAAAACACATTGACTTTTGTAAATGGTAACCCAGTGACTGACAAAAATCGTTGTGCTGATAGGCTTATAAAGGGTTCCCTTACCTCTGTAAATCCACTTAAATGTCACCAAACTAGTTGATGCAACAAGGTAAAGAAGATTCTTACAGGAGAGAAGAAGTTGCAGGGGGTAGCTATTAATTAGTGGCTACCCCTGCAATTAGACTGAGGCTACATGGCAATTTTGGCTATCAAACAGATGGTGCAACATAAGATCTCTTTCAAGGTACCTCAATAAGCAAGTTGCCAAGAATCCAATTGGTTCTTTTGTTCTTTTTTGCAACTTGTCGAGGTATCTTCAAGGTTGCAATTCAACTCTATTCAATTGCAATATACTGTGATGAAATAAAGATCTTTGCTTAAGTGACCTGTGTCATCATGGCCAAAGAAATTGGGTAGCCCTATCCTTATAGTGCTGCCCGAGCTGTGCTCAACAAAACATTTTATGGTCCTATTATGGAGCTATTTTGACCATAGCTTTAAAAAGAAGGGTATATTTAAATAGATTGGGTCTTACTCTTGATATTTCAAATCAAGAAGAAATAGCTGAATGGTCACCAAAATACAGTTGATAGCCTGTCTAATTTCCAGACATTCTATAAAAAATGAGTTCATTAGGGACCTTCATGATATAAGTGTAGGGCTGTATGTCATACATGGATTTTACAAACAGGCCCCTAATGACTTCATTTGTCTTGGCCTAGCAGTGAAAAAAAGCAGACTGTGTAGCAAACATGACCAAGTATTATTGAGTACAAAAGATGGTGGCATGTATGAAATGTGCTGAATTTGTGTGGTAGTCACAACCTCAGTATAACTTACAGCAGTGACCCCCAACTTTTATTAATTTGAAAGCCACATTCAGCTTTGAGAGATTGTCGCAAGCCATATCCAAGTCCCCTTCACCCACATTACTGATAACCATAGCCCTCAATTGTTGGTATAATGACAAAGTTTTCACCCAGAAAGCACACCAAATCTTTAGGCCCCTGTCCTTTATATGCAGTATACTTACATCCCGGGATTCTCACACTACTCCCATTCGGTAATCTCACATCAAGCACACTAACCAGACTATTCCAGCCTCAAGCACCCCTCTAACTGGCAGTATCATCCCATCTGAGGCTTGCTATATTATCCCTCCTCACTCACCCAGAGTGAGCATCAAAATTTGATTTTCTGTGTGGGGGCTACTCAAAAAAGTCAACATCTGGAGACCTCCCTCTTTATAGCTCTTTGCTAGACCTGGTGCCAAGCTTGCAGAAAGCTGCAAGCAAGCCACACATGGATCCACAAGCCAGATGTGGCTCCTGAGCCACAGGATGGAGAACAGTGATTTACAGGATGGTCCTGACTGGATATTCTCCAGTCAGGGCAGCCTCTCTTAACAGTTGTAACGTTACTCAATATGAGGTCCTTAAAATTTTCATCAACAACTTAATTACACGCTATTTGTAGAAACTTCTGCCACACAGTCCTCTTATGGCTAATTTGTCACAACAGAACTTGTTCACTCAAGTAATTTAACAATCATCCAAACTTCTCATTCCGGGCTCATTCTAAAACACAAAATTTTTCTGAAGCTGTGCTTTGCACACACACATTCTTACACCTCAGACCTTGCATTTGCATAATCTTCATTTGCAATACAGTTTGTCGTGGGTTGTAATTCTAGACTGGCCTTACGCTCATTACATCTTTTAGGAGATGAGCACTCACCGCTGTCCTAGTGACTATACCTCCTTCTCTCGTCATGGGTCACCTTCTCCTCACTCACTCTCGTGGCTATGTCATAGAGGCACCTAGGGTCGACACTCTACTAGAGCAGTTTCTTGCTCCTCTGGTTTTGGGTGTGATCACTGAGGACAGTGACAGAGGCAATCTCCCCTCCAAAGCCTGGAGCAACACACCACTTAAGATATATCCTTTATCCACTTCCAAATCGAGGGCTATTTAAGGTAATAATCTTCCATCCTCTGAGACTGACCCCAAGTGGTAGGAAACCAGACCCTAAATAACCTAGGCTAGACACTCTGTCACTCTTGTTAGATACAGCCTCATTTCAGTGTTCAACACACTTTACTCCTACCCTGTCTAGCTGGGCCGCTGCGCTGTTAGCATGACTCAACACTTCCCACAGATACACATTGCGCACAGAATGCAATGATAAAAATGAACAGACAATAAAACATAAACAAATGCACTAAGCTTAAATCCAGATAGCTTCTGAAGGCACACAACTTAAGGAGCCAGTCTCTCTTGCAAGATGATTAACAAGAACAGTTTTGTTCAACTCTCGGACAGTCTTATAGGCACTTAAAGATGACATTTAACCTTTTTTTTCAGGTTGAACTGGACACATAATGTTATAGTGGCTAAAGAGCAAAATAAAACTTTTTATTTTTATATTGAGCTTCTCTGTTGTGGTGATATTAGCAATCATGTATTTGGCATCCAATGAGTTAACTTTTAATTAACTCAAGTTGGTCTTAGGTTATCTTCACTGGGGGAGTGTACTTCTTGCCCAATCATAACCAAGCAGGAGTATAGTATAAAAAAGAATACACCCCCACCATAGCTTAGATTTCTCAATGTATGAGCTGTAGCAATATAGCTCTGATTTCCTAGACCAACCTTCTGCAAGCTTTAAAAGTGCTGGGAGATTAGAGCACAAATGTATCACCTTTTAGTTAAGAACAATGTGGGAGAGAAGAAGATTAGCCTAGTCAAATTACATACCCTTCTCTCAGTTCTCTTCCTCTGAAAGCACTGTCAGCTCTGCTGTACTGCCCCTTACCCTACACTGCCTGTTTGAAGATGAGTCATACCTCTGTATGCTGCGCTCAGGGAATTTTGAGGATCATCTCCAGACAGGCAGTGAGAGGGAGCAGGCAGTACAGCAGAGGTGACGTGCTATGAGACGAAGAAAGCTGATAGAAGGGTTTGTGACATAGCTAAACTCAGCTGCACTTTCTAATCATGCAGGAGGCTAGACCAGGAGATCAGAGCTGTATCATTACATCTCACACATTGGGAAACCTAAGCTAATGTGGGTTATGTTCTTTACCTAGGTTGTTGCTGCCTGCATAGATTAGACAACTCATACAGGGAGTAGAAGTACACATACCTAGTGAAAACTGATAAAACCCACTTGAACGTGAGAAAAAATGAGAAAAAATTACTCATGAGTCATTAGTTCCCAAATACTTTTATTGCTAATCTCTGCACAATGAACAAGTGTAGCATAAAAAATGTATTCCATTCTGTGGCCACTATTACATTGTGTGTCCAGATCAAGATTAAAAATTTGGTGAAATGCAATAAAATAACTATTCCCTATATTGCGTAAATCAGCAAGTTGATGACCATACTTTTACTAGCTGTTCTGTACTGCTCGCTGCCTGTTCTTGATGTACTCTACTGACATTTTCCTCTACTATATGCACCTTTCTGCTTTTTACCTATCAGTCTCAGACCGTATCACCTTGGGCCCACAAATGGAAATCATTCCTGAGGCAGGTCATGCAACTGTATAGAATTGATACAGGACCGCCAATTGCATGGTAAAATACGCTAATATTGTTGCATAATATCAAACATAATGTTATTAAATGTAAACTGTCATCTGATTCACGCTGCCTGACCCACAGGGAATATGAATCAGACACTGGCTGTGTATGTTTTACTTTGAAACCTTGCAACATTCAGAGAAAACATACTTTTAAAAGTTTTCCAGGTAACCAAAAATCTAACAGTTTGATTCCTCAAACTATAGTACAGATTTCCACTGATGTAATGTCTTATGTTGCTTGGCCCAAACAAGTCTCTACTTGTTTGTGCTCCTCCACAGTGACTTCTTTCCAGCGATTTGACCATAAAGGCCATTTGTTGCAGTCTCCTCTGGACACTTGATGTTGAGATGTATCTACTACTTGATGTCTGTTCATCATTTTGACAGCTATTATCCGAGGTTCTGTCAATTTGCAGTTTCTGAGGCAAGTAACGCTGATGTACTGATCCTGTGCAGCAGAGGTAATTCTTTGGGTTACTTACCCTGGGGCGGTCTTCATGAGAGCCAGTTTCATCATGACTTTCATAACTTTACTTAAGGATACCTTCAATGTTCTAGCCTTTTTCCAGACTGACTGACATTCATATCTTATATTAAAGACAGACTGATGTTACTCTTAACTTGAGTGGTTAGTTGAGTGGTTCTAGCCATATTCTAGCTTAGAACATTTGTGGAATAAGACTCATCACTGTGTGGAACTTTACAGCTACAACATCCCTGGAAAACACACCTGATGGTCTCAAACACTTTCAGAAGGCCAGTGATTTCACAAATTAACATTTGATGAGGCATACCTGTTCACTGGAAGCCATTCCATGTCATTACCTGATAGAATGCCAAGGCTGAATAAATCTAGTCATCAGAGTAAAAGGTAAGTACTTCTAGAAATCTATGGTTTAACACATATTTTGGTTTGCTTCGCAAATGTTTATTTACTCCATGTTTCTATATGTATTCCTTTGTGTTTGCTACCTTCAGTCCAAATCTGCAATGTGTATATTCCTTTAGGAACAAGGAAAATCACTGCATAAACACGCGATTCCAAACTTTTGACTGGTACGTTATTTAGCTTTTATTTTAATACTTCATAATCACCCCCTTTTCCCACTGAATAAACAAAAAATGTCTTTAAAAAGTCCAAACATGGAAAATATAATATTTATCCGCCATGAACACCATAAAAAAGCCATAACAATTGGTGTTTTTCTTTCAGCGTATCCTCAAAAAATGAATATAATGTGATCATAAGGTTAAATGTACCTAAAAATAATACTAATAAAACGAAAGCAAGCCTTCTAGCTACTCAACTGATAAAAAAACAAAAAGGTAAAGGCTCTGACAAAAACACACATTTATTTAAACCAAAATAATATTGTAAAATACTGTAAGTATTGTCGTAACATAAAGACCTGCCGGATGGAGAAGACACATTGCCAGTTATTCACTATTCAAGTGTTATATCCAGTGAAAGTGTTCTATATATCTGGGAACTTGTCTTATCTGGCGACGCAGCAGACCCTTCTCCTTCCTGAGTGGTCACTCTAAGGCTGTGTGCACACGTAGCAGATTTTTTGAGTTTTTTTCGCGGTTTTTCGCTATAAAAACGATATAAAACCGCGAAAAAACCGCTAACATTAAGCATCCTATGTAACAGAATGCAATCCGCATTTTTTGTGCACATGCTGCATTTTTTTCCTGAGCGGAATCGCAATCCAGAAAAAACCCAGCATGTTCATTAAAATTGCGGAATCGCGGCGATTCTGCACCCATAGGAATGCATTGATCTGCTTACTTCCCGCACGGGGCTGTGCACACCATGCGGGAAGTAAGCAGATCAAGTGCGGTTGGTACCCAGGGTGGAGAAGAGGAGACTCTCCTCCACGGACTGGGCACCATATAAGTGGTAAAAAAAAAAGAATTAAAATAAAAATAGCGATATACTCACCCTCTGGCGGCCCGACCTTCTCAGCGGCTTCCGAGGTGTGTGTGAAGGACCTGCGATGACGTCACGGTCACATGACCCGCGGTCACGTGACCGCTACGTCAATGGAAGGTCCTGAACACACAGCATTAGGAACGGAAGCCGCTGAGGTGAGTATAACCTTTTTTTTTAATTTTTTTAATTATTTTTAACATTCTATCTTTTACTATAGATGCTGCATAGGCTGCATCTATAGTAAAAAGTTGGTCACACTTGTCAAACACTATGTTTGACAAGTGTGACCAACCTGTCAAACAGTTTTCCAAGCGATGCTACAGATCGCTTGAAAACGCTAGCATTCTGCAAGCTAATTATGCTTGCAAAACGCTAGTTTTCTGCGGGTATATGCATGCTAATTCTGCATGCGATATACCCGCGGCAGGAGGCGCAGAATTGCCGCGGAAATTTCCGCGGCAATTCTGCTACGTGTGAACTCAGCTTAAAGGTACCTTCACACTAAATGACTTTGCAACGAGAATCACAACGATCCGTGACGTTGCAGCGTCCTGGATAGCGATATCGTTGTGTTTGACACGCAGCAGCGATCTGGATCCTGCTGTGATATTGCTGGTCGTTGCTGAAAGTTCAGAACTTTATTTGGTCATCAGATCGGCGAGTATCGTCGTGTTTGACAGCAAAAGCAACGATGCCAGCAATGTTTTACAATGGTAACCAGGGTAAATATCGGGTTACTAAGCGCAGGGCCGCGCTTAGTAACCCGATATTTACCCTGGTTATCATTGTAAAAGTAAAAAAAAAACACTACATACTCACCCTCTGATGTCTGTCACGTCCCCCGGCATCCGCGCTGCTGCTCAGAGCTTCCTGCACAGACTGTGTCAGTGCCGGCCGTAAAGCAAAGCACAGCGGTGACATCACCACTGTGCTTTAGGGCCGGCGCTTACACAGTGCAGGGAAGCGGACGCCGGGGGACGCGACAGGCACCGAAATGTAAGTATGTACTGTTTTTTTTTTTTAATGTTTACGCTGGTAACCAGGGTAAACATCGGGTTACTAAGCGCGGCCCTGCGCTTAGTAACCCGATGTTTACCCTGGTTACCCGGGGACTTCGGCATCGTTGGTCGCTGGAGAGCTGTCTGTGTGACAGCTCTCCAGCGACCACACAGCGACGCTGCAGCGATCGGCATCGTTGTCGATATCGCTGCAGCGTCGCTTAATGTGATGGTACCTTAAGTGTGGAAGTATACACCAACCTCACTGACTGGTAGAGCCATCTCTAAATATAGCTAAATGTAGCATCGCTTGGAAAACTGACTGACAAGTTGGTCACACTTGTCAAACATACTGTTTGACAAGTGTGACCAACTTTTTACTATAGATGCTGCTTATGCAGCATCTATAGTAAAAGATAGAATGTTTAAAAATAATAAAAAAAATAAAAAAAATGGTTATACTCACCCTCTGCAGACAGCCGATCTCAGGGGCATCCGTTCCTATAGATGCCGGTGTGGTTCAGGACCTTCGATGACGTCGCGGCTTGTGATTGGTCGCGTGAGTCACATGAGCGGTCACGTGACCAATCACAAGACAGCGACGTCATCACAGGTCCGGAACCACACCGGCATCTATAGGAACGGAAGAGAAAGCATGCACCGGAGAGGCTGGAACACTTCGGGGGCCATCAGAGGGTGAGTATATCACTATTTTTTATTTTAATTCTTTTTTTTTTACCAATTATATGGTGCCCAGTCCGTGGAGGAGAGTCTCCTCTCCTCCACCCTGGGTACCAACCGCACATAATCTGCTTACTTCCTGCATGGTGGGCATAGCCCTGTGCGGGAAGTAAGCAGATCAATGCACTCCTAGGTGTGCGGAATCCCCGCAATTCCGCATTTTTAATGAACATGTTGCTTTTTTTTCCGCGATGCGATTTTTTCGCCGAAAAAAATGCAACATTTGCACAAAAAATGCGGTATACCCTGTAAATAATAGGAGGCATATGTTAGCGTTTTTTTCGCGTTTTTATCACGTTTTTATAGCAAAAAAAGGCGAAAAAAACGCAAAAATCCTGAACGTGTGCACATGGCCTAAATCTTCTCTTTTGCTGAGATAATTCATCCACCTCACAAGAGTGGCATATCAAGATGCTGATTAGACAGCATGATTATTGCACAGGTGTGCCTTAGGCTGGCCACAATAAAATAAAACACCTCCTTAAAATGTGAATTGTTGCAGTATTGGTGGTGTCCGGGGATCAGAAAACCAGTCAGTATCTAGTGTGACCAACAATTGCCTCACGCAGTGCAACACATCTCCTTCACATAGGGTTGATCAGATTATTGATTGTGGCCTGTGGAATGTTGGTCCACTTTAATGACCACATTGATAGTAGTCAAGACTGTAAATTCGGGGATTTCTGCATGTTATTATCATGCTCATTGCTGAGTACATTGAGATGATCTAAAACATTTGCTTCCATTTTTTCATAATTATAATATCATTTTTATTATCTATTATTAGCATCATGTCTATCCTGTGACTTCTATAAATCCACGACTTTTCCTTCTTGGTGTTGCAATTTCATTGTTGAGGAGTGTTTGTTGTATTGTCCAAACCAGCCATAGCAGAATGAACCAACCGTTTGGACACCATTTGAGGGTCTATTTTACTTTTAGAGCTCGTCCACACCAGCACATACATCGGTTGAGTACCATCTGACTTTATAGCGGATAAAACTCGGACCATTGTTATTCAATCGGGCAGTGCTGATGCATGACTTTTTCACTGACAGAATTAGCGGAAAAAAATAGCAGCATGATGCAATTTCACTTTGAAATCAGATAGTAATCAGCCATTCAAGTTTATGGATGCGTGGTAAACACTAAACTGCACTCGGATGAGAATTTCCGAAGACTCACATAATGGAGAAGATGAAGAAGTTTTGTTCTCCATTATCTCGTCTCAGTGTGCTCTGAATCTCTTGTCTGAGAAAATCGGATCACACTATGCTGACACTGATCAGAGTTTGATCAGAGTGTCCTTTGCATCAGCCGATTTCTCCTGGATGAGAGAATATATGGCCGTCTGACCATAGCGTTAGTTGGCAATTTGCATGTAGGGATCTGTAAGAATCCCTGATACTCCTATCAACACAAAACTGATTTACAGCTCCCAGCAACTTTTTCTGGCTTTTACATGTAAGGAGTTTCTCTTTATGCTTTAATTTTTATGTATTTCTCCAGTCTCCAATGAGTTGTGTTCACAAACTACAATCATTTTAAGATGCAATGTTCTTATTAGGAATGAGGGAATACTATAACTTGAGGGACCACTGAGAGTATATACAGTTTCGGTACTTTTATAGACTTACCATATCACCTTTTTCCCCTTTTTGCCCAGGATGACCCTATAATGTGAAGAACATAACATGAGTAATATGGTCACGGTGAAATATGTTGGTGTAACATAACCCAGCGACAGCTACATTTACATTTCCAAATACATGTAAGGTAAAGATCTTCCACTGAGATGACATTATTATGTTCTGCAAATCTGAAAGTCACCGGGTGGTATAGCACGTAATAATCCGTTTGTTTATTTTAACCTCACTCATTTGGGTAGAGTACAATTGGCGTCCTGTGGGCTCGCTCTCTCTGACCTTGTCACATGAGTTATTAGGACTGAGTTATGCAGCTTATTTATGGAGTGACAACTTATAGCAGAGAGCTGCAGAAAGGTATAAAATGGTTTGTTAACATCAGAAGTAGGGCAGTAAATATTGATTAGGACCGAGCGGCCGGTTTCCCAGGTGGTGTCAGTGGAAATGTTTCACTTTTGCATGCACCATGTCGTACGTCATGCAAAGCGTCAAGAGTTTGGATGCTACAAGTATTAGTGCACCGCATATCATGCCGCACGATGAGATCAGCTTGGAGGCAGCCCTGCAAAAGGTTCAGACACTGAAATGTAAAATAGCTAGAATTGTTCTGAACAAACATCCTAGAGAACACACGATGCCACACTCATGGTGCTAATTCTGGAGCGGAATTTCATGCCCACTAAGTGACCCCACTGTCCAAGTGACATTTTTTGGATACTCAATACTTGCAGCAATAACCTTGGGGGTATAGTTCCATCATAAAAGTTACTGTAGAAGGGTGGGAAGTTTGGTAAAAAGATTTCCCACAAGCTAAGACCATTGCTACCACAAATGACTAGTATCATATTCTACGTATACTGACTAAGCAATTAAGACACTTACAGACTTGCCGTCTAATCCTATCGGGCCCTGAAATACAAATAAAAGATAAATATGAACACGGTCAGGTCTCACCATTTAGGCACCATAGAGAAGGGAGCTGAGATGTGTACCCAGAAGATGTCACATAAGTATTAATACAGTATATTAAACCAAAAACAACCATTTACTTACAGCCTGCCAACCATATAGCAATCACATTCCCATTGAGGTTAAATGATGACAGTTTTAAAATATTTCATTTTAAGGGGTTGTATGAAATTACTAAAAATGTTTGCTATTTTCAGAAATAATGCTATTTTTGCCCCTTTGGAGATGTCTGCACACAACCAATAAGGAAAGGTGCTGTCTTTACATAAAAGCAGAAATCTATTTTTCTGAGGCTAGATTTAAACCTAGTGTGTAAGTATACATTTTTTTTCTTCATACTGCAAATAACAGCATGTTCTACTGATTAACGTTTCATTGGATTGTCACTGAGTTACATTGTGAAGAGCAGCATACAGGTCTACTTACGGCAAATTTGCCTTGTATACAGTAGGTATAGGTATCCGGCAAAGATATGTGACTGCGTTCTGTTGTAATAATATATGAGTTGTGCAGTATGCTGTAAAAAAAACCTAGAATTCATCTTTAAGACAAAAACTTAGTGTGAACTGTGACCTAAGCCTATTCTGGACAACGCATTAAATGCAAAGTGAAGGTTGAAATAACCGAAGAAATCATAATAAATAAACACATGGATCAATCAATGAATCTAATACATAAACACTGGAAAAATATCCAAGTGCCACAAAAGGAATTCTGGTTCTTGTCCAATAAATAAAACTGTCATCATGCTCAATGAATATGTGCACATTAAGGTAGAAAGTTAATCACACCAATGTTTATTCCCTTCATTTTTTCAATGCAACCATGCAATAAAGGCAAGGAATCAATAAAATCCACAATGGGGTTATGTAGAATTAGGAATGAATATATGTATGGATCACGGTGTTGTTCATGGTTAGAAAACATCAGCAAGCATTGGATAGGTGGCCATGGTCATAAAAAGTACGGTAGCTTATCCAGCTTTCTGCCAATACCTTACCATATTTACCTAGCACAGAGATGTCACATGAAATGCATTTATATTGTAAGATTCCTGTTCCTGATATTATAACACATCAAATATCGACCAAAAACAGAAATGTTTGCCTGCTTGTTAATGGTATTGATTCTGGCTTCAGTGGTGACTTACGGGGAATCCTGGAAAACCTCGAGTTCCCGGCTGGCCCTGTTAATAGAAATAAGATATTAGGTTGCCTCTGATTCAGTTGTATTAAAACACTGTAAGATGTGTCTAATTAAAGCACAGGTTCAACATTTTGGAGAATTGACGTCAAAATATACTTAACTTCTAAATCCATTGCATTTAAATCTAATTCCAATTTAGAGTCTGACTGATTAATTGAGTCTGTGGACAGGAGTCTTTTATAAAGGTGACTATGTAAGCCGGCTGTCCTTAATGCAGGTAATGAGTTGATTAGGAGCATCTAACTGGTCTGTAGGAGCCAGAATTCTTAATGGTTGGTAGGGGATCAAATACTTATTTCTCACTGCAAAATGCAAATAAACTGATATAATTTATACAATGTGATTTTCTGGATTTTATTTTTGATATTCTATCTCTCAATGTTAAAATTAACCTACCTTTAAAATTATAGACTGCTCATGTTTTTGTCAGTGCGCAAACTTACAAAATCAGCAAGGGATCAAATACTAATTTCCCCCACTGTATATTAAAGATAGGCAATGAATATAAAATTACTGGACAATCCATTTAAATAGTTCCCGAGGAATCAAGTTTATTCCTATTTATGTTGCTGCCAATCATACTTTTAGGATAACATAAATAACAAGATTTGAATCATTCATGAGCTGACACATTGCCACTGGTCATTCGTTAACCAGGAAAGTGTTCTGACTTCTGGGCTACAAACCCTTCCAGATCCCTCCCTCTTTCCTGATTGACAGCTCCAGCAGTCTTCTGCTAAGGTAAAGACAGCATAATACCTCTGATCGCTAATGGTTAAGTAAGAACAGAAAAGATTTGCCGCTCCCCTACCTCCTACGAGAGCATGGGCTAGATGGCTATATCTCAATCAAGATTTTTGGCTTTAAAACAAGACGAGGATTGCAGATACAGCAGCAATCTAGCCTAATCTAGAGTCTGGAGAAGCAATGTTGTCCTAGATCAGGGAAATGTCCAGGCTTCCCGACTGAATACCAACCACAATTCTAACCTTTTGCTTTGGTCTACTGCTTGTTATTTCCTATAGAATTTCTATAAATGTGAATAGAGCCATGGTTGTATTGCCACCTTTTCATTCCTGGTGGCACAAAACAGGACACCATTCTCGAGATACATTTTGGGTTTCAGAGGTATAGTCACCAGACATTCATGGCACATTCTGTAGATAAGCCACAAATATCCGAGATGGAAAGCCCCTTTTCTTTATTATCCTGGTAGCATCAGTGACATTATACATATTATTGTAGTAATTAACAACTGAAATAGTTTACATTGTAATCACTTTCTGTGCATAAAAGAAGAGAGTAAACAATCTCTACAATATTTATTAGGAACGTCATTGTCCTGATTACTTGTCTAATGCATTTATTTTTGTTACTTTTGTTATTATTTCATGAGCTGCAGTAAACACCGTCCATGTCATTCATGGAGAAGACAAGCTAATCGCTCACATAAATGGAGCTACACTCATTTGGAAGCTAGCTGTTTATACTTTTCTGTTATTAACCCTCATCAAACTCATTTGTCATGAATTAGCTACTATTAAATAATGAATTCAAGACAAAAGGTCCAAGATGAAATCTTGGGTGAGGGTGATCCTTTTGTCTAGGCAGCAGACATTATGTCCATTTGAAGACCAAGCTCTGTGGGGATATTGTGCCTTCAGACATGACCTGTCTTGCCTATCTTTAGATGCATTATTTCAACTTTTTAAGCCATATTACCAAAAAATGGCTTAAAGGGGTAGTTTGGTGAAAACAAGTATCCATAGGATGGGTGATAACTTATTGATCGGAGTGACCCAGACTGCTGGGACCTGCACCAATTAGCCGAATGGGAAAGTTTTATCCCTGATGGGGAACTTCTATCTCCGTTAGAATGGAGTAGCAGTGTGCATGCCTGACCACTGTTCCTTTGACTCCCTATGGGCCAGCCAGAAAAAGCTGAGCATGGTGCAACCCCAAATGGAATGAATAGATCGGCGGTCTAGCATACCACCATTGCTCTACTCTAATAGGGTGCTATTCTGCCGATCTGTGCAGGTCTAAGCAGTGGGACACCAACAAATCAATAATCTGTTATCTGTCCTGTGAGCTTCACCAGACAACCCTGTTAATGGAGAAATCCATAGCACAAGTCATTAACTATGTCAGACTACAGTTTTCATGATCAAGATATCTTGCGTCATCATGGTACGTGTGCCAAGCTAGAAAATGCTCATGCTAATTTTTATACTGCTAACTTGAATATATGTACCCCTTAGCTATATGTTAAGTCCATGAATGTCTGTTTGTGATAAACAATATATCATTTGATCTCTCATTTGTAGCCATAGTCTCCACGTTGCGTTTTTGTGACTGAATGTTAACAGAGGCCATATGACAAATTTCAGCTTGGGACAATCCCATTTTCTTAGAAGGGTCCCTCAACTATAAGTAGAGCACAGAATATCCTGTTATTGCGTACCTCAGGCAACCTATATTGAATTAGCTATCAATGTAACATACATACAGTGGCTTGTGAAAGTATCCACCCCCTTGCCTTTTTACCTATGTTGTTACATTACAACCTGTGTTTAAATATTTTTGTAATCTGATTTGTGTGTGATGCATCAGCAGCACTAAATAGTCTAAGTTGGTCAGGCGAAGTGAGAAAAATATAGCATAAGTTAAATGTATGGGATCAAATAACTAATATTTGGCATGTGCTTATTCATTCACCTCTTTTGCTATGATGTCCCTAAACATTTCTGGTGCAAGCAATTACCTTCATAAGTCACATGCTTAGTGACAGGAAGTCCACCTGGGTGCAATCTAAGTGTCACATCTTTGTCAGTATATACACTTTACCTTTTCTAAAATGCCACAGAGGCTGCAACACCATTATACAAAAGGCACCCCTAACCAAACAACACCATGAAGACCAAGGAGATTTCCAAACAAGTCAGGAACAAAGTTGTTGAGAAGGACAAGTTAGGGTTGGGTTATAAAATAACATCCCAATCTCAGATATTCCCCAGAGCACCATCAAATCCATTATCATCAAATGGAATGAACATGGTACCACAACAAACCAGTAAAGAGAGGGCTGCCCACCAAAACTTTCAGGCCAGGCAAAGAGGTCATTTATCACAGAGGCAGCACACAGACCAAAGGTACCGTAATCCTGAAGGATCTGCAGAGACTGGAGTATCTGTAAATATGACCACAATAAGCCATACCCTCCATGGAGGTGGCCTTTATGGAAGAATGGGCAGAAAAAGCCTTTTCTTACACACAAAAATTGTAAGGCTCATTTTGAGTGGGAGACTCCCTAATTTATGGAGTAAGGTGCTGTGGTCAGATGAGACCAAAATTGAACTTTTTGTCCAACAAGGTAAATGCTATGTCACAGCTCATTACCCCAAGAACACCATCCCCACAGTGAAAAATTGTGATGGCAGCATCATGCTGTGGGGATATTTTTCAGCAGAACGGACAGGGAAAATAGTCCAAGTCGAAAGGAAAGAAGAATGGTGTGAAATACAGGGATATTCTTGAGCAAAACCAGTCTGTCAGTGATTTGAGACTGGGATGGAGGTTTTGGAGTAGCCTAGTGTAAATGTTTTGGAGTGGCCTAGTCAAAGCCAGATCTTAAAGGGACTCTGTCACCTGAATTTGGCGGGCTATGTAAATACCCTGCTTTCGGTCCGATGGGAGGTGTTTCTTCTTTTTTCCTCCACCCCATCCTTCCCCGCTGACCACAATATTTTCCTGAATTGGAGTAGTTGTCCTCCATAGTTCGCATGTATGCAATGCAATCTTGTCTCGCGCACGCGCCGTATGCTTTGCCTATGTGCGGGCAAAGCCGAAAAGCATTACTGTGCATGCGCCGGCGCACTATGTCCCGGAACACAGAGAAATACTTCCGGAATATTGCTGACAGCAGGGAAGGATGGGGTGGAGGAAAAAAGAAGAAACACCGCACATCGGACCGAAAACAGGGCATTTACATAGCCCGCCAAATTCAGGTGACAGACTCCCTGTAATCCAATTGAGATTCTGTGGTCAGACTTGAAGATTGCTGTTCACTAGAGGAAACCATCTAACTTGAAGGACCAGGCAGGTTTTGCCATGTGGAATGGGAAAAAATCCCAGTGGTGAGATGTAGAAAGCTTATAGAGACTTATTTAAAGTGACTTGCAGCTGTAATTGCTACAAAAGGAGGCTATACAAAGTACTAGCTATAGGGGTGAATAGTTTTGCACATTGAAATTTTCAGTAACTTTGTCCTATTTATTGTTTGCTTCACAATAACAAATATAATTAAATGTTCACAGTTGTAGGCATGCTCTTTACATAAACTGAAGCAAACCCTTAAATACACAAAAATGCCATGGGGTCGAATACTTTTGAAAGCCACTGTAGATTTCAGGTCCTCCTGAGCAAGAGACGCCATTTGAAATGTTTCTCCTCTCTGGTAAATAGATGGGGGACTCTTTTATTATTACCTTATAATTCCCCAAGAGGGCATTTAAAATGGGTGTCTTTAAAGGGGTTATCTGGGATTTGGGATTTTTATTTGCTATTAGGCTAAGAACTAGGCTAAGAACTTACTGGGAAGTAACTGCTAACTACCTGCCTGTTTTGCCCTACAACAATCTCTTCTGGCACAGAGCAGCGATTATCCCCCTTCCGGTTATGTCACATCTAGAGTGCAGTTTCTACTCTTCCACTCTGTTCCGTCAATGGGGTGTCACTGTCAACGTCATGCAAATTGACAGCCAGTTCCCTGCTACTTAATTGTCAGGAATCGGCTGTTAATCAGCATGATATCAGCAGTGACACACCATTGACAGAGCAAACCAGATGAGAAAGAGCTGATGTGTTGACATGAGCTCAAGAGAATCACTGCCTGAACTGGAAAAAAATCATGTTAGGGCAGATAGTTAGCATTTACTACCAGTAAGTTGTTAGCCTCATAGAAAAAAAAAGTAAATGTTTTTTAGTAAAGATATTTATGTCTGTCTTCTGTTTTCACCATTCATATGACTGAGATTTGTGTTTGACAAGTCATGGGAACACCCAGTAAAGCAGTAGAGATTTTGCTTTCTTTCCTGACTCTGACATAAAAGATTAAAGTGGTTTCCGGTTGGAAATGAAAATGTGAATGCTTCCAACTCAGGCAGAGTGCGCTTCGAGAATTCGCTGTTATCTGCCCTGGAAACGGCGGAAAGGTATGCAATATGCGTACTCCCGGGCAGCATCTGTCCAGTGGGCGCGACCTCGCTCAATACTCTTGTATATTAATGTATATATGTTTATGTGTATATGTATGTATATACAGTATATGTATGAATATCAATGTTTGTGTGTTCATGAGAATAAAGAGAAAAAATCTGGACAGAATTTTAACTGTTCTTTATGAAAATTGTCTCTTCAGAGAGGAAGAGGACTAGAACTCTAGTGCCACCTAATGGAAGTAGCAATCCTAACAGTCAATGTCGACCCTTTAACGAGCCTTGTCACATGACTTAGGATAAAAACCAAACCAGAATCTCAATTTGCAGACACTGTGTTTCGGGGTACTGCCCCTCGTCAGTGCAAAGCGGAGATCTGGTTTGGCTGATTGAGAGTCGTCTGACCGGGATCCAAGAAGTATTGTTTCTCCTTGCGGAGATTGACATGCTAAGCATGCCGAGATGAGTAGACTTAAAGCCGCAGTGCTCCTCTGGGGAAACTGTTCTTTATAAGTTTCATGTTGTGATAAAGAAGGCTTCTAGTTACAGAGCGCTTGTTCCGTTCAGCGTTTTAATGAAAGCATTATTTCATTTTTGGAGGTAGATTATTTTAGACTTCTTTGACTAACGATTTTTGGACAAGGAAATACTCCTGCAAACAGTAAATGATAAAAATCACAGAAAACTATATTCATTCACTCATGTAATCAAATATGACGGCCTATTTAAATGTGATATATTTACTATGTGTCACGTATCCCACTACATTTACAACCCTGAGTACATAGTGATATCAGGATGAAATGAATAGCTTCTGGTCCTAGCTGGCCCGCAGCCAAAAGCAACAAATAAATCTTCTTTTACTGCCAATATAATTTCTATTCAACAAAAAAAATGATATAAACCACATAATAAATAGAGACCTGATGATTCCTAGACAAAATATACTAAATGATCAGGTTTGCAAGACCAACAGCAAAGGAGGAAACAGGCCAAGAGCTGTAAAATGTTCCGATTTTACTGCTTAGGTAGAAAGTACATGTCTTAATAAAGTACCGAACAACTGATTGTCCTCTGCTTCAACTGCACAGAAGCTTCAGTAACAGGCCTGAAAGTGTGGAGACTTCCTCTGGGACTTGCTGCCTAGCGTTCACAATACAAGCATTATTCACACAGGTCTGCTAGCTAATATCTTAATGGTCTTGTGTCTTGCCCTTGAGGCAGTTGTATTTTCTGTCACATCTCCAAAAAGCACAGCCTGATCCAATTATGAAAAGCATATTTTGTGATTTCAAGTTAAATCGAGATTTTTTTTTAAGGAAGACTACTCTAAGCATTATATATAAGTCCCTTTCCTATGTGTGATTAAGGTTCTAAGTCTAAAATTACACTTTCTCCTAAGGGAAAAATAAAAAGTGTATAAGTCCTTATATTGCATGTTGGGATGTGGAATCTCATTTTTTCCTCACCATTAGCTACTAAAAAGCACAAAGTCTTTAGCTGCTGTACACCAGTGTCACCCTGTCCTATAGTCTGGCACCGGAGCCTTGTCTGAGGGACGCAGGATGGATTCTACCTGAATCCAATACCAATTCTCCAAACTAGCTAGTCACGATTCAGATGTGACCATTAGTGATGAACAAACGTGTTCGGATAAGGTGTCATCCATGCACGTTCAGGTACTAATCGAGTGTCTTCGGCGGATCCGAAAAATATGTTCGAGTCTGCGCGGCTTCATATCTCGCGGCTGTGGGGATTGCCTAACAAACAAGCAATCCATGCATGTGTTGTGGCTGTCGATCAGCTGTAATACATGCAGATGAGGGGACTTGAACATATTATTCAGGCACGCCGAAGACACTTGGTTAGCACCCGAGCATGCTCCAGATAACACCTTATCCGAACACGTTCGCTCATCACTGGTGACCATTAATGTGGATACTGTTTTGTATTCACAACATCAAAAAATGCCATCATGTCAGTTCTCCCCCACTCCATGCACAGATAATTCTGGTGTCCAAAAATGTTCCCTTATCTCCAATGCTAAATTTACAGTTCAGGGGAAATATAACGATTAGTGATGAGCGAATATACTCATTACTCGAGATTTCTCGAGCATGCTCGGGTGTCCTCCGAGTATTTTTTAGTGCTCGGAGATTTAGTTTTCATCTCCACAGCTGAATGATTTACATCTGTTAGCCAGCATAAGTACATGTGGGGGTTGCCTGGTTGCTAGGGAACCCCCACATGTACTTATGCTGGCTAACAGATGTAAATCATTCAGCTGCGGCAAGAAAAACTAAATTTCCGAGCACTAAAAATACTCGGAGGACTCCCGAGCGTGCTCGGGAAATCTCGAGTAACAAGTATATTCGCTCATCACTAATAACAATTTAACTCTGCAGCCCTAAAGAATGGAAAGGAAAAGATGAAACTATTATTCTTGCTATGATTTTGTATTACCACACATGCAAAACCCATATAGACTGGACAATTATGACATTAATGTTTGATTGTTTCAGCAAAATGATTGATGTTTTCAATTTACCATAAGACAGAGAAGAAATTGAAGATATATATTTTTTTTGCTAACATTTTGCCTTCTACTATCTTAATTCCATTATTGGAGCTCTTTGATAAGCATGACATGTATAGATCAATTCATCTGCACTATTAAAGGGAATCTGTTACCAGTTTTTTGCCACCTAATGTGAGCACAGCATAATGTAGAAGCAGAGACTGTGATTCTAGCGATGTGTCACTTTCTGGGCTTTTTGCTGTAGTTTTGCTAAAATTACTACATTATTTGCAGGAGATAATCACTAAAGGACTAGAAAACCTGCTGCTGTGTAGCCCTCCATGAGCTCTGCATAACTCCGCCCCCACCACTGATTACACTGTAGATGGGCAGAAAGCTGCCAATCAGTGCTGTGGGTGGAGTTACACAGAGCTCTACAGTCAGATAACTGCTAAATCTGCAGCAGAAAACCTGTCATTTTATCAAAACTATAGCAAACAGCCCAATAAGTGACACATTGCTGGAATCAGGGTCTCAGTCTCTACATTATGCTGCTCTCAGACGGAGTAGTAAAAACCTGGTGACAGAATCCCTTTAAGAACATATAAAAGATTATTATTATTATTATTATTATTATTATTAAGGATACATTTTGCCACCAGGCCTCGACCAATCAGCGACGGGCACAGTATCGACGTAGATGTCATAATGGTTGCCATGGCGACGATGATGTCATAAAGCTTGCCTCGACCAATCAGCGACGGGCACAGTCTGCCGCGAATTCTGGAATCATCATTGTCCATATACTATGGGGACATGCATATTCTAGAATACCCGATGCGTTAGAATCGGGCCACAGTCTAGTTTTTGTATAAGTGTAATACTATAGCTCAGCTCCCATTTACTTGAATGGAAGATGAGCTTCAGTAGCCAAGAATGGCCACTACACTGTGTTCAGAGCAGATCCCAACAGATCTGATATCAATGATCTATTTTAAAGAGAGGCCATCAATATCTAATTTAATCTAAACATCTGGACAGACCCTTTAATGATTTATTTCAAATGGCCCATTTGTATATTGTGCCAGTACCATCAGCAAGTGCAGGGAAGAGTAGATGTAAACAAGTAAAGGATAAAATTGTAAATGAGAACGCTCTAAGCTGTTATTATTTCTTAGTACAGTGTTGCCTTACAGAACCTAGAAACTTACAGGAGGGCCACGGGGTCCTATAACAGACATGCCCGGTTCTCCTGGAGCTCCCTGCAGAGAGACAGCAGACAGAAAGAGTAAGGGTGAGACAACACAGAAGAGCAGTCAAGAGAAACAGGACAGAAAAGGTTGGAGTTTAAATGACAGCACAAAGTGAAAAGCTTTGTGTATAGTTTGAAAAGAAGGGAAGAAATATTAGAATAGAAACAAAATAACAAAGCAAAGATATTAGAACTTTCCATTAATGCTTCCTAGACATCCAATATCAGCCTGTCACACAATTTGCAATTAGTAAAACCTCTATCAAGACATTTCATCACTTTTGAAGGGGGTTCCTTCCAAACATTTATGATTTATCTACGGGAAAGGAGATACATGTATTATCACAGGGGCGTCTGACAGTTGGGATCTCCATGGATCTTGAGGACAGGGTCCAAGTTCTCTGTGAACTGAATTGCAATGAGCATGTAACCCTCCATTCACTCTCTACTGACAGCTGACCTATCCGTCCCACACATGGTGAATGAAGCGGTGCTTGCACGTGTACACAGCTGCTCCACTCACACAGGAGACTCTGGTACACTCATTCTCGGGATTGGTGGGGGGCCCATTTGTTAGACCCCCAGCAATCATACACTTATCACCTGTCCTGTGGATAGATCATAAATGCTGTTTATGGGAAAACCTCTTTAACTGTAAGTTTGCAAATCCTTTCTATCCTTACAGGAGATTAGGGTCTATGCACATTGCTTTTTCCAGGGTCTGTTTGACATATGCACCAGAAAACTCCCGATGCCAAAATGTATCCATATGATTCTAGTCACCCGATGGTTACAAAAGCAGAGCTAACTTTGCATCTAGATGTAATTTTTGGGGGTGTGTGAGAAGGTTGGGTTTTATACAGCATTTAATAAGCCTAAAGTAATAAGTAAATATTTGCATAATTAGAGATTTCCACAAATTATTTCCAATATTACGGATGTGGTCTATTTACAAGTCTGAGAGATCTGACAGTAAGGGCCCCTTCACACTGGTCGATTCTGCTACGATTACGACGCATTTGCGTCATATTCGACATCGCAGTACGAGCTCGTAGCCAGCGGTCACACTCTACGATGTTAACGCTTTTTCTGACGTAGTTGCGATGTGAACGTCACGCGTCGCAATCGTACGCTACCCTTCACACCGCCATAGTCCTACGACTCCGAGCGTGACGTATTACCAGCATGGGCGTGCTAAAACGTCACGCCCAATCAGGAGACAGGTATGCGGAAGCCCAACCCACGTAGTCGCATTACGAGCTCGTATGACCGCCGTCACATACTACGATTTCGACCGCCACAGCGAGACATTTACGACGAAAGAAAGTTCTGCTCTTTCTTTCACATCGTACGATGCTGGGCTGCGTCGCAAATCGTAACGCCATGTCACACTTTGCAACCTCGGAACGAGGACGGATAAACGTCACAAATCGAACGCTCGTTCAGACTTTGATTGCACAGTGTGAAGGGGCCCTTAGCTAAAATTCCTTAGCATTGCCGTTCGCACTTATCAGTAGACTGCTGCCTGTATTTAGTCTATAGAGCATGAGAGATATTTTCATTTACTTACTAAATAGGAATCTGCCACAAAGTTGCAATTCTTTAATAGACTATTCATATATTGTGAATGTGTGTCTATATTGGCTGATGATGGCCAATTTCTTGGAGCAGCTTGCCTTTGAGTATTAGATCCTTTTAATGGTGTTCTTCTGGCAAGAATGTACTTTCATACTAACAATAAGCCTTATCATGTGCTATAGCATTTATCTGCACACCTATGGAAGAAGCCCCAGAAGGTTTGTAGAGCGTCTCATGAAATGTCTGTATGATTGGGTGACGGTGCACAACTAGCAGAGAAAGCAGATTCTTTCATAGACCCCGTGGCAACATGTGCACAATACAAACTATCACAGTCAATCAGAACATCTGACAGTATTTCCATGGGATGTAAGCTAATGCTTGCTCAATGGCAGTCAATGACAAGGGTCACATCTGTAATCTCTCATACATTTTCATTCTGGCACTTAGAAGACTGAAAACAGAGCTATCTGTATATGAAGCAAAGCATTCCATGGACGGACAGGGGGACGACATCATCAGGATGTGGTTTCACAGATTTATTGTCTAAGACAAACCATACTGCTTTTGATTTACGTGTAAGCAATAACAACTCATGTCAGTTTTTCGTGGCTTAGGCTGATTATATTTGTGGATCTGAAATACACCCAAGGCACAAGCTTATTTGGCTTTAGAATAAGCCCGTTTATCTTATATGCAATTTTCATTTACATTACTTATTACACGGATCACTACTTTCCTTTAGATCTAGGTTTAAACTACACATAAGTCGAATGTCTGTGTTTTCTTATCTTGTACTGATACTGGGCTACGTATAATTACATTTTTATGAACAGGCTGTTCCCTATATGGTCCTCCATGGTGCAGGAAGCGTGAGCTTGACGTCAAAAGATGCCCATGTCAGTCGCAGGCTACAGTTCCCATCATTCATAGCTGACCTCTATTATTTACTCCAGGCTGTTCTTTACCCACTGCATTTCCTTGGCTTTAGGCAGGTGTTTGCACCCTTTGCCTTCAAAAAGGCATCAATTATTCAAGCTATGTTTGTACACAGTGTTTGAAGGAACTCGGCAGGAAAGTTGTTTCAAATATTTTAGAAAACTAACCACAGATCTTTTGTGGATGTAGGGTTATGTAAATCCATTTTCCTCGTCTTATAATCTCACAGACTTGATGATGTTGAGATCAGGTATCTGTGGGGGCCATATAATCACTCCCAGAACTTTTTGTTCTTTGTTACATCGAAGAAAGTTCTCAAAAGACAATTAGCTGTATGTTTGGGGTCATTGTCCTGCTGTAGAATAAATTTGGAGCCATTCAAATGTCTCCCCGATGGTATTGCATGATGGATAAGTATTTGCTAGTGATGAGCGAATATAGCACGCTCGGGGGTCCTCCGAGTATTTTTTAGTGCTCGGAGATTTAGTTTTCATTGCCGCAGCTGAATGATTTACATCTGTTAGCCAGCATAAGTACATGTGGGGGTTGCCTGGTTGCTAGGGAATCCCCACATGTAATCAAGCTGACTAAGAGATGTAAATCATTCAGCTGAGGTGAGGAAAACAAAATCTTCGAGCACTAGAAAATACTCAGAGGTCATCAAGTAACGAGTATATTCGCTCATCACTAGAATTTGCATGAATTTATTAACATTGATGACACCTAGAAGTGTGGCTCAGTGGGCTGCCAAAGAGACTTACTACCACAGATGAAAGATGAAATCAGAAGATGTCCAGCAGTGCCATCAGCTCAGAACTGGCAGCAACCAGTCAGACACAGCTACACCCATCTACTGTTTAGAGAATTGGTGTTCATGGAAGAATTTAGTCCAAAACCTTCCACTTGAAAACATGGCCAAGTGACTCAACTATGCATGAAAATATAAGAACCTGGGAGCAGAAAACTGACAACAGGTATTCTGGACTGATGAGTCAAAGTTTGATATATTTGGCTATAACAGAAGGGAGTTTGTCATCAAAGGGCTGGAGAGCGATACAACAAATGAGTGTTTGTAGGTAACAATGAAGCATGGGGGGGATTTTTGCAAGTTCGGGGCTGCATTTCAACAAATGGAGTTGGGGATTGGTCTGGATTACTGGTGTCCTCAATGCTGAGAATTACAGGCAGATATTTATTTATCATACAATGCCATGAGGGCGGTGTCTGATTGGCTCCAACTAATTCTGAAGCAGGATATCAATTCTAAACAAACAGCCATATCATTAGGAAATATCTTCAATGTAATGAACAAAAACTTTTGTTAGTGATGATATGGCCCCTACGGAGCACTGATCTCTACATCATCGAATCCATGTATGATTACAAGAAGCGACAGAAGGATATTTACAAGCGATCTAAGGTTACTTCTCCAAGATGTTTGGAAAAATCTCCCAGCCGAGTTCCTTCAAAAACTTGCAACTATGCAAGTAAACAGTACAAAGAAAAAATGATGCTGATTTGGAGGCCAAGGGTGGTCAAATCAAATATTTATTTCATGTAAATTTCTCTTTTGTTCATGGACTTTGCATTTTGTTAAAGGGAACCTGTCACCCCATTTTTTGAAGATGAGCTAAAAATAGCGTTAAATAGGGGCAGAGCTGGGCGTTACATTAGTGTCTTTGTGTGCCTTTATTACCCACCTATGCTGCCGAAATAACTTTGTAAAGTCGCCGTTTTCTGCTGTCACTCACGCTGGTCTGGTCCTATGGGCGTGGTGACAGCGCTGTTTCTCCCCCAGAATCCTGCTCATCATTACGTTGGTGGCGTAGTGGTGTGCGCATGTCCAAAAGGCTAATCCACTGCCCAGGTGATGAAAAACAGCGCGATCTTTTCATCACCTGGGCAGTGGATTAGCCTTTCGGACATGCGCACACCACTACGCCACCAACGTAATGATGAGCAGGATTCTGGGGGAGAAACAGCGCTGTCACCATGCCCATAGGACCAGACCAGCGTGAGTGACAGCAGAAAACGGCGACTTTACAAAGGTATTTCGGCAGCATAGGTGGGTAATAAAGGCACACAAAAGACACTAATGTAACGCCCAGCTCTGCCCCTATTTAACGCTATTTTTAGCTCATCTTCAAAAAACGGGGTGACAGGTTCCCTTTAATTTATAAAAGTAACCTATTAGCATTTCTACTTCTTAAAGCATTTCTCACACCTTGCCAAAATGTTTTCAAAGTGCTGCATATATTGAGGACTTTTAACTTCGCATTGCATCATTTTATCTAGAATACCCCTTTAAGGTTTCCTTCACACAGATTTTTTTCAGCATGTTGTATGAAAAAAACAGATTTAAATACTTTAGGATTTCAATATAACATGCTTGTATTTCTTTTTTTTTGCTGCTCAATTGCTATTATATTTGCAAGGAGTTTGTATATTCTCCACCAATTTGTGCAGGGTACCTTCTGGTACTCAAGTTATCTCTCATTCACCAAAAACATGCTGATAAGCTAATTATCTATTAGATTAGCTCTATTGTTTATTTCCAAGACAGAGATATTAGATTGTGAGCCCCACTGTTGACAGAGGCAAATGTAACTGATAAGAATCTCCATATTGCCCTGCAGGATGTTTTATGCTACAGCATATAAGCAAAGGGAAATATAAGTAATATTTTACAACTTTGTACAATTTTATAAATATTCGATTTGAGTTTTGAAAGAGTTTAAAAGAGATAGGAAGAGAATACAATTGTTTGCAAAATAAGTCTTTTGATAGTATCAGAAGTCACTTGAAAGACCTGTTAACCAATCAATGTACACTAGATCTGGTATTCACATGTCCATGGCCAGGTCAGTATTCTGTGACTGCTGGACTGGAGATCTGCAAACCTCCTTATCTCCTGGCATTTCCTGCTCTTCTTTTGATTAACTGGGCAATGATGATGTAGGGCCATCAAAAGAAGAGTTGGGAATGCCAGGAGGTAAGGAGATATGCAGGCCTCTCATCCAGCAGGCACAGATTACTGACCTCTCTGATGGACTGGAGTCCTGCAAATATGTTCTCCGATCCCTACTGAGCACTATTTCTTTTTTTTTTATTGGGTATTTTATTAGTTGTCTGGGTTTGTAATTGATTCCTAAATACATTTTATAGTAAAATACAGTTGTTGGAGTTTGCATACACTTTGGAAAGTTCTGCTGAAAAGCAAAAGCATCTTGTGAAAATTGAATCCACTTGACCTGTCTTTCAGCACCATATATCTGAATCTAAGTAAATTTACCAGCTTAGAAAATAGCACTACATTATGTTACTCAATTTGTCATTCCTTGGTTGTTCCCAATCTTCTGCTTGAACGACACAAGATATAGCTTGCTTCTGCCAGCCATATTCCCTCAAATAAGTCAATCTATTTTAATGCGGTAATTATTGTTTCCGTTATATCTAAAAATCAAATTACAGGCCTAGTTGTTCTCCAAGTGAGGCTGTGACTTTAGGCAGAGCCATATCTGGTTGTGGGAAAATGTAGCTGTAAAGCTACTTTAAGCCAAGACTTTTCGTTGAAAACCAAAAAACATTTACATGTTTGTAGACTGTTTTCCATTTCCTAAATGTGTTAGTATTCAGTAAGATTCATCAATGCCAGTAAAAGAGTGGCCTGGGATAGGTTGCTTTCTCCAAAATAGCTTCTCTTTCCAGGAAGTCAGGATGATGCAATTGGGTATGATATAATGTCCTAACTGGAGAGATTGCTGTATCATAAAACTAAGATGTTTTCATGAAAATAGAAATATGGTCATGGATGTGTAGTCAGTCATCAATTACCACCATCATTGTGAGTGGGTTTTTGTGCTCAATTTCCAATTTTTTTTTAAATACATTGAGCAAGTAATAAAACACTAGTGCTTTTTTTTTTACAAAAACTCTTACAAAACACTGAAAAATATGCCCAGTCATCTTCCAAACATTTTTTTCAGGATTCTCATAGGCTTTTATGTAAAATATAACTGTGTGACTCATTGTTGTCAACAGGTTGTGCTTGGGTTTTTTTTAGCTTAGATGTGAGAAAGGCATCCATTTAGAGAGTTTTCACAAAGTGCTGAGCTGTCTTTAATGAGGTTCAGTAAGAAAGTGTCTCCAGTTTAAAAGAGCAGCCACACACACACATGGCCTTTGTGGTAAGGATTTCTGGTCAGTATAAAGTTTTCATCACTTCTGTGGGTGTTTATGAGGCTGTAATTTCAACACAGGCGAAGGTTTGGCCATGTGGTCGCTAGCGCCAAGTTGGTGTGTTGGTACCAAGCATTAAGTGTTGTAATTAATCCTAAATAGCTCGGTGCTTAGCATGGGAGTCATTATGTGCAGCAGAGTCTTTTATCTACAGACATGGAAGTAGAGAAGCAGAAACTCAAAAGAGGAGTCATTTGGTTGTTTTTGCTCCACATAAACACTTTCCAGATGGCTAAACATGTGGTTAGAGGGTATTTTGTGGAAAAGCGGAGCTGACTCACCTTCTCTCCAGGATGACCCTTTAATCCCTGGATCATTTACATCAGACACAGCCCCATGTAGGATCGTAAAAGTTAAGAGAAGTAGAAAGAAAAGATAGGTGAGATAGAGCCATAGAGACAGAGCCGATGTTGGCATGCATCATGTACATTAAACTGTTGCATATTAGTAGACTCTTGTGTGGCACAAGCCTTGCCAAGGACATACAACATAGAAATCTGTGATACAGATGTGACCCCCAAGTCACTGGACTTCTGGCATGACGTCTTGTGACCTATTCCTTGTATTCATTACATAAAAAACTGAAATGAAAAAAGACTGGTCTGTTCTTTGTGAAAAAACTGTTTATCAACTTAAACTAATGTAATGCAGGTGACGGGATTGGGCTGTACTAAGAGCACTAATTAGCTCCAATTAACGAAGACTTGACAGGCCTGCAGCTATCGCCAAATCTGCATGAGCCTGACGTTATGCTGGGAAGAACACAGTGACAAACTCTACAGAACAATGGGATTTAATGGATTTGTACAGTTCCTTGCTTTTAGTTGACCAGTCTACTATCAAGGCTAAAATAAAGTTTTTCCGAGAACCATGGCTGTATACCTTACATTTAGCACGCACATTTTTTGGCAATACCAAAAGTACAGTTTTCAAAAACCTCAGTGCTAATTTAAAAGTTGAGAAAATACATATTACACAGAAGACTAATGAGAATTCCTAATCAACTTTAGTCCGGTTTCAGACATCAGGTTTTTTTGATCATATGTGAAAAGTGGTCCGTGATTTTTTTTGCTTTGCCGAACCCAATTTTGATCAGTTTGTCAGTTTTTACAATCAGTGTTGAATCTTCTGCCAATTAAAGAAAAATACGGACAGCACATGGGTGATATTTGTGCCTCTGTTTATTTATTTTGCACGTATTTGACACCCAAAACAATGGGACATGAGAAAAGGCACATTCATTGCAATGGGTCCGTGAATTTCACCTGTAATCAGTGTCAATGTGATCAGTAACTTTTGCCTATATCATTGTCAATCTAATCACCATGTACACACAAAATAATGCAACCATAACATGCATACAGCACAGCAGAGACAATTGCATGCGTTGGAGTGCTACACATTATCTATTACTATCATAATTCATTTCATGCTAATTTTTACACAAAGCCACACATTACAGCAGAAAGGTAAAATGTAAAAGTATGGAGAATCAGCTTTTACAGTTGAAGAACTGGATAGTATGAAGTAGATGTGTATTAGACTTTAGATGATAAGGTGGACACGGATGCTTCAATTTCTGTTTCTACAATGAGTTTTCTCATCAGAAAAAAAGTATTGGAAATAAATAGATATTAAGCTTAATAGAAACAACACAGAGCAGACCAGATCTCTACTCTATACCGCAGTGACTCCTTTAGGGTATGTGCACACGTCCGGATTTCTTGCAGAGATTTCCTGAAGAAAACCGGAAATTTTCTGCAAGAAATCCGCATTTTTTTTTTTGCGTTTTTTTCGCGGTTTTTTTAGCATTCTGCAAGCGTAATTAGCTTGCAGAATGCTAAAGTTTTCCAAGCGATCTGTAGCATCGCTTGGAAAACTGACTGACAGGTTGGTCACACTTGTCAAACATAGTGTTTGACAAGTGTGACCAACTTTTTACTATAGATGCAGCTTATGCCGTTCCTCTTCCTATAGCTGGTGTGTGCGCGCAGGACCTTCCATGACGTCGCGGTCATGTGAGCGGTCACGTGAGCGGTCACATGACTGCTCACGACCAATCACAAGACAGTGACGTCATCACAGGTCCTTCACCGCACACCAGCTATAGGAACCGAAGCGGCAGCATGCAGCGTGAGGCGGGAACACTGCGGGGGACATCGCAGGTGAGTATAGGACTATTTTTTATTTTAATTCTTTTATTTTTGGCCAATTATATGGTGCCCAGTGCGTGGAGGAGAGTCTCCTCTCCTCCACCCTGGGTACCAACCGCACATAATCTGCTTACTTCCCGCATGGTGTGCACAGCCCCGTGCGGGAAGTAAGCAGATCAATGGACTCCTAGGTGTGCGGAATCCCCGCAATTCCGCATTTTTAATGAACATGTTGCTTTTTTTTCCGCGATGCGATTTTTTCGCGGAAAAAATCGCAACATTTGCACAAAAAATGCGGAATACACTGTAAATAATAGGAGGCATATGTTAGCGTTTTTTTTGCGTTTTTATCGCGGTTTTATAGCGGAAAAAAACGCAAAAAATCCTGACGTGTGCACATGGCCTTACCGTTCTGTATGCAGACAGCTTAGTAACAGTATAATTGTCATCTTTTTTAAATGGGTTATGTAGCCAAAAATGTCATTTAAGGGTCAGGATAGCATAAAAAAACATATTAACACACACCTCATGGATACTCCTGGTTTTTTGGTTTCCTGTTCCTGATGCTTCCAAGGAAATGGCCATTCAGTGGCGGAGTCAAATCAATGGTGTGGTCAGTGATTTGCTAAGCAGTCATTCCCTGTGTGTTCCTTATGCCGATCTAAACCATTAGTTTTTTTAAGTAATTATTTCATTTTATGATAGTTTATCTATCAGACTTTTTAGGGGCTTTTATCTTCCTTCAGCAGGAGACTATTTTATTAGTCAAAGAATTGTAAGGTATATAGTTATTATTACCAGTCCTAATATTATAATGATAAGCAATATGTTTATGAAATTTGCTTAGAAGGATTGTATATGAGTCCATCATATATAAACTATTATTATTATCCTATAGCGCTATCATATCTTATAGGGTTTTACTTACATTATCATCGCTGTCACAATCTAACTTCCCTATCAGTATGTCTCTGGAGTGTGGGAGGAATCCAGAGAACTCTAAGGAAATTTGCAAACATGGGGAGAATATACAAATTCCTTGCATATATTGTCCCTGGTGGGATTTGAATCCTGGGCCCCAGCGCTGCAAGGCTACAGTGCTAACCACTGAGCCACCATAATCATCCGTATAGTCAATATGTTGGTCTTTTCCGTAGGTCTATCCATGCAGGTCTATTTGGGCAGCATGGTGGCTTAGTGGTTAGGATTATATTGCTGCAGGGCTGGGGCCCTGGGTTCAAATCCAACCAAGAATAACATCTGCATGGAGTTTGGATGTTCGTCCCATACTCCAAAGACATACTGATATGGACTTTAGACTGTGAGCATCATCAGGGACAGTGATGTTGATATCTGTTGAATTAATGGAGCTATACTTGTATAAGTGACTACATTATTTATGATCTGCCTCAATGCTGCATCTATTTAGTAACATGAAAATTGCCACATATTTCATCCATGGCTTGGATATGCTTCATAAAATCCAATCATAATGCTTTTGTTTCTAATAGTTTTACTTCTAGAAGCTTAAAATATAGCTTGAAACTAATTTTGCTGTAAAGCACAAAATGAACTAGGTTATCTGATAAAATAAAGCTATAATAAATTGTAAACTACTCTGCTATAAATATAAATTTAATGACTGGTTGGAAAAACTAACAATTTCTCCACATTAATTTTCTCATGTTCAGCAGGAAATCAATCTGCTTTCTTTAGCAGTGGGATCCACAATCTCTGTCTATATCTCCAACTCTCTATGAAAGTTCATGACACCAGTAATAAGGAAAAGTCAACATGTATTCCCCCGTTCCCAAGCAAGAAAAAGGATTTCGATATGGGTCTCAATTTCCTCGTTGTGACTGCAGGATTCAGACCAGTAAATTAACCTTAATGCAGTTCAGCAGGTTGCCTTACTCACGGACATCTATTACATGCTGCTAAAGAAAACAGCCAGTCCTAAACCAGCCGCTAACATGAGCGTTACATTTCCAATTACCAGACATATAAAAATGTCAATGTTTTCTGTCGTTTTGTTTCTAAGACTTATAGGCATCGCTTAGGTTTTGTAGGGTAGCGTTATTCAGGTGTAATTCCAGCAGCTACAGCCAACAGTGACCAGCAGCTGTATCCACATGCATAAAAAAGGTAAGGAAGGGCTAGCAAAGAGGGCAAATGCCCTTGGCATCTCCTGTCTTCCAGATGTGGGTTGACTCTGGTGGAACAGTAAAACTTCAGTCCATTGGTAAGCTTTGAACAATGACTGTATAAAGTATCATTATTGTTAAAAAGCCTTTTACTTTGTTGTATGGCCCAAAGCAACAATCACTCATTCAAATTTTCTCAAAGGCGATAAAGGAAATAAGAAGAGCCATGATAATCCTTCAGCAGGACATTACTGCCGGCTCAGTATGGGCTGCTATCTCTACATTCCTTCCCTTAAAAGTAAACTACTGTAAACCTGTTAAAGGATGCTTCTTCATCTTGCACCACTTACTATATTCCCTAAGGCCAATCGTTGCCAGCCCTCCCTTACATGTGTTCAATTTGTTTCCATGGCTAAAAAGCTTTCACACACAGAAAAGTGAAGAATTACACTCACCACGCGTCCTGGCATCCCAAGACCACCTTTATCTCCCTGATAATCAATGGAAATCACAAGGAACTTTAACAAGGATTCTGAAATATGTTAAGTACTTTACAGACTATATGCAGACATACATCAAATTGTGTTTTAGTGCATCAAACAATGTTTGCATTTTAACTATTTATCACAAAATTTGAATTTCTTTCCCAAATGTTTACATTTTTTAATAATTTCTATAATCATGGAAAATTGCATTAAATACAGGTTTGTATTGTATTCTGAAGAGACATCTTATAAACCTATATTGTATATTGTTTTTCTTTATGTTATGTCTAGTATACAGTATATGTTTGTGAGATTGACTCCGAAAGGAGTAACCAAAATGTGGAAGGCCATGGTGGAATACCTCATTCCTAATCTATACAGGTTGGGGTACAACAAATTGATGATGTGACTGCATACTAGCTCCTGAGATGACAAGGCTAAAGAGCTCCCAAGATGGCAAGGTTAGAGAGCTCCCAAGATGACAATTCTAGAGAGCTCCAAAGATGACAATGCTAGAGAGCTCCCGAGATGACAATTCTAGAGAGCTCTGAAGATGACAAGGCTAAAGAGCTCCCAAGATGGCAAGGTTAGAGAGCTCCCAAGATGACAATTCTAGAGAGCTCCAAAGATGACAATGCTAGAGAGCTCCCGAGATGACAATTCTAGAGAGCTCTGAAGATGACAAGGCTAGAGAGCTCCCAAGATGACAATTCTAGAGAGCTCCTGAGATAACAAGGCTAGAGAGCTCCTGAGATAACAAGGCTAGAGAGCTCCTGAGATGACAAGGCTAAAGAGCTCCCAAGATGGCAAGGTTAGAGAGCTCCCAAGATGGCAAGGTTAGAGAGCTCCCAAGATGACAATTCTAGAGAGCTCCAAAGATGACAAGGCTAGAGAGCTCCCGAGATGACAATTCTAGAGAGCTCTGAAGATGACAAGGCTAGAGAGCTCCTGAGATAACAAGGCTAAAGATTTCCAGAGATGACAAGGCTAAAGAGCTCCCTAGATCACAAGGCTAGAGCATCTCATATTGAATTCTCTAAAGTGCCAGAATTATTAGCATCCAGAAGTGAATTGACTACAATACTACCTACAATCGCACCACACCAGATGGTCTGATCATGCTTAAAGGGAACATGTCACATGAAAAAACACTATTAACCTGTAGGTATGGGGTCAATCTGCAGATTAATTTCATTCTGAACCTGCCCAGTGCCTGCACTGAGAGGAAATTAACTGTATTACCCCCGGCAGTGTTCAGTCATGAGGGTGGCGCTGTGTAAAGAGAGTGGCGGCTGTAACTGCACCCCCGGCACTGACTAACAGCTTTCTCATCATCAGGGATGGCTATCAGTCAGTGCTGGGGGTGCGGTTACAGCTGTATCTCTTTATACACAGAGCAGTGACTGAAGCCGTGCCAGCGCCACCCCAAGACTGAACAGCAAATGCTGCTGAGAGAATAAAGCTAATGTCTTCCTGACAGCAGGGCTCTCAGTGCAGGCAAAGGGCAGGTAACACTATTAATTTGACAATTAACAGCATTTTTTCATGTGACAGGTTCCTTTTAAAAAGTAGGTGCACCTTAAAGGGAACCCGCCAGCCCCTCGAAAACCATGGCCATACCTTTATATAAGCTTATCTCTGGATTATAAGAAGGTATTTTATGTAATATGCACATCTATTTTTGAAAAAAAAAAGTTATAAATCTAGCTTGCGGTATGCAATTTAGAATAAAGTGGTCTTGTCTCGAATCTCACAGTCAAGTTATTCTGCCACTATAAAAGATATTGAGGAGCTTACAGGATCCCTCTCAACTAAAAATGACTGGTAGTATCCCCATTTCTGTAAACAGCCCTGATAACATCCTTGTCTCTAAGCTGAAATATGGGATTGTGCCAGTTGTTAGCAACAGATGGTTCAGACTCAATTTGGAAAAAGAAGCACACCAAAACAAAAGCAGCATGACCACCCTTTTATCTGTACTGCTGGAGCAATTTAGGGCTGTGGCGTAAATTGCCAATGTTCTAAGACTAGGGTTTAGGAATTTGGACTATAATGGAATAAACATATATTGAAAATTAAACAATCTAATTAAATCTTCAAAAGAAGGAAATTTCAGAATATTAAAAAAACCTTTCAAGCAATATATGAACTGGCCATATGGTTGAGATTTCCAAACAACTTTATGGGGCACATTTGTAACGTAGATTCTTGATGAAGATGAGTGTTAGAAATCATGGAAAGCAAAACATGAATTCGTCCATTTACTCATCAAGAAGGAGGAGGCTCAGGGAAACACTTCTGTACATACAGAATAGAATAGATATCTGCTACATAGGGTTTACATAGGGTTTATTTTTTTATTTAAATGGGTGTGAAAACAATGTAAAAAACTACGTAAGTTGACAATTAGATTCATCAGATCCAAAAATTACCTGAGTTACTAATGAAACATTTGCCAAACTCAATTCTGTGTGTATTTGTGAAAATGTATTGAGAGAAGTATTAACACTACTTTACAATGTTTCCACACATTTTCTCCTAAGATGAAGAAATGGTACTTATTATATCCATGAAATACATATGAACTGTACACTAATAACCAACACAGTTCAGGAATGACTTTACTCCAAAAAAATAAAAAGGAAAAAGGGAGATTAACCCCCCCCCCCCCCAATAGTTTCAAAAAGTGAAGAAGTGTGTAACGTTAAATTGCTGTCTAAACTCTATGCGTACATACTGTATGTATAAAGTATATATATATTTTTAGCAATTTATTTACATGTCATGTATTAGTATAGGTGGTCCTACTGGACTGGGTTCATAAGATACATATCCTGGTGCAATATGAAGATCTATGAGAGCCATGAACATATCTACAGAGCCATTGTAGTTATCAGATATATATTAATGTACAAAATGTAATCCAGGTGGATAAAAAATAAAGAGAACCTGAAACCTGATACATGCTACTCAATACGTGGGAAGCATGTATCACGCACTGGCTGTATGATCTCAGCTATGCATGTTTGTTTCTGAAATGCTGCGGCGTTTAGAGAAAAACATACTTTTAGTAGCCACCATGGACCAAGCTATAGGCTAGTTGGTCATGCGCGCCCCCACTGCTTCTCCCCTACCCTCTACATATGTGACACCCCAGGGTCCTGGCCGTCACAGTGGCATTGCTTTCCTCATGGGGAGAGTGATGTTACACTTGGAAGCGATGAAGGATAACTCTCACCAGGTAACACAAACATGAAGCATGTACTCAATCCTGGCCACAAGGGGCAGTTTTTGATCCTATTTCTAGGTGACTCCCCTGTATATAGAGATATAATGTGGTTTGGAGGGAAAGTCAGATAGTGCTGGAGAACAGACTGGAGCAGTCTGAGGCAGGAAGAACGTATGAGGAGCCGTGCAGCCACGAGAAAGTGCTGCAGCTCCTGGATAGAGATAATACTGAAAGCCGAACAGATTGTAGTGAGAGTGTGAGAGAGCGAAGCACAGGAGAAGGAACACCAGTGGAGCAGAGCAGTGTATTAGCTACCTCCCTGGCTGGCGCAGATTACAGGTAGCCGGAACACCGAGGTTGTGAGGGACTCTAAGACTGACTGCAGAAACCAGCAGGACAGCTGGATTACATATCACCTGTCTGCCCTAATACCCAGGAGGCACAGTGACACATAGAGCCCGGGTCATGATAGAGAAAAAGGCTTGAGTCACCTGACATATGGGTTTATGTCCCACCTCTATGGAGGACAGAGAGAACTGTGAGGACCTTATCAGAAGCCATAGGCAGTAAGGGACAACAACACCACCACGCTTTGAGGAAGGCTTTTAACTCCATCTGGTAAAGGGGACTCTGAATTCGCTTCCAAGTCGGCCGGACCCTGCTTGTCCTGTGATCTGGTGCCCTGGACTGTGGCTGCCTGAAGCCTTCAGTAAACCAGGTAAAGAGACTGCAGACCTGTGTCATCATTCTTCACTGCACCATTCACCATCTTCCATCTACACACCGGAAAGCCCTGGGGACCTACTTCACCTGTGGGAAGTTATACCATCTAGCTGCCATAACATCACCCCAGAGGACCCCTTAATGTAGTGTCGGTCCTCACTGACTGAATACCACAGGTGTCGTCACAAACGCGAACTTTAATCAATTTCCCCTTTTACATGGGCGCCCAGGGCCACGGATCGGGTCGCTACCGTGACATCCCCCTGTGAACACCGGATCCGGTACCGGGTATCCTACGGCCCTGGCGGGCGACTCACATACATGCGTGTATAGGCAGAGATCTGCCAATCCAGGTCAGTGGCCAGGTAGAAGAAGCCAATAACTCTCCTCTCTGACTAGTCTACCGTACGGCTATTAAAGTATGTTTTTCTCTGAAACGCTGCGGGGTTTAAGAGTCAAACATACCTGGCTGAGTTTGGGAAATGAAGAAAAAAATGGTGTTCCAGCTCCTTAAACAAATCTTTATTGATCCATGTAAAACTTCTTAGTCGGCATAAAATCCTTGCACACACGGGATGCAAACATTTAGGAAAGACGACTTGTTAATTTTAAGGAGCTGGAACACCATTTTTTTCTTCATTTTCTTCATTTCCTATTACTGCACGTCCAAGTCAAGACGGAGTTCCGTGCACCTGTGGCTGTCGGTGAGCTGGCTGAGGCTTTTAGCCTTTATTTCTCTATATATTTTGTACTGAGTTTGGGCAGCATGTATCAGGTGTTAGATTCTCTTTAACGTAGCCAAAGTTGATGTTTAGAACTGATCTTACTCTGTTGTTCCAAGTGTGTAAATAATAAAGGAGAATCCCCACCATACAATTTTATGGAATATTGCTGGTAACCCATATGTTCTATCGATTGTTGCAGGTACCAGTAGACTCATCAAAACTGAAAGTCTAATATATTTAGCCAGGAAAGGGGTGTACATATGTTTGTGTCTACAGTATGTGCACTTGTCTGTGTACACACAACATACAGTGAAAGAAATAAGTATTTGAACCCTTGCTGATTTTGTAAGTATGCCCACTGACAAAGACATGAACAATCTATAATTTTAAGGGTAGATTAATTTTAACATTGAGAATATTAAAAATAAAATCAACTTCAACTCCCTCTATAAGTTTTCTATGGGATTAAGATCTAGAGACTGGCTAGGCCACTACATGACTTTAATGTGCTTGTTTTTGAGCCACACCTTTGTTGCCTTGGCTGTATGTTTTGGGTTATTGTCTTGCTGGAAGGACCCAGCCACGACCCATTTTTAATGTCCTGGCGGAGGGAAGGAGGCTGTCACTCAGGATTTTACGGTACATGGCTCCATTCATTCTCCTATTGATGCCGTGAAGTAGTACTGTGCCTTTAGCAGAGAAACACCCCCAAACATAATGTTTCCAACTCCATGCTTGACAGTGGGGATGGTGTTCTTTGGGTCATAAGCAGCATTTCTCTTCCTCCAAACACGGCGAGTTGAGTTAATGGAAAAAAACTCAATTTTTGTCTCATCTGACCACAGCACCATCTCCCATTCACTCAGAGAATCATCCACGTGTTCATTGGCAAACTTCAGATGGGCCTGCACATATGCCTTCTTGAGCAGGGGGACCTTGTGGGCACTGCAGGATTTTAAACCTTTGCAGCATAATGTGTTACCAATGGTTTTCTTGGTGACTGTGGTCCCAGCTGCCTTGAGATCATTAACATGTTCTACCCATGTAGTTTTAGGCTGATCTCTCATCTTCCTCATGATCAAGGATACCCCACGAGGTGAGATTTTGCATGGCGCCCCAGATCGATGTTGAATGACAGTCTTTCATCCATTTTCTTACTATTGCACCAACAGTTGTCTCCTTCTCACCCAGCACCTGGCTTAAGGTTTTGTAGCCCATTCCAGCTTTGTGCAGGTCTATGATCTTGTCCCTGGCATCTTTATAAAGCTCTTTGGTCTTGCCCATGTTGTAGAGGTTAGAGTCTGACTGATTGAGTCTAAGCACAAGAGTATTTTTATAATGGTGAAGAATGTAAGACAGCTGTCTTTAATGCAGAGAATGAGTTGATTAGGAGCATATAACTGGTCTGTAGCAGCCAGAACTCTTAATGGTTGGTAGGGGATTAAATACTTATTCCTCACTGTAAAATGCAAATAAATTTATATAATGTATACAAGTGACTTTCTGGATTTTATTTTTTATATTATATCTCTCAATGTTAAAATTAACTTGCCCTTAAAATGATAGACTGTTCATGTCTTTGTCATTGGAAAACTTACAAAATCAGCAAGGGATCAAATAAATTATTCCCTTCACTGTATGGCAAACAAACTCTAATAACTTAATCTAGCACTGAAGAGAAAGGATCAGTCTCTGTACTCCACCACTTTATATTGTACATTTGACCAGCAGAGGACAGGCCCATCGAAAGCCAAGTTTTCAATTATTGATAGAAGGATCAAGACTAGTGCATAGTCGAACTACAATAACACATAAGGTGACTGTTAACAAACTTAATGAAGAAGGAATGTATCCTAAATGAGTATTTAGTGCTGTACAGTGATCAGTGCCCAGCTATTTGCAGGCAATTATGCTTTTGTGCCTTTCTACAATATCCTAACATTTTGCTCAAGGATAAAATATTTACACATGAAAGCTTTCATTTTACCCAACTAGTAAGTTGAAAGAAGACTCTGCAATGATTCAAGAAGATTATATGTTCCACATTAAATTACTATGTTGTGTCTCTTTTATTCTCCCTCTGTAGCCAACGATTATCTAAATATATTTATTTGGTCATTTTATTCTTCCTCCTCCTAATTAAATGTCTGCCTGTAGCCACCGTTACATGAAAGTGCAACAACAAAATAATGATTCACGAAATAGAATGCAAAATTCTATTTATCTTTCTATAATGTTCCAGAATGTTGCTGAAAAACAAAATTCTGTGCGCTACTTTGATAAGTCGATTCTGGCGTATTATCAAAGACTTTACACAGTTGTAAAAATACCAACGTGTAATGAATGGATTACGCTTTCTAAAACTAGACAATAAAAATGGCATGATGGGACTTTCCCTTTGAAACTGTCCTCGGCTTCTGTAGAAGAACATCTGGCCAGCGCCACGTCTTCAGGACCATGTCGGCACTTAAGGTTTTCCTGTTTTGTTTGTCCCTGATCTTTTAAATAGCAATACAGTCATTCAAAAGACAGGTTATAGCCTCTTATACATTTATAAAACTCCCTGTCCCATTGGGCTTTGCCTGACACCGCAGCTTCCATGTCGCACAGGCGCCTAATTGTTGTATCTAGGCCACTAAACTGTTTCCTCTCATAAAATGTCTCACAGAGGATGTTACACATCTGTAAAAATTGTGCTATCTGCTCCTACTCACTTATACGTAAAATATGAAGGTTATCTTAGGATATTGTGCTGAAAAGAAAAAGGACAAAGCAAGGATGCCTATTGCAAAGTGTCTTGGATTCAAGATGTCGTCGAAAAAAAGTCCAGTTTTGGCTTAATCCTCAACACATATATGAAAGAGAAAGTGTTTCCTATTACTTGAGTTTTCTGTGAAATTTCAAAATTTTGTCAAAGAGTAGGAAAAGGCATGAAGTAAAACCATACCCATCACTCTAAAGCTGCAGCTCCAGAAGTCCCTGCCTATTCTACAGTGATGATGTGACCACTGAAGCCAGTCATGTTGTATACATGCAAAAGTCACCGCTGAGGTCAGAGTGGCTGCAGTGGTGACATAAAAGATGGACATGACGTGATGACTGCAGGATCGATCGGGATCACTGAAGTGGTGGTTTTGGACCAGTGGGAAACTAAAGTAGTAAATATTACTTATTTCTTGAGTTCATTACATTCCCTAATCTTTGCCAATTAAAAAAAAATTCTGGAAACCCCCTTTAAGCATGGGAAGTCATTCTACAGTGTGTTCAAAAGAATTGGAGCCACCTGAAACTGAGAAGTAAAATGTCTAAAAATGGTGGATCATTATGAGAGTTCCTTCTAATCCAGTATCAAGGATATCTCTTTGAAATGCTGGATCTTGAGGAATTGTCATCAAGGGCAGGACAAGCGATAGGATGACTAGGTGGCCGCTTAGGGTGCTAAAGTTTATGGATTTAAAGGAATAAAAAAATGTTCTGAATGTACCAATGAAAACACTAGGGATCTGTAGGGAAAAGGCAGTTGGGGTCCAGTATTGTGTGTCCTACAGCTTTCCGTACTATGCTGTACACTGGGGGACAGTTGAATGAAGCTATGGAAACTACCAAAAGTTTTACAGGGACTGTTGTGAACGAAGACAATCTTTGTAGAATGCTGCAAAAAGAAAGCAACAGAAAATAAATTCCCCTTTAATTTCCCCTATTTGTACTTTTAGATGACTATAATGGCGAGCAATAAAATCATGTCTTGTCTTTAAAGTAACTTACTTCTACTTTTCCCTTTCTCTACTGTACAGTTTCAAACCATTTCAGGGTAAATTACTAGGTAGAAAATCCTGATTTTAGGAGGGAAAAAAAATGATATGCCCATGACATTTGTCTACACAATTTCCAGCCCACAGGCATATTTTCGATGCTTAATAGTGTATGGTTAAAACACACTATAATTTCTGTTGGCTTAAAATGTATGATGTTTATAGAAAACATATGCAGATATATTTCACGTGGATTTTTAGGCATATGTTTGTCATATTATATTTTTAGGCCCATTATTCTGCTGATTTTAACTCATATAAAGGCTTCATATTGAGCCAATATTTATACAGTGGTAATTGTATGAAGATTACTCTATCGCTGGTCATAAATGGTTAACCAATATGGCTGATCACATTAATTAAAGTATCCCTACCCTGGGACTAAAAAGTGATAGTACATTTCTCTTGTACAGCTCTATACCTGGTTCCATCTGTTTTACTCTTGCTGTCTGCTCTGTTCATATTGGAATTTCTTCTGTATTGAATATGGCTATAACAGTGGCATGTCAAGTGCACCACACTTGCCTTACCTTCCTGTGCTATGGGATAAAATAAAAGGCAGGGGATGTGAGGTTTAGACTTACCATTAGTGTTGAGCATTCCGATACCGCAAGTATCGGGTATCGGTCGATATTTGCAGTATCGGAATTCCGATACCGAGATTCGATACTTTTGTGATATCGGGAATCGGTATCGGGATCGATATTAATGTGTAAAATAAAGAATAAAAAAAAAAAATATTGATATACTCACCTCTCCGACGCAGCCTGGACCTTACCGATGTAACTGGCAGCTTCCGTTCCTAAGAATGAGCACTTGAAAGACCTTAGATGACGTCGCGGCTTGTGATTGGTCGTGTGGGGGTCACGTGACGGTATCGCTCAACACTACTTACCATCGCACTCCTCATGTCATTGCAGAAGCCATTTTGAGAGCAAGAGAATAGGAATGCTTATATATTACGAGGGTGACACGTCTTGGAAGATCTGGAGTTAGACGGTCATGTCGGGTAATGAATTGCAGATCTTCTTTACAGATGGTGTGATTTGTGTCCGATATTAAATGGATTTAGTTTCTTCTGGTGCTGAAGAGGTTAATGACCCTTTCTATGCTGGTCAGAAACAAGCAATTCCATTTCAGCTGCTTCTGATCTTGGCATTAACTCTTCCTATTAAAAAGGATCAGACCATCTTGTCCCTGTCGGTGAATGATTAGTCTTCCTGTGCTGTGTGATAAAGCTAAGTGGTTGGAGTAGAGTTGTTGTAGTAGTGTTCTGTGGTTTGTTTTTGGTTAGTGCTTTTGTATGATAGTGATTTTCTGCTTATCCCTGTTTTGTCTTTGTGCCTTATTTACCTTACATTTCTGTCCCATGCTTTGTGGGGTGAGGGAGGGTACAGATCAGGGATTAACAGGAGCATAATAAGGTCAGAGACTCAGGCCTCTCTACCTTCAAGAGTACCCCTGGGACATGAATAGTTAGGGTCCCATTTCCAGGGACAGTTTGAGGTCTCCTTTCTTTACCAAAAACCGTCACAGCATACTCCTCTGTATATTCCACTATCAGTCTAGTGGTTCCTGCTGGATCCTGTTTACTTCTCAGCAGCAATGACATGTTGTACATACATGTGACTTCTACAACCAATCACTGGCCTCAGTGATTTTTTGTCACATGACTGTTGATGTCAGTGATTGGTTAAGTATGCAAATTGCCTCTTCTGAGAAAAAGAGGACTTAACTCTATAGCGCCACCTGTTGGAAGTAGCAATCCTACAAGTCACAATCAACCCTCTAACGAGTCGTGCAATATGACTTAGGATAAAAGCCAAATCAGTATCTCAATTCGCAGACACGGTGTTTCGGGCTGTTGGCCCTCGTCAGTGCGAAGCATGAGAACTGATTTGGCTAGGTGAGGGCTCTGGACTGGGGTCTAAGGGGTAACGTTTCTCCTTATGGAGAGTGACATACCATCTCTGGCTTGTCAAGGTAAGGAGGCTTATTTGCCATACAATGCTCCTCTGGGAATTTAAAGTGATTGGTTAAAGCAGTCACGTGGATGTAAGCCATATCATCGTTGACAGGGAGAGTGACAGTGAATGAAACAGATTTGTAATGGAATTATTTTTTTTATTTTAATAAAATTTTTAACCTTCAGCTCAGTTTTTTTCAAATCCTGGTATGAAAAGTGATCAAATGTTACAGACTATAATAACCACTGGTGTGTGTGATAGATATTGTATTTGCTCTTATGCAGTTATGCAGTTTTCCCCAGACCACCACTATGCTTGGAATTCTATGGCATTTTGGCAGAAAGGGATCGGAAGGGGTTGTGAAAAAGATGAGCTGTCACTAGCCATAGGTGTCAGTGAGACGTATGACTGTGTATGACCATCTAGTGGGGTTATCTTACAAACTGTACAACCTTTCATGAAGAATGAGTAGCAAATAGAATTTAAGTCTATACAGATAAACATTACTTCAGAATGATGGAGTACTTCTTGGCTTTCTTCATTTTCACATGCTGACAGTGGATTTGAAAGAAAATGGGAGTTGGGAGTAATTTACCACCCACCAACATCTTACCTACCTGAGAGCCATGAAGCAGAGCTCTTTGCTTTTTCCTGACTTACTTCACTCATAAAAATAGAACTTTATCACCTGCATGATGTAGTCATCATCCACCCAGGATTCTGTAGTATCTCCCTGAGAACCATTTATTTTTATAAATAATTTGGTGGATCCATGAAGCACCATTTGGCAGCATGATCAGGATTCAAACCAGGAGCTGAGCTAACAACTCTGAATCAATAGATACGTTGTAATATATATCTATTAGTAACGTAATACATTGGGAATGGCAACACAAAGAAAAATATAAAAGGTTTCAACACAATTCTTTCTATTTAGACTTAATATAAAGCATTATAAAATGCCTAGTATTTTAGCTAGCTAGCAGGTCCTAATTTATAAAGACCGGCATGCTGGAGTCAGGAATGTCCCACCAGTGGAGTGCACCGCCATGCTCCTCGCCACAAGTCTTACTACAGTCCTTGATTTCTGGAGTAGGAAACACCGCAGCTTATCATGAATAGTTGATCTATGGTGTCACACCCTTGTTCCGCCCCCATCCTCGGCCCATTTTGGCAGAGCTAGACCACCATCCTGCCACAGCTCTACCAATTTTGGAGTGAATACGCATAAAGGTGCAAATTTTTGGGGCAACTAGATGCTTTGCCAAAATGTGGTGACCTTTTAAAGCAATATACGATACAATTGTTAATTGCTTTGATGTATCAGGACCATAAGGCTGGACCTATGGTTATGGATTTCATAGGCTATTAAACAAACTGCTGCTGTTGGGCATTGATCTGCATAGTAACAAGTATATCAATGGGCCCAAGAGTATGGTAACGTCATAAAAAGGACTAAAAAGTTAAAAAGAATACTTACTGGAGAACCAGGTCGACCAATAGGGCCCTGGAATGAAAGCAGATAGTTCAGTCATGACCAAAACACAGCTGCAGAACATTAAAAGCATAGTGGTTAGAGAAAGATCTTACAGAGGTCGGACTCATTGACAATACATGAGATATAAAAGTGTAAAATAACAATTACTGTCATTTCTATGTTTCAACCAGCAGATGAAATCATTCCATTTGGTGACACTCTGCCATCACTTCTGCCAGTAGCCACCAGAACCTGGGCATTGTATGTTCATTTACCATGGGCAGGCACAGTTCACACTACTGGACTCTCTCTGTGTATAAGAATTATATGGCATTTTACTATTTGCTCTCTGTGCTGCAAATTCCTTGCCATAATTTTCATAAGAAAAAAAGGAATACAATTTATCACAGCTTTTACCTATACACATTGACTGTCAACTTCATCATCAAATCCTGAACACTGATAATGATTTTTCAATCCCACATTTTAGCAAATGCAAAGCAAGAAATATTACAATTCTTAAATATACATATACAGTGTATATATATATATATATATATATATATATATATATATATATATATATATATATATATATATATATATATATATATAAACTATTAGACTAGAATTTGAGATTAGGCCTCCCCAACAAAGTTTGCAGATAAACAGCTCCAAGAACAAATAAAAAGATGATTTACGGAATGCATCCACATCTCATGTCTTCTGAACCTGTCAGACATAGTGTGTAATTATGCACATACATCACAGCTTTTCATAAGATTATTTATTTTTCTTGTCATTCACTTTTATCTAAGCTTTGAAGGTTATATACAATGATTGACATGTTCATTTTCTGAATATTATCATATTTCATCCACCCCCAACCCCTATAAACCTGTTACCAGCAGGAACACAGCAGGGAGTTACAAGAAGATATGCCAGTTACTTACAGGTGGCCCTGAAAGAGAGGAAAGAAGGGGAAATTAAATTATATCTATCTGGCAATATACATGCATAATTATACAATTACAGAAACATGAACAATCAGTGCATAAAATAAAGATTTTTTCTTTCTGTAAGCATCTTAGCTAAGCTGAATACATTATGTATAAGCATCCAATAAATAAAGAATATACATTATATATCAGAGAAAGGGGGTTGCTTTTTTCTTTCCCTTAACCCCTTCAAAACCCAGCCTGTTTTCACCTTTCTGACCCGGCCAATTTTTACAATTCTAACCACTGTGCCGTTATGAGGTAATAACTCTGGAACGCTTCAACGGATCCCACTGATTCTGAGAACGTTTTCTCATGATATATTGTACGTTATGATAGCAGTAACATTTCATCGATATGACTTGAGTTTTTTTGTGAAAAAAACAGAAAATTGGCGAAAATTTTGAAAATTTCGCAATTTTCCAACTTTAAATTTTTATGCCCTTAAATCAGAGAGTAATATCGCACAAAATAGTTAATACATAACATTTCCCACGTGTCTACTTTACATCAGCACAATTTTGGAACCAATTTTTTTTTTTTGTTAGGAAGTTATAAGGGTTAAAAGTTGCCCAGCGATTTCTCAATTTTTCAACAAATTTTACAACATCATTTTTTAGGGACCACATCACATTTGAAGTCACTTTGAGGGGTCTATATGATAGAAAATAAACTAAAGTGACACCATTCTAAAAACTGCACCCCTCAAGGTGCACAAAACCCCATTCAATAAGTTTATTAACCCTTCAGGTGCTTCACAGGAATTTTTGGAATGTTTAAAAAAAAAATAACATTTAACTTTTTTTCACAAAAATTTTTAATTTAGATCCAATTTGTTTTATTTTACCAAGGGTAACAGGAGAAATTGGACCCCAAATGTTGTTGTACAATTTGTCCTAAGTACGCTGATAACCCATATGTGGGGTAAACCACTGTTTGGGCGTATGGCAGAGCGCGGAAGGGAAGGAGCGCCGTTTGACTTTTTCAACGCAGAATTGGCTGGAATTGAGATTGGACGCCATGTCGCGTTTGCAGACCCCCTGATGCGCCTAAACAGTGGAAACCCCCCAATTCTATCTCTAACCCTGAACCCAACACACCCCTAACCCTAGTCCCAGCCCTAACCATAACCCTAACCACACCCCTAACCCGAATACTCCCATAACCCTAATTCCAACTTTAACCACAACCCTAACCCAACACAGCCCTAACCCTAATCCCAACCCTAACCCTAACCACATCCCTAGCCCTGACACACCCCTAACCTAATCCCAACCCTAACCCTAAGCCCAACCCTAACCCTTATCCCAGCCGTAAATGTAATCTAAACCCTAACCCCAACTCTAGCCCCAACCCTAATCCTAACTTTAGCCCCAACCCTAACCCTAACTTTAGCGCCAACCCTATCCCTAACTTTAGCCCCAACCCTAACCCTAACTTTAGCCCCAACCCTAACCGTAACTTTAGCGCCAACCCTATCTCTAACTTTAGCCCCAACCCTAACCCTAACTTTAGCCCTAACCCTAGCCCTAACCCTAGCCCTAACCCTAACGGGAAAATTGAAATAAATACATTTTTTATTTTATTATTTTTCCCTAACAAAGGGGTTGACAAAGGGGGGTTTGATTTACTATTTATAGCGAGGTTTTTATAGCGGGTTTTTATGTTTGGCAGCTGTCACTCACTGAAAGACTCTTTGTATTTCAAAAAATAGTTTTTGCATCACCACATTTTGAGAGCTATAATTTTTCCACATTTTGGTCCACAGAGTTATGTGAGGTCTTGTTTTTTGCGGAACGAGTTGATGTTTTTATTGGTATCATTTTCGGGCACATGATATTTTTTGATCGCTTTTTATTCTGATTTTTGTGAGGCAGAATGAACAAAGACCAGCAATTCATGAATTTCTTTTTTTGGGGAGGCGTTTATACCGTTCCGTGTATGGTAAAATTGATAAAGTAGTTTTATTCTTCTGGTCAGTACGATTACAGCAATACCTCATTTATATCTTTTTTTATGTTTTGGCGCTTTTATACAATAAAAACTATTTTATAGAAAAAATAATTATTTTTGTATCGCTTTATTCTGAGAGCTATAACTTTTTTATTTTTTGCTGATGATGCTGTGTGATGGCTCGTTTTTTGCAGGACAAGATGATGTTTTCAGCGGTACCATGTTTATTTCTATGTGTCTTTTTGATCGCGTGTTATTCCACGTTTTGTTCAGCAGTATGATGATAAAAGCATTTTTTTTGCATTTTTTTAATGGTGTTCATTAAAGGGGTTAACTAGTGGGACAGTTTTATAGGTCGGGTCGTTACGGACGCGGTGATACCAATTATGCATACTTTTATTGTTTTTTTATTATTATTTACATAAATAAATGGATTTATTGGTAAAATATTTATTTATTTATTTATTTTATTTATTTATTCATTTATTTGGGGATTTTTAAAAAATATTTTTTAAACATCATATTTTTTTTTAACTTTATTACATTGTCCCAGGTTGGGACATCACTATATAAGGTCAGATCACTGATCTGACACTTTGCATAGCACTGTGTCAGATCAGCGATCTGACAGACATTGTAGGAGGCTTGCCGGCGCCTGCTCTTAGCAGGTGCTTGCAAGCCACCTCACTCCAGGACCCGGAAGGAGCACCGCAGCCACCTTGGAGCTGGGGGTCTCCATGGAGACCACAGGAACAACGCGATGATCGCGTTGTTCCAGTGGAAGAGCGCAGGGAGCCCCCGTCACTGCGCGATTGTCCTCTCTGCCACTGTCAGTACTGACAGCGGCATCAGAGGGGTTAAGTGCCCACGATCGGTTCTAGCACAGATCTTGGGCATTGCGGCGGGGTGTCAGCTGTCACATACAGCTGACACCCGCACGCGATCACCGCGGCGCTCAGCGTGAGGCCGCGGTGATCGTCATGCCGTACTATTACTGCGCTGGTCAGAAATGCACCTCCTGCAGCGCAGTACTAATACGGCGGAGGTCAGGAAGGGGTTAAGGGAATCTGTCACCAGGTTTTTGCTGATGTAGGGGCAGAGACCCTGATTACAGCAATGTGTCACTTGCTAAGTTGTTTGCTGCAGTTTTGATAAAATCACTGTTTTATCTGTTACAGACCAGTTCTCAAAGTGTTCTGTATAACCCAGTCCACACCACCATTTGCAGCGAACACAAAAAGCTGCCAATCAGTGGTGGGGAAGGGTAATACAGAGCTAATTAACATGCTTCACTACCTGGCAGCAGGTTTACTAGTCCTGTAGTGATAATCTCCGGCTGATAAAACAGTACTGTATTTTTCAGACTATAAGACGCACCAGACCATAAGAAGCACCCCAAATTTTCAGAAGGAAAATAGGAAAAAAAAATAATGTGTCAAATGAGGGTCCGTCTTACAGTATGAATTCAGTTTACCAAGGAAGGGATCAGCACAGGTAGAGGAGTGGCCACAGGGGTCATTCGGTGGTCCAGGCTGGTGCGGTGGCCTCCGGGAAATCCCATCCCAAGCTGGTGCAGTGGCAGCGGCTCTGTGCTGGGGCACAGGTGGCGGCTCTGTGCTGGGGCAGGGGATCTGTTCTGGGGCTCTGTGCTGGGGCAGGGGCTCTGTGCTGGGGCAGGGGGGCTGTGATCCTGTGCAGGGGGGCTGTGCTCTGGTGCAGGGGTTGAGCTCCGATGCAGGGGCAGCTGCTCTCTTTGCTACATGGGGGCTCCGCTGGCATTTCGTCAAACCTCAGAGGCTCCTGCACATCTGTTGCTGCCATGTTGCGGTGGCCTCCGGAAACATAGCTGCCGGGAACATGGCCGCGGGGTCGGTGGAGGCGCATGCTCAGATTCAAATCTCGGCTCCTGAGATCTCTGGACAAGATCTGAATCTGAGCATATGCTGCCCACAGCCCGGCGGCCATCTTCCCGGAGGCCTTGTTCCCGGATGTGCAGGGGCCTCCGGCCTTTGACGAAGTGCCGGCGGAGCCCCCCACAGAGCACACTGCCCCAGAGCACAGCCCGCCACCACCTCAACACAGAGCCAAAATGCACCACTACAGCCACAGAATTTGTAAGTATATTGCGACCATAAGACGCACCCCCATTTTCCCCCAAAATTTGGGAGAGGAAAACTACTTCTTAAGGTCTGAAAAATACAGTAATTTTATCAAACCTACAGCAAGCAACCCAGTGACACATCACTGGAATCAATGTCTCAGTCAATACATTATACTGCTCTCTGATTAGGTGGCAAAAACCTGGTGACAGATTCCATTTAAAGGCAAAACTGTCTACTAGATGTACCAGAAGTCCGGTCACCTGGAAATAATTATATAACTTAGTTTATTTAAATCATGTCATCAAAGATCTCTGAGCATCCCCCCAGAAATGCCACTAATGTCTGACTGACAGGGGTCTGACTGATGTGACACCATGATCATTAGCACATAGTGGCAGCAATGCTAGGAGAGCTGCCCCATCTACAGTCACAACCAAAGCCAGTATCATTGGGTCAGTATCATCTGCAAATTCCCAGTGGAGTTGTCAGGATGATTAAAGGATTCATAGAGTTCTGTAATTTCAAAGGACATGATAATCAAATAGAATGTGAATGCCAATAAACGAACATATATAGTGGATACCACAAATGCCAAACAGTGCTGACACCTCTACCCCTGCAGACACCACTCCAATGCGCGTTTCACTTCCGCTTCGTCAGGGAGTGAAGCGGAAGCGAAACGCGTTGGAGTGGTGTGTGCAGGGGCAGAGGTGTGTCAGAACTGTTTGGCGTTTGTGGTATCCACTATATATGTTCATTTATTGGCATTCACATTCTATTTGATTATCATGTCCTTTTTATTTTTAAGCACTTGGCTTTGTTCACATGAATTTTATTTAATAATTTAATACTTCACTTGCTTCAAATACATACATATATTTAGCTTTTTTGTGATGCACTTTATATATTTTGATCATGGGAATTTTTTATGAGCACTCTACGTTTTTCCTTTACTAATTTTTCACAATGTTTAATTGACATATATATTATTACGGTAATTTTATTCACTTGATATTGATTTTATAGTAATAATATCTGTATTGAGTACCACTATTAATGATCATATATTTTATTTTTTATGCATGATTTTTTACCAATCAGTTTGACATACCCTGCCCTGCACAGATAGTGAAATTTAATACATAATCTACATATTTTTATTAATTTTGGTTTTAATTTGTCTTAATAAAAGTCTTTTGTTTTTAACATGATTTTTTTGTGCTATAAATAAAGTAACATTTATTTGATACCTCCTTTTGATGAATATTTCTTTTGGGTTTATATATTGATACTTGATATTCAAATTAAATATTGGTTAGTTATATTTTGGTAATTCTTTTCTATATAGGATTTTGTTTATTGAGTACCTTGGAGATAAGAATGTGGATGAATTTAAACAATTTGCTTAAAGAGCATTTATCACCAATCTGGGGCTGCCCTTTTTATTTAATAAAAAAATGGGTATAGACTAGTGATTTTTCTAAATACAAGGTATTGCTAAAAGTGCTCAGGAGTAACCCCAGTGTCCCCCTAAAAAAGTTGGACTCGAACTTCCACGTTGTGTGATCTCGGTATGCAGTCAGCAACATCATTAGAGCAGTACAGGTTAGTAAAGTCCACGGTAGATCTGTGGTAATGCAAAGACCTAAAGGAGCCACTGAGAACTTTTGACAATGAACTATATTGTTAAAAAAAAAATCATCAGTCTGGAGAGACCCACTCATATTTTGCATTGAAATATATTATTTTCCTGGTCCTCTGCACAATATGCCATACTGTATGTCATTACATTAAGGCACATTACAGAGGATAAATGGTGTGTTGTGCCTTCAGATAGAAGATGCCTGGTCTGTTGCTGCTGGTGGTATCTACAGAAGTTTTATCAGGTCTATAGTCTGATCATCCTGCAATTCTTCCTGCACCAGCGGCAGGTATTAGCGTGCAGGCACTCTAAGACTTTCAGATATAAATCATCACATAACACATCAGCTAATTGCCTAAACATCTACTAATTGCCAAGAGGCCATCTAATTGAACGGCTGTAAACTTTTATACATTTCAAGACCAACACAAACTTTTATAAGCAGCACATCTATCATATCACTGAATGCTAGAAACCACAACAGTCTGATCCCAGGGCAACAGCCAGAGCGCTGGAAATAATATTACTAACTCATGTCCCTTTTCTCAACATTTATGATAAGCAATGAACAACAAAATAGAGATGTAAGGCGTGTGGTGCTGCATATGTTCACTTACTGATGTTCTCTGCATATAGTATAAGGCAATGAAATGTTATCTTCCATTGCACAAGGCACACCTTCTAATATATGGCAACACATTTACTACTTTTAAACAGAGGTTATAGTAAAGCATGTTGTGGACCATGATGGACACCTCTGCTGGGTTTCATTTAAACAGGTGGAAAATACGCAACATGTGAAAAGATATTCATTACGGTAATTCCTACACATTTTATTTTAACTTCAGGTTTGGGCAAGTAAAATCTGCACTTGAATACAGTAGCAGGCATGTAAATGTGATTTTAAAAATCTTATCTACAGAATGATGGGAACATTTGCTGCATGGAAAATGATCCATCCTGTTATTTTTTGTTGTAGATTTTTACAGCAGATTTCCTCCCTATCCATGTAGCAGGGAGAAAATGGTGGTTGTGGAGACAAGGGAATCAGTGGGTGCTCTCGTCTGCTGGCCCGAGACCGCACTTTTCCAAGGAAAAATGGATGAAAATCCCTCGTTCAAGAACTGAAGTCTCTTGGCTGGCTAAAAAAGTATTTACAAGCTGTGATGCTTTCAAATGGGGTGCTACTAGGTACTAACTATGGAGGGTGCCCAAGCTGTTGCATCTGCCCATTTTCCTTTTTGTAATTTTTAAAACGTAAAAGATGAAAATCTATATATATATATTTATTTTTCCTAGCATACCAAGGAAATGTGTCATCTTTAACTTTAGGCATTTTAGAGATTATTTCATTTTCCAACTTGCTTAACTGTTAACAATAACAATAATTTTGACCAGGGGTGCCCAAACTTCTACATGCCAATGTATATGCAATTATCTTTAGGGGATTGCCGCAGAATGAATGACCCCAGATGATCGATCATAATACCAAGCAACTGGGAGATTTTACAAATGTTGTCATAGTAAACTCCATATGGAAAGAGTGGACAAAGAGAAATTCAGATTATGTATTTGCAGTATGAAAGCTAAGAAGAAGATGGCTTCATTAATTGAATATTGCTGGATAAAACATGGATGGTGGGACGTGTTCTGAAACTCTGGTCTAGGTTTCCAAAAGAAGCACTAGGAATCGTACATAAATATGGCTGCTTACATTCCTCTTGTTTCAGGGCTCTTTGGGTCGTCTAACATAATTATTATATTTGCAATATTTACATAATTAAAATAATAGGAAGGTCCCAAATGATTAAACGTCTGTCTGTACCTATCTGACATCGAGACATCGAGAAGCGTAAGGTAAATACTTTTGCTAATCTACACAAGCAGAAGTATTGGAAAACTTTGTCCTGACTCTAAGTCTTTTCTCCTTATTCCCCTTTTGTAACGCCTCATTCTCACATCTGCCCATGTGTTTCACCCACGTGTTTTTGCTATTCAGTACATATTCTGTTTATGTCAAATGAGTCGATGGTAATGGCACAGTGACAACTCTGCGGCTGTTTCCTAACTTGATAAAGGCTGAAGGGAGAGCTTGTACACAGCAAATATGCTCAGTTCTTCACATTACATTACAAAATGACAGCATATGTCTGCCATAAGGGTTTAGAGGGCCTACAGCACCATTTCATGGCTGTATATTCCCTTATCCTACATAAAAGCAAGAGAAGAAATGGAACGTATGTGGTAATAACAGTAAAACCGGCGAAAGCTAGAAGTCTGAAGCCAATGTCCTGCATCATGGTCCCAATTTGGACATGTTTAAAAGGGAATCTGTTAGCAGATTTAGTCTGCCCTGAGGGCAGCATAAAGAATTAACCGGGACCCTTATTCCAATGCGGGGGTCAGTTGCTTGACTTTTATATAGATTTATTACATGCGGTGCCCGAATCCTCTGACTGCTGTCCTCAATTATAATGAGTGCTGGGTTAGGCCCCCACACACATTAGTTAACAGCTTTCTGTCTATACACAGTTGTGGGAGAAAGATGTCAATTAGTTGCATGTCGGTAGAGTTAGCCAATCACTAATGAGTACCGAGAACTTGTCATTGCAAGCACAAAAGTGAGAGGACTCCTGTGTTGCAGCCAATAAACTATATTTATATTCACAAGTATTCGCACACAGGCTCTTATAAGCAATGGAGCATGATATCACAGCAAGAATGGGACGATTAGAGTGTGGACAACTGTACACCATGTGCACAATGATTGACCATATCACCATTTTTATAAAGATTTTCCAACTCCAAGCTGTATAAACATCTCCCGAGATTTCACTGCTGAGGTGAGAGACCAGGAAGTGTTCTCATACATGCGGCCCCTGGGGACATGAATGCATTGTCTGAGAAGACCGAACACCAGCTCTCCACCAGCTGTGGATATATTATCAAACTTGTCCCTGCCAGTCAGCAGCTTCTCTGTCTACCACTATCACAGTGGTCTTTGCTTTGAATGAATGCTCCAACCACAGCACAGACCAGTATGACAATGGTAAACAATGGTCTAAGGGGTAACATTTCTCCTTATCGAGAGTGACATACCTGACATGCCAATGTGGGGAGGCTTGTAGGCCATGCAGTGCTCCTCTGGGAAATTAAATATGGAAATGTTCTCTTCAGAGATAAAGAGGACTTGAACTCTAATGTCAGCTATTAGAAGTAGCAATCCTAAAAATCAGTCTCAACCCTTAAGGAGCCTTGTCACATGACTGAGGACAAAAGTCAAACCAGAATCTCAATTTGCAGATATTTTGGTGTGTTGCCCCACCTCATGAGATCTGGTTTGATTGTATAATAGGTTTCTGACTGGGGTCAAGGGGTAACATTTTTTCTTATGGTGATTGACATGCCTGACATGCCAGGGTAAGGAGGCTTATAGGCTGTGCAATACTCCTTTGGGAAATCCAATATAAGGCACTAGACTTCAAGTCCCCTTCTGATCTGAAGTGGCATTTTGCAGTGGTAGATTATGAAGCTGCAGACTTCGCTATCTACCATTGCAAAGTGATCTAATAAAGCAGGACTATGTCCCTGGAAGCAGCCCGCTACCGGTCTCTCTGTTTGCACATGCTCATTAGAAACAAGCGTGGTGCAGAGAGATCAGTGAGAAGATCAGTAACATTTCCCACTGTTTGCTTTTACTTTGTATTCATTTTGAGGCTATATTTTTTTTAGATAAGTGAACTATGAATTGGCCTGTGCAACAGCTGCAAACTTGATGACCCATAATATTTGTTCTGATAAAAATACCCTCTTCAAAATTAAAATTGGAACACAAAGATGGAAGGCACGTGGAGTTATGGATGTCACAGGAATGGTAGCCTTGTTAATGATAAAAAAAAAAAATGGAAACTAAATTTTCAAAACATTTCAAATTATTTAGTATCAGAAGTACTGTATACACACTGACAGCTCATTTTGCAAATGCTGACCAATAACGTTTCCAGATGTGCTCGACTAGAGTCATGTCTTGAGACCCTACAAGCTAAGGTAGCACATTTAGGCTGTGCAAGCTGCTCTAAGTAGCACAGGCAACATGCGGCATGCTGTTGTCTTATTAAAAACCGTTCCTGGGATACATTGAAGTAATGGTCATACCACTGATCCACAAGAAAAGTAATGTCATGCTAAGTGTACCTGGATGGAGACTAGAGGGTCCAGCTACTGTACATTATGCTACCACACACCTCATGGTTGTGTAACAAGTGATACATTAGGCTGCATTTTTCCAGTGCCACTGTGAGCAGCCTGCATGGTCTAAACATCCTACCATGGCCTGCAGTGACTCTGGACTGGTCTCCCATCGAGCACATCTAGGACATCATTGGCGGGCAACTAAAAAGGGAGCTGCCAGCAGTGGATCATGATGATTCATGTGCCCAAGTGCATTCAGTGTGCAAAACATTCCTCAAACAACCACTAATCTCATTGATAGTAGTCAAGGTTGTAAGTGCGGGGATTTCTGCTAGTGGCGCTCAAACTCAATACTGAATAATAATCAAGATGTTTTGACAATTTCGTTTCCATCTTTTCTTCATTTGTATATCATGAACATGTCCATTGATCCAGTGATTTCCATAATTCCACAATATTTCTTCTTGGTGTTGAAATTTCAATATCGAGGGGTGTACATTAAAAATTAGGAAATGTGCCATAAGATTAATAATTTACCAAGTGAGGCAATTTAGCTTTTTCTTATTATTAGAAAGGTATAATTAAATATATCTTATTATGCTCCTTTATTCTTACTTTAAATTATTTTTATAATTTACAAAAGAATCTCCTGTAAGTCTTCATGCACACGGCACAGAATCTGGTCTACAAAGTAATAAATATAAACGTCTGGGAGATCAGATCTGTTATTTTTATAGTTTCTGTAGTGCATAAAGCAAAGAACCAGGAATTGACCAAAGCAAATTCTGAGTAACTGTATTTACTGATAGTGGAAGTATGTGAAGTACACTTTTTATTTTATATATGTTATATATATACATATTCAAAATAAAAAGTGTACTTCACATATACATACATATATATATATATATACATGTATATACTGTGTGTGTATATAAATATATATATATGTATATATAAATTAAAATATAAAGGTGTATATACTGTATATATATATATATATACACATATATATATATATATATATATATATATATATATATATATATATATATAATCCAAAATCAGCATGACTTTGCACAGCAGCACATCCATTTCATATGTAGTACATGGGCAAAACATAAGGTGGTACTAACAATAATAAGTAAAAACAGTGCCGTCCCGTTAACCATAAAGAATACATACAGTACCTGTATCCCCATTTTGTCCTCTCTTGCCCCTTGCTCCAGGAGGCCCTGATTTGAAAGAATTAAACCAGTTAGGGAGTAGGAGAATGTAATATTTTATGGGAAATTTTATGGAGGTGATGGATGGTAAAATATCAAAGCAGAAGCACCATCATAGCAATGATGTTAAGAGCCAGATTAGCGTACAGCAGTTATATGCAGATGGTAGATGATATGATTTATTCCACATTTCTGCCATATTCACATGCAATAAATATGCCAGACAAATGTAGAAAGCAAAAGGTGGATTTTTTATAGAATTAAGGTCTATAGGATTTGTCTTTTTAAAACATCTGCATAACAGCTAAATGAGGATTGATAATACAATGTATCTGGTCTGTCTGTAGACTTGTTTTGATTGGATGTGATACCCAATTATAAGAAAAAGAAGGGGAAAATGTTCAAATATCTAATTTCTCTTTATTCTCCATGTAAAGAAAAAATACAAACTGATTACAAGATAATGAATTAATGGGACGTCTATCTCAATGGAGTATTTATATCAACCAAAAATCAACGAACACCATACTGCTATCATGCTGAAGTCACAACATCAAAGCGTGGGTTGCCCCTGTACAAGACCTCTGCCTAACAATGATCCTCAAGTAAAGGAAAACCTGTTCACAATTATTTTTCTCTATTTATGTAACCAAAAGAAAATGGAGCAAAAATGTCCCAAGCAACATAGTAGAAATATATAGTACAACATTTTTATTATTTGAAAAATCACATGAAATATACATGCTGTATACAATGTATAAAAATCAGGAGATAAAACGGAGGAGACATGAAGGTATGTCGGGTTCAGGGAGGACAGCATGATTCATTCCAAAGACGCAAGCATCTAATAGACAGTTCATAGAATAGCCCAATGGCCTTTAGCAATCAGTAAAACTCACAATATGTCAATGTAATATTAACCAAGTAAACCCCAGAGCAGTTACAGAGATGCATGCTTACCCATAAGTTAACAGGGGAGCGTCCCACCTCGCCCGGCAGCACCTTGACGTGCGTTTCGCGGTGCAGCTTTTTCGAAACCCCTTTAAAATATATAAAGTGTGGGCAGTTCTTTCATGGTTTCATGGTCCCAGGTTCTGCATCCTACAGCTAAATTCAATTTCTCCAAGATTGTAGAAAAATCTCATCAAAGCAAGGGACGCTACAGTAATAAAAGTAATATAAGTACCAAAAAGAAAGATAAGGCTTGCAGGCATCCATATAAGAAATCCAAATCAGATTTATTAGAGTTCCATGATAAACACACCACGTAGCGGCCTGCACAGATGGGGGATTTATCATGGAAAGCCAATAAAACTGATCTGTTCTTTTTATGGAGGCCGGCGGGTGAACCTCTTCTTTTTTTTTTTTGTAAATAGCCTAGATTGGGGATACTGGATTGCTTAACCGCGGATCTTGACACAATTGCGCCTTGATGATGTTGGTTCTGCTGTAAAGTCTATTGTTTGTACCTTGTTTAAAGGGCTTGTCCAGACCAAATCGATAAGTCTGTAGTCTCTCTGGCTGTCTAAAAGCCATGAGACATGCAGCCGTGGAGACTAGAACATATTTTTCGAGCACGCCGAAGACACTCGGTTAGCACACACGCGTGCTCAGAAAATGAATTATCTGAGCATGTTCACTCATCACTTATCTTAACCCTTAACTACCCAGCATCCTTAGGGTACTTGCATTTTAAGTGTTTAGAGAAGTTAGAGAAGATGCATTTTTTTTTACTTATTTATGCACCAACAAAAGGTATGATACAAAGTAAGGCACATCGCCTTATGAGAGTCTAAATGGCAAATGATTTGCTTTTGCGACTGCCTATATAATAACTAATAGAGAGGATTAATCATATGTATCTCCATATGACTCCTGCATTGCTGTCAGGTTTGTAAACAGCGCAGTCCTGATGCAAGACCAGATCTGACACAAGCTGGCGGCTCCCTAGGAATTTCCAGCTGCTGTCTGTAGTAGGTGGCACATGTAGCAGCAGATCATAAACTACACATCACTTGTAACCACAATAACCCAAGAAGAACTCTCCGACTCTGCAACTACAATAGCTACAATTACCCATCGCTGCCTTTGCTGCTGAGCAGGGGTCTGTTTTATATCAGCAGTCAGAATAAATCTAATTATTGTTTTTTATTTTTTAAAGGAACTTATTGAACTATAAGGCCATGTGCACACGTTCAGGATTTTTCACGTTGTTTTCGCTATAAAAACGCGAAAAAAACGCTAACCTATGCCTCCTATTATTTACAGTGTATTCCGCATTTTTTGTGCAAATGTTGCGATTTTTTCCGCGAAAAAATCGCATCGCGGAAAAAAAAGCAACATGTTCATTAAAAATGCGGAATTGCGGGGATTCCGCACACCTAGGAGTGCATTGATCTGCTTACTTCCCGCACAGGGCTGTGCACACCATGCAGGAAGTAAGCAGATTATGTGTGGTTGGTACCCAGGGTGGAGGAGAGGAGACTCTCCTCCACAGACTGGGCACCATATAATTGGTCGAAAAAAAAGAATTAAAATAAAAAATAGTCATATACTCACCTTCGATGTCCCCGGAGTGTTCCCGCCTCTCACCGCTGCATGCTGCCGCTTCTGTTCGTATAGATGGTGTGGTTCAAGACCTGCGGTGACGTCACTGTCTTGTGATTGGTCGCGTGACCGCTCATGTGTCCGCTCACGACCAATCACAAGCCGTGATGTCGACGAAGGCCCTGAACCACACCGGCATCTAAGGAACGGAGGCTGCAGAGGGTGAGTATAACCATTTTTTTATTTTTTTTATTATTTTTAAACATTCTATCTTTTACTATAGATGCTGCATAAGCTGCATCTATAGTAAAAAGTTGGTCACACTTGTCAAACAGTATGTTTGACAAGTGTGACCAACCTGTCAGTCAGTTTTCCAAGCGATGCTACAGATCGCTTGGAAAACTTTAGCATTCTGCAAGCTAATTACGCTTGCAAAATGCTAAAAAAAACCGCGAAAAAAACGCAAAAAAAAAAAATGCGGATTTCTTGCAGAAAATTTCCGGTTTTCTTCAGGAAATTTCTGCAAGAAATCCGGACGTGTGCACATACCCTCAAGGTAGAAAACTTGGTCGCAGCAGTCAATTCGGAATAGTGAGGCAGACACTGATAAGTCATTGCGCTGTAATAAATATGATGGATGGCAAGTACAGAGACCATCCAGAAACTCTACATACAATATTATTAATATCATAAAAATAATGTAAAAACAGGAAATACATTTTACAAGAGAAAAATATAAAAATTGAGAATATAGTTAATTTTTTATACAGTTCCATATACCCTCCATTGCCTGCCAGCACTTTTTCTATACAGTGATACTAAAAAGCGTATTTGATAATGCTTGAGATAAATGTATATTGTAAAGAGGCCAAATGTATGCCAATAGAACAGACTTCTAAACAAAGCCAGTTTTAGACAACGTGGGGTTCTCCTGGGCAAAAACAAAATGAAACTGTGGCCCCAAATGCTGATATATTGCATCATCGCACAGTAACATTTATTGTGCATGTACACAAGCTGATTTCAGCCTGTTAAATGAGCGCTGATTGACTAAATTAAAGTTGTTTGTCTCTTCCTTGTACACGAGTTGATGAAGAATGATGGGGACAGATCAATCACTATGTGCTCAACTTTTCTTCATACAGTATCATGTTTTCGGCAGCACAAGTTTCGGTAATGTGCTACAAGAACAATATTTATTCTGGCATATATGATCCAATCACTCTATGAATGAGCATTTTGCTCAGTCATTGGGTGATTACAGACATGTTTATACCTTCGAACACTAGCTTACAGTGCTGGTGTTTTTCAATGTGCATGACATTGGTATTGTCGATGTTCAGGTGAGGTGTCTTAACTCACATTATACCCCCCCATATGTGATCCATCCCCTAAAAATCCCAGTGTCCCCCTTTTTCCCGAAAAAAGACACTAACACACCAAATACTGGATAATATTGGCCACAGCAGCCTTTATTATAAACAAATGTTTAACAGTAAATAAATAACAGTAAATAAATAACCTGGGATCGGTCCTTGAAGCTCGAAAATCTGGTGATTAACCATACTGAAATACTGTGGACAAAAACAGACCATAACTTACTTGCAGCCGTTACCCCACTGGCTCGGTAGCACCAAATAACCCCGAAGAGTACCAATGTCCACTCACACCTGAGGATCCGGCCAAACATAGCCAAATTCCCCCCAAAATCACCAGACCTGAGAACCATCTGAAGAAACCATATACCCACAGAACCCCAGACCAATTTAGCACCAACTTCAAGGACACCCCCCAAATGCAGCATGGCCACCATGACCCAAAACAAAATTTAGAACCAACCCACTATACAAACTCAACAAGGGCGGGCGGTACTGCTCACGGCGATTCCAGAGCGGGAATTGGCCAAACCCCTCCCAACTTGCCCAATAAAACCCCCTTCTTTGCATAACCCACCCCATTACCACTATCTCCACCCCCTCCAACCCCATGTCATGCTGGCCTTTGCCTAACACCGCTGGGAGAGGGGCGGCTTGCTCCAGCCTGTACTTTCTACACACACTGTATGCTCCACACACAAAGACACTAAATGAAGAAAAAAACAACAAAAACATTGGGTTGTGTGGCCCCCTGTAGGGCTGTGCACCCTTATCTACACATCCTTTCAAGACAAGGTATTAATTGCAAGCTATGCCTGATTTTCTTCCATGTACCCATTCAGATGAGGCCTGGATAGCCACATGGAGATGTAGGATATTAGTGATAGGGAACATCCACATTTAGGTACACCTTGACATGGTTTGATGGCTTCTGTTTCTTTGATCAAAAAACACTAAGTACATGCAAACAAACACACTCCATGCTACACACACTGTATGGTACAGACACACTACATGTTATACACACTGTATGTTACAGACACACACTTCAAGTTACACACACTGTATATGACAAGCACTAACACTTCATGCTATACACAATTTATGTTCCATTGCATGCTACATACACTCCAAGCTACACCCCCCCACACACACACACATCATGGCCACGATTTATCAAAGTGTCTATGCCAGAAAACTGACGCAAAACACTTGACCGGATGGGAAATGGTGAAGATCAGAGCGGCTGGAGAGATGAGCGATGAGGTGAGTATAAGTATTTTCTTTATTTTTTCCTTTATTATAATCTGTGGTCGAAGAGACCCTAGAGCATATTAAGAGACATACAACTTGCAGAGATTAAATTTTCTGTAAATCAAATTTCCAGGGAATATTTAGCGAATTCGAATTTTGACTGATCAACTCATAGCTAATTTTGACCCCACCGAGACATAGAAGTTCATAATATTGTGCCATGAGAATGAAAAAAATGATTACAATAAAATAATGTTTAGCCCCACTGTCACAGGGATATTGTGACAGAGTGGGGTCAGATGATTGTGGCATCTGGTTACACAAACTCCTGCACTTATTAGAACTGCTTCACCATCCTATTAAACAGTGCAATTTTCCTTGCTGTCATGCAGTGGCGTAGGAAGGGGGGTGCGGGGGGGGCGGACCGCCCCGGGCGGCACAATGCGGGGGGGCGGCACAATGCGGGGGTGAGTGAGTGGCGTATCTAGGGGGGAGCAGCCGGCAGGGGGGCGCAGTCGGGCCGCCTAAAGCGGCGGTCCGCAGTGTCTCCCCCGGCGGCTGCATTCTGTCACCCCCCGCGCTGGGAGTCAGCTGTTCTCTGTGCCGACTGTCAAGCTGACAGCCGGCACAGAGAAGCTGCAGCGCGCCGGCTCCCAGTGTTCAATTGGACTCGTATCTGTGATGCGAGTACAATTGAAGCTCTGACTGCCGGGTCAGAGCGATGCCAGCAGCGTGATCAGGTCATGTGATCACGCTGCTGACGTCACTCACCTGCGCGGCAGAGCAGGAGACACAGAGCGGTGGTAAGTGCTCCAGTGGAGCTGAAGACACCGAAGGTGCAGGGGGGGAATTTACTGTGTGGGGAAGGGGGGCATATATTGTGGGGGGGATTTAATGTGCGGGGATGGGGGGCATATATTGTGGGGGGCATTTAATGTGCGGGGATTGGGGGGGATATATTGTGGGGGGGATTTAATGTGCGGGGATGGGGGGCATATATTGTGGGGGGGATTTACTGTGAGGGGATGGGGGCATATATTGTGGGGGGGATTTACTGTGAGTGGGGATGGGGGGGGATTTAATGTGAGTGGGGATAGTGGGATATATTATTGGATTGGGGATATTTAATATGAGTGGAGATGGGGGGATTTATTGTGGGGGGAGATTTAATGTGAGTGGAGATGGGGTATTTATTGTGTGTGGGGGGAGATTTGTCATGGAGATGGGGGGATTTAATGTGTGGGGGAGATCTGAGGACACAAAATGAAGAGCAAAGGGGGAGATGGGGGGGCATATATGAGGAAACAGTATGGGGGATGGGTGCAGACAGCTTGGGGTCAAACGGGGGGATGTATGCGGACACAGTATGAGAAGCGATGTGAAAAACGTATGTGGACAGAGTACGGGGAGTGAGGGTGATGAGATGTGTGCATGCGTAGCATGGAGGACAGTGTAAGGGCACAGCCAGGAGGGGATAGTATACCAAGGAGGGGGAGTGTGATGAGAGGGTACAGTATAAACACTGGGCCCTATAGGGGGACACTGTGTGAGAGGTCAGTGTGAAGAGGGGGCCGGTGTGGAAAGGAGAGGTCAGTGTGAAGAGCATGTACCATAAGACGGACAGTGTGGGGGTCATATTTTATGCAGACAATATAGTGAGGGGCAATTTTTTATTCAGGAGCATTATAATGACACTTGTATCTTTAAGGGCGTCATGTGGAGATTTTCTGCAAAAGAGCGGAGAAGATGGAAGTCTGCAGAGACGGCTGTGGCTGAGAAAACTCATCATGGGGTCTGGACAAGATGAAGAAAAGAAGAACGGCTCCAGAGACGACGTCATCTATAAGGTACCTGGATGTAAATGTTATTTGTGATACTGACTAACTCTCATGTTTTTATTTATGTTAGGAGCATTAAAGGGGATGTCCAGGTTTGTGATGAGTCTGCAGTCATTCTTTGTGACTGCAGACTTCTGACTTCTCACAGTGCACCCTGCACGCTGTCAGGATTCTCTGGTGCTGGTGATTTACATACATGCGGTCACATGCTGACTAGACATGTGTGGCCTCACTCTATGATAATGAACTGAGCGAGGCTGGGCACGTCTAGTCGGAATGTGGTCAGAAGTATACAAATCACATGCTTGTGCTGACATGACCATCCACCGGCCAGGGAGAATCCTAAAAGTGTGCAGTGCATGAGTTGTGAGAATTCAGAAGCTGCGATGTCAGGATTCAGCTCTGCAGGTTCCAGTCGTCGACACATGGACACGTCACTCATATGCGATTTTCATACTCGTGGTCCTGTAACAACGAGCTTCTCTTCTGCTTCTCTCAGTTTTTCACTTAACATTGGGAACTTAAGGGAGAGGAGCTCGTCGGTACATGACTAAGTGTGAAAATCGCATTCATTCTGGGGGGGGGGGGCGCCAAACTCGGGAACAGCCCCGGGCGGCAAAAGCTCTAGCTACGCCCCTGCTGTCATGGCAAGGGTTAATCAGTTCAGATGATCTTCTGGAGCTCTCCATCTTGAAATGTCTCAGCTATTCTGTTTTGGCCACTTCCCTCTGGTATATGTGCTCCCCACTAGCACACAGCTTTTACTCACAACTTTACTCCATTGGTTTGCAGCCACTAAACACGCTGGACCTCCTCTGACCAGTTCCCATGAGTGACTGAAGCGCTGTGTTAGCTGTGGATGCCAGGCATCTCGGCTACCCTGACTGTTTGGCTTCGCTCTATCCTGTGTCACTGCACACTGACAAAGCTCGGCAGAGCCTCTTGTTCTTCTCCAAATACCAGCCAGACACTGACTGCAGGGCTTTTAACAAAGAATCCTGTGGCCTTTAGCCACATGGAAAACCTAGGCCTGGACAGACTCCACAAACCAGTATCCTGCAGTCTGTTTGACATCACAACATCCCAGAGCAGATTTTCCCTACATCTACCTCGGACACTAGCATGTCCAAGGCTAACACTTATTTTTATTATTTTTAGTCTGCATTGCAGTTACAGCTACGCTCGTGACTTCCATGCATTCCTATGGCCTTCATACGCCTCTGTGCACACCCTGGGGAGAACACACAGTGAGCCCTACCTGTGAGATCGGTCACTGCTTCACCATTGCAATCATAGCTACATCTGCACCTGCAATGCATCCTTGTGGCCTAAATAAGCCTCCTGTGTATCCTGGGGAGAACACACAGCGACCCCTACCTCTAACACGTGTCACTGCCTCACATATCCTCCCCTGTTCATACCTGTGGGGTTGAACACTTATTACCCCATATGGGCGTGAGACAGGGCATCCGCATGACCCTGCGACATCCCCACCAGACACTGCACTAAGAAATCAAAGTAGTTACTGGAACCATCAATTGGCACATGTAGCCCTCTTCTTTGCGTTTCTCCTCCATATTTCGCTACGGGATCACCCACCACCCCGTTCTCCCTCACAGGCGACATGCCCATTTTCATGTTTAACCGCAGATTTGGACGGTTTTGGGTGCTCTCAACCTTGTTTATTTTGGGTTCAGTAACCCCGCATCTGATCCTGTCACCTAAGTACTTGCCTTTGTGCTCCTGGTATTGTTTTCTCTGTACCCCACCAGTGCCTCAGTGACTACGTCATGCTGAAATGCTGCGGTCTGCGCCAGCACCTCTGAGCATACATCTGTATTATGTTGCACTCGAAACTGAGCCTCCCGAAACTGCTGTCTAGTGAGCTCTCTATCCATTTTACCCTGACTCCAGGCCACACTCTTGGCTAGTGCCAGAGGGTTTCTCGTGTGTACGTCCCCAGTCACCTCTGCGATCATACTCTCCTGGTTCTTCCTGGCATTCTTTTAAAACCTGCGATTTTTACTCCTGCTTCTCTGTGTGGGACCCTGGAGCTGAGCTGTCCCGAACTTACAAGGGGACTTCTCCAGCTCTGGGTTCAGTGGGGTCTCCATAACCTCTACTGCCACAACCTCTAGGGGAAGCCTATCAGGGTTACACTCTGTCCCTACGTTGGCGACCCCGTGGCTGATATCTCTGACTTGAAATCTTCGGGTTCTGCTCCTGAAACAACATTTTCATTCTCCCTGCCAATACCTCTAGGGGAAACCTATCGGGATTACACTCTGTCCCTAGGTTGGCGACCCTTATGGCAGGTATCTCAATATCTTTGGGTTCTGCACATGGCACATTTTCCTCCTCCCCTGACAATTCCTCTAGGGGGACCTATTAGGGTTACACTCTGTCCCTAGGTAGGTGACCTCTATGGCAGATATCTCAACATCTTCAGGTTCTATGCCCAGCACAACCTTTATCGTGAGAGGGTTGACGCTGGTCTCCCACAGGGACCATAACTGGGGCATAAATCTCTCCCAACACAGTCCCATATGGAAGGGTCTTCGCCACTCCCACCACATGTTTAAAGTCCCCGCATGGTATGGAAAATTTAACCTCCGCAGTTAGATATTTACGGATTTTCCCATCGATATCCATCACCTTCACTTGTTGTCTTTTCTGGTTGTCCCTGGCGACAAGGGACCTATGGACCAAAGACATTTGGCTCCCCATGTCCAGGAGAGCCTCTGATTGACACCCATTCACAAGTACCTTGCGGAGTCGCGGTTCGCTGCCGGCAGTGCCCATAGTGGTGGTACAGACTGGCTGGGCACACATAGATTCATTGCGAGTGTTCCGCAGTCTATGGGCTCAGATGTCACAGAACAGTTTATGTCTGGGCTCTTGACATTGCCAACACTCAATAACTTCTTTAGGGGAAATGGGAGTTTTATGGAGTAATTTGTGGACTTTACCCATGCTCTGGTACAGCGTTCTGAGTGGGTTTATACTGCTCAATCAATCCTATCAGCAGGTCCAGGTTGCCCAGGTCCTTTGCCTGATCCAATGCTGCATGGTGGCCAGCGGAGACTGCACCACCTGATCAACCACAGCTCTCTCCATCATCTCGATTGGGGACAAAAACTCAGGCTGGAGCGACTCCTCCACCAACTGCAGTAAGTCATTTAAAACCAAAGAAAAACAATATGTGCATATACCCTAATGAAAATAAATAACTAAAAGAGCAAATGCATTAAATAATTAACATAGGGTACTTAGTAAACACTGTTTCCAGAGAGTTTTCTGGAAATTGCTGGGTGGAGTTGCTTATTTTTCCTTATCCTCTCACAATTGGTTTACCATTCTCTACCTTTTCTGTTTCCCACTCTGTTGCTTTGTGAGTGTGTCAGTATAATTATGGTATTCTTTTTTCCCTGTCTCTCTGGTTACTGTTTTCTTATACACTTCAGCTCCTCACCTCCCTGGGTGAGCGACGGATCAGAAAAGGCTTAAGTTGGGAGCATAGTTAGGTACGAGAACCTGGCATCTCCACCTTCAGGAGTAATCCGATAGACAAGGATAGACTAGGGTGCCCTTAGCTCGAGGGATCGGGTAGGTGCCCACAGTCCCTTGACACTACGTGACACCCGATTTTTTTCATGTTCAAAATAAGTTATAGAAACAAGTACAACTTTTACATTATGTCTCCTGAGTAATGCAGAATCCAATATATGGTCATTAATACCATGATGTGCAATATATGAACATCATTTTACGTATACTACTGTAATATTTTATACTTTGGAGAATACTACTACTATGGGAGGAACAAAAGGGAGGTACTGTTACTGTGCAGGACATCAGGTTGATAGAATTGGATAATTCTTTATCTGAAACAGTGTAGAAGTGGAGGGGAAAAGTGTGGAGGGTGCTATAGAAGTGAATCAGTCATATACCTTTCTGTGTAAGGGTGCTTTTACACTGAGTATTGGCACCCGTTTGTTGGACCCATTAGGGCTTACACCCGAACTCCCCACAAAATGGGATTTCGTTGTATGAGCTGACTGGGCCATAAACGATAATGGTGCCAACAGGATGAACGTGCGCTCTGTTGTTCGTCATTTTTGGGCATGTACTCCTACTGGAGGCGGACACTCAGACACAGTAGACTGCTTTGTTTGGGATATTAATGGTATACTGGTCTTGGTATAGTGGATTTTATTCAGCAACAGGACGTTGCTTATACTCAGACACTATGTTGCTATGAAGGCGGCATTTATTCCCTTTTATTCAATTGTGAAGTACTGTGGAACATATTTGTGCCACATAAATAAAATTGTTCATATTACTTATAATGTAGTCTATTATTGGAATATTAGTTTTGGTATAGCAAACTTGTTCAGTAACAATATTCATTTGGTAACTTTATGACTACCCGTATATACTCGTGTATAAGCCGAGTTTTTCAGCACATTTTTTTATCAATTTTCCCAGAAGCCAGCGGGGGAGGGGGAGCGTCAGGTGACAGAGGCAGGAGCTGGTGGCTGTGGCTAAAGCCTGTGTTGCTGCTGCAATAGTGCACAGTGCCAGCCGCAGCCGCCGGCTTCCAGCACACATCGTACTCACCTACTGATGAGCCCTCGCTGGCATTGCATCTCCTTCATTTCAGCGCCAGCAGCTCTTCCTGTGCCGAGCGATCACATGGCCCCGTTCATTAAGGTAATGCATATGTACGTCTCTCCACTCCCATAGGCGTGGAGTGCATATTCATTACCTTAATGAGCGGGGCCATGTGATCACTTGGCCAGAAGACAGAGCTGCTGGAACCGGAACGAGATGCATCAGGGCACGCAGGATGGTGAGTAGGATGTTTGTTTTTTGTAATATGAAACATGCATGCAAGGATAGGGGAGCCATGCATACAAGCACAGGGACCAGGAGCCATGCATACAACCACAGGGACCGGAGAGCCATGCATACAACCACAGGGACCGGGGAGCCATTTATACCAGGATGGGGATGAGGGGACAATGCATACCCGGATTATACTCGAGTCAATAAGCTTACCCAGTATTTCGTGGCAAAATTAGGTGCCTCGGAGCTACTTGGGTCGGCTTATACTCGAGTATATTGCTGGGTTTTCTATGAGATTTATATAGTTTATCTGTAGTCTTTATTTTATGGAGGAAGGAGTGAATACATATATCTTTACAGGATCTAGAGCACTACAGGGGTCTGTACATCTGACCAACATATTGGAGGGAGCCCGACTTTTGCACCAGGGCTCATAGGACTTTAGTTATGCCATTGTATGCACCTCTACTGTATATCCCTTGAAGATTTGACTTTGTTAGCAGTGTATTCCTCTTCGGATATTCAGGAGGTTATAGTGTAAATAAAGGATATAGCTACTGAAGAATCCGGTGGAAATCTACACCCAGAGTACACTATGGAAATGTTACTACACTTAATACAATAGCTAAAGTGTTAGCTCCTATAAAGTCTTAGGGTACTGTCACACTCTGCAACTTTCCAACGATCACGACCAGCGATACGACCTGGCCGTGATCGTTGGAAAGTCGTTGTGTGGTCGCTGGGGAGCTGTCACACAGACAGCTCTCCAGCGACCAACGATGCTGAAGGCCCCAGGTAACCAGGGTAAACATCGGGTTACTAAGCGCAGGGCCGCGCTTAGTAACCCGATGTTTACCCTGGTTACCATCGTAAAAGTAAAAAAAATCAAACAGTACATACTCACATTCCGGTGTCCGTCAGGGCCCTCGCAGTCTGCTTCCCGCTCTGACTGAGTGCCGCCATAAAGTGAAAGCACAGCACAGCGGTGACGTCACCGCTGTGCTCTGCTCTTACTTTACGGCCGGCAGTCAGTCAGAGCGGGAAGCAGACTGCGAGGGCCCTGACGGACACCGGAATGTGAGTATGTACTGTTTGTTTTTTTTTACTTTTACGATGGTAACCAGGGTAAACATCGGGTTACTAAGCGCGGCCCTGCGCTTAGTAACCCGATGTTTACCCTGGTTACAAGCGAACGCATCGTTGGATCGGTGTCACACACACCGATCCAGCGATGACAGCGGGAGATCCAGCGACGAAAGAAAGTTCCAAACGATCTGCTACGACGTACGATTCTCAGCAGGGTCGCTGATCGCTGCTGCGTGTCAGACACAGCGATATCGTATGGATATCGCTGGAACGTCACGGATCGTACCGTCGTAGCGACAAAAGTGCCACTGTGAGACAGTACCCTTAGGCTAATGGGTTAAACACATGGGTGATTCATTAAAAATTGCAGAGGGGTTTAGAGCAAATCTATTATTTTACCTTTAAAGATGGGATCTCTTCTTAAAATGTGCAAAATCTTCTGCCAAGGAACAATCACACTGTCTCACTATTTCCATTACATGGAAAATGAACGAAGGCGCAGATGTAAACCAATATAAACCACTTCACTTTTCTAAAGCATTTCCCCTTAGAGGTCACAGAAACATTTAATACAGTTTGCCTCCATGAAATGACTATTTTTCTATCTGTTGGATAAATAAAAGCCTTGTGTATGGCCGTGGTGTTAGATGCTTTATGGCTGTTACGTATATTTATGCAGCTGTGTGTATTTTCCACATATAGATCTGTGGGTTAGGAGTTATAGTTTTGGTCTCCTATAGTAATTCTTTTCACTTCTTCAGTGATCAGTAAATTACTTCTGTTTGTAGGAAAAAATGACTGGACTATGAATTGAATGAATTTTACGTAACAGATCAAAACAGATGGATTTCTTTTTTTGAATGAGGAAAATCGGCAGAATATTACTATGCCAGCAAAATGTAAGAGATGTTGAGTACCGTATTTTGAACCTTTCTCGATCAGGTGATTCTTGGTTTTTGCATTTTAATTCTTTCCTTCCCTTCTCCCAAGAACCATAACTTTTTACATTTTTGTTTCATGTAGTTTGTTTTTTGAGGGACACAATGTAGTTTTGAATAGGCTCTTACAGCCTTTATTGTGCTTTAAAAATTACCTGGCAATATGCTCAGTGCTATATGAAACTTACATAACTTGTGTAATCATTTTCTGAGACCCATAACATTTTCATATTTCCATCCATATATTTGTATGAGGGTTTGTTTTTTTTCCTTCTACGCTACAATGTCAAGCATAGTCTGTACTAAAAGTATAGCGTTGTGCAGTACAGTACAAAGAAAATTAAGAGGACATGGCGCTCTAAGGCTAGTTTCACATTTGCGGATGGAGGGCTGCGTACGTCCTCCGTGAAGCTCCGCCGACCGCCGCACCTTCTCCGTTCAGTCCGCCTGTGTCCTCTGACTCACAACCTTTCTATACAGGCCACCATACACATTAATTGAAAATCAGCCGAACCCACAGTTTCAGATTCTGGTTGGAACTGATGACCATTTTATTTGTATTGGTGACTCCAGACTCCAGAGGAATCCAATATAAGGAATTTCAATGCTCATTCACTTAGTTTTCCTAGAAGGTAAGCTGTTAAAGGTGGGTCTTCACTCTTTCCATTGAAAACACATGTTGCCTTAGGGTATGTGCACACGTCCGGATTTCTTGCAGAAATTTCCTGAAGAAAACCGGAAATTTTCTGCAAGAAATCCGAATTATTTTTTTTGCGGTTTTTTTCCGTTTTTTTCGCATTTTTTTTAGCTTTCTGCAAGCGTAATTAGCTTGCAGAATGCTAAAGTTTTCCAAGCGATCTGTAGCATCGCTTGGAAAACTGACTGACAGGTTGGTCACACTTGTCAAACATACTGTTTGACAAGTGTGACCAACTTTTTACTATAGATGCAGCTTATGCAGCATCTATAGTAAAAGATAGAATGTTTAAAAATAATAAAAAAAATGGTTATACTCACCCAGACATCTCATCAGCGGCGTCCGTTCCTCTTCCTATAGCTGGTGTGTGCGCGCAGGACCTTCCATGACGTCGCGGTCATGTGAGCGGTCACGTGAGCGGTCACATGACCGCTCACGACCAATCACAAGACAGTGACGTCATCGGCAGGTCCTTCACCGCACAGCAGCTATAGGAACCGAAGCGGCAGCATGCAGCGGTGAGGCGGGAAGACATCGAGGGTGAGTATAGGACTATTTTTTATTTTAATTCTTTTTTTTTAACCAATTATATGGTGCCCAGTGCGTGGAGGAGAGTCTCCTCTCCTCCACCCTGGGTACCAACCGCACATAATCTGCTTACTTCCCGCATGGTGTGCACAGCCCCGTGCGGGAAGTAAGCAGATCAATGGACTCCTAGGTGTGCGGAATCTCCGCAATTCCGCATTTTTAATGAACATGTTGCTTTTTTTTCCGCGATGCGATTTTTTCGCGGAAAAAATCGCAACATTTGCACAAAAAATGCGGAATACACTGTAAATAATAGGAGGCATATGTTAGCGTTTTTTTTCGCGTTTTTATCACGTTTTTATAGCGAAAAAACGCGAAAAAAACGCTAAAAATCCTGAACGTGTGCACATGGCCTTAATGAACATGTTTTTTTTTTTTCCGCGATGCGATTTTTTCGCGGAAAAAATCGCAACATTTGCACAAAAAATGCGGAATACACTGTAAATAATAGGAGGCATATGTTAGCGGTTTTTTCGCGTTTTTATCACGTTTTTATAGCGAAAAAAACGCTAAAAATCCTGAACGTGTGCACATGGCCTTAGGGTATGCTCACATGAAGCATTTTTGCGGCATTTTCTTCTGCACAGAAAAAAATGTAGCATTGTACAGTAGCAGCAACATAAATAAATTTTCTAAACTCTTACTCATGTAGTGCATTTTTTCCCTTGCATTTTTTGAGCTGTGGTGAATTTTGTTAAAAAAACAAACTATTTTTTTCTGCATTTTTCTGCATTTTTGCTGCATTTTTTAACCTGTTAAACTGAATGGATAAAAACGCATAAAAATTAATTACACAGGTCTACAAGTTTTTTTTTCAGGTGCCAAGGTTTTTTAGATGGATTTAGGGTATTTTACGGGTGTGGAATTAAAAAATCCCATTACTTTTACTGAATTGGTTCTAGTTTTTGAGATAATTAATCCATGCAAATAACCCATTTTCCCAATGCAAATTGTGTATGATAACAAATGCAATAGTCTTTTGACTCTTTAAAAGTGTCTTAGGTAATAAAATATTCCATAGAATTGTTCTGAATTTCAATTTGTAGGCTTATAATGCTTTAAAAGTTACTTTTTGAATCCAGAATTCTACTGTACATAATTAACTATTAAATACTTCAGAAACTATTGCCACCTTCGGGCCCCGATGAAGTTGCATCGGCGTTATGTCCACCCCTGCAGTATTTACCCTGCAAACACTGTGTTTTCAGGTGCAAAAAATGCTGTACGGCCATGTGCACACTTTGAGTATTTGGTGAGTTTTTTACCTCACTATTTGTAAGCCAAAATCAGTAGTGGAATAATCAGAGGAAAAGTATAAGGGCGGAGTCACACTAGCCTATGGTATGCGTTGTGAGAGCATCCGATGTGATATGCTAATGACCCTAATCACAGATCTGAGCTGCCTCATACTATAATATTGGCCCAGAGCTATGAGATGCTTTATTGCATAGCATGTTCTACATTAGTGTGACTCCAGCCTAACAGAAACATGTCACCACTTCTGCATTTTTTACCCACTCATGGTTTTGGCTTAGAAATCCTGAGGTAAAAATCTCACCAAATACGCTATGTGTTCATGTGGCCTAAAGAAGCACTGTGTGAATATACCCTAAAGGTACCGTCACACTTAGCGACGCTGCAGCGATACAGACAACGATGCCGATCGCTGCAGCGTCGCTGTTTGGTCGCTGGGGAGCTGTCACACAGACCGCTCTCCAGCGACCAACAATGCCGAGGTCCCCGGGTAACCAGGGTAAACATCGGGTTACTAAGCGCAGGGCCGCGCTTAGTAACCCTATGTTTACCCTGGTTACCAGTGTAAAATGTAAAAAAACAAACAGTACATACTTACATTCGCGTGCCTCGGCGTCCGCTTCCTGCACTGACTGAGCCCGGCCCTAACAGCAGAGCGGTGACGTCACCGCTGTGATTTTACTTTCACTTTGCGGCCTGCGCTCAGTCAGTGTGGGAAGCGGACGCCGGGGGATACGAAGGTGAGCATGTACTGTTTGTTTTTTTACATTTTACACTGGTAACCAGGGTAAACATCGGGTTACTAAGCGCGGCCCTGCGCTTAGCAACCCGATGTTTACCCTGGTTACCAGTGTAAAACATCGCTGGTATCGTTGCTTTTGGTGTCAAGCACAACGATACATGGCGATCTGACGACCAAATAAAGTTCTGAACTTTCTTCAACGACCAGCGATATCACAGCAGGATCCTGATCGCTGCTGTGTGTCACACTCAACGATATCGCTAGCCAGGACGCTGCAACGTCACGGATCGCTAGCGATATCATTTAGTTTGACGGTACCTTAAGGCCACGTGTGCATGTTAAATATTTGGTGAGTTTTTTTACCTCAGTACTTGTAAGCCCAAATCAAAATTGGATAAACATACTGAAGCGGTGACGTGTTTCTATTATACTTTTCCTCTGATTGTTCCACTCCTGGTTTTGACTTACAAATACTGAGGTATAATACTGACCAAATACTCAACGTGTGCATGTGGCCTAAGTCGAGCAAAAAGTGCGTATGTAAGGTGCATTAGAGATACAATTTTTAGCCAAATGCTATGTGAGGTTAATGGGCACCTTATGAATTCTGGCAGCATTTAAGCATCTCTTAACATGGAAATAAGTGATAGAAAACTACCTTTATTATCTCACCCTGTCCCGTATGCCCTCAGGTAGAAGAGCATAGGAGACCTGACACAGCCACTTAAAGTAATTTAAGTATAGTCTGGGGCAACCATTACTTAAAGGTGAACACTATTCTAACATATTGCATGGATATTTAATTAATACATAACACATGCTTTTCACAAAAAAAAAGAAAAAAACATTTCCGGACAATTTCCCAACTGTTAAGTTTGTTTTTTAAATGCATTATTAATGCTTCTTTGTTTCTGCTTCATTCGTGAGGTCGCCTGGATGAAAAGTACACTAATGAAACTTTCTTGTAGAGGCGGACATCAATTCAACAGAGGTCACAGGCTGACAATCACATATCAAAAGCTAAAAGGGCGACGCTAATCTCTTTATGCCATACAAATGATCTCCAGGAGGATCTAAGCCACTCGCCCAGCTCTGTGTGCTCCAAAGCTTACTTACAGCAAGGCATCAGTCACAACGAAGGGTCTTTTGATGTAAAAGATTAAGTTTTATTTTACATGTCTGCATAGGAAATTAGTGGTTATGATCTAAAGGATCTTCTTTATGACATCAAGATATGGATAGGATTATATCCTCGCTAATTATCTGTTTACAGTATATTGTCAGAAAGTATTAGCTACATGTTCAAGACAGATGATTATTTCTCAAGCGATCCTTGGATATAGAGAAATGCTCCAGACCTTATGACAGCGATACTTGAGAGGAAACATTCTAAACTCAACACATAATTATTTGCTGTTGCCTCATTTGCAAGTATTTTATTAATGTTACTGGAATTGCCAGCATTACGCATCTAGTGGAGTTCTGTGAATTAGGGCTCGGCCACACAAATGATTTTCTCGAAAGAGTACTAAGGCCATGTGCACACGTTTAGTATTTTTCGTGTTTTTTTCGCGTTTTTTCGCTATAAAAATGCAAAAAAAACGCTAACATATGCCTCCTATTATTTTCAGGGTATTCCACTCGCCACACGTGTGCCGCCCGTGTGGCGAGTGGGTACCACACGGAGCGTGCAGGAGACAGCGCTAAAGTTTAGCGCTGTCCCCTGCATCGTGCTGAAGCCGCGATTCATATCTTCTGTGCAGCAGCGTTTGCTGCATAGAAGATATGAATAATAGTGTTTAAATGAAAGATCTATGTGTCCGCCGCCCCCCCACCCCCTGTGCGCCCCCCCGCTGTTCAGAAAATACTCACCCGCATCCCTCATTGGCTGTCGCTCCTTCCTGGTCTGGCCGCGGCTTCCACTGTATGCGGTCACGTGGGGCCGCTCATTACAGTCATGAATAAGCGGCTCCACCTCCCATAGGGGCGAAGCTGACTATTCATGATTGTAAATGAGCGGCCCCACGTGACCGCATACAGTAGAAGCCGCGGCCAGACCAGGAAGCAGCGACAGCCAACAAGGGATGCGGGTGAGTATTTTCTGAACAGCGGGGGGGGGGCGCACAGGGGGTGGGGGGGCGGCGGACAGGTAGATCTTTCATTTAAACACTATTATTCATATCTTCTATGCAGCAAACGCTGCTGCACAGAAGATATGAATCGCGGCTTCAGCACCATGTGGGGGGGACAGCGCTTACTGTAGCGCTGTCTCCTGCACACCACAGGGACCGCACACGGAGAACGTCCGTGTGAGGTCCGTGTTTTACACGGACCCATTGACTTTAATGGGTCCGTGTAATACGTGCGCTCCCACGAACACTGACATGTCTCTGTGTTTGGCACACGGAGACAAGGTCCGCAAAAAATCAATGACATCTGCACAGATGCATTGATTTTAATGGATCTACGTGTGTCAGTGGCTCCGGTACGTGAGGAAACTGTCACCTCACGTACTGGAGACACTGACGTGTGAAACCGGCCTAAGGCTGTGTTTTCATTAAAAAGCTTGAAAGGGGTTGTATTTAGTCCTATGAGACCTCAGAATGTTATACATGACAACTTAGGGCAATTGGAGAATTTGGTGAAGCAATTCTTTGAGGAAAGATTTGAATTTAGCTGTGATACAGAAATAGGTTTTTACAATAGAAAGCAGTGAATAGCTGTGCGATAAGGGCTCATTTCCACTTGCGAGTAAAGCGTACGAGTGCAATCAGCTGAAATCGGACTGAGAAAAAAATCGCAGCATGCTGCGTATTGCTGCAATTCTCTGACGATACTCGCCAATGTAAGTCAATGGGTGCGAGAAAAAAAATTGCACAGCATTCAGACCATGCGAGTGCTGTCCGATTTTTACGCACCAGTGTCCTTTGAAAAGCCGGCAATTCAGTGCGGTGTACAGTAAAATCACACTGACATGTTAGAATAGAATAGATAAAATAAATGTCTACACATAGTATATATACTGTATATATATATATATATATATAAGAGGCATTGTGATTACTCGCTAATCCTGCCCCCTGCACAGTAGCTCCGCCCCCCACCACATCAGCACACACAATCTCGCCCCACCACATTACCACACACAATCCACACCACATCACCACACACAATCCCGCCCCTTCAACACATCACCACACATAATCCCGCCCCCCAACACTTCACCACACATAATCCCGCCCAACATATCACCACACAATCCCACCCCCAACACATCACCACACATAATCCCGCCCCCCAACACATCACCACACATAATCCCGCCCCCCCACCCCATTACCACACGTAATCACGCCCCCCACCACATCACCACACATAATCCCACCACCCCACCAAATTACTACACATAATCCCACTCCCCCACCACATTACCACAGATAATCCCGCCCCCATCACATTACCACACATAATCCCTCCCCCACATTACTACAGATAATCCTGCCCCCCACCACATTACCACACATAATCCAGCCCCCCACCACATTACCACACATAATCCAGCCCCCCACCACATTACTACAGATAATACCGCCCCCACCACATTACCACACATAATCCCGCCCCTCACCACATTACCACACATAATCCTGCCCCGCACGACATTACCACACATAATCTCGCCCCCCCACCACATTACCACACATAATCCCGCCCCCCACCCCATTACCACACACAATCCCACTCCCACCACATTACCACACATAATCCTGCCCCTAACACATCACCACACATAATACCGCCCCCCACCCCATTACCACACATAATCCCGCCCCCCCACCCCATTACCACAAATAATCCCACCCCCCCACCCCATTACCACACATAATCCCACCCCATTACCACACATAATCCCGCCCCCCACTCCATTACCACACATAATCCCGCCCCCCCACCCCATTACCATGCATAATCCCGTCCCTCCACCACATTACCACACATAATCCCCCCACCACATTAACATACATAATCCCGCCCCCACCACATCACCACATATAATCCCTTCCTCCCACCCCATTACCACACATAACCCCATCCCCCCACCCCATTACCACACATAATCCCACCCCCCACCACATCACCACACATAATCCCGCCCCCCCACATCACCACACATAATCCAGGACCCCCACCACATCACCACACATAATCACGCTGTTCTGTCTTCATACACGTTGATACGGTGTGTGATCTGTCATACGGCATAAACCACTTCTGTCTCCCAAATAAGCAGACTGTTCTCTGTAGTCTAACTTGTTTATTGGTAAACATGAGCGCGGCAAAAGTATAAGAATACAAAAGATTTGGGTAAGTATTGGGCAAATAACAGCACAACTGATACTTATAGCTAGCAGGGAAAGCATACAGGATGATGCAACTTCTACATGTAACTACATACAGTAACTCACAGATAATAGATTTCCCAGGTACTAGTTGCTATACAGTAATCACATTCTGTAGAACACTATATTGCAAGAACAGGGATAACAATCTTACCGGATAAACTTAACCAGGGTGGCAAGTAAGTGAGGTAGTTCCAACACAGCAGATTAACACGAGTGTCCAGGAAAATACACAGAGAGAAAATGGGGAATTTCCCTATCCTAGGATACCTTGGTGCAACCCAGAATGCAACACTCTGATTATTACTGAAAAAACACAGGTAATAAATTTAACCACCACTGGGTGGTGCTATAACACAGCAAAAACCAAAACACTAATAGTAGTTAACCTTTTAATGCTTGAAACGAACCCCTGTCCTTCATTAGAAAGGACAGAACACATGCCCCACCACATTACCACACATAATCCCGCCCCCACCACATCACCACACATAATCCTGCCCCCCACCACATCACCACACATAATCCCGCCCCCACACCACATCACCACACATAATCCCACCCCCCAACACATCACCATACATGATCCCGCCCCCCCAGCCTATTACCACACATAATCGCGCCCCCCCACAACATTACCACACATAATCCCACCCTCACCACATTACCACACATAATCCCGCCCCCCCACCACATCACCACACATAATCCCACCCCCCAACACATCACCATACATGATCCCGCCCCCCCAGCCTATTACCACACATAATCGCGCCCCCTCACAACATTACCACACATAATCCCACCCCCACCACATTACTACAGATAATCCCGCCCCCCACCACATTACTAGATTATCCCGCCCCCACCACATTACCACACATAATCCAGCCCCCCACCACATCACCACATAATCCCGCCCCCACCACATCACCACACATAATCCAGGCCCCACAACATTACCACACATAATCCCGCCCCCCACCACATCACCACACATAATCCCGCCCCCCCACCACATCACCACACATAATCCTGCCCACCCATCACATCACCTCACATAATCCCGCCCCAACACATCACCACACATAATCCCTCCCCCCACCCCATTACCACACATAATCCCTCCCCCCACCCCATTACCACACATAATCCCGCCCCCCCTAGCCTATTACCACACATAATCCCGCCCCCACCACATCAGCACACATAATCCAGGCCCCATCACATCACCTCACATAATCCCGCCCCAACACATCACCACACATAATCCCTCCCCCCACCCCATTACCACACATAATCCCGCCCCCCCTAGCCTATTACCACACATAATCCCGCCCCCACCACATCAGCACACATAATCCAGGCCCCACAACATTACCACACATAATCCCGCCCCCCACCACATCACCACACATAATCCCGCCCCCCCACCACATCACCACACATAATCCTGCCCACCCATCACATCACCACACATAATCCCGCCCCAACACATCACCACACATAATCCCTCCCCCCACCCCTTTACCACACATAATCCCGCCCCCCCTAGCCTATTACCACACATAATCCCGCCCCCACCACATCACCACACATAATCCAGGCCCCACAACATTACCACACATAATCCCGCCCCCCACCACATCACCACACATAATCCCGCCCCCCCACCACATCACCACACATAATCCTGCCCACCCATCACATCACCACACATAATCCCGCCCCAACACATCACCACACATAATCCCTCCCCCCACCCCATTACCACACATAATCCCGCCCCCCTAGCCTATTACCACACATAATCCCGCCCCCACCACATCAGCACACATAATCCCGCCTCTGCACCACATCACCACACATAATCCCACACCCCACCACATTAGCACACATAATCCCACCCCCAACACATCACCACACATAATGTTGCCCCCCACCCCATTACCACTCATAATCCCGCCCCCACCACATTACCACACATAATCTCGCCCCCACCACATCACCACACATAATCCCGCCCCCCAACACATCACCACATATAATCCCACCCCCCCACCCCATTACCACACATAATCCCACCCCCTCACCCCATTAGCACACATAATCCCACCCCACACCCCATTACCACGCATAATCCCATCCCCAACCACATTACCACACAATCCCCCCACCACATTACCATACATAATCCCGCCCCCACCACACATATAATCCAGTCCCCCACCCCATTACCACACATAACCCCATCCCCCCACCCCATTACCACACATAATCCCACCCCCCACATCATCACACATAATCCCGCCCCTCAACACATCACCACACATAATCCCGCCCCCCCACATCACCACACATAATCCCGTCCCCCCACCCCATTACCACACATAATCCTGCCCCCCCACCACATCATTACACATAATCCTGCCCCCAACACATCACCACACATAATCCCCCCACCCCATTACCACACATAATCCCACCCCCCCACCACATCACCACACATAATCCTGCCCCCCACCACATCACCACACACAATCCCGCCCCCCCACCACATTACTACACATAATCCCCCACCACATTACCACACATAATCCCACCCCCACCACATTACCACACATAATCCCGCCCCCACCACATCACCACACATAATCCCACCCCCCACCACCACACATAATCCCGCCCCCCTCCACATCATCACACATAATCCCGCCCCCCCCACATCACCACACATAATCCCGCCCACCAACACATCACCACACATAATGCCGCCCCCCACCCCATTACCACTCATAATCCCGCCCCCTCACCCCATTACCACACATAATCCCACCCCCCACCACATCACCACACATAATCCCACCCCCACTCCACATCACCACACATAATCCCACCCACCAACACATCACCACACATAATGCCGCTCCCCCACCGCATCACCACTCATAATCCTGCCCCCTCACCCCATTACCACACATAATCCCGCCCCCAACACATCACCACACTATTGTTATTAACTTCATTTTAAGGTAATTTACCACCTGCTATTGGCTATTCAGTGCTATTGAATGTTGTCATTATTTACTTTAGTTTAATCAGTAAAAAGTATTTTAATTAAATAAAGACACAGGGTGTTGTAATAGTTTATAAAACGCTCGATCCAAATGATGACCCTTGTCACCTGAAAAAAGGTTAAAATAAAAAAGCAACAATATCCCATTTTTTTTCTCTCAAGTGCAAATGAGCCCTAAAACTGTATTTGGCAGCAGAGTAGATGCAAAAGAGCAGCTCAGTGATAATACATAAACCTTTCATATATATAATGCCCTACATATTAAAACACATAGGGTTTTACTTTATATTTGCAGAACATCAATCAATAAGTAAGAATTCTGAGATTGAGATATGTCTTTAGCTTAGCATTACCATTTGCAGGACTGCACCTGGTCGGGCATTTGTGCTTTCTCCTAGCAGCTAAGAATTCATTCTCCAACCAATTCACACAATGCAATACAGTAAAAAGAAAAGGCAATTACGCTACCTGCAAAAAAAGAAATTGCCGTGTACTACAATATCTTTCATCAGCAATAAAAAGTGGAATTTCTAGACTTGAAAAAGACCCTGCACGCACATCAACATATAGTGAATAATGGGGAAGTAATGGTGAAAACTGAATGGACAATATACCCGCTTTGATCATTGCCATCTGTAAGGAGTCATTTTAGCTTATTGATCCTTTAAAGAATGTAAATGATCAATGTATATATAAGGATTAATGATCGGGATAAATGGTTACATGACATGTCATGCATCCTACAAAAGACCTAATAAATGTATGTTTGTAGAGCATCACAATAAAAGAGACACAAAGCATTGCAAAGTCAACATAGAATATTTTACTTATAATACATATAATAGCTCAAAACAGATTTCTACTAGTGTTGAGCGATACCTTCCGATACTTGAACGTATCGGTATCGGATAGTATCGGCCGATACCTGAAAAATATCGGATATCGCCGATACCGATACCCGATACCAATACAAGTCAATGGGACACCAGTATCGGAAGCTATCCTAGATGGTTCCTAGGGTCTGAAGGAGAGGAAACTCTCCTTCAGGCCCTGGGATCCATATTCATGTAAAAAATAAAGAATTAAAATAAAAAATATGGATATACTCACCCATCCGGCGGCCCATGGACCTTACCGATTGTAACCGGCAGCCTCCGTTCCTAAGAATGAGGAGTTTAGGACCTGCGATGACGTCGCGGCTTGTGATTGGTCGCGTGAGCGGCCACATGAGCGGCACCCGGGGCAAGAATTCATTTTGGCGCCCCCCCAGGACATATGCTCCCCGTCTGTTGTGAATTCTGCTTTTGTGTTCCCTCCGGTGGTGGTAGGTGGTAATGCAGTTGTCCCTGAGTTGCAGTCCTGGTCAGGTGTTTCTGCTGATTGCAGTTCTGACTGGGGTATTTAGGTGTGCAGGATTCATTAGTCCTTGCCAGTTGTCAATTGTTGTTGGGAGGTGTTGGACCTCTGCCTGGTTCCTCCTGCCTTTCTGCCAAATCAGCAAAGATAAGTGTCTGTTTTTTTTTTCTGTGGCACACATGCTGTGTGCTTCATGATTCAGTGCTATGCTTTTGTGTTTTCTTGTCCAGCTTAGATTGTGTCAGTATTTTCTCAGTCTTGTTGGATTCTCTGGGGTTGCAGATATTAATTCCACGTCTTTAGTTAGATTGTGGAATTTTTTGTATTATCTGCTGTGGATATTTTTTGAAGGGTTTTAATACTGACCGCCTAGTATTCTGTCCTATCCTTTCCTATTTAGCTAGAGTGGCCTCTTTTGCTAAATCTTGTTTTCTGCCTGCGTGTGTCTTTTCTTCTCCTACTCACAGTCAATATTCGTGGGGGCTGCCTATCCTTTGGGGTTCTGCTCTGAGGCAAGGTAGTATTCCTATTTCCATCTATAGGGGTATTTAGTCCTCCGGCTGTGTCGTGGTGTCTAGGGTTTGTTAGGCACACCCCACGGCTACTTCTAGTTGCGGTGCTAGTTCAGGATCTGCGGTCAGTATAGTTTCCATCTACTCCAGAGAAAGTTTCATGCGGCTCCAAGGTCACCGGATCATAACACCCGTCATCCCCATCATTGCCCTCTCCGCCTCCACCACCCCCATCATTGCTCTCTCCCTGTCAGCCTCATCATTTCCCTCTCCTTCTCCACCATCCGCATCATTGCTCTCTCCCCATCAGCCCCATCATTGCCCTCTCCTCCTCCACCATCCCCATCATTGCTCTCTCCCCGTCAGCCCCATCATTGCCCTCTCCTCTTCCACCATCCCCATCATTGCTCTCTCCCCGTCAGCCCCATCATTGCCCTCTCCTCCTCCACCATCCCCATCATTGCTCTCTCCCCGTCAGCCCCATCATTGCCCTCTCCTCCTCCACCATCCCATCATTGCTCTCTCCCCGTCAGCCCCATCATTGCCCTCTCCTTCCCCCACACACATGCCATTCACTTCTCTGCACATTCCCCTGCAGCGTGATACACACACACACACACACACACACACACACACACAATACTGAGCCACACACACACACATACACACATTCACATTCACACACACATACACACATTCACATACACACATACACACACTCACATACACACATACACACACATACACACATTCACATACACACACATATACACACATTCACATACACACACACATATACACACATCACACATTCACACACACACACACACACACACACACATTCACATACACACACATTCACATACACACACATACACACACATACACACACACATTCACATACACACACATATACACACATTCACATACACACACATATACATACATTCACATACACACACATACACACATTCTCACACACACACACACACACACACACATTCACATACACACACACACGTACACACATTCACATATACACACATACACACATTCACATACACACACATTCACATACACACATATACACACATTCACATACACACATATACACACATTCACACACACACATACACACACATACACTCATTCACATACACACACATACACACATTCACACACACACACATTCACATACACACACATACACACACACACATACACACATACACACACACATACACACACATTCACATACACACACACATACACACATTCACACAGACACACACACATTCACATACACACACATACACACATTCACATACACACACATACACACATTCACATACACACATACACACACTCACATACACACATACACACACATACACACATTCACATACACACACATATACACACATTCACATACACACACATACACACATTCACATACACACACATATACACAGTCCCAGATCCTGAAATATGGAAACACTATAGGTCTCGGACAATGGCAACATTTTTTTTTACAAATTTAGAATTTTATTTCACCACTTAAATAAAAAAGAATCTATACATGTTTGGTATCTGCAAACTCATACTTAGTTAGCGAATCATCAGTTTTAGCATTTCGAAAACAAAAAAAAAGAAATAAAAAGTTGTAATTGTTGTGGAATTGCACTTTTTTGCAATTTCGCCACATGTGGATTTTTTTTCCCATTTTACAGTACACTATATGGTAAAGTCAATGGTGTCGTTCAAACGTACGACTTATCCCGCAAAAAAACAAGCTCTCATTGACGGAAAATTAAAAAAATGTATGGCTCTGGGAAGAAGTGGAGCAAAAAAAGAAAATGCAAATATGGAAAATCCCAAGGTGGTGAAGGAGTTAAAGGGAATGTATCATCAAAAATATTTTTATATTACTTATTATCCTGAAATCTTACAGTTGTCACTCTGACTTCTGAGCCTCTCAATAAACTGACATATCCTGTAGAGATTGCTTTTCAACAGTTATCTCATCATCATTTCAGGTAGCTTTACAATGAAAGACAACACCATTATAGACAACACAGGGTCCACTATTCACAATAGGTGATGATCCCAGCATCCCCAGAAAGCTCTCCTGGAGAAGACAATAAATATCTTCTTCTGTTCTCTCCTACAGTCCCTGTGGCTACAATAAAGCATCTCAGGCAACATTGATGCCACTATAATTATGTGCATGAAATACAGAATATTGTCAAATTGTCTCTTCAGAGAGAAAGAGGACAAGAACTCTAGTGCCACCTATTGGAAGTAGCAATCCTAACAGTAAATGTCAACCCTTTAATGAGCCTTTTCACATGACTTAGGATAATAACCAAACCAGAATCTCAATTTGCAGACACTGTGTTTCGGGGTGCCGCCCCTTGTCAGTGCAAAGTGGAGATCTGGTTTGGCTGATTGAGATGCATCTGACCGGGATCCAAGAAGTATCGTTTCTCCTTGTGGAGAGTGACATGATAAGCATGTCGAGGTCAGGAGACTTAAAGCCGCAATGCTCCTCTGGGAAATATGCAAATTGCTTTAAGTCTCCTCACCTCGAAATGCTTATCATGTCACTCTCCACAAGGAGAAACGATACTTCTTGGATCCCAGAAAATTGTCAAGAAATAAAAATAGTTAAAACAATATTCATATTTTTATTCTATTCTGTATATACAGCTCTGGCAAAAATTAAGAGACGACTGGAAAATGTTCAGTTTCTCTGATTTTTCTTTTTTTAGGTATATTTTGGAGTAAAATGTAAACTTTTCTTTTATTCTATAAACTACTGCAGTGATAACATGTCTCCGAATTTCCAAGCAATACATTTTGTCGTTTTTTCTGAAAAGGAGAAATGGTCAAAATTAGAAACAAAAACCCATTGCTTTCAGACCTCAAATAATGCAAAGAATAAAAGTTCATAATCATTTAGAAACAACAATACTAATGTTGTACCTCAGGAAGAGTTCACAAATCAATATTTTGTGGAATAACCATGATTTTTAATCACAGTGAGTCTTGGCATGCTTTCCACCAGTCTTTCACACGGCTTCTGGTGCAAAAATGTAAGCAGTTCTTCTTTGTTTGATGGCTTGTGACTTTCCATCATCCTCTTGATTACATTCCAGAGGATTTCAATGGGGTTCAGGTCTGGAGATTGAGCTGCCCCTGACAGGGTTTTCATGTGGTGGTCTCTTAATTTTTGCCAGAGCTGTATATATTTCATTTTTAAAAAAGAAAACAATATATGATGCATTCACAAGTTTACAACCTGCAGTAACCACCGAGCCACTAAACCGCTGCACGACCAGCTCTGCCCTCACGTATTGTATCCTCACCCACCCCTTGTAGATTGTGAGCCCTCATGGGCAGGGTCCTCTCTCCTCCTGTACCAGTCGTGACTTGTATTGATTAAGATTATTTTACTTGGTTTTTATTATGTATACCCCCCATGGAATAAATGGCGCTATAATAATAAACAATAATAATTCCTTCTAAAGGAGTGATTTCACGAAGAAGTCGGGAAAACTGTGCCTTGCCTGACATTACAATTTCAGAAATCTTATATTGATTAAGGATTATGGCTATAAAGATAAATACATTGTCTACTACTTCCAGGTCTGTAGGTAATAATCAGTGATCCATATAAAGGGGTCTTTTATTTGACTATGGGCTACATGGCTTCACATTTCAGGGCAACTTTATCTGTGTGTCAGTATATAAATAAATATATTGCAGTACAGTCTATTAGTATATGCAAAGTGGATTCAATTACAGTACATTGCCAAATAGCCAGGGAGAATGGGGAGATTTAGAATAAAGGTGAACTCTTGGGCACTTCATGAAGGATAGATTTCGGCAACCTGCAGTGAAGATATGTTTTACAGACGCCTACCTCCCAAACATTCTCTCTGCATGCCTTCAGAGATCTTCCTCATTTCCCCAGCTGAACTAACAGATTCAGGATTCTCTCAGACAACACCAGAGAAACATGATGAAGAAATTGTTGAAAACTAAACAAAACTTCAATGTTTTTGCAGTGTTTGCATATAGATAAGAAAGGCTGGATAATAACAACAAACACGTTGCCAAGTAAATCCCAATCTGATTGCCTCAGGCATTGCATTGTTTTATTTGGGGTTACATGGCTAAAACTAAAATTACATCTTGGCTTCCAAAAAAATATTTAAGTCCTAAGGGAATAGAAAACCTGAGACACAAAGGAGCAATTGGAGAAAAACTTTAATGCAAAATATTTTAAAAACACAACTAATTGCAATATCCCAAAAAGGTTTATTTGAGTAGGTTGTAGTGTTAAATATATTTTTCCCTAATGAGTGACAAGACCTTAACTTTTTATGAGCTGCAATTAATCTCAATAGCATAAAGGACATTGTATTGGGGTTGGCCACATTCAAAAACATTTTCTGTTTTACTATCAGAGGGCCAACAGTCACAGTATCTTCAGAACTCTCCCATGTGCAGTGGGTGAAAACAGTATTGAACACATCGCTAATTTTCTAAGAAATATATACTTATAAAAGTGCTATTGACATGGAATTCTCACCAGATGTCAGTAAACCCCCATCCAATCCACACAGAAAAAGAAATCAAATCATAGAGGTCCATAAGTTATGTGTAATAATGGCAAATAATGCAAGGAAATAGCATTGAATACATGAAGAAAGAGAGGTGCAAAAGCCATGGAAAGTCATGACACCAACTGAAATCTATCAGGAATTAGAAAGCAATCCAGCCATTTAGTGAAAAATAATATCAGCTGGTTCAACTGATGGCCTATAAATAGGTGTCTCATTACCAACGTGCCACATAAGAAACATCTCATGATGGGTAAAACCAGTGAGCTGCCTCAAGACCTTCACATCCTTATTGATGACAAACATACTGATGGGATTAGTTACAGATGAATTTCTAAACTACTGAAATGAGCAATGTTGGGGTCATAATCTAGAAGTAGAAAAAACATAATTTCATCATAAACCCCCCACAAACAGAGAGAGTTAAAATAATTATCAGATAAGATGTCCAAGAGCCAAGGACCCCTCATGGAGAACTACAGAAAGACCTGGAATCTGGAGGTGCAATTGTTTTAATGAAAACTAAAAGTAATGCACTAAACCTCCATGGCCTGTTTGCACGCTCACCACTCAAGACTCCATTACTGAATAAAAGGCATGTTCAAGAGCATTTACGGTTAGCTCAACATTTAGATGAGCCTGATAAATACTGGGAGAATATAGTTCTGTCAGATGAGACCAAAATTGAGCACCTTATGTGCTGTAATACACACCATGCTTGGAGCCTAACAAGCAATGCATATCACCCTGAAAACACCATGCTAACAGTGAAGTTTGAAGATGGGAACATCATGTTGGGGGCTTTTTTTCAGCATACGGCACTGTCAAACTTCATATAATTGAAGAAAGGATGAATGGACAGATATAACTAGACATTCTTGATAAAAAGCTGCTGCCATCTAACGGGATGATGAAGATGAAACAAGGGAGGACATTTCAGCAAGACAATGATCCCAAAACACTGGCAAAAAACTCTGTTGATTTCAGATAAAGAAAATAAAGCTGCTACAATGGACCAGCTAACCACCTGAATTAATTTCAATAGAAAATATAAGAAAGGAACTAAAGCTCAGACTTCATAGAAGGAGCCCATGGATCCTACAGGATATAAAGAGTGTTTTTGTGGAAAAATGGACCTAAATTACACCTGGGCAATGCATGACACTGGTTTCTCCATACAGGAGGCATTTAGAAGATATAATCACCAACAAAGACTTTTCTACATTATTTACATCACCTATGCAATAACAAGGAAATCCTGAAAACATGACTAGTCAGTAGTACTCGAGGACTGCCTGATATTTGAAGATAACACCTTTTCACCCTAAATACCCATATACCCCTATGGGAGACAAACATTTCCATACTTTTATACTTTGTGAAAATGTATATGGTAAATAAATAGTAATAACACAGGTATGAGAGACACTTGTCAGTCATTTATTGTATAGATTCACTGCCTTTGTAATCTAAATCCAACAAGATTCATGAAATCAAAGGATAAATATCATAATTAGGATACTGTGAGGTCAAATACGATGTGTAAACTGTAACCTGTCCCCTAAGTATAATTTTGTATTAAAAGTGGTTAGCACTAGTGAGGAGTATACTCATTGCTCGGGTGATCTCCAAGTATTTGTTAAGGTACCGTCACACTAGGCGATATCGCCAGCAATCCGTGACGTTGCAGCGACCTGGATGGCGATATCGCTGTATTTGACACGCAGCAGCGATCTGGATCCCGCTGTGAAATTGCTGGTCGCTGCTAGAAGGTCTGCACATTATTTGGTCGCTAGGTCGCCGTGTATCGCCGTGTTTGACAGCAAAAGCGACGATACCAGCGATATTTTACACTGGTAACCAGGGTAAACATCGGGTTACTAAGCGCAGGGCCGCGCTTAGTAACCCGATGTTTACCCTGGTTACCAGCGTAAAAGTTAAAAAAACAAACAGTACATACTCACCTGCGCGTCCCCCAGCCTCTGCTTCCTGACACTAAAGCGCCGGCCCTAAACTGAAAGTGAAAGCACAGCGGTGATGTCACCGCTGTGCTGTTAGGGCCGGAGCTCAGTCAGCGTCAGGATGCAGAGGCTGGGGGACGCGCAGGTGAGCATGTACTGTTTGTTTTTTTTAACTTTTACGCTGGTAACCAGGGTAAACATCGGGTTACTAAGCGCGGCCCTGCGCTTAGCAACCCGATGTTTACCCTGGTTACCCGGGGACCTCGGCATCGCTGGTCGCTGGAGAGCGGTCTGTGTGACAGCTCTCCAGCGACCACACAGCGACGCTGCAGCGATCGGCATTGCTGTCGCTATCGCTGCAGCGTCGCTTAGTGTGACGGTACCTTTAGTGTTCGGAGATTAAGTTTTCATCACCACAGCTGAATGATTTACAGCTACTAGCCTGCTTGATTGCATGTGGGGATTCCCTAGCAACCAGGCAACCCCCACATGTACTCAGCCTGGCTAATAGCTGTAAATCATTCAGCTGCCACAATGAAAACTTAATCTCCGAACACTAACAAATACTCGGAGATCACCCGAGCGTGCTCGGGAAAACCAGAGCAACGAGTATATTCGCTCATCACTAGTTAGCACTGCAGCCTCGCAGCGCCGGAGTCCTGGGTTCAAATCCCTCCAAGGACAACATCTGCAAGGAGTTTGTATGTTCTCCCCGTGTTTGCGTGGGTTTTCTCTGGGTTCTCCAGTTTCCTCCCACATTCCAAAGACGTACTGATAGGGAATTTAGATTGTGAGCCTCATTGGGGACAGCGATGATAATGTGAGCAAACTGTAAAGTGCTGCTGAATATGTTAGCGCTATATAAAAATAAAGATGATTATTATTATTATTATTATTATTATTATTAAAAAGAGCAAGTAAAAAACATAAGATGAAGAGTAACATTTTTCATAAAAACATAAAACTTCATATGGTAACATTTAAAACTGAGGAACAAAATTAAATGTATATGCTTAGTTAATATTGTTATAAAATAAAGAGGTTTTCGACAATTGCTTAATTATTAATTTGTCACTGGCTTTTAATGCTATGAATCCCGATGGCACTAATGACCTGTGGAGATGAGAAACTCTTTGGAGTGTGCATTGGGAAGGGGGAAGGTTAAGGTGATTAACTGGTGCTAACAAGTTTAGGATGTGGAAGAACTATTTTCTTGGACGTTCATCAAAGGAAGGATAGAATGTTCCTGGGGGAGGGGTGGAAGAGAAGAAGCAGCTATGTATTTAACAGATGATGTTTCTCTGTGTACCCACTCTTCTCCCAGCATTGCTAAGCCTGTTTCTGTCCATCCCATCCTTGTCCATTACAAGCAGGCACCAGACTAGAAACCTGGAGTCAAGAATACAGGCTGGCAGCTGATCTGAAAAGTGATCATACGTAAGGAGAGTTCATTACCCTTCCTGTTGATCTCTACTTTGAGGACACTCAGCATAATTAAACCAGTGCATTGCTCATCCGCATTGACACCTCAGTGAGTCTGATCTAGTTTTTGGTCAGAGCAGGCAAAATGCCACAATCTGTAAAAAGAGAGTCTGTGCCTAAATGTACTGAAAAAAATATACAAACGGAATAGGATTTTATCCAAGTATGAAAAGGTGAAAGATAGGGTAGTGCGCTCATCTTACAGGGTTGTGTGCGACACAACCACTGTTAGGCCAGGGTCACACTAGCGTATGGCATCCAATGCAAGAGCATTGGAAGTGATATGCTGCTCTGCTGCGAGGGGAACCGAGTGTCATGCTACTGTGGTCCGATCCTCTGATACAGAGAGGACTGGAGCACAGCTGCGGAGGAGGTGGAGAAAGTAATTTCTCCATCTCCTCCACTGCCAGCATTGGCATATATTGCATCACACTTGGATGATATCCGAGTGATGTGCGTTGTGTCACTGGCACCCATAGATTTATGTGGGTGCAAGTGAGTCGAGACTCGGCCGAGTGTCGGTGCCAATCACCTCATGCTCATTCGGCATGAGGAAATAATTGTAGATGTGATCTGCCCCATAAATTAACCCTGGTCCGAGTGTTATGCGCTGTTTACTCGCTTAGCACTCGTCAGTATTCTGCGCTAGTGTGACCCCGACCTTATAGCGGAACAGTCAACTGTTGCAACATCCACAGAGAATTAAAATCGTGATACGCAAATAGGATTAGTGGATTTCGAATGTGCCGCTGATTGTGGTTGTCCTGAGGAAGGAGCAGTTATTGACTTTGAAATGTTTTGACAATTATCCCCTTTCCAATTTTAAAGGTAACCTGTCAGCAGGATTGTGCTCAGTAACCTACACACAGTGTCAGGTTGGCGCCATTATACGGATTAACATGATGCCTAGGGTGATGAAATCTATCTTGTGCTTGTTGTTTAATCTTTATTTTCAGTTTTGAGTTAATGACATGCTCGCGTTCCGGGGCGGCCTGTGGGGGTCTTCATGGGGTGCTTTGATTAGGTATTCATACTGATGACTTCTGACAGGTCACTGATCCCTCACTGACCAGCCCCCTATTTTAAATAAATACGCAGCGTCAAACCCGCAGCAATTACTGACCGTATGCACATACCCTAAAAGGTGTATTAATATCTAGGACATTTATGGCATGTCCATAGGATGTGCCATAGTAGTTTGGGATGGAAATACCCCTTTAATGATCACCACACTATTGTCCTGTATTGTCCTAAAAGAAGCATTCTAATACCAGTCATTCATAGTTCAGATGGGAATGTCCATCATTGTTCAGAGACTACATTTTTTGGGACTATAGAAAAAGATGAGTTTCTGTAACTCCCATTCACTTCTATGAAAGTTCTAAAAACAGCAACACTATTTCCATAATCTCAATCACCTGTGGCAGCCACATAAAGAAGGATATTACAATTTCAGCCATTGATCAAAAGACCAGAGGGACCCCATATAACTCTCATTTCATAGACATACTGATAGGGAATTTAGATTGTAAGCCCTATCTGGGACAGAGATGATAATATGTGCAAACTGTAAAGCACTGCGGAATATGTTAGCGCTATATAAAAATAAAGATTATTATTATTATTATTATTTATTTATCTATGGAGAGTTTAGCCCATAAATGCAGCTTTTGCTGTAGTTTTTTAACCAAATCAAATACTGTATGTGCCGTTTTGTGGGAAAAACTCAAAGAAAAGAAAACTTTTATAGAAATTACTGATGCTACGGGGTTTTTTGTAGGCATTCCTGTGTTTGGCAGAAAACAGTGAATAACAAATACTGTGCGAAAATCCCACGTGCTGAATATTTTTATTCTAAAGGTCAGAACAATTACGGGTATACCAAGCTGATGAGGTTTTGAATGTTTTACTACATTAGTTTACAAAGTCAGTTAAAAAAAAAATCAACACTGAGACCCATAACTTTTTAACATTTCATTTATTTTATAATATGCAGTCAGGAAACCCATTAGACTCAGCAATATCATCATGGGGGCAAAGAGGTGACAGACGCAGTCGCTATTGAACAGACGCAGTGGCTATTGAACTGTCCCCCTGTCCTTAAAAAAATTCTTCCACTAGATTTACTTTTTTTAATCGCTTCTAGGATAGCCAGAATGGATTAAAGGGGATCTGGCCATAGGATCAAGTCTCCTATGGCATTTACATGGGCATGCAGGTCAAAAGAAGCTGAAAAAATTATTGCTTCATATCTGCAATCCAGTGTCTTATTCCAGAGAAATTCATTTTTTTTCTTATTTTCAAATGAGCTGTCAAGTTCTATGGGAATGACATAGATCTCCCTGAGAATCTACCACCAGAGCTTATTTTAACCAAAAGTGTGAGTTACCAATGTGAAATATGCAATGACTGACAATTTGCTCTCATAATCACACAGAGCTAATACAGTACAACAGATGTGATGTTTGTCTCATTACAAAAAAACCTTTACAGTGCTTCAGCTTCCATCGTACAGGCAGCCAGTGTGGGGAAAGTGCTCCCAGCTTTGTAAGAAGACAACTGCAAATGTGCTTGTAATGTGTTAGCTATACACAGCTCAGCAGAAGATGCCAGCACAGTGAGAAGAAAAGTGCTGCTGAAAATGTTTGTAATGAGACAAAGTTCACTTCTGCTGTACTGTGTTAGCTCTGATCTGACTGCAGAACTGTGTCAGTTATTACTTGGTTCACACTTAGCTCTCCCTTTCATATAACATGAGCTTTGGCGGCAGATTCTCATACAGAGTAGTGTCCGGTCCATAGATCTCAACAACTCATTTACATATAAGAAAAATGTGGATTTCTCAGGAATAAGACATCCAATCACACATATCAAATTATCTTTTCATTCAACTTTCTATGATGTACATGGCAACATGCTCAGAATGGTTGATCCTATTGCCAGATTCCCTTTAATACAAAGTACGGCTGAACATTTAGAACAGTTACAACTCATTCTAATGATTGGTGATGATTAGGGATGGAAGTTCGGGTTCTGGTGCCAGACCCAAACTTTAGTCCAAAGTTCGGTTCAGGTACCATAACTGTACCCGAACTTGAACCAGAACCCGGACCCCATTGAAAACAATGAAGACCCAAACTTTGGATGTGGAAAGAAAATTCTCTCTGACTTGCCTTGGAATTCAGAACATCGCATTGGACTTCCAGGGAATGTCCGTGTTCAACGTTTAGCACTGGACTTTTAAATTCGGGTTCGCTCATGTCTAGTTATGATCCGACCACCATGACATCCACATATGAAAATTTCTTACATGTCCCTCTAGTATATCAGAGAGTATTTTGAGCGACACTAACCCCTCATAGAGCATATATTCATGATTTTGTTTAGTGCTATGCAGTGGAGAACATTTCTAAATTATACAAGGAGAGAATCAGAACACATGATGAAGTGTTACATAATAAAATTAAGAAAATGACATTAGTGGGCCTTCATGTTTTTCAAAATGTAGCTTTCCTCAGAAGTAATTACGATCATCATCTAATCATTTTCCAGGCAACTTTTAAGTAAATTCGATATATTATAAACTATAACCTATTAGAAGCTGTCACAGTGTAAATCAGTTATATTTATCAAAATCTTAGTCTATTGCCATTCTCATGGATTTTTAAAGATACGTCAATGGTAACCATTACATGACCCTGCACAATCAACAATCATGAAAGTTTTTCCCTCTTCTATTCATCCAGTCATGCCAGTAAAGTCATCAGTACTTTCTAGAAGAAGTGAACACAACAAAAAAGTTGCCAGTCATGAGGCTTGAATGAGCATTTTATTTTTTTTACTCAATAACACAAAGTAATGAGAGGACACGCATTGGCTAGGTACACACATGCCAGGAGTGGATTTCTTGGGGAAGGAAACACATGCGGACACTATTTATAAATGGATGATTTGCTGCACAATTTCAGTGTCGGTTTGCAAACGAACATTTGGGTGGCTTGGATTGTGACTAGTGTTGAGCATTCCGATGCTGCAAGTATCGGGTATCGGCCGATACTTGCTGTATCGGAATTCCGATACCGGGATTCCGATACTCTTGTGGTATCGGGTATCGGGTATCGCAACAACATTAATGTTAAAATGTGTAAAAGAGAGAATTAAAATAAAAAATATCGCTATACTCACCTGTCCGACGCAGCCGGGACTTCAGCGAGGGAACCGGCAGCGTTGTTTGTTTAAAATTCGCGCTATTACTTGGTTACGTGAATTCCCGGCTTGTGATTGGTCAGGTCGGCCATGTTGCCGGGACGCGGACCAATCACAGCAAGCCGTGACGAAATTACGTCACGGCTTGCTGTGATTGGTCCGCGTCCCGGCAATATGGCCGCCCTGACCAATCACAAGCCGTGACGTCACGGGAGGCTGGACACGCGCCCATTTTAAAATGAGCGCGTCCAGCCTCCCGGCTTGTGATTGGTTGACCGCGGCGCAACCAATCACAAGCCGTGACGTCACGGGAGGCTGGACACGCGCCCATTTTAAAATGAGCGCGTGTCCAGCCTCCCGTGACGTCACGGCTTGTGATTGGTCAGGGCGGCCATATTGCCGGGACGCGGACCAATCACAGCAAGCCGTGACGTAATTTCGTCACGGCTTGCTGTGATTGGTCCGCGTCCCGGCAACATGGCCGACCTGACCAATCACAAGCCGGGAATTCACGTAACCAAGTAATAGCGCGAATTTTAAACAAACAACGCTGCCGGTTCCCTCGCTGAAGTCCCGGCTGCGTCGGACAGGTGAGTATAGCGATATTTTTTATTTTAATTCTTTCTTTTACACATTTATATGGTTCCCAGGGCCTGAAGGAGAGTTTCCTCTCCTTCAGACCCTGGGAACCATCAGGAATACCGTCCGATACATGAGTCCCATTGACTTGTATTGGTATCGGGTATCGGTATCGGATTGGATCCGATACTTTGCCGGTATCGGCCGATACTTTCCGATACCGATACTTTCAAGTATCGGACGGTATCGCTCAACACTAATTGTGACACCTGAAATGTATTTTCTCCATCCTTGACTATTTGCCTACATGTCCTGCTTGTATAAGCGTTTGTATACCTTGCTAATAAAAAAAAGACTCTCCAAGTCAATATATATTTAGTGCCGTGTAATTAATACATACAGGCCTACAGGTTATATGCTAGCAGTGTACATGATATGGAGGTAATTGGAGATTTCCTGTATCGCAATTATTGTCTTACATAGTTTATTAGCGGCAGTAAAATAGGTATACATTTCGGTTCTCATTAAGGGCTCATACAGATGTCAGTTTTTCTCATACAAAAGCTATCTTTGTTTTTCACAGACAGAATTTCTACCTATTATATTCTAGTGGACTTTTCACACATTTGTGTATTTTTGCGGGCGGAGTATTCCACATAGAATCATGGAGTCTTATCCAATCTTGACCTGATTCTTGGATCAAAATCGCCAATGCAAGTCAATGCAAGGTCAGTGAAAAAAATCAAACAGTCTGTAAAAAAATGAAAAAAATGGACAGCACATGGATGGCATCCAAGAGATGTCTGTTTTTGACAGACTGTTTGATATGAGAAGCTTTAGAAACATCCATTTTTTTCACCTGAGAAAAAATGATGATACTCTAATGGTAAAAGTTGACAATCTGACAAAACAGTGAAGAAACTCTGATATAACACACTGGCGAAGCTCAGGCCAGTTTTGCCTATGAGAAAAATGACTGGTGTCTGAATTAGGCCAAAGGGCTCATTTCCACGTGCGAGACATACGTCCGTGTCTCGCAGGTTAAAACCAAGCTCTGGCGCCGACACTCCAGAGCGGAGCATGCAGCTCCATGTGTTGCTATGTGGCCGCAAGCTCCACTCTGGAGTGCCAGCGCCAGAGCTTGGTTTTAACCTGCGAGACACGGACATATGTCTAGCAAGTGGAAATGAGCCCTAAGGCAGATACTTTAGATCAGCTGGAGGTCTTACAGAGGTGGTTCCCTTTCAGAAAACGTTTGCTGTTGATGTAATTTCATGGCTGCAGCCAACAACAGAGATCAGAGCAGTAGAAAGACCCAACATTGGACCCAGGGAGAATAGGTAAAGTGCAGTTTGCTATTTTTTTACATAGATGCATGCATACCGGACAAAGTTTTCTGAAAGGAAACAAACCCTGTAAAACTGGGAAAATATTGAAACTAAATTATACTGAACCAGTTGTAATACAGTGACATGTAAAAGTCTGGCCACCCCTTGTCAAAATTACTGCTATTGTGAACAGTTAAGCGAGTTGAAGATTAAATGATCTCTAAGGGTACGTGCTCATGATCGGGAAGAGCAGCGTTTTGGACGCGACTCACCTGTGTTGCATCCAAAGTGTTGCATTCTACATTAGAAGAACAGTGCATGGGATTTATAGAAATCCCATGCCCACTGTGTGTCTATTTAATGCTGGGTAAGCTATCCTGCGGTGGAAGTTTGAGCCGCAGAATGTCAATTATCTGCAGTAGAGACGCTGTTTAGTTTCACCCATAGCCATGGGTAAATGATGCAGTAAATCCACATGGTTCAATAAACACATCCGGATTTAACTGCGCAATTAGAATGCAGCATTTTGAACGCAACAAAAATATGCTGCATCAAAAACACAGCTACTTCCTGGTCGTAGGCACATAGCCTTAAAGACCTAAGGTTAAAGATGACACATTTCCTTTATATTTTATGAAAAAAAAAAAAATTCATTTTTTACATTTAAAAAATTACAAAAATGAAAATGGGCCCATACAAAAATTTAGACGCCCTGTATGGTGTTAGGAGTCAAGTTCCCGCTGCTGCACAGGGAGAATCTCAAACCATGTCTGCTGCGGTCTCCCATTCTCCTCCAACTGTAGTGGAGCCTGCTCAGCGGAGACGTTGGGCCCAGCGTCTCACTCAGTCTGATACTGTGCAAAGGGTTGCTGCTGCCTTTCAAGGCTCTGCTGTTGTAGCCTGCACTGGACAGCGGCGAGCAGGCTTTTCTTGGACTAAGTCCTGCTTTGCACACACTGAGCATGCCCAAGGTAAGACCTCATATTGGAGGTAAGGTATGCTCACGTACTGCTGCAGCTCCCACTGGTCCTCTAGGAAGGTCCTGAAGTTGATCTGGTATTGCAGCAACTTCCATTGGTTCCCTAGGTAGGTCCTGAAGCTGGTGCAGCTATAAAAGGTTTGCATGGCCGCACGGCCATGCGCTAATATCACCCCATGTCATGAGCTTGTTATTTGTGGCCGCGCCTGTATGTATGTATTCAGTGACCCGGCTCAAATAAGCCCCTAGGATACCAGCACCTCCGGTGAGGAGTTTTGAATGTATGTATTCCGGGAAATGGCTGAAATAAGCCCCTAGAATACCGGCACCTGCGGTGAGGAGTTTTGAATGTATGTATTCAGGGACCCACCTGAAATAAGCCCCTAGAATACCGGCACTTCCGGTGAGGAGTGTTTGCTTTTCTGGTGCGTGATCACTGACTGCCATCAGCTCAGCAGTTAGCTGTGTTCCCCTGTGATGCTAACAGGGCACAGTATCTTGTTTCTAGCGAATCTGTGGAGTTAACAGAGTTTGCTTATACCACCATATAGCGCCGCCATTTGCCAGCAGCAGGTTCCTCTCCTGCATGGTGGACCCCGGGTTGCAAACACACCTATTTATACATATATATATACACGGTGCACTCCGCCAACCCTAACATATGGTTACTACCTAGTAGCACCTCCTTTTATGATGAGGTGCAAGAGAGGTTTTCTTCTGATGACTCTTCCATGAAGTCCATATTTGTGCAGGTGTCTCTGAGCAGTAGAACAATGTATCACAACATCAGATTAGATAGATCTGATACCAGCAACGAGAATCACCTTATCATGGCTGCTGGGTACACATGAATTGGCCAATTTATGCCCTAGGTATTCTTAATTTTTATTATTTTCTAGAGCAGTAATGCAATTCAAATTTCATATTTCATGCTTGCATGCTTTATTTGTTAGTTATATATAGAGATAGCTACTGTAAGCACCTGTTCCCACCTGTTTTCTGTCTAGGTCCGTCGCGGTCAGTCTTATGATATTTGTGTGCAATGGCTCTCTGACAGCGCACTCCACCCTTTAGCCACAGGCATTTTTAATTACAGCAGGATCCTACCTTCCCATATAAATGCAGGATTTTGCCTAAGAGTGTACTCATATTAGGCAGGTTCCCAGCAATGAGAATCACCTTATCGTGGCTACCGGGTACACATGAATTGGCCAATTTATGTGATAAGTATTCTCAATTTTTACTGTTTTCTACAGCAGTAATGCAATTCAAATTTTATATATTTCATGTTTGCATTCTATAGTGCATAGGGAGCATAATAAGAAGTTATGTCTCTGCACTATAACCAAGGGGGTACATGTCAGACTACAACTGTATAAAATCTAAGTTTTTGAAAAATGAAGAAAGAACCTTAAATAATCAAAAATTCAATCATAAATCAATTATTAGAATTATGTCACTTAAATAATGTACTCAACATCTTTCACTCCTGCATCAGGGAAACAAAGGGGTTGCTAAAGTGACGCTTGTCACAGGTATCATGCTTATGGCCTAATAATGTCTGCCTCATCATTAACTTATGTGTCGTTACTTTAAAAAAATGTAAATGCTCGTCCATTCAAAATATCTGCCATGCATGAATTATACCTGTCAATAAATGGCAAGCAGCAAACTGATACTATATCAAAAGCAACTCTCACTTCCAGATGATATGATACTGCCACAGTAGTAACCTAAAGGTACTGCTATCAAATACCAGATTATCTGCAAAAAAGGCTCTGAAAAAGACATTTTAGATGCTTTAACTATCAACATTAAAGGTGTTTGTCCCCGAAACAATATGTACAGTATTAAAGGGAACCTGTCACCAAATTTGTCCCATACACAGTATGGCCAGCACCTGTAAGACCTCATTTTCAGCATTCTAGAATGCTGCATATAAGTCACCAATCCCCTCTGCAGAACAAAAAAGACCTTGTATTATACTCACCTATTACGCGGTCCAGTCCGATGGGCATCCCATTGTCTTAATCTGCACCTCTTCTCTTTACAATCGCCATCCTCCTTTTTGCATTATGTGAATAATGCCCCCGTCATCCACATAATGTCCTCCATCGCACTCCTGCACAGGTGTACTTCTCTCTGCCCTGCCGAGGACAGAGCAAAGTACTGTAATGCGCGAAGAAAGTGCAAAGAGTGCCGGTGTATTCGCACTACAATACTTTGCTCTTCCCTCAGCAGGGCAGAGACATATGCCTGCACAGGAGGTCGATGGAGGACACTGTGAGGATGATGTAGGATGTGTCATCAACATTAAGCAGGAAAGGAGGATGGTATCGCAAAAATAGAGGAGGCACTGGACCACAGACGCCCATCTGTCCAGATCACACCTTAAGTGAGTATAATAGAAGGTTTTTTTTGTTTTATACTGAGTGCATTGGAAACTTATATACGGTATTCTAGGAGACTGCATATGAGGGTTTACAGGTGCTGGCCCTACAATATATGGGAAAAACCTGTTGACAGGTTCTCTCTAACTATCCACAGGACAGGTGATAAATGAATACTCAACTCCTTAGAGTCCACAAGAATAGTCCAAAGTACGTTGTGTGAGCAAAGGCAAAAAATGCTCTATTCACTGGATTTAGAAGCATAGGTTGCACATGCTCACTGTTGCTCCAACAGGGGACTTTGGAGTCCCCTATTCTTGTGATCAGTGGGGTCTAATATGCTGGACAACGAGTAATTAACCATTCAACTATCCCTCCTTTGGATAGGTGAAAAATAATGTTTATGAGACAATCTATTTAAAAATAGATTAGTAATCTTCAAAAAGTGTGAAAAATAAATGTTCCTATGAAGTCAATCAAGCCCATGAAGAAAAGTCACTCATAACAGTACTGGAAAAACTTTTAGTGTCCGGTCTGACAATATTATTTTTTCCAGGAGACATATGGCGTTCTGTGTGTGCTACTGTGCTCTAGCTTTGAATTCTGGAGGGACAATGACTCACTAGTTATAAATAAATGACTCATTTATTATGACTGCTCTCTTGTAGTTATGGGATAGCTGCATCTGTACTTGTAGAAGTTATTTCCTACATCAAACTGTCGAAATCAAGTAGAGTTTCTTTCATACGTTTTAAGATTCCAAAGAAAACACAAAAAGTTTCAAAAATATTATTTTAAGATTTCATTCCAATTTTATTGCGGAAATATCTCTCCGTCAAATTATTAATTCACATAATTTATTTTCCCATAGTTAATAGGATATGGACTCCATGGGGGGGGCAACTTATTTTCTTCTCCTGAACTACTTTCTAAAGTTGATGGTATGTTTACAAATTAGCTATAAAATGCCTTACAAGAGCTTTCTTAGTAGAAGATAAAAGAAGGGCTACAGATCATGCATCTAGAGCAAGTTCACTGATAGATTCATGTTTACCTCATTCTGCTTCAAAGATCTAATGATTTTTTTAAAGAAAAAACTTTCCTGAATGCATTCAAGTCTTTTAAATACATTGAAGAGTTTTTCTTAGCTACAGTTCATTGTGCTGTATCCTGACAGTGTGCATATTGCACATTCTGCTCTGTTGCATGCTGGATCAGGCGGTCACGTGACTGCAAGTATGTGATTTGTATAGCTATGGTCACATACTGACTAGCTTCTTCTTTGATTAAAATATTGAGAAAGGCCGGCGTCACACTAGAGAGAAATACAGACGAGGGAGAGGTGCAAAAACAACGCATTGTACACGGACCAATGTTTCTCTATGGGGCAGCTTCCATCAGCCATATATTTCTCGGCCGTATTTTACGGGCTGAGAAAATCGCAGCATGCTGCGATTGTCAGCGTATTCCTCCAAAAATAAGCCAATGAAAGTCTATGTGGGCGAGAAAAATACGCATTACACACAGACCAGACGTCTGCATTGCGAGAAATATGCACCAGTGTCCTATAGAAAATGTAAGAGACTGGGGAATGAATGAAATGAATGTAACATAGCTTCGGGGACTTGCAGTGCCATCACCGAAGCTGCGCCCTCTGGTGGCATAAACTCATTTGAACTGTAGTGTGGGAATTTTTCTGAATATTTTCTCACGCTACAGTTCAAATGAGTTTATGCCACCAGGGGGCGCAGCTTTGGTGACTGCACTGCAAGTCCCCAAAGCTAAGTTACCTTCATTTCATTCATTCCCCAGTCTCTTACAGCCGGGAGTGGCTGCATTAGCAGGCTCCTGGTTGTAACTGTATTTAACCCCTTCAGATGGATTTACAGCGTGGGACATGACTGTACGGCGGACAGGTATGGGATATTGTTGCTTTTTTATTTTCCTTTTTTTTCAGGAGAACGAGGGTCTTCAGTTGGATTGAGCGTACAATAAAGATAATAAAACCACGTGTTTATTTATTTCATTAAAATGCTTTATTCTTAATGTGTGTGTGTGTATTTTTAACCCTTTACTAATATTGGATTAATAATGGATAGGTGTCTTGTTGACATCTCTCCATTATTAACCAGGCTTAATGTCACCTTACAATAGCATGGTGACATTAACTCCTTATAGCTCCATATCCCACCACTACAGGGGAGTGGGAAGAGAGAGGCTAAGTGCCAGAATAGGTGCATCTTACAGATGCACCTTTTCTGGGGTGGCTGGGGGCAGATGTTTTTAGCTGGGGGGGCAATAACCATGGTCCCTCTCTAGGCTATTAATATCTGCCCTCAGTCACTAGCTTTCCCATTCTGGCGGAGAAAATTGCGCTGGAGCCCACGCAAGTTTTAACCCTTTATTTTAACACCTAGAGCTCCAAAATTTTGCGCACACACTACTAACATTATTAGTGAGGAATATGTAAAAATATAATGGATATGAAATAGTTTACTGTATGTAAACCATGTCTCATATCCTGTCGGGTTTGATAAGGAGTTAGCAAAAGCCGGCAATTCAATTACCGGCTTTTATGCTATCTAGCTCTTTATTAAATATAAATATATATATACAGTATGTGTGTGTGTCTAGCTTTGGAGAAAATATCGCATCCTCGCATTAAATACGGATCACTGTTCAGGAACTTTTTTGCGTATCGCAGCCGTAAAAAACGGACCATATTTTATATGTTAGGTCTGAGCCTGGCCTAAAGCAGGAAAAGTTGTCTGCTGGCACAAGACCGTAACTATGCAAATTGCATACTTGTGGCCGCATGATCACTTGCTTGATCAGACAACTGAGTGTAATCCTGACAGTGTGCACATAGAAGATTATTAGGATTTACAGTCATATAGCGTGACTAGAGAAATTAAGCTGAAGTCTGGCAAACTCCTTTAAATAATACAAATTATATGATAAAATTATTTGTGCAACTATAAATGTCATGTTACATTGTATCCCAAAGTACTGCATTTATATGTTTAATGTGTGCAACTGAACTGTATGTCTGTTTTATCTGCACAAAAATTAAAAGTAATTGACAGCAACACCCAACCATCATATTACAATAATGTACAGAGAGGACTGACAGCATGTGCTGCCGCTACTTAGAAACCAGCAGCTTGTGCAGAACATGTGTATCTCAACATGATAACCCCATGATCGCCATGTATCTTAAGATGCTTTAAAGAGCTACTGTATTTTGTACATTTATAGGAACTCCACAGGATATGGCATAAATGTATACTAGATGCAAATCTCACCAAGGGGTGTCGTATCTATCTAAAATACAGGGCTTCATTCCATGCTGCTTTTTAATGGAGTAGTGGTCAGAGTAAGCATGCAAATGAATAGGAATTCTCGAACGTTTCACCAATGTGTCAGGACCTGTTGTTGAAATAGATGCATATTTGGCATATCCTTTGAATTTTCCCTAGATTTACTGTAGATGTCAACAAAGATATAACTCTATGCCCCTTCATCTACACTGTGACAATACTGGGTTTTAATGAGATCCAATGGATGGAGAGTGATCGACTTCTCTGGTGCTGCTGTCTGGTTGGAATCTCGCAGGACAGTGACAGGAATGTGTTGGATGAATGGACTTTCTCACTGAAGATTTATTAATCAGTGAAATAGTCTGTATTATCATTAGTTTGTTTTATTTATTATTATAAGAAATAACATGTATAGGCACAGCATGATTGCGAGCTGAACCAACTTCTTCATAAGGTTCATACGTAAACATTAAAGGGGTTGTCCGGGCTTAGACTACAAGTCTTCACTCACTCTATGTGAAGATTCCCCTCTGTCGGCGCAGTAGGAAGGGCGGTCATGTGGCTGCAAGTATGTGATTTGAAGACATGTGCTGACTAAACGTGCGTGGTCTCACTCAATGTAAATGTATTGAGTGAGGCTGGACATGGCTAGTTGGAATGTGGCCGGCAGCGGGGAATCATCGCAGTGAGCGCAATGTGACAATTAAAAAGTCTGAAGTCACATAGAGTGACTGCAGACTTGTAGCCTAAGGCCGGACAACCCCTTTGATGCTGTAATACCCCCAATTATTAGATTGGGGCACATGAGTATTTGAACGACGTCATGCACCAGGGACCAGTTGCCGTGCACAGCAGCATCACTATACATGAAAAATGCCTTTAGGAATCATAAAGATTAGACCTTTACTATATGATAATGCTTATGGTATATTTGTGCAATATTCCATAACTATGTGTATGTAGTAAGGAAAACAAGAGGTTGTCTGCATATGGCAATGGGATCTGCAGGATAGGTCATCAGTAGAAGTTTGGTAGAGGTGCAACACCCAATGCTCCTCATTGATTAGCTGTGTTTTGCTCTGACCCTGACCGGATGTAAACATGTTGAGAAAAGCTTCTCAGTACTGCTCTGATCAAAGTGTAATGGCCGCTGCCAGGCATTATTGGCTATTGCACCACATTTCTTATACAACTGCCAACAGAGACCGCTAAACTTAGATACGAGCTGCAATCAGCAGCTCCATTGAAAGTTTTTACATCCGGCAAGTGCTAGAGGAAAAAACAGCTAATTGGTGGGTGTGCTGGATGTCACCCTCTCTTCAATCTACTATTAATGACCTATCATGTAGATATGTCAATTAGACCATAGGTGCAGACAACTCCTTTAATCATCACAAATACCTTATAATCTAGCAGCAGCTAAGAAATTTAATTCAGGTAAGTAATGAATGATCCTTTCGTTGGATTAGCTGGAGATTAGTGTAAATGTATAGGAAAAAACTAATCTGTAGTCAGTGCAAAAATCATAAAACTCAAAAAGATGAGAAAATGTAATTGACTCTTCTCTATGTTTGATTCTGATCAAGCTGATGAAGTAGAGACATCTCTAGAATGGATGGACATCCAGAAGAAGGAATGCCTTCACAATAATTGTCTGCTTTGTGTCATACACCCAATTACAGAAGACATAGCCAGTGCTACTGCTCAGTGCATGGTATGAACGCACTGACAGGTTGGATATTGTGGGGGCGCCTGCTATAGTCCATCATCTAAAGTCTAACTGGACGTCTGCCAGACGATCTGTAATTCATTTCTGCATCTTCCTTGTAAGTCGGCAGAAATATATCTTTAAATCTCGAGCAACTCCCGAGCTTGAGTTATGACCTTATCCCATGATAATTGTATCACTCTGCAAACGAGCTGCAGTTAGGAAAATATAGTGATTTTACTAAAAAGTGCATTTCCATATTATTTTATATGAGGGCCACACACACTGCAACTTTTACTAGATCTGATATCACCCTTCATGGTCAAGGTACTTGGAATACTTATTTTTACCCACCAGGCAGGGAAAGAAAAATGAAACAATGCAGTAGAATCTGTTAATGCATTTACATGGTACTGCTTGCTGTATAGAAATACAGATTGAAAAAGTCACTACTTATGAGTATAGTTTGCCACAAGAGGGCTCTGTAAGAAAGCAAAATCTATTTTGTTCTCAAAGTAAACTGACTTCTTTAAAACAATTGCAATTACTGTTTACGGGAAACGTTGCAAAAAAAATATGAGTCAGAAATAGTTTATTTGGACTAATTCATAATAAAACATATTTATTTCATATCCCTAATTTGCACCATATTTAGTGACATCTTCTAGCTCTAATCTTCTCTGACCTATTCTGTTGTATGGCTCTGGTGCTCCACTGCTCACCAACCGGTGTTGGCTGACATGGCTGACTTCATGTCTACAGCATGTGATACCTGCCGTTAATTAATAGGCTCAGTGCAATCGTGCCATCTAGCTAGACATGAACACCGAGCTCTGAAATGACTGTTTTTATTATCTGACATTGGACTCCAGAGAGATAGGCTTTTTTAGTTAGTGTTAATTTTTATTGTCTTTACATTTCTCACAGTATTTCCTGGGGATTGTTTGTAGGCTGTTCTGCGTTATTACCCTGTGAGCCATGGCCCAGTGGTAAATACCATAATAATTAGTACTAAATACAAAGGCAGGACTGGCATTTCGGGGATGAGGGAACTTGGCAATCACCATGGGCCCCCATATTCATAAGGATCCCCTGTGGTTAGAAGCAGAAACTGAATTGATAATAGCAGTCCTGTATTATCAGTGTAGTTTTTACTGTTAAACGAGCAAAATGATGCCCATTGATGAGATGATTGGATTGTTTATGGCCGGAACAAAAGTAGTTGTTCTCAGAAGCAAATAGCCCATTGTAAATAGGAGATGTGCTGTCGAAAACATGATATGTATGGTGCAGAATGAACTATATAGTGATTGTTGTGATCCCATCATTATTTGTCAGACTATGTAAAGAGGCCGATAAACAAGTGCCAAACACCTCCAATATAGTCAATGGCGTTCATTTAATGGTTTGAAATCAGCTTGTGTAAATGCAACCTATTGATGGTGCAATATGTTAGGATTTGGATCTCCAAGGGAACCTCTTAGTCTTAACCTGGTCCTGTAAAAAGATTCATATCTCTTGAATTGTATGGTAGATTTAAAAAAAAAAAATGAATACTCAGTATAGCAGCTGGTCTAAAATAAGAGCATAAGTAGACCCCTTTTCATCTGGTGATTGGCCCTCTTTAAATAATAATATGCTTCTATGAATTTGTAAATCCTTTGGGTGTATGGAGTTGCATGGCATTCTTCTCACGTAGTATAGTAACTTTTTGGGGAGAAAAAATCCAAAATTATGTGACTTCATATGAATTCCCTATTGTCTGAAGTATGTACTGCATAAAGTCCATGATGTTGGCTACAAATATCCAGCCAAATGGAAGAGTTCCAGTAGAGACCTTCAACCTACTCAAGTAGTACAGGAATATTCACTCGAACGAGGCCTCAGATATTTTGTAATAACTCTCGCTAAGATAAAGCAATCTGACCGAAACAACGTGCTCCTCAGTATATGTCGCTTTAAACAAGCCAGGATTCCCACACATCAGAATGAGCAGATAGGCTGGATAGAGAGCTACCAGAAGGTTATTTCCAGAAAGATGGAGAAACGAGTTTGGCAGAAATGAAGTCCTTTTTCGGCAACATAGTAATTTCAAAGGGGCTTTGGCCACCATGGTCACTGGGCCTGACATCACCAGACATTTTCTTTGGAGTTTGCTGAAAGGAAAAACCTATCCGAACAAGCCTCACACTGTATAAAATTTAAAGGAAAACATTCAATGTAAAATTTCTGCTATTTCTCCCAATGTACTTCCCAGAACATGCAGTAATATCGAGCTCCATGCTGAAATGTCTCTTGCAGAAAACAGGGATCACTTCCAGCATCGCATGTGCAATGCAATCAATTACACATATTTCAAGTATTTTTTTTATAGTCAGATTGCTCAATGGGAGCTACAATAGAATATTTTGGGGCATCTTTCTAAAAAAACATCTCCATTTATTATTAAAAAGGGTTGAGATCCCTGATGAAGCGGCAAGCGAAGCGATCGTTGGAGTGTGGTGTGTGCGGGGTAGTGGCGTCCTAATACTGGTTGGTATACTATACTAATTTTTGGTGGCACTTCATTTTGGCAGTAATTGTGATTCAGTATACACCTTTTGTACTTTTGCACCTTGTCACTGTTATTGCACATTGAATTTAGTTTTGGTTATTAATTTTTGAATATTTTTTAGCCAGTTTGATATGTTACACTGTGGCACTATTATTATTACATTAAATTGAATCATGAATATATACACTTACTTATAGTGTTTATCACTTGATTACTTTATCTATTTATTTTTTATCATATACCTGTATTTATATATTTTTTACACTGGTTGCTGCCAATTAATTTTAATTTTATTATTAAATGTAACATTATTTATTATATATATTTATATAATTATATTATATATATCTGTACCAATCAGTTTGGGTATGCCCTACCCTGCGCTCACATAGGTTTTGATATAATTCTAATCTCCACAAACCGCATTCATAGGAGATATATGTACACATTTTTATATGTTATATAGGTATCTTCTTTTAAATAAATCTTTTTTATATATAAAAAAAATCTGTTTTATTGTTTTCAATATTTTATCTTGTTGATTGTCAATAAAGATTTCATATATATTAAATAATTTTTATGGTGATATAATTGTGATTTTTTTGTTTAATAAAAATTAAATATTGTTTTGTTTAATATTCTTTTTTGGTCTGATGAATATTTTTTTGAGGGTTATATATTTTAAGTTATATTCATTGACTATATAAGGTCATTATTTCTGGTATTTCTTTTCGATATAGGATTTTGTCTTTCTAAAAAAAATCTCCATTTATTATTAAAAAAGGTGGAGATCTAGTGCTGCTATTATTTAGAAATGAAAATGTTAAAATCCTGGAAAAAACAATTTCTAAAGGACATATACTGTAATACATAAACAAGATTAAAAAGATTTAACTTTTAGGCCATGTGCACACGTTCAGGATTTTTCGCGTTTTTTTCGCGTTTTTTCGCTATAAAAACGTGATAAAAACACGAAAAAACCACTAACATATGCCTCCCATTATTTACAGTGTATTCCACATTTTTTGTGCAAATGTAGCCTTTTTTTCCGCGAAAAAATCGCATCGTGGAAAAAAAAGCAACATATTCATTAAAATGCGGAATTGCGGGGATTCCGCACACCTAGGAGTGCATTGATCTGCTTACTTCCCGCACGGGGCTGTGCACACCAAGCGGGAAGTAAGCAGATTATGTGCGGTTGGTACCCAGGGTGGAGGAGAGGAGACTCTCCTCCACCGAATGGGCACCATATAATTGGTCAAAAAAAAAGATTTAAAATAAAAAATAGTGATATACTCACCTTCGATGCCCCCCGCAGTCTTCCCGCCTCTCCGGTGCATGCTGCCGCTTCGGTTTCTATAGCTGGTGTGCGGTGAAGGACCTGCGATGACGTCGCAATCTTGTGATTGGTCGCGAGACTGGTCATGTGACCGCTCACGTGACCGTGACGTCATAGAAGGTCCTGAACCACACCGGCATCTATAGGAACGGACGCTGCTGAGGAGATCCGCTGTCTGCAGGTGAGTATAACCATTGTTTTTTAGTTTTTTTATTATTTTTAAACATTCTATCTTTTACTATAGATGCTGCATGGGCAGCATCTATAGTAAAAAGTTGGTCACACTTGTCAAACAGTATGTTTGACAAGTGTGACCAACCTGTCAGTCAGTTTTCCAAGCGATGCTACAGATCGCTTGGAAAACTTTAGCATTCTGCAAGCTAATTACGCTTGCAGAATGCTAAAAAAAACACGAAAAAAACAGAAAAAAAACGCAAAAAAAAAATGCGGATTTCTTGGAGAAAATTTCCGGTTTTCTTCAGGAAATTTCTGCAAGAAATCCGGACGTGTGCACATACCCTTAGGCTAATTTCTGGAATAAAGTACTTTGTGGAGAACACAGCAAATATTTAGTTAAAGTGGCGTTATTTTCTCTTTAGCTAAATGATTGCATGCCTGTATGCAGGCTCAGAATAAACTCAAGAATGGATTGAGATAAAAAGAAAAGTGTCAGTTACACATTTTTTTTCCATGGAAGATGCCTCCCTTTCCTTGTCCTCCCCTTCTGGCTTTAATGTCTTGCGTGTACTAAATGACACTGCAGGCACAAATTACAAACCTGTTCAAAAGGAGCAACTAGCATGCAAAAAACACAAAGGAAAACATCTTATTTGCAGAAAAAATTCCTTTACAAGGCCACACTATTCTCAAGTGGAAGACTTTTTGGCGTGTTACTTGGAATGTATGAAACCAGGACACATCACAAAAGCCCCGCAGATCTAAGAGAGGCTAAATAAATATTCAGATGAAAACTCTTTAGAAATGAGCTATTGAAATGTATATGAATATGCTTTATGGGAAAGTTAGAATGGGAGATTATAGTCCCAACGTGATCTTAGGCTTCAGCTGACAAACTCACTTTGTGCTACTCTGCAAACAAGGCTTGACAACCATCTTCTCCCCCGCACACATAGAACTTTGAACAATTATGGTGCAACTAAAATAAACAGCATACTGCCTACACTGAGCCCAGAAGAACACAAAACTTATTAAAAAGGATGCAGTTAGGCTAATGTTTTGTTAGCACTGATTTTCTTATAAAAAGAATATTGTTGGTATAAGAACCAGTCTTGAGTTGTCGGGACTCATTATCCATTGTAGGTCCATAGCTATGCAAAGACAAATGGTTCTTTTATCTTTTATAGCTAAAACAACCCTACGACCAGCTATAGAATAATGTACAATGAGGGCATAGTGAGCACATTGCTAGCAATCTAAATTTGGTGCCAGAGGCAAAGGGAGACAAAATGACTTGACTGCATAATAAGGAACTGGCAAGGAGTGTTTTTAGTAGGGCGCTTGTGCACATTTACATATCGGATCAAAAGGAAACATTATGCAACATTATGTGTAGGATTTGCCCAATAGGGGCACAGCATGGGTTTCTTCAGTGTTTACTGGAATACAAATCAGTAGGTTAAAAGGACGAAGCGGTATAATTCATGCTCTAGCTTATGCTAAATCTGAGACCACATAAGATATGCAAATAAGTCATTGGATTTTTGGACTATTTAAGAACCACAACTGTTACATACAGTAAACAATATATTACAGGTTATGGCTGTGATATTGGTTATCACTTATCGAATCTTGAAACCATACACAGCCATAACGTTTAACCCACCATCTATTATTATGTAAGTCTATTTCATGATGCCATCAATTCATGATCTCTACAAGACCTCTGAATGTTTTGGGGGCAAGTGTTAGCAGCAGATTCTTAAAGTTCTGTAATACACTATACTATAGATGCTCAATCAGATTAACGTGGGAAGAATTTAAAACCAAGGAACAGTTAGAATTTTTATCTTAAACATCGTGTGATGTTCTTCAAACCATATTGAACATTTTTTGCAGGGTCATATTGGGCATTTTCCTGTTGAAAGGCCACTGCTATTAGGGAATACATTTGTCATGAGCTTGGTGTGCAACATTGGTGTGGTGTGCAACATTGTTAATGTAGTTGGTATGTGGCAATATGACATCCAAATGAGTGCAAATACATAGCAGTTTCTAGTAGGACATTGTCCAGAGCACTGCTCAGTCTCTACTGGCTTGCCTTCTCCTCTTAGTTTATTCTGGAGCCAGGTCTTTCCTAGGTGAACAACATACATGCACTTTACTATTCGAATGACAAGTCAATTCCTCAGACCAGGTCAGCTTCTAGTAGTTTATGCTGAAGTCCTGTAGCAATCCTAGTGCCCATTGTAGGCCCTTTCCGCAGTGGACATGGGTCATCATCGGAACTCTACCAAAATTAATTTTTTTACAGATTTCTGCTATATTAGTTCTTCTGTGGAATTGGACCATACAGGCTAGCCTTCTTCCCCAATGTGTTTTAATGAGCTTTGGGCACATATAACAATGTTGTCAATTAGCTGGATATCCTTTCTTGGACTACTTTGGGCACATGCTAATCACTGTATATTTAGAGTAACGCACAATACAATTTGGCCTTAGTCAAATTAATTCAGACCTTTCTTCATGGGACACCTAGCAATATCCTGACAGTTGGTATTGACAAAAACGATAACCAGTGTTTTCACTCTAACTGTGTTTGTATGCCCTATGATGTGTCTGTATCTTTGTATGCCATGATGACAAAAGCCTGAATACTAACAAAATGAAAAAATGGAAATAAAAATTAGAAATATCCGTGAAAAAATAAAAAATCCACTAAAATCAATATTTTACACAGAATACAATTTATTACTATATAACTTAACAGTTACAAAGCAACAAACTATCACCATCCTAGTAACAACTTGCTTTAAAAGTCTATTACATGTAAGGTGATTGGATTCTGTTAAATGAAAAAATGTCCTATGGCTAAAAATAGCTGGTCTTGAAAAGATTAAAAGTGTTCTGGATTAATAGAGGGTCAGCCCAATGAAATAAAGTCCAATGTTACTTTTAAATGCTATAGTAATAATATAAGCTTTGTACAAATTAAGGTTAATTAATAATTATGTCTCTTATTCCTATTGTTACATTGGTTTTTAAAATAAGAAGCAAAATAGGTCTATGTAAGACACGTGGGAAATGTGATAGTATGAAACAAGCCTTATTAGTTCCTTCTGTATATCTTGATGCCGCATCTATGCTGTGAAAATTCATAGAAACTGCAGAAGTAATTAAATCCAGAGAATAGGACACCTAAATAAAAGTGCAGTCTTAACGCTTCATCCAAGCAAAAGGGAAATGTTGCATCTTTGAATTCTAATTGTGAGTTTTATAAGCAGACTCAGACTTCAGTATATAAGGCAGATCTGATTTCAGGATCGAGAGCCACCTCAAGTTCTAAGCTTGACTGTCAAGAAGAGAAGACTGAGCGTTGTTGGATTGAATAAGTTTCTTGGAACAGGGACAGTATTGCACATAAAGACAGTGATACCCATCTATTATGGACAAGCCAACGACTCCATAACAAGAATCATACAAGTACAACCATGTGCTGATAGTACACGAGTAGGAAATCAGACGCCTTAGAATATATGTTCATCCTGTAGTGTACTATAATTGTTTTTGAGATGCGCATTGATGCTATCTTCACCTGGAAATTTGAGTGTGACATTATGTCAAGTGACAGTTTCCTAAGGGAAGGCTCCCAGGGTCTTGTGTGGGGCTGGGTTCACTGTAACAAGCCATTATCATGTTCTATATATAAAAACACAAGGTCAAGAAAGTCTATTGTTCCCTGTCACTCCTCTTGACAGTCCGGATGATTGTAAGATTTAGAAACAATTTTATTTTCTGCTTTTAGAGTTTAAAATAGATTGGTCTCATGTCTAAAAAAAATGTTATTTTAAGCAATATGTGGCACTGCTCACTTACAGTTGTGGAAGAAACATTCGGACCAGTTTTATCATTTAAAATAAATATGTTTAAAACATTATTGAAAGCAATATATTAAAGCTGAAGACCATACCATGGAACAAATTACCTTTTCTGTATATTACATTTTCAAAAATATTGGGTATTTCCTATGCATTCTAGCTCTAAATATATTTGCAGTATTTCTACAGGAGGTTCAAAGTGTGTTAAAAGGCTACATACAGATATTTCCTTCCATGCCTTTACTCTTCTTGGAAAATGTCCTGACATACAGTATGATGCACAATATTTCCAGCTTTACAAAGAAAATAGTATTGGTGATACACTGTCACAAGATGTTTGTGCTGTGTTTATGATCAACTACATAAAAGGAAAGGTAGGCATTGTTTCTGAGGCAGATGTCAGATTTCAGGAGGATCCTCGGCATACAGACATTATGGGAGAATGAACTGTTTTATTTGGGACAGTCCTGCAAACATTAACTTTATTATCACCATATGTAGGATACAGGACACTTTTCACTAAGCTGTAACAGGTAACACTTCAATAAACACTGGTACAAAGTATTTTTCACCAATATTTGTTACATAGAACATTTAAAAAAATGTAGTACAAATATACGATACAAAAATAATCCGTGATCAATCTCATCAAAGTGAAGGCAGTCTATAGGACGAGGTGTGCACGGCTCCATTTCATTATAGATATGCCATCTGTATCTGTTGTGACATTTCAAAAACTTCCCCATTCTTGTCCTTGAGAAAGTGAAGGCCTCCAAATATTACAACAGGTGCGTATGGCATAACCTTAATGCAGCCTTTCTGCAGATCATGGCTGAAAGTGAGCCCCAATTCAGCTAAAATGTTTTGTAGATATGCTGCATTAAGGATACATTTTCCACTCCTATTGTGATATTTTGGGGTCCTTCACTCTCTTGTGCACTGAGATACACCATCCACACCTGTTGTGATGTTTAGGTAACTTCTCTGTCATGGGGTTACCGCTAGTGTTGAGCATTCCGATACCGCAAGTATCGGGTATCGGCCGATATTTGCTGTATCGGAATTCCGATACCGAGATCCGATATTTTTGTGGTATCGGGTATCGGTATCGAAACAACATTAATGTGTAAAATAAAGAATTAAAATAAAAAATATTGCTATACTCACCTCTCCGACGCAGCCTGGACCTCACCGAGGGAACCGGCAGCGTTGTTTGCTTAAAATTCGCGCGTTTACTTCCTTACGTGAAGTCCCAGCTTGTGATTGGTCGCGTGCCGCCCATGTGGCCGCGACGCGACCAATCACAGCAAGACGTGACGTAATTTCAGGTCCTTCAGGATTTTAAAATTACGTTCCGGCTTTGTGATTGGTCGCGTCGCGGTCACATGGGCGACGCGACCAATCACAAGCCATTAATCAAATTCACCGCACTCTCTATGGATAAGTGTCAAAATTATAACAGTTTATTCCACCTGGATTGAGTTGGGAGCACAACAGAATATTACAGCATATGCGATTAACAACGTTTCGGCTCGACCTGAGCCTTTATCACGTTATCGCTTATTCCAAAGAGGATAGTATGTGAAGAGGGATAAGTCCCAGTGGTGCAGCAGATTCTTATAAGTAATGTACTGGTGTGCTGCTAAGTAGGTATGAACAGAGGTTCCCTTATGGGGGTATGGACCTTGAGAGTCAGGATGGCGAGCGGTGCTCCCGCGCTGTGCTCAGTGTCAGCGTGTGTCAGGTTGTGCTCCCAACTCAATCCAGGTGGAATAAACTGTTATAATTTTGACACTTATCCATAGAGAGTGCGGTGAATTTGATTAATTGTTTATTCAGGGCCACTAGGTCCATTACACCAGCACCTCGTCATATTAGGCCGAGTGCACGCCAAATAACCTCCTCCCAATCACAAGCCATGACGTCACGGGAGGCTGGACACGCGCGCATTTTAAAATGCGCGCGTGTCCAGCCTCCCGTGACGTCATGGCTTGTGATTGGTCGCGTCGCCCATGTGACCGCGACGCGACCAATCACAAAGCCGGAACGTAATTTTAAAATCCTGAAGGACCTGAAATTACGTCACGGCTTGCTGTGATTGGTCGCGTCGCGGCCACATGGGCGGCACGCGACCAATCACAAGCTGGGACTTCACGTAAGGAAGTAAACGCGCGAATTTTAAGCAAACAACGCTGCCGGTTCCCTCGGTGAGGTCCAGGCTGCGTCGGAGAGGTGAGTATAGCAATATTTTTTATTTTAATTCTTTATTTTACACATTAATATGGTTCCCAGGGCCTGAAGGAGAGTTTCCTCTCCTTCAGACCCTGGGAACCATCAGGGATACCGTCCGATACATGAGTCCCATTGACTTGTATTGGTATCGGGTATCGGTATCGGATTGGATCCGATACTTTGCCGGTATCGGCCGATACTTTCCGATACCGATACTTTCAAGTATCGGACGGTATCGCTCAACACTAGTTACCGCAACAGAGAGGAGCCAGAAGAACGCAGCGTCTGATTGCTCCTACTACTGCGCAGAGAAGAAGAACTTCTCCTTTGTTTTAATAGTGTTTATTTCTTTTGGCAGAACAGAGGTTTATCAGCCATGTTAGAAACTTTGAGCTCTCAGCTGAGCTCAGTTAGCCACTCGCATCACCTTTGCAATCTGGGCCCTGATTCAAATCCATGTCAGAGCTAGCATTTGCTGCATAGCTTACGAGGAGAGGTGTTCAGATGAGAAGGAGTTCTGGAGGAGTTATCTGTGACTGTTGCATGGTTTGTAAGTGTGGTAATTCCCTTCCCTCCTCTACTTTTGTTTTATCCCTGTCCTCCACTTCCAAATGCATTCCTCTGTTATATGTAAGTGAGTGTTTGTATGCTTGCTATTTTCAGTTACCCTTGTTTGTGAAGACCTGTTTGTTGGGTTGGTGTACTACGTTGCACAGTAGCGACCCTCTTCTCAGGGTATGTGAAGAGAACAAACTGAGGGCTAACTCAGGAAATAAGGCAAGGGTGGCAGCCCCGGCATCTTCACCTTCAGAAGTATCCGGGGGAATAGGGCGAGTTAGAGCACCCCCTAGTGGTAGGAACAGGGAAGGAGCCCCTGGTCCCAAGTCACCCAACAGCTGAGTTGTGACATCCCTTTTCTCATGCCTGAGAAAGCGGAGGTTCTCAAAGCATCTAAACAGATGCAGATGGAGTATCCCTAATGCGGTGTCTCTGCAGAACTTGGCTGTAAAGGAGCCATAAATGCCTTATCTTATGGACTGACTTCAGTCAGATTGCTGGCAGATCTTTATTGCATCGCATATTTGTACTGCAACATTTTTTAATTTTCTATATAAAACATTTTAAGAAAAATACTTAATACTGGTCTTTATTATTTAATTATATACAAAAGCATAGAGAGAGAGAGAGAATATCTAAGGTATGTTGCTTAATAAGGTATTACATACATTATTAAGAAGCATCACAATTCTGAAAGACAGCACAGCATTATCTGCTGTCTGCTCAACAGAGCAACAACACCTGAAGATGTTGTATATTCCTATAGATATATCTGTATGAAGTATGAAAAAATATACAAAGCAGAGGCTGCTATACAGAAAATGTAGTATTAGATGTAGGCATGGATGCAAATGATGGTCCAACTAGTAGTCTGTTGTTTGTTAAGTCCTCTGGATCTAGGCTCATAGAGCTGGGTCATATGAGGAAGACCTGCCCTATCAATATTTTTTTTCCTAGTAGGACTTATGAAAAGGGTTTGTTACGATGAGACATCCTCTTTAGAATGCACATTTTTGGCATAAAAACTTTTAAAAACTATTGCAACTAGGCCAAGCACCATATGTATGTAACTCTTAGGCCATGTGCACACTTTAAGTTTTTTTCGCGTATTTTTCGCTATAAAAACGCGAAAAAAACACTTACATATGCCTCCCATTATTTTCAGTGTATTCCGCATTTCTTGTGCAAATGTTGCATTTTTTTCTGCGAAAAAATCGCATCGCGGAAAAAAAAGCAACATGTTCATTAAATTTGCGGAATTGCGGGGATTCCGCACACCTAGGAATGCATTGATCTGCTTACTTTCCGCATGTGGCTGTGCACACCATGCGGGAAGTAAGCAGATCATGTGCGGTTGGTACCCAGGGTGGAGGAGAGGAGACTCTCCTCCATGGACTGGGCACCATATAATTGGTAAAAAAAAAAAAGAATTAAAATAAAAAATAGTCTAAGGCCGGCGTCACACTGGCGTTTTAAACGGCCGAGTGCAATGCGATAAAAAATCGCATTGCACTCGGACCAATGTTCAGCTATGGGGCAGCTCCCAGCAGCTGACTTTTTGTCGGCCGTTTTCCTCGGTCCGAGACAATCGCAGCATGCTGCAATTGTCTCGGACCGAGGAAAACTCTGGGCTCACTCGCACCCATATAAGCCTATGGGTGCGAGTGAGACAGCGCACACCACTCAGACATCATCCGAGTGACGTGCGTTAAAAGCGGACCCCAGCAATGGAAGAGATGGAGAAATTCATTTCTCCGCCTCCTCCGCAGCTGTGCTCCGATCCTCCCTGTGTGAGAGAATCGGAGCACAGACGCATGACACTCGGCTCCTGCTCTGCTGTGAGCAGGAGCCGAGTGTCATTAGCATATCGCATCCGATGCTCTCGCATCGGATGCAATACGCTAGTGTGACGCCGGCCTTATACTCACCTTCCCGCCTCTCAGCGGTGCATGCTGCCGCTTCCGTTCCTATAGATGGTGTGTGTGTGAAGGACCTGCGATGACGTCGCGGTCACATGACCGCGATGACGTTGTGGTCACGTGACCGCGACGTCATCGAAGGTCCTGCACACACCATCTATAGGAACGGACACCGCTGAGGAGATCGGCTGTCTGCAGAAGGTGAGTATAACCTTTTTTTTTATTATTTTTAACATTCTATCTTTTACTATTGATGCTGCATAGGCAGCATCTATAGTAAAAAGTTGGTCACACTTGTCAAACACTATGTTTGACAAGTGTGACCAACCTGTCAATCAGTTTTCCAAGCGATGCTACAGATCGCTTGGAAAACTTTAGCATTCTGCAAGCTAATTACGCTTGCAAAATGCTAAAAAAAAAAACGCGAAAAAAACGGGGAAAAAACGCAAAAAAAATAATGCGGATTTCTTGCAGAAAATTTCCGGTTTTCTTCAGGAAATTTCTGCAAGAAATCCTGACGTGTGCACATACCCTAACAGTCCTTTTTACATTTGGGTAGGTCATTAGAATTACACGTTGGTTTTCATTCATGCCAATCATTGAGAAGTGGCACAGAGGCTGAAGTGGTGATAGCTGTGTGGGACAGAGATACTGATGCACTGCTCACACAGTACACCAGCATTGATAAATCCTATGAGTTTATTAATGGTTGAAAAAAATGGTAAATAGTAGGCTCGTGTACAACAAGAAATCTCACATTGTCTTCTAATTGTATCCAAAATCAAGGTGATACCAAATGTTGCCTCTGAATAAAACTACTGTGTTATACTGATATTTTCAGCTAAGTAGTAGGAAAAAACTAATTAATTATCCTTCTAATAATTTACATTAATATAAAATACACATAAAATGGGAGAAACAGGATTGTAGGCTGAAAACATTTAGAGGTAATGGCACAAAAATAAATTGCTGAACTTAAGTAATTATCAAAATTACCTTTTGGCTAAACAGTAACATCCAGAAGCAATAAGAATATGTCAGTCTTTTCTTCGAGAATAATTTCCACTTCCACATGGTCCTTCACTTTTCAGTAGTAGCTGCCATTGAACCCTAAAGTCTTTTTTTGTTTCAGCAAGTAATAAGGTCATAACACATTGTAACTCATATACATTTCTGCTTAATGAGAAAATACCCATAATTACAGCAAAGAAAATTGTTCCCATATGAATAAGAAGATAAAATGACAGAAAATAGACCTTTTCCAAAGAGATGGCCAAAATGTTGGAACTCACCAGGAGCCATTAAAAAAAGATACCCAAAAATTAGCAGGAGTATTAGATTTGTCTCCCCATTTTGAAGTATGATTTTGTTTCCTATGTCTTGCGTGAAAATCAGAAGTTAGTTGGAAAGATTGAGCTACTTCCATAGCTCCACATACTGTACATGTTCTCTAATTGACTGCACATGGTTTTACATTTTTCCTATTTTTTAAAGTAAAACAGAACTTAAAAGATCTGCCATATTTTGACAGTGTTTCATCTTCATAGACCACAGATGTTTACTGTTTTCATCATTAACTACTAAAGCAGTACATTTTGGCAAAAATGGCACAGTGGACCCAGTGCTAAATCTTCAACAGCAAAACACTTAACTTGTTCTTTAGGTCTAGGATTCTGATTTAGATAATGGCAACATGCTTATAGAAATTATGTTAGGCATAAATGTATATAATCCTAACAGTTGTAGGAATTAAGGCAGGTTCAGCAGCAATATTTATGCAAAAGGTTGCTGAAATGTATGGAGGGTAACAAAATCTATACATTTATTATTAGTGGAGTAATTGTACATTGGTACAGCACCTTCTTCTGAAAATCAATGCAAATCAAGGCTACTATAAAAACACAATGGTAGCACTATTATTCTCAAATGTGGCAAAGCTCCATGAGGGACCTAGCTGTGCTTTCACCCTGTGTGTCATTCTTCATGTATAAAGATAGCATGTTACCAGTCCACTCAATTATTTTAGTACATTACACTGAGGATGTCCTATCCCTATTTAATTCAAATATTTAACATTTTTAGGATAGTGTCGTGATGAAATCTGCTGTCAGTGAAGTCAAGTTCTGCAAGCTTTTCACTTCCTCACTTACAGATCTAGAAAAAATTACTTTGACTCAGATAACACAACATTGGGACAGCTGTCTTTCCTGATTCCCCTATACACAAGAATGCTCAACGCAGCTGAGTGTTCCTGTGCTATGCTCTCTATTGGAGAGACGCCATAGCTGAGTGCTCCTGTGTTCTCTTGTGGAGAGAGGCTGCCAGAATCTCAGTGCTTGGCATACCAGAGCATTCCTATGTTCTCTGTTTGTAGAGACACTGCCAGAGTCTATGTGCTTGGCACAGCTGAGTGTTCCTGTGTTCCCTATTGAAGAGATGCCATAGCAGAGCATTCATGTGTTCTCTTTTGGAGAGCTGTTGTCAGAGTCTATGTGCTTGGCACAGCTGAGCGTTTCTGTGTTTTCTATTGTACAGGCACCATAGCAGAGTGTTCATGGGTTCTCTTTTGGAGATGTTGTCAGAGTCTATGTGCTTGGCACAGCTGAGCATTCCTCTGTTCCCTATTGAAGAGATGCCATAGCAGAGCATTCATGTGTTCTCTTTTGGAGAGATGCTGTCAGAGTCTATGTGTTTGGAACAGCTGAGCGCTCATGTGTTCCCTATTGGAGAGATGTTGTCAGAGTCTATGTGCTTGGCACAGCTGAGCATTTCTGTGTTTTCTATTGTACAGACACAATAGCAGAGGCGTTCATGGGTTCTCTTTTGGAGAGATGTTGTCAGAGTCTGTGTGCTTGGCACAGCTGAGCGTTCCTCTGTTCCTTATTGGAGAGATACCATAGCGGAGCGTTCCTGTGCTGTCTTTTGGAGAGATGCTGTCAGAGTCTATGTGCTTTGCACAGATGAGCATTTTTCTGATCTCTAGTGGAGAGAGGCTGACAGAGTCTCCGGGCTCGGCATACCAGAACAAAATCCTATGTTCTATATTGGAGAGACACTGCCAGTGTCTATGTGCTTGGCACAGCTGAGCGTTCCTGTGTTCCCTATTGGAGAGATGCCATAGCAGAGCATTCATGTGTTCTCTTTTGGAAAGATGTTGTCAGAGTCTATGTGTTTGGCACAGCTGAGCGTTCTGTGTTTACTATTGTACAGACACCATAGAAGAGTGTTCATGGGTTCTCTTTTGGAGATGCTGTCAGAGTCTATGTGCTTCACACAGATGAGCGTTTTTCTGTTCTCTAGTGGAGAGAGGCTGACAGAGTCTCCGGGCTTGGCATACCAGAGCAATCCTATGTTCTATATTGGAGAGACACTGCCAGTGTCTATGTGCCTTGGCACAGTTGAGTGTTCCTGTGTTCTCTATTGGAAAGACGCTGTCGGAGACTCAGTGCTTGGCACAGCTGAGAGTTCCTGTGTTCTCTATTAGAGAGACTCTATGCTCAGCACAGCTGAGCGTTCCCGTGTTCTCTATTAGAGAGACACACTGTCAGAGTCTCTTTGCTCAGTACAAATAAGTGTTCCTATGTTCTCTAAGAGACATACAGATAGAGTCTCTGTACTCAGCATCGATGAGTATTCCTGTGTTCTCTATGAGAGAGACACTGCCAGAACACAAGGTTTGATCATTGAAATTCAACAGATAAAACCCTTTGCTCCCCACAAATCTACTTGGTGGGTTAAAAAAAACTTTGTTCTAACGTGTATGGGGACTTCACTGTCTTGACATTGGTCAATGGCTTGTGTAATGATAATTTCTCTTAATCCTTTTAGGTGGGATAACTTTTTATGACAAGCTATCAAGATGATGCGCTGTGACTCATGATAACCATTGCTATATCTGTGCCATGTGCTATTAATTACTCTAATGTCTTCTTATCTGGCAGATATATTCTAAAGGCATACTTACACTGGCCGATAATGCTTCAGATTCTAATGCTAACAATCACTCATTCATGATAATTATGTAATGTTAATGGGTAGAGCAACTGAACAGTGTCCAAAAATGCTCATTCATCATGCACAAAACTGTTTATACGAGAAAAATTCTCGTTCATCTTTCAAAAATTGTATAATATAAATGAAGATTGTTCGCTTGTTCATCTATCAGACCGGAAAAAAGGAGGAGTAGACATTAAAAACCTAAATAAGAATGTATTTCAGTGATTGGTTGATCATATTCCGCAGTGACTGTTAAGGGGAAATGGAAGCACAGGAATGAATACACATTTACAATATGTTGTTCATTGCTATTATTGCAAATAATACTGTTCATATAAAACCATTAAATTAATTACACAGGTCTGCGACTAAAAAGCTATTTGATTATTTTCATCTAATTTCCATGTATTTTGGTGTGCTGAAAACGAAAAAAATATTGAAAAAAATCCTCGACGTCAGGATTTGCCACAAAATGCAAAATTCTCTTCAAATTTAGTATATTTTTCTAAATTTTTGGTATTTTTTAGGGTTTCTTAGGGTTTTGAAAGTCAAAATTGCTATTAATTAATTCACATCAATGCACTGAAGATATACAAGACTCTGACTACAAAAAAATCGTCGGACGAATGCTGAAAGCATTTCAAGCTTTAGGTTGCCTGATGAGTTACAAAGTGCATTTCCTCCATTCCCACCTTGACAACTTTCCTAAAAATTTGGGAGCTGTGAGTGAAGAGCAAGGTAAACGATTCCACCAGGACATTAAAGAGATGGAAAGAAGATACCAGGGAAGATGGAGCATTACAATGATGGCAGACTACTGTTGGACGCTTCAGAGAGACATTCCAGATGCTACTCACAAGCGTAAATGTACCAAGAGAAGCCTCACAGGGAAGAAGAATCAATTTTGGTGTGTGTTAGTGAGCTCATTGCAGTTAGAAAATGATTTTCATGAAACATTTGTAATAAAAAAATTAATTTTATGTCTATTTATTTTTATTTTGAGGTATTGTCTTATTTAACATAATTACTTAAATTGTCAGAAAATGTGATGTCCTATGACAAAACGGAGGTCATTTTCGGATTCAGCGCACTTAAAAACATAAAGATTATGTGGAATTGATAATTTGATTACATTTTCTTTGTATAATACAAAGGGAAATGTTGGCACAATACTTATTGAATTGAATTATTATATATATAAAACTCAAAATCTGTACTAGCCCGCTCTATACAAATCCACAGTTCTCGTCCGATTTGGGTAAAATTTGACAAGCCACCTCTCAACCCACAGGAGCAGAATACTGTGCACGTTAAATCTTGCTAACGTCCACCCGTCATGAGATTGGGGCCCCCAAATTTAGGCCCTATACATATAATGGAGAAATGTGAAGGTGAAAGTAAAAGTGCTGAGGGGAAAACAACAGTTGTAACTGACAGGGATGGATTATAGCGACGGCGCCAAGGCGTTGCTGCTAAAGGGGCTGCATCACCACACATAACACACAAACATTTCACAAACACCACACAAACAACACACAGACAGCACACATACACCAACCCACAAGCACAACACCACACAAATGCCACAACACACCACACAAACACCAGACTACTCTAGACACACACAACACAAACACCACCCCACAAATACCACACCACCCCATAAATACCACATACCCACACACACACAAACGCACGCAAGGACCTCACACGCATGCAAACACACTCAGATGGATGCACTCTATGCACACGGACGAACATTACTAAGCCGCAATTTGGTCAGGCGAAAAATGTCTCATAGTAAGATTCAGGAAAGATATATATCTTGGTACCGTGTTAGCCAGTGGATAGAAAAATATTTAGAATTGAGAGTCCTCAGTGGTTGATACCTTTTAATGGTTAACTGAAAAGATGGTAACAAATTCCAAGCTTTCAAGAAGACTACTCAGGTCTCTTCATCAGGCATAGACTAAGAGAAATTCTGAAGAATCACATATTTATGCACATCACAGCACAGAAAAATGCCATAGCTAAGACAGGTGACATTAAGCAAAATTACCATTATGTGAGTGATAAACAGTTATGTCCATAAATATTCTCTGATTGGGGTCTGGTTCTATGTTATGGTGACCCCACATGGTCTGAGGAACAAATCCCTTAGTTGATGTAAAAAGACATAAATCCATGCGACACATTCATTCCTGCACTGAGAGTGTTAGGTGTCGAGTCTGCACAGGGGGAATCTCGAACCACCTCTGCTGCGGTCTCCCATTCTTCTCCAGCCGCAGTGGAGCCTGCTCAGCGGAGATGTCGGTCCCAGCATCTGGCTCAGGCTGATACTGAGTGACTGGTTACTACTGTTCTTCCAGGCTCTGCCTTTGTCGCCAGTATTGGTCAGCAGCGAGCAGACGTCTCTGGGACTAAGTCCTGCTTTTCCCCTTCTGAGCATGCCCAGGGTAAGACCTCTCATTGGAAGTCGGGGGTCACATGCTCAGATACTGCAGCAGCTCCCATTGGTCCTCTAGGAAGGTCCTGAAGTTGTTGCAGCTATAAAAGTTTCACATGGCAGCACGGCTATGCGCTAGTCTCAGACCAATGTCTATGAGCTCAGCGCCAGTGTGGTCATGTCTGGATGCAGTTAGGGTTTGGCTGAAATAAGCCCCTAGAATACCGGCACCTCCAGTGAGGAGTTTGTATGAGTGTATTCAGGGCCTTGGCTGAAATAAGCCGCTTGAATACCGGCACCTCCGGTGAGGAGTTGTTTGTCTGTTTTCTCTGACTGCATGACCACAGTTTGCTCTGGTTGGTAGCTGTGTACCTCTGTGAGGTTAACAGGGCACAGCATCTTGTTCCTAGCGACTCTGTGGAGTTAACAGAGTTCGCTTATACCGCCGCCATTTGCCAGCAGCAGGTTCCTCTCCCGCACGGTGGACCCCGGGTTGCGAACGCACCTAATAATACATATATATATATATATATATATATATACTCGGTGCGTTCCGCCAACCCTAACAGAGAGTGTCAAAGGTCATCATCAGCTTATATTCCCAGATCCTTCTGTCTCGCTGAGATTTGAAGTCACTCTTTAATACAAGTAATTTCATGTCCATAATGCTATGATCGGGGAGACAAAAATGTATTGCCACAGGTAGATCCATTCTTTTTTCTCTTATTGTATGGCGATGAGAATTCATCCTTGTTCTCAGTTTCTGCCATGTCTCCCCCACATACAGACCCCCAGTTGGAAATTTATTACAAATAATTTAGCACACCACATTAGAAGTGGCACAGCTGAAAGTACCTGGGATCTTGTAGCCCTGATGTGAATTGGGGATCTTTATCTTTTCCGTGGTCATTATAAATGGACAGGTTTTACATGTTTTCTGGTTGCAAGGAAAGGTTACTGCAGCTGTTGGAGAGGACAGCGAGCTTCTGACAATGATGCTTCTTAGATTTGGGGGCTGCCTAAAACCCAGTAGTGGGGGGTCTGGAAAAATGGATTGTAAGCGGGCATCTTTTTGTAGTAAGGTTGTAATTTCCGTGCAGCTTCCCTGTCCTCTCCAACAGCTGCAGGAACCTTTCCTTGCAACCAGAAAAAATGTAAAACCTGTCCATTTATAATGACCACGGATAAGATAAAGATCCCCAATTCACATCAGGACTATAAGATCCCAGGTACTTTCAGCTGCGTCACTTCTAATGTGGTGTCCAACTGGGGGTCTGTATGTAGGGGCGACAGAGCAGAAACTGAGAACAAGAATGAATTCTCACCGCACACAATAGGAGAAAAAAGAATAGATCTACCTGTGGCAATACATTTTTGTCTCCTCCGATCATAGCATTATGAACATGAAATTGCTTGTATTAAAAGGTACTGTAACTTCAAATCTCAGTGAGACAGAAGGATCTGGGAATATAAACTGATGATGACCTTTGACACTGTCAGTGCAGGAATGAATGTGTCGCATGGATTTATGTCTTTTTACATCAACTAAGGAATTTGCTCCTCAGACCATGTGGGGTCACAATAACATAGAACCAGACCCCAATCAGAGAATATTTATGGACACAACTGTTTATCACTCACATAATGGTAATTCTGCTTAACGTCACCTGTCTTATCTATGGCATTTTTCTGTGCTGTGATGTGCATAAATATGTGATTCTTCAGAATTTCTATTAGTCCATGCCTGATGAAGAGACCTGAGTAGTCTCGAAAGCTTGCAATTTGTTACCATCTTTTCAGCTAGCCATTAAAAGGTATAAACCACTGAGGACTCTCGATTCTAAATATTTTTCATAGTAAGATTGTTATTATTGCTTACTATACAGGGAGCTTTCATCACTGAAGCTGCTGAGGTAAAATGAAAGCTGAGCTCTGATTGGTTACTATGGGCAACTAGACAACAGCAATGTTACGACAAATTAGTAAAATGCCAAAATAACAAAAATTTAAAGTGGGAAAAAAAAATTACTGTAGCACTCTGAAAATGTCAGTTTCAAGGTGACACTGAAAATTTTACTTTAGCTACCATAACCAAGAATTTAACCTATTTTCCGCGAGCGAAGCCACGGGTATTCTACTCGTTCCATATAAATATAGGGTAAGAACCTTGAGCACACCTATACTTTTGACTATCTGTGTGAACACTGCACAATGTCCAATGTAACAATGTCTCTATTTAACCATTGCATTCATGATTCTCATCGTATATAAACACTTTCCTAACATAATTTTCTAGTTGCAAGTTACGATCAAATTGTTCATTGTTGAAACAATTGTCTACTCGTGTAAATGAAACCTTATGGCAGCTCATACAGACACACCAGGGACTTGGTACAACTGCTACCTTTGCCTTCCCTATGGGTATGCTCCTCCTTCTAAGATGCCATGTGCCATTGATTCTGCGTCATATAGCAACCATCTTGACAAAGCTTACTAACAAGTGTATTTTAGGTAAAGTCATCGGTTTTACCCTTCGCCCTTCATGTTCATCCACATTCTAACTTACAACTAAACTGTAAGGACATTTTTAAAATAATACTATGTACAAATTCTCATTCCTCTTACATTTGAGCTGAAGTACTCAACTTTTTGTGGACTTTTATTGTTGTGTGTATGGTGCCTGGTGTGAATTGCCCAAATATAGTACTTGTACAGCACACAGACAAACCTCTGATTATCCAATGTCAAAGCCATGCAGAAAATGGAAAGAATTCATAGACAAAAGTATCATAATGTCCAAACCACTAAATTACGAGCAGAGTCATCCCTTATAGCCAAAAGTATGAAAGTAATCTGTGCACTGTGCTTCTCAAATGTGACAAACAGAAGAACTTGATGTGGCCATAGGCATACGGTAATCCCAGCAGCTGTCATTGTTTAATAAAAATTCATGTATGAAGTCGGTGGTACGTAGGCAATGCCTTACACTTGCTGCAGCTTATTTCATGCTCTATTTGAGTGACTGCTCCTCAACCACACAACAGGTGACTGTCACACACAGTCAATGCAAGTGACTAAAATTAACAATAAGTTGTTACTTCATACACTATAAAATGAGATCAAGGGCATGCATTCACTCCTCACGTTCATGGGTTTATTAGATTTCCTTTAAGCGCAATACGTCTATAAAAACTAATAAAATCATACAAGCAAAAACAGTTCAGACAAGGAAGCAAAGTACTTAATGTAAATGAAGGAGAGCTATTACTATGCACAATCTAATGAGTTTTGCCATACTTATTTGGACTGTTTGTACGTTATGCATTTTCCCTTGAACTCGTAAGGTGAAATCCATATCCTGACTGCCCGTGGATACAGCTTATTATAAACCATGAATATTTTACTTGCATCTTCTACATCTTACAGTACAGGCTACATCCGAGCTCAGTGTGGCAGTATACGATATAGTTATACATTAAAGTGAAAACTAGAAAATAGCTTTTTCAGCTTTGAGTTTGTTAAATTTATAGAAATATATTAATAAAATAAAATAATCTTCATAGTATGTGAAATGAATGGATTTGTAAATATTATCTATCTATCTATCTATCTATCTATCTATCTATCTATCTATCTATCTATCTATCTATCGAAAAATAACAGCACCACTTTTCCATGCAAAGATGGGTACAAAGCCGCAAGGTTATCACCAAAATCTATCTAGTACTACTATTGATGAGCCGCTTGAGCAATGGAGGTTTGAGTTCGAGTCACATTTTTTGAAATTTGAAGTTGCATCTAATTCAAAACCTTTGAGACTCAATTAAAAAACTTGACCAGCACTATTTCCCATACTGCTGAAGCATCAGAGAGGGGGCTAATGTCTTTTTACTTGCCCACAGGGGATTCCCATAAGCCCTGCAGCTGTGACACCTTGCAGATGATCATACCTTGCACATTCTTATGATCAGTGAGTATCTCTCCCTCCTGTAAAGTGTAACCTCTTATGGTCAGAGGGGTCTCATCACCTCTCCTGTAGCGCTTAAGCTTTAATGGTCAGGGGGGTCCTCCCACTCTCCCCCTCTCTCGTGTAGAATATAAGCTCTTATGGTCATCTGGGTCCTCTCTCTTGTAGATTGAAAGCTCTTATGGTCAGCTGTATCCTATCACTTTCTATAGAGTTTAAGCTTTTACAGTCAGCAGGATCCTCTCTCTCTCTTGTAAAGTATTAGCTCTTATGATCAGTGAGGTCCTCTCTTGCTCTATCCTGCAGAGTGTAAGCACTTATGGTCAGTGGGGTCCTCACACCCTCCTTCTCTCTCCTGTAGAATGTAGGCTCTTATGGTTAGTGAGTCCTCTCTCCTGTAGTGTGTAACCTCTTATGGTCAGCCAGTGGGGACCTGTAAAGTGTAAGCTCTTATGGTCAGCAGGGTCCCTCCTTCCTCTGTTAGGGTACCGTCACACAGTGGCATTTTCATCGCTACGACGGCACGATTCGTGACGTTCTAGCGACATAGTTACGATATCGCTGTGTCTGACACGCAGCAGCGATCAGGGACCCTGCTGAGAATCGTACGTCGTAGCAGATCGTTTGAAACTTTCTTTCGTCGCTGGATCTCCCGCTGTCATCGCTGGATCGTTGTGTGTGACAGCGATCCAGCGATGCGTTCGCTTGTAACCAGGGTAAACATCGGGTTACTAAGCGCAGGGCCGCGCTTAGTAACCAGATGTTTACCGTGGTTACCAGCGTAAAAGTAAAAAAAAAAAAACCGTACATACTCACCATCTGATGTCCGTCAGGTCTCTTGCCGTCTGCTTCCCGCACTGACTGACTGCCGGCCGGAAAGTGAGAGCAGATCACAGCGGTGACGTCACCGCTGCACTCTGCTCTCACTGTACGGCCGGATCTCAGTCAGAGCAGGAAGCGGACGGCGAGGGACCTGATGGACATCAGATGGTGAGTATGTACTGTTTTTTTTTTTTTTTACTTTTACGCTGGTAACCACGGTAAACATCGGGTTACTAAGCGCGGCCCTGCGCTTAGTAACCCGATGTTTACCCTTGTTACAAGCGAACCTCGGCATCGTTGGTCGCTGGAGAGCGGTCTGTGTGACAGCTCCCCAGCGACCACACAACGACTTACCAACGATCACGGCCAGGTCGTATCGCAGGTCGTGATCGTTGGTAAATCGTATAGTGAGACGGTACCCTTAGGTGTATGCTTTTATGATCTCGCTCTCTTTCTCTTGTAGAGTGTAAACGCTTATGGTCAATAGGGTCCACTCTCTCTTTTGTAGACTGTAAGCTATTATGGTCAGTTGGTCCTCTCTCTCAATATCCATTTCTCTCTCCTACTCTCCTGTGGTGTGCAAGCTCTTATGGTTAGTGGGGTTATCTCTCTCTCCCCTCCCCATGTGTATTTTTCTGAGAAATTAACTAGAACTCTAGTGCCAACTATTGGAAGTACTGTAGCAATCCTAAGAGTCAATGTCGACCCTTTTACAAGCCTTGTCACATGACTAAGGATAAAAGTCAAACCAGAAGCTCAATTTGCAGACACTGTGTTTTGGGGTACTGCCCCTCTTCAGTGCAAAGTGGAGATCAGGTTTGGCTGATTGAGAGGCGTCTGACCGGGATTCAAGAGGTATCGTTTCTCCTTGCGGAGAGTGACATGTTAAGCATGTCGAGGTGAGGAGACTTAAAGCCGCAATGCTCCTCTTGGAAACATGCAAATTGCCTCTGAAGAGACAATCTGCATATTTCCCAGAGGAGCATTGCGGGTTTAAGTCTCCTCACCTTGACATGCTTAATATGTTACTTTTTCCGCAAGGAGAAACGACACTTCTTGGATCTGAGAAATTACAAATTTTTCAGCATTGAAATTTGGGCAAATGTATTCTCCACAAATTACATTTTCTAGGAAAATTCAACAAATTTCAATTTCAAATGATCTACTCTTCTCTACTATCTTCATGCATCTATCCTGACGAATACGCAGAAAGAAACCCCAGCTCCCCAATGCAAAAACTGTTTCAAAAGAACATCTTCTTTATTACATCAAACATAAAAAACAGCGACGTTTTGACTGTCATCTCAGTCTTAATAAATCTTGATAAAGACTCAGATGTTACTCAAAATGTTTTTTATGTTTAATGTAATAAAGAAGATGTTCCTTTGAAACCGTTTTTCCATTGGAGTGCTGCGGTTTCTTTCAACTCATCCATCTTGATCAAGGCTGGAGGACTCAGGCATTATTCCATTGAAGGGATCGACTGGATTAACCCCATACAGTGGTGCTGCTTTTCCCCCTTTTCTTCCATTCATCTATCCATCCATTCATCTGTCTCTTTATCATCTCTCTACAAACAATGTGTTTTTGCTAATATGACAAAAAATTGCAGATGGCCATATATTTCCCATCCATACAAACAGATGAAATAAAAACTCTAAATTCCAAGCAATACAGACATTCCATTTCAACACACCTAGCGGCAGCAGTATCTACAGCGAACAAAGCAAATGAAATGACGCGTGGGCATCACAAGCTTTGTATTCTCGTCATGCACAGAAAAGCATTTATCTGAAACCGCGTAGTCATTTTAGGAAACCTGTGCATTTAAATCGAAGCATTGTGTATGTCAATCTCTGTATGGACTGATAGCACAGGGAAGGAAGGCCGAATTTATTACTGACCAATAAAAGATATTAAGTAATCACTGGCAGATTCTACCTGAGGAGAATAACAAATCATTTCTCAGGTGTCATTATGTACAGAGAAAACTGATTAATATGGGAGAAAGAGGCAGACCAATGGACTGATAGCGTTCAGGATGAATGCGGTATGAACAATCTCATACAAATGTGCAGATTTTATCAAACAAATTAAAAATTGCTAACTTTTATCAATGCAAAACAAAACTGTGCAGCACATTCATAAAACTGTCTTTGTTGATCTTAGCAACCAATCACAACACAGCTTTTATTTTTCAAGAACAAGCACAAAATGAAAGCCGTGTGACTGGTTGCTATGGGCAACAAAAGCAGTTCTTGTTTTCAACAGTTTTATAAATCTTTCCATGTCAGTGCTGCACTCAAAATCTTCCCCATAGACCTTTGTGGTGAAACATATTCCATAAATGGGTCTTTTGGCACATGTCTTGTGCAAATATGGGTAAACATAGCATACTGTGACACATTGACATGACAAATGTCCGACCATTCGCTTGCCAGAGCTTTGTAAGTCGCCCCTCTCCCACTCCCCACTGTCTTTTGTTTACTTGTCCATATGATCATGACAGCCAATCACCGACTACAAGGCTAAGTTTTCACAATGGCATTTTTGTGAGTTTTTGACGCCAAAAAAGGCAAAGTTTTACAATTCCAGTAAAATGGATGAGATTTATAGAAATCTCTAAACCGATCTGTGGTGCATGTTTGAAATCTGCAACACGACAATTTCTGTTGCAGGTACATTGAGCTTCATGTGCAGATTTTCCCCACAGACTTGTATTACATGAGGAAGATCTACCGGTAAAAATCGCATATCTTTTTGATGTGTTTTCACTGTGGAAACGCTATAAAAGAAAAGTTAATCTACACATGATTTAATCAATAAAGTTTTTTCCAAGCCAAATAACAGGAGGTATCAAAAAACAACATTTTTATTTAAAACATGAAAAACGTACGTAAGAATAACGCACTCAAAAAGCAACCTAATTTATCTAATCTAAAAGATCACCAAATATTCATTGTGGGAAAGTAGCTTCAAGGTGACATGAAGCCCACTCAACGCTGCAGTCACTACTCGACTGAAGCTGTCACATGTTAAAGGGAACATGTCACGTGAAAAAATGTTTTTATCCTGCAGATATGGGGTTAATCAAAAGGTTTAAAATCAAAGGCCTGATTCATGAAATATTTTACATCAGAAAACAGACGTAAAAACTTTGAAACACTGTAAATTTGTTGCGCAACACTAGACTACTCAAAAAGTTTGCAACTTTTAGCGTTTTCACTACATGCGGTTGGACGGGATGTGGACCCCCCGCATGTCAATTTTAGGATGAGCTGTAGTGTTCTTTTATGCCATGCATCTTATTCCAGTCTCTATCTGGAGTAAAAATGTTGGCAAGGAACATACACAGGTGTACTGTACTACATGCCTTGCCTGATCCTTGTGCATGCGCCTCGCTCACCACCACCTCATGTAAGCCGAAGTGAGAAATGCTGGTCTTGATGATTCGGGTCCAAAGTAATGTCAGTTTAGACAGATATAAAAACATTGTCCAAGACTGAAGAAAAGGGTTAACCAATTTTTCAGAAACAGCTTCACGGTTTTTATTTCGATGTATCTGGTATTGGAGCTTAGTCCTATTAAAGTGAAAAAGCCTAAATTGCAATATTAGACACAACCTGTGATCAGATAGCAATATTGGTCGAAACTATAAGAACTCATTTAATATTTTGTTTTAGAAATATACATGCTGCTATATAAAAACGAATGTAATTTGGTACTGACTCTGTGCTCCATACTATATTCTTTTTTTAAACACAAGTAGGTGCACATACTGTATGTATGAAGTATAGGTACAGTGAGGATCTCAGAAAAGGCAAAAGGTGAATTATAATAGAGCGGGATCAAATAGTTCATGTTGGCAATAGCTATATTTACTAGTTTGATATTCACACAGATGACGTAGTGAGAAAAATTGGATTAAAGGTTAAAAATGCTGATTTTATAGAAATAGACCAGCGTAATGATGAATTGTGAAATAACAAAAGACAAAAACCCTCAGACAATTGTGGTGATGGTAACAAGCAACAACGCATGCACAAGAGGTCAAACCATTGTATTGAGCAACACATGAATATCATTAAATCGGAATCATTTCTAAAGAATCTGGTTTTGATGAATATTAAAGCAGAGAGGTCAGGGCACTAGAAAACGACCCTGATTACCACTGAGGTTTCACTCATGTCAAAGTTCAACTACAAACGCAAACTGTGTGTCACTGTTTTACTGGAAGCATTTCCATAGGATTTAAAGGTCCCGCGCTGACATGATCTGCTTGTACTAGGAGGCATGGGCTGAATATAAAATTGTGTTCTTTCGTTATAAATACAGGTTAAGGTCCCTTGTAAAGCAGAAATCATATAGTCTGCTTCAGATCAATGTACAAGCTAGTATTTCTGAGCCTACTTACAGTATCGCACAACTATATGCAATATAAGCTACCGATGCCTAGTTGTCACCAATTTTATCACACAGCAGGTAAAAATATCCTCTTACTGAGCATCTCCGTTGCATTCCCTAAATCTTTGTAAGACCCCCTAACTCCCCCTGTATAGCCCTTTAAAAATGTATTTGATTTCTCCGGTGCTGAGTGCTAAACAGGTCTGTTTGGTCTGATGGGGGTGTCTTCGGTCTTCTCCACGCTTCTTCCCGGCTGCTGTACTTGATGTAAATATTGCCTCCTGTATCCTCCTTATTGCCATGAGAAATGTTGCACCTGCGCAGATAAATCGTGTTTCGCGCTTGCTCAGTATGCTCAACTGTGGGCAAAGCCAAAAAGTGATTTGTCTGCACAGGTGCAAAATTTCTCACAGCGATTTGGATGATTCACATTTAGGACGGCAAGCAGCAGTCGGGGAAAGGGGTAGAGAGGCCCCAAGCCATGCCCATCAGACTGGACGGACTCGATTAGCATACAACGCAGAAGAAATCAAAAAGCTTTTTTAGGGTTATACAGGGGGAGTCAGGGGGTTATATAAAGATTTAGGGAAAGTAGTGGAGATGCTCAGTAAGATGATATTTTTAGCTGTTGTGTGAAAAACTGGTGGCAGGTCCTCTTTAAGACCACACCCACAGGATTTACATACAAGGTAGAGGGGCCATATCTCTGGAATGGAGAGGCACAGGGACAAAAGAAATATAACACCAGATTCAGGGGAACAGCAGCATTTAAACCAGGTAGAAAAAAATACATATTTATAGCAAGGGTCACGTGCCCTTTAAAAACTGGCCAGAAGTTGAGAAGACCAGGAAACTCTTTTAATAGTATTTCAGAAAGTCTGAGAAGGCCTAGTTCACAGTTATTTACTCGCTGGAGATCCCCTTTAAGTATATATACAGTACATGGATTCTATAGGAGTCTTTGTATGTTCATTCATTGTAAGCACTTAGTCATGAAAAGACAAGAGATACTTACCAGGTGGACATAGACATTTAACACTTGTGTCTCTTACTTCCCGAAGTCGAGGCAGATGAGATTTCAGTTTCTGTAAGTCAAAGGAAAAAGAAATATATTTAGCTTTCATGAACTGAAACATTAATTGAGCACGGCTCATTTACTGACGTGACCAAAATGATGTTAACACATCTGTGAGAAGTATGAAAAGCAGACTAGAGTCAGTACACTGTACAGCCCTGATCACACATGTTGGCAGTTAATCTGATCCTTGGTTCTTGTAAGTGTAATTGATTTCAACATTTCATGTAAAGCTTTGTCTTCCATGATCTTGACCAGGATTTAATATGTTAAATTAGATTTTCCTGTCTCCGAGCACCTGCTGATAAACATATTGAACTAGACAGTCTTTGCACCTCTGGATAGTGAGGGATATTATTTCTTGGATGACTGTGAGCCAGGCATAGTGCGGGCAGGTGCAGTGCTCCTCTCTTCCCTACCCAGCATTTATGTGCCAATATACCTCAAGATACTATGATAGCTCTCTATTTCAGTCCTGGAATGATGTGAAATTGTGATGCGAGATTTTTTTAAATATAGAGCAAATGTGTAATATACAGCTAAATCTTATAAATAATAGCATATGGCACATGGGAGTTCTAGAAAAATCTAAAAGAAAATGATCACAAAATAAATGTGCACATGATGTATTTCGCACATAGATTAAACCTGAAAAAATGCCGCAATTGCTGAAAAAATTGAACATAACGACATTGCTGTGTACAGGGCCGGACTAGCCATCGGGCACTTCTGGCAAATGCCAGTAGTGGGCCACTTCACGCCGACTCACCACCCCCCACCAGCACCGCCACCGCATTCAACTATACCGGCGTCTATGACGCCGATACAGTTGAATGCAATGATGGAGGAGAGAGCGTCTGCTCACGCCCCCTCTCCCATCATTCCCCGCTCTGCCTCTGACCCTGCGGGTGCGTGCATACTCACTGTGTGCCAGGCAGTGCAGCGGCAGCCACCGAGACTGGAGCAGGGAGCAACGCGGGCACGATGAGACGTGAGGAGTGTGTTTTTTTTTTACTGGACTGTGGGGCCATTCTCGGGGGTGAGGAGAGATTCGGGCTGTGCTGTATACTACTATGTGAGCTGTGCTGTATACTACTATGTGGGCTGTTCTGTATACTGCTAAGTGGGCTGTGCTGTATACTGCTAAGTGGGCTGTGCTGTATACTACTAAGTGGGCTGTGCTGTATACTGCTACGTGGGCTGTGCTGTATACTGCTACATGGGCTGTGCTGTATATTGCTACGTTGGCTGTGCTGTATACTGCTACGTGAGCTGTGCTGTATACTGCTACGTAGGCTGTGCTGTATACTGCTACGTGGGCTGTGCTGTATACTGCTACGTGGGCTGTGCTGTATACTGCTATGTGGGCTGTGCTGTATACTGCTACGTGGGCTGTGCTGTATACTGCTACATGGGCTGTGCTGTATACTGCTATGTGAGCTGTGCTGTATACTACTACGTGGGTTGTGCTGTATACTACTGTGTGGGGTGTGCTGTATACTACTGTGTGGGCTGTGCTGTATACTACTGTGTGGGCTGTGCTGTATACTACTACGTGGGCTGTGTTATCTGCTATGTGGGTTGTGCTATATACTATGCGAGTTGTGCTATATACTATGCGGGCTTTGCAATATACTATGGGGGTATATTATATTCTATGGGGGAGGCTGTGTTATATACTATGGGGGGTATATTATATTCTATGGGGAGGCTGTGTTATATACTATGGGGGGTTGCATTATATTCTATGGGGGCTACATTATATATTATGGGGAGGTGGGCTGTATTATATTCTATGGGGGGCTGTATTAGATTTTAAGAGGGATGATTGCATCATACTCTTTGATGGGGCTGCATTATATTCTGTGGGGAGGTGGGCTGTATTCTATTCTATTCGGGTCTACATTATATTCTATGGGGGGGCTGTATTATATTTATATTCTTTGAGGGGTGATTGCATCATACGCTATGAGGGGGCTGCATTAAACTATGAGGGGGCTGCATTATATTCTATGGGGTGGCTGCATTATACTCTGGGGTAGCTGCATTATACTCTGTGGTGGCTGCATTATATTCTGTAGGGTGGTGGCTGCATTATACTATATGTGGGCTGCATTATACTGTATCGAGGACTATGGGGAATACGTTATACTATATGAAGAACTATGGGGTGCATTATACTATGGGAAGTGAATTGTACTACATGGATGACTATGGTGGTGCATTATACTATATGGAGCACTATGAGGAGTGTATTATGCTATATGGAGGACTGAGCAGTGTATTTTAATATATGGAGGACTATGGGGAGTGTACTATACTATATGAAGGACTGTGGTGCACATTATAATATATGGAGGGCTATGGGGTGTATTTTACTAAACAAGTAAAATGGTGCATATTCAGATTGCTTTTGCTGGAACAAAAATCATTGTTCTCAGCAGCACAACACCGGTGTAAACTGTAGATGTGCTGCTGATAACATGATACTGTATGGTGATCTGTTAGTGATCTATTAGTGATCATTCTGTCCCATCATTATTCCCCAGCTGGTGGAAAGAGGCCAGGAAACAAGCGTTGAACAACTTCAGTATTGTCGATCAAACTCATTTAGCGACCTAAACTCAGCGCTTGTAAATACAACCGAAATGCTTTTGTGTGATGTGCAATATGTTAGCACTTGGGGCCCCATTTTAAACTTTGCCTAGGGCCCCACTTTGCCTAAAACCGGCCCTACCTACAACTGTACAAAGATATTATACAGTCACCATGTGACAAGTGGGCCTGTGTAACTTCAAATGCCAGGGTTAAATTTTAGTCCCAGTCCGGCCCTGGCTGTGTACATCTTTAGGCTGCCGTCACACTAGCAGTATTTGGTCAGTATTTTACATCAGTATTTGTAAGCCAAAACCAGGAGTGGGTGATAAATGCAGAAGTGGTGGATATGGTTCTATTATGTAACTCTCTACTAATCGGCCTCCCTCTTACCAAACTCTCCCCGCTCCAATCTGTCCTGAATGCTGCTGCCAGGATCATATTCCTCACCAACCGTTACACCGATGCCTCTACCTTGTGCCAGTCATTACACTGGCTACCCATCCGCTCCAGAATCCAGTACAAAACTACTACCCTCATCCACAAAGCACTCCATGGCTCAGCACCACCCTACATCTCCTCTCTGGTCTCAGTCTACCACCCTACCCGTGCCCTCCGCTCCGCTAATGACCTCAGGTTAGCATCCTCAATAATCAGAATCTCCCACTCCCGTCTCCAAGACTTTACACGTGCTGCGCCGATTCTTTGGAATGCACTACCTAGGTTAATATGATTAATCCCCAATCCCCACAGTTTTAAGCGTGCCCTAAAAACGCATTTGTTCAGACTGGCCTACCGCCTCAACGCATTAACCTAACTATCCCTGTGTGGCCTATTAAAAATAGAAAAAAAAACACAAAACCACACAATCAGGTTCCTTGCATCGTGTTCTCATACACTTTATGCAGTTAATAGCCCTCTGTGTCTGTACTGCTACATACTTAGGCTGTTAACTGGTTCATGCAGCTTTACATGAACACCCGAGCCTTACACTATGGCTGGTCCAAATAACTAAAGCAATTGTTACCATCCACCTCTCGTGTCTCCCCTTTTCCTCATAGTTTGTAAGCTTGCGAGCAGGGCCCTCATTCCTCCTGGTATCTATTTTGAACTGTGATTTCTGTTATGCTGTAATGTCTATTGTGTGTACAAGTCCCCTCTATAAGTTGTAAAGCGCTGCGGAATATGTTGGCGCTATATAAATAAAAATTATTATTATTATAAATTATTATTATTATTATTATACTTTTCCTCTAATTGTTCCACTCCTGGTTTTGGCTTACAAATACTAATGTAAAATACTGACCAAATACTGCTAGTGTGACGGCAGCCTTAGTCTTTTGTTACTTTTTTAAACTGCTTCTGGGTTTGGAAACGCTAGAGAGCCGTTCTGTAGTTATAGTTTAAATTATAGAAAAAGACGTTAGCCGCAGAGCAGCCACAAAAGCAACAGCAAAGCCACCAGATTCAGCAAGAAAGAATTTCTCCTGAAGTAGCTTCACCTAGGAAAACCACAGTGGGTCTGCTGGAGTCTTTAACACATTGTGTGCACAAACCTTAAGGCCATGTTCATACATTGCAGTTTTGCTTTTTTATGCAAATTAAAAGCTGCGTTTTAAAGTACCAGCAAAAGCTATGAGTAGAGATGGGTGAACCCAAACAGTAAAGTTCAGGGTTCTTCCCGAACACCAAGTGTTTGGACACGGACCCCAAACACGACCTTCTCCATGAAGTCCGTGTTACTGTTTGAGTTTGGCACCCCGAGCATTGGGTATTTCCCAAGCTGTCATCTGCATGACAGCGTGAGAAACACCAGTGTCTCAGATCGGCGGTAAGATTATTACTGCCGATCAGAAAGCTGTGGCTCCCATGCTATCAGATGACAGCATAAGCCAGCAACTGTGACAAGCAGTAAAAAGTTTCCCTCTGGTCGCAGGCATCAGCTAATGAGAGACTAGTACTCCCAGAAGCCTACGCCTGCTGTCACTGATGACAGCAAAAGCAAGTGCTGGTGATGGGAGTATTAATCAGCTGGTGTCTGTGCTATAAATAAATAAATTACAAAAATTAAGTGGGGTCTCTTACTTTTGATAACCAGTATAGGCAAAACTGACAGCTGCGGGCTGCAACCATCAGCTGTCAGCTTTATCATGGCTAGTTATCAAGAATAGAGGGGTCCCCATGTTGTTTTTTTAAATTATTTCAATAAATAATGTAAAAAAACGGTGTGGGGTCCCCCCATTTTTGACAATTCTTATGGTGCTTGCGGTGATATAATTGAGGTCACTGCATTTCATCGTCCCGGCTCACAGTGACGTGACAGTGGGAATGCAGCCTCAGTGACCTGCGGTAACCTTAATGATGTCACCGCTAGTCAATGAGGCTGCACTTGTAGCACTTCATTGTCCCAAGGTTTTCAGCCTGGACGGTCACATCAAGGAATTGTCCAGGTCGTAAATCGCATATCACACACATGGATTACGACATGGAACATCTTCACTTTGGACAGGTGAGTGATATGGCTGCTTATTATTTTTCTATTTTTACAGAGGACAAGGACTTCAATAGAATCGGCGTAAGATGAGTATAGCTGTGCTTTTATTTCAAATAAAGGAGTCAGTGTCTTTCTTTCAAATAAAGGATTTTAGTTTGGCTGTGTCTTTTTTACCATCTAACTATGGGGTTAGCAATGAAGAGGTGTCTCATAGATGCCTTTCCATTATAAACCTGTGGGCATTATGTCAGCGGCCATAAAACAGCTGGGCAAAGCATCTGAATTGGCGCCTCTAATAGATGTGCCTTTTCTGGGGCGGCTGCGAGCTGGTATTTTTTAAACTGGAGGGGCCAATATCCATGGCCTCTTAGCAGGCTGAGAATACAGCCTTCCAGCTGTCTGCTTTAGCTTGGCTGGTTATTTAATAATTAAAAAAAAATGGTATGGGGACCCCTCTATTCTTGATAACCAGCCATGATAACACTAATAGCTGAGGGTTGCCCACAGCTGCCAGTTTTGCCTGCGCTGGTTATCAAAAATAGAAGAGACCACATGTATTTTTTTAAATTAATTAATTTATTTATAGCACAGAAGCCAGGTGATGAATACTCCCATCAGCAGTACTGCACTCGATGTTATCGGCGACAGCAGGTGTAGGCTTATAGGAGTAGTACTCTCTCATCAGTTGACGCCTGCGACTGGAGGTAATAATTTTTACTGCCAGTCACAGCTGCTGGTTCATGCTGTTATTTGACAGTGTAGGAACCACAGTTCTCTGACCGGTGGTAAAAATCCTTCTGCCAATTAGAACATGTTTGCCGTGTTGTCATGCAGATGAAAGCGTGGCAAACAACAGCTGTATGGGCCGTTCATCTCAATGGGTCCGGATTTGGGTACCGTTTGGGTTTCCGAACCAAACATTTTTTTAAGTGTTTGGCCAAGCTCGAACATCCACGGGTTCACCCAACACTAGCTATGAGATTTCAGAAATCTCATGCATATACATTGATTTTTTCCTGACTAAATTGGAAAACTGCTGAGTTTTTGAAAACTGCAGCATGTCACTTCTTTCAACATTTTTTCAGTGTATTTGCAGTGTTTTTTCACCCATGGAAAGCAATGAGTAAGTGCAAAAATGCAGCTTAAAGCAAAAACGCAAGTATCAGCTTTTGTTGGGTTTTGTTACAGAAAACTCAAGGCACTAAACTGTATCAGCAAGAACAAGAGACAGATGCTTGAAAAATTCAGCAAAAACTTAGCAAAACCTGCTTTTTTAAGCAACTTCTTTACTGCCGAGAGAACAGGTTTTGCCTGCAGAAAAAAAATGCAGAAACACGTGTGAACATAGCCTTAGACTTCAATCAAAAATGAGTTTTCCAGTGGAAACTGATTCAGGAAACACTCCATCTTTTTTGAGTTTTTGGAGAACTTTTTCTTTTTCTGAAGAACTTCCTGAAATGTTTTTGAAGTGTTATGGAACAGTTTTTTTTCCTGTTTTTCAGTGTTATGATTTGGCGGAGCCAAGTTTGGAGTGAATTCTACAGGATTCGCTACAAAGAAGAGACTCGCACTTTCTTTTTTTCCCACCGTAACGTGAAACGAAAAAAGATACTCATATCACTGAGCTATATGAACATCAAAGTGATTTTGCAACAAAAATGAATAGGAAGAGTATTTAAAACATTAAGCAATTTGTTAGTTGTGGACCTATTCTAAAAAACTCTGTGAGCGTAGCCTAAGGCTATGTGCACACAATGCGGATTTTGCTGCGGGTCCGCAGCAGTTTCCCATGAGTTTACAGTACAATGTACACCTGTGGGAAACCGAAAACGCTGTGCCCATGCTGCGGAAAAAAAAACGTGCGGAAACGCAGCGGTTTACATTCCGTAGCATGTCAATTCTTTGTGCGGAATCCGCAGCGGTTTTACACCTTCTCCATAATAGAAAACCGCAGGTGTAAAACCGCAGTGGAATCCGCACAAAAACCACGGTAAATCCGCTATAAATCCGCAGGAAAAACGCAGTGTTTTTGCCCTGCAAAAACCTGAAAAATCTGAAAAATACCTGAAAAATCCGCAGAGCACCATTCTACGTGTGCACATACCCTTAGAATAGAGAAAAGTTAACTGCTATCATATACAGTTATTACCTCCACAAAAGCTTACATTCACATAATGTACTGTAGACCATGTAAAGCAAAAGGCTTCATTGTAAGAAAGTGACATCTCAAGTATTAATGTAACTACTGACTGAAGTTTTTGATAAAATCAGCACGCAGTTTTGCATATTTCAGAGGCAATATTTTTCTTTTCTTTAGCACGTGTAAGACGGTATGCAAACTGTGCAGTTTTATTTTTACTTTTTCAGTGCTGTTTGTGGAGATTGTGATATTTATTTCAAAATGCAGCTTGCTATTTTTTTTGCATATAAGGCATCTCAAAATAAAAAAAAAAGCATATTTAAAATGTTATGGTAATTCCACACTTGTGAAAACACTGTATTTGTCATTATGTAGTTTTTCTTGGCCCAAAATGTTGCAGCCAGATGTTTTTGTATTGTTAAAAACTGATTGTTAATTGACCGTTTATTGCTCATGGCAGCACTGTTCTGCTGATAAAATTGTGAAGGTATTAGATTCAGCTGCATAGAGCGGCTGGCCTTGGGGCCAAAACTTTGCCCATCTGTGGCTGCACATTTGTGAAACAAATAAATTATGGTATTAACCCCTTCACAACATTGGGATTTTCTGTTCCTGCGTTTTCATTTTTTGCTCCCCTTTTTCCCAGAACCATAACTTTTTTATTTTTCCGTCAATATAGCCATGTGAGGGTTTGTTTTTTTGTGGGACAAGTTGTACTTTTGAACGACACCATTGATTTATTATTATTATTATTATTTATTTATATAACACCATTAATTCCATGGTGCTGCACATGAGAAAGGGTTTACATACAGGGTTAGGCCTGTCCCACACGTCCAGATAATTCCGGTACCGGAAAAAATTGGTACCTCCCATAGGGGTGGAGCCGCATATTCATCACTGTAATGGGCGGCACCACGTGACCGCTCAGTGCAGGAGAAGCTGCGGGGCGGAGAGCAAGCGTCGAGGGAGGCGGGTGAGTATTTTAATGCCGGCGGCCGGACGCACAGTGGGTGGGAGGGGGGAGGGGGGAGGATGCCCTAAAGTTTATTTTAAACACATAAAAACAAAAAAAAAAAGATTTTTCATCCCTTCTCCCCAGCGAGCGCTGGAGAGAATGGATGAATGGCGGCTTCAGCACCATGCTGGGGGGACAGCGCTTACTGTAAGCGCTGTCTCCAGCACGGCACACGGACTGCACATGGAAAACATCCGTGTGCATTACGTGTTTTACACGGACCCATTGACTTTAATGGGTCCGTGTAATACGTGCGCTCCCACGAACACTGACATGTCTCCGTGTTTGGCACACGGAGACACGGTCCGCAAAAAATCAATGACATCTGCACAGATGCATTGATTTCAATGTGTCTACGTGTGTCAGTGGCTCTGGTACGTGAGGAAACTGTCACCTAACGTACCGGAGCCACTGACGTGTGAAACCGGCCTTATAGATATTGTTTACAGTAAACAGGTTTACAGTGACGGACTGGTACAGAGGGGAGAGGACCCTGTCCTTGCGGACTAACATTCTATGGGATTGATTTTACTGTATCGTGTACTGGAAATGGGAAAAAAATTCCAAGTGCTGTGAAATTGCAAAAACAATGCAATTCCACAATTCTTTTTTTAACATGTTCACTAAATGCTTAAATTGACCTGAGTCTGGAGTTGCCAGACATGTATATGTTCTTTTTTTTAAGTGGTGAAAAAAAAATCCAGAGTTTGTAAAAAAAAACGCCATTTTTCGAGACCTGTAGAGTTTCCATTTTTCGGGATCTGGGGCAGGGTGAGGGCTTATTTTTTTTCACCGCCGAGGTGAGGTTTTTATTGATAACATTTTGGGGTGGATCCGATGTTTTGATGACCTGTTATTGCATTTCAGTGCAATGTTGCTGTGACCAAAAAAACATAATTCTGGAGTTTTGAATTGTTATTACGCTATTTGTGGATCGGATTAATTTATATTTATATTTTGATAAATCAGACATTTCTGAACACAGCAATATCAAATATGTGTATTTTTTATTGTTTTATTTGAATGGCGCAAAAGGGGGTAATTTGAACTCTTCAATTTTTTAAATATTTTTTTAAACTTTTTTTCATACTTTTTATTAATTTTAATAATCTTGAAGGCTTGACGCTGCGATCTTTCAATTGCTTGGGCTACACATTGCAAGTCTTCAGCCCTGCTATGTGTAGCAAAAAACATAATCTTCAATGAACGCTGGCCACAGGCTGTCGTTCATAGGCGATCTGCAATGACAAGCACGGGGTATTCTTCAAACTCTGGTTGTCATGCCAACCCACCTTCACCCAGTGGTCATGTGGCAGGGGAGCTGATGGGCGGGGTTTGTGATGCGCTTCTAAGATAAATGCCGCTGTCACACATTGATAGTGGTATTTAACATGTTAACAGCTGAGGGTGGATCACAGATCAGCTGTGCCTGAAAAGATGCTGGTTCAGCGTTGGAGCCTGCATCAAATACAGGGACATGACTATACGGTATATATCGTGAAGGGGTTAACATGAGCAAATTATAATCAGAAACTAATCATTATCAACATGAAATAAAGAAAAGGGTTAGGGGTAAATCTAGACTTTTTGTAGTAAGGTCTCCTTCACGCACACGCAGACACACACAAACACATACAGACACACAGTATATTGCAGTATTTTTAAACACTTGTAAAAAAAAAAAGTGTGCCTTTTCCCTGACATTTTTTTACAAGCCTTTTTGGCAGTGCTCTTAATTTCGTAACACTTTTATCATATTTTTCAAATATTACAGAGAAGCCCAGGAAAAAAAATCCAGACATCTCAACAAACGCCAAGAACAAAACAAAAACGATGCCCCCAACCAAAATATCTTTTAGCTTTATGAAGTTTATAGGGCCCTTTAAAAGGCAATAATCAAAGCATTTTGGTTTGTGACATTTTGGTGGCATCAGTGGTGTTTCTTTTTCTAAATACAGCATGCTGGGTTTTTTTTGTTTGTTTTTTTTTTACCATTATCATCTCATTAGGTCTAATAAAAATTACAGGAAAAAAATCTAATTTGTAAAAAAAATTACATGCTTTTAAAAAATAATAGCAATTTATGCTATATCAAACGAGATGTTTAAACTATGTTAAAATAAAATTAAATTATGCTGCTCACATATCCAGCCTAACAGGTATTTGACATACAATTAATTGCTATTATGTAAGGGCATTATGCTTATTCAGTTACATAAAAAAAATCACAAATTTAAAAAAAGTCAAGTTTAAAAAGTAAATATGTTTAAAAAAAGAATACAAATACATTAGATTTAAAATTTAAAAAAGATATAACATAACTATTAGTTCTTGATGGAAACATGTTTCCAAGTGTGGAGAACACAGTGAATTGTTTTACTCTTTGTTTCCTCTCCATCACTCTTTGACTTTCTACACAAGATGTTGTTTGGTTGTAAACTATACCACACACATTTGATGAATTTTAAGTGCAAAATTATGTTAGATGGATCTGTCAAATTTTAATGATGTATTTACCACTTCAAATAAGAACCCAAAAGAAGAAGCTTCTAATGGAGCCTAAATGAAAGCCAACAAAACATTATCAATGAGGTCTTCAAACATCAAAGCACCAGCGCATTTAAATGGTCACAATGGGAGAGTTGGAGGGCATTATTAAAGGAGACTGTTACTAGAACAGCAGTAAAGTCAATCAGCCATATAACACCTCATATGTATCTGTCACTGGAGGAAAATGCACAGCACATTGTATATACAGGAAGCAGCTTTTGTACAGAGATGGTTAGAGGACACTGTGGGAATCTGCACAGAGCTGGTTAAGTACTATATCCCGCCCCAAGGAATAAACAATTGTGACATATACCATTCTATTGCTGTGGGCAGCTTTTTCTTAAAACAGGAAATCATCAACCCTAAAATAATTCCGATTAGCTACCTGCTTATCATATTGTCTCATTTTGCTCTGAGATAGGAAATATAAAGACATAGGAAACTTGTCTAATATATAGGGAAAACCTGATTCTACAGCTGATTACGTAATGAGTTTTCACACGTGTCGTTAAAGGTGGCCATACAGATTACACAGTTATAGGTTGATGGCTTAACAATTATGAATAAACAATGGTCTGGTGAACTATTTTCTTGATGACAAAGCCATACATACTTTAGTCCAGAGGTGTCAAACTGCATTCCTCGAGGGCCACCAACAGGTCATGTTTTCAGGATTTCCTTAGCATTCCACAAGGTGCTGGAATCATTCTGTGTAGGTGATTAAATTATCACCTGTGCAATACAAGGATATCCTGAAAACATGACCTGTTGGCAGCCCTCGAGGAATGCAGTTTGACACCTCTGCTTTAGTCCATATTGAACTAACAACACTGCCCGAAATGCAGCCGGTGTTACTGGAAAAAATTCCTTTGTGAAAAGTTTGTGGATGAAAAATATTAATCCATCAATCAATCTAAAACTTCAAACATGGCTGACTTTCTTCCCGATGAAGTTAGTGTGTTAGGGTTTGGTGGAATGCACCGAATATATAGTTAAAGAGTAATCGGTGTGTTCGCAACCCGGGGTCCACCGTGCAGGAGTAAAACCCGCTGCTAGTTACAGATGGTACTATATGGCGGTATAAGTGAACTCTGTTACTGCACAGAGTCACTAAAGACAAGAGAACGCTGTGCCCTGTTAACCTCACAGAAGAACACAGCTACCAAATAGAGCAAACAGTAGTCATGCAGTCAGAATAGCACACGCAAAACTCCTCAACGGAGGTGCCGGTATTCTAGGGGCTTATTTCAGCAGAACCCTGAAACCACATTCATATGACCACACTGGCGCAGAACACATAAGTAAGTTTACACTAGTGCATGGCTGTGCGGCCATGCGAACCTTTTATAGCTGCAGCAACTTCAGGACCTTCCTAGAGGACCAATGGGAGCTGCTTCAGTAACTGAGCAACTTCAGGACCTTCCTATAGGACCAATGGGAGCTGCTGCAGTACCTGAGCATGTGACCCCTGACCTCCCAATGAGAGGTCTTACCCTGGGCATGCTCAGAAGTAGGGTTGAGCGAAACGGATAGGACAAATTCAAAAATCGGCGACTTTCGGCAAAGTTGGGTTTCATGAAACCCGATCCTAGTGTGGGATCGGCCATGAGGTCGCCGATCTGCATGCAAAAGTCACTTTTCACATGATGCTTTCAGCGCCATTTTTCATCCAAAGAAGGAAGACGCAGAGTGTGGGCAGCGTGATGACATAGGTCTCGGTCCCCACCATCTTAGAGAAGGGCATGACAGTGATTGGCTTGCTTTCTGTGGCGTCACTGGGGCTATGAAGGGGCATGCACGCCAACCGCCATCTTACTTCTGCCGATCTTAGCATAGGGAGAGGTTGCTGCAGCTTCATGAGAAGAAGGGATATAGTTAGGGAGGGAAGATTAACCCCCAAACTGCTTATGATGTAGCGATTTCCACTGTCCAACACCACCTTTTTTTTGCAGGGACAGTGGAGGCTATATCTTTGTGCTTCAGCTCTGTAGCTTATTAGGCTGCCTCATAAGGCTCCCTAATAGCTGCATTGCTGTTTGCACGCTGCTGGGCAAACCAACTGCTTTTTTAAAAGCAAAAATCCTGTGGCTCCTTTCCGCACAGTTATCTTGTTTATTTGTCCACACTTTTGTGTGCAGCAGTCCTTTTTATTGCTGCCATACTTGTCCAGAGATCATTGTAGGGAGATTGAAATTGTACTACAGTCCTTGTATTTTTTCATATATCTTCCAGCCACTTTCTGCCACTTACATTGTGTTGTTTTATACACTGGGCCTGAGTTTTGGTTCAGTCTCCCCCCCAAAAAAAAGTGAGCTTCAAATTCTCACAAAGTGGATATACTTCAGTCCTGTTAGTTTGTCGTATGTCAGCCAGCCACTTTCTGCCACTTAGATTGCGTTGTTATATACACTGGGCCTGAGTAGGGTTGAGCGACTTTCATTTTTTTAAGATCGAGTCGGGTTTTGGGAAACCCGATTTTGTCCAGAGTCGAGTCGAGTGCAGTCGGCCGATTGTCGCTAAAAGTCAGGGATCGACCGAAACACGAAACCCAATGCAAGTCAATGGGGAAGCATAGTCGGCAGTGAGTGGAGGCCAGGAAAACACCTACAGTGCCCATTTTAATGGCAAAAACATCCATTCTTGTTTCTGAAGCTTGTCAATCTTAATTAACTTTATAATAATAGTTGGGCATTGGAACTTGGGGGTCATTTGGCAAAAGTTGTTGGGGGTAGGGCTGGTTCAAGGTTTTAATGGGCCCAGGAAACGTGGACTACGTCACGGCGGTGGAGCAGGGAGAGGTAAGTATTTCAACGTTGCAAGTGCTGTGATCCTGAGCAAGCAGGGGGGGCCCACTCGTTCGCATTGGCACTGGCACAGGGCCCCTCAAAGTATGGCGGTGTGTTTGCATGGCGGGGGCGCCTCCCACCAGCAGCGACACTTTTGCGTACTCTGAGGGGCCCTGTGCCAGTGACGTCGCCAACGAGTATGCCCCCCCCACCTGATGAAGGAACCTGCACTTTCATCTGCACCTTCCTCTTTGTCCCTGTGTAAGGTGGTATAACATGCGGGAAGGGGAACCTTACTTTCAGCAGGGTCAGATTCTGGCTGTGTAGAGTGCAAGGGGAATGTAGTGGTCTAGGTCAATGTACCAGCAGACTCATCTAGCAGTGGCTGGGCAATGGGCAGGATGAGGAGGAAACAGATATAGGGCCAAAGAATAAATTAGGCTAAATGCAGTTCAAAATTGGTAACAGGACTAAACAGGCGGCATTGCTTTGTTCAGTGGAGTAGCAAATCCAAGAGCAGCAAACACTTTTTCAAGGGCCCAACCACACCAGTAGGCCAAATGCAGTTTAATATCTGATACTATAGGCCAAAAGCCAGAAGGTAGAAGCTCAGCTGTATTCAGTTGAGGACAAACACCAGGCAGGGGCAGACACTGTTAGTAGGCCCTAAACACCCTTTTTTTTAAAAAAAAAACAGCACTTAATGAGAGCCAGAAGGTTGAAGCTCAGCTGTATTCAGTTGAGGAAAAACACCAGGGAGCAGCAAACAGAGGTATTAGGCCCCATCCAGCAATTAAAAAAAAAAAAAAAAAAGCTTAATAAGAACCAGAAGGTAGAAGCTCAGCTTTATTCAGTTGAGGACAACACCAGGCAGGGGCAGACACCGTTAGTAGGCCGGAACCACCAATTTGTTTAAAAACAACAGTTAATCAGAGCCAGAAGGTAGAAACTCAGCTTTATTCAGTTGAGGACAACACCAGGCAGGGGCAGACACCGTTAGTAGGCCGGAACCACCAATTTGTTTAAAAACAGCAGTTAATCCGAGCCAGAAGGTAGAAGCTCAGCTTTATTCAGATGAGGACAACTTGAATTAGGGACTGCAGACCGACTTAGCAGGCTGTCCCCTGTGTGGACCATGCATCCAATACATTAACCCATTGAGCCACAAAGGACACGTAACCTTCCGTGGCCATGCCTACAGGTCCATGTGTCTGTTGTCAGGTGTACCTTTGGACTCACAGATTGACAGAATGCAAGGACAATGCGGTCTTTAACATGCTGGTGGAGGGGTGGGATGGCTTTTCTCGCAAAAGAATTGTCAACTGGGTAGCTCATAGCATGGTACATCGTAGTCCATCCTGGCTTTATTAATATTAAATAAAATAAAAAAATAGGCTCTATGCACTGTAAAATAGGTTCCAGGGGTACACGGGCAGCAGTGGTCTGGTCAGTGGAGGCCTAGTGGAAGGAGGGACCGCAGACAGGCTTCGAAGGCCTAACACAATAAAATGGGCTGGCTGTAGGCACTTTATAATTGGTTCCAGGGGTACACGGGCAGCAGTGGTCTGGTCAGTGGAGGCCTAGTGGAAGGAGAGACCGCAGACAGGCTTCGAAGGCCTAAAACAATAAAATGGGCGGGCTGTAGGCACTTTATAATTGGTTCCAGGGGTACACGGGCAGCAGTGGTCTGGTCAGTGGAGGCCTAGTGGAAGGAGGGACCGCAGACAGGCTTTGAAGGCCTAACACAATAAAATGGGCTGGCTGTAGGCACTTTATAATTGGTTCCAGGGGTACACGGGCAGCAGTGGTCTGGTCAGTGGAGGCCTAGTGGAAGGAGGGACCGCAGACAGGCTTCGAAGGCCTAACACAATAAAATGGGCTGGCTGTAGGCACTTTATAATTGGTTCCAGGGGTACACGGGCAGCAGTGGTCTGGTCAGTGGAGGCCTAGTGGAAGGAGGGACCGCAGACAGGCTTCGAAGGCCTAACACAATAAAATGGGCTGGCTGTAGGCACTTTATAATTGGTTCCAGGGGTACACGGGCAGCAGTGGTCTGGTCAGTGGAGGCCTAGTGGAAGGAGGGACCGCAGACAGGCTTCGAAGGCCTAACACAATAAAATGGGCTGGCTGTAGGCACTTTATAATTGGTTCCAGGGGTACACGGGCAGCAGTGGTCTGGTCAGTGGAGGCCTAGTGGAAGGAGGGACCGCAGACAGGCTTCGAAGGCCTAACACAATAAAATGGGCTGGCTGTAGGCACTTTATAATTAGTTCCAGGGGTACACGGGCAGCAGTGGTCTGGTCAGTGGAGGCCTAGTGGAAGGAGGGACCGCAGACAGGCTTCGAAGGCCTAACACAATAAAATGGGCTGGCTGTAGGCACTTTATAATTGGTTCCAGGGGTACACGGGCAGCAGTGGTCTGGTTAGTGGAGGCCTAGTGGAAGGAGGGACCACAGACAGGCTTCGAAGGCCTAACACAATAAAATGGGCTGGCTGTAGGCACTTTATAATTGGTTCCAGGGGTAAACGGGCAGCAGTGGTCTGGTCAGTGGAGGCCTAGTGGAAGGAGGGACCGCAGACAGGCTTTGAAGGCCTAACACAATAAAATGGGCTGGCTGTAGGCACTTTATAATTGGTTCCAGGGGTACACGGGCAGCAGTGGTCTGGTCAGTGGAGGCCTAGTGGAAGGAGGGACCGCAGACAGGCTTCGAAGGCCTAACACAATAAAATGGGCTGGCTGTAGGCACTTTATAATTGGTTCCAGGGGTACACGGGCAGCAGTGGTCTGGTCAGTGGAGGCCTAGTGGAAGGAGGGACCGCAGACAGGCTTTGAAGGCCTAACACAATAAAATGGGCTGGCTGTAGGCACTTTATAATTGGTTCCAGGGGTACACGGGCAGCAGTGGTCTGGTCAGTGGAGGCCTAGTGGAAGGAGGGACCGCAGACAGGCTTCGAAGGCCTAACACAATAAAATGGGCTGGCTGTAGGCACTTTATAATTGGTTCCAGGGGTACACGGGCAGCAGTGGTCTGGTCAGTGGAGGCCTAGTGGAAGGAGGGACCGCAGACAGGCTTCGAAGGCCTAACACAATAAATGGGCTGGCTGTAGGCACTTTATAATTGGTTCCAGGGGTACACGGGCAGCAGTGGTCTGGTCAGTGGAGGCCTAGTGGAAGGAGGGACCGCAGACAGGCTTCGAACGCCTAACACAATAAAATGGGCTGGCTGTAGGCACTTTATAATTGGTTCCAGGGGTACACGGGCAGCAGTGGTCTGGTCAGTGGAGGCCTAGTAGAAGGATGGACCGCAGACAGGCTTTGAAGGCCTAACACAATAAAATGGGCTGGCTGTAGGCACTTTATAATTGGTTCCAGGGGTGCACGGGCAGCAGTGGTCTGGTCAGTGGAGGCCTAGTGGAAGGAGGGACCGCAGACAGGCTTCGAAGGCCTAACACAATAAAATGGGCTGGCTGTAGGCACTTTATAATTGGTTCCAGGGGTACACGGGCAGCAGTGGTCTGGTCAGTGGAGGCCTAGTGGAAGGAGGGACCGCAGACAGGCTTCGAAGGCCTAACACAATAAAATGGGCTGGCTGTAGGCACTTTATAATTAGTTCCAGGGGTACACGGGCAGCAGTGGTCTGGTCAGTGGAGGCCTAGTGGAAGGAGGGACCGCAGACAGGCTTCGAAGGCCTAACACAATAAAATGGGCTGGCTGTAGGCACTTTATAATTGGTTCCAGGGGTACACGGGCAGCAGTGGTCTGGTCAGTGGAGGCTTAGTGGAAGGAGGGACCGCAGACAGGCTTCGAAGGCCTAACACAATAAAATGGGCGGGCTGTAGGCACTTTATAATTGGTTCCAGGGGTAAACGGGCAGCAGTGGTCTGGTCAGTGGAGGCCTAGTGGAAGGAGGGACCGCAGACAGGCTTTGAAGGCCTAACACAATAAAATGGGCTGGCTGTAGGCACTTTATAATTGGTTCCAGGGGTACACGGGCAGCAGTGGTCTGGTCAGTGGAGGCCTAGTGGAAGGAGGGACCGCAGACAGGCTTCGAAGGCCTAACACAATAAAATGGGCTGGCTGTAGGCACTTTATAATTGGTTCCAGGGGTACACGGGCAGCAGTGGTCTGGTCAGTGGAGGCCTAGTGGAAGGAGGGACCGCAGACAGGCTTCGAAGGCCTAACACAATAAAATGGGCGGGCTGTAGGCACTTTATAATTGGTTCCAGGGGTACACGGGCAGCAGTGGTCTGGTCAGTGGAGGCCTAGTGGAAGGAGGGACCGCAGACAGGCTTCGAAGGCCTAACACAATAAAATGGGCTGGCTGTAAGCACTTTATAATTGGTTCCAGGGGTACACGGGCAGCAGTGGTCTGGTCAGTGGAGGCCTAGTGGAAGGAGGGACCGCAGACAGGCTTCGAAGGCCTAACACAATAAATGGGCTGGCTGTAGGCACTTTATAATTGGTTCCAGGGGTACACGGGCAGCAGTGGTCTGGTCAGTGGAGGCCTAGTGGAAGGAGGGACCGCAGACAGGCTTCGAAGGCCTAACACAATAAAATGGGCTGGCTGTAGGCACTTTATAATTGGTTCCAGGGGTAAACGGGCAGCAGTGGTCTGGTCAGTGGAGGCCTAGTGGAAGGAGGGACCGCAGACAGGCTTCGAAGGCCTAACACAATAAAATGGGCTGGCTGTAGGCACTTTATAATTGGTTCTAGGGGTACACGGGCAGCAGTGGTCTGGTCAACGGAGGCCGATTGTAATGAGTGTCTGCCAGTTAGTGGTCAAAAACAACAATTAAATGTGAATGTCTCGCATTAAAACAAAACAAAAACACTAAAGGGTGCAATCATTAGGTTCAGGGGTGGGATCCTCTGCGTTGTTTCAGACCTACTAATTTAGCGCAAAGTATTTACTGTGGTAAATAGAGGACACTGCCCCTGACTATGTTAAGTACCATCATACATGTCAACACAATGGTATTGTCAGTGGCAGGTATGGAAGGATGTCAGCGCATAGACTAAACATTGGTGGAAGTGTGAGAGATAACTGTGGAAGTGGTAGAGGAATGTTTGACCTGGGGGTGGGTGAACTCTCTTGTGGCCGGTGGTACAGGCCCAGGGCCCCTCATGTTACAACAGTGTGTCTGACGTTGGGTGCGCACCACCACCGCCAGAGACACTTTATTGTACTATGAGGGACCCAGTAGCAATGCCGTTGACCAAAAGCGAGCACACCCACCTCTTCAGACAAACAGCAGTCTCACGGGTGCTTGCGCCAAGTCGCGATACCACGGCCCCGTGTGGGGAGTTTGGCCATTTTGGGAGGTGTAAACATGTCGTATGCTGGACAATCAGCTGCAGAAAATTAGACATTAGAAAAGTAATTCACAGTAGTCCACAGGCAAGAGCTTTTCATAGGAAAGCTAGGTGTCGGCCGGGCAAGGTGGGGCAAAAGATTTCGAAATCCAGTTGTGGTTCATTTTAATGAATGTTAGATCGTCAACATTTTGGGTAGCCAGACGAGTCCTTTTTTCGGTTAATATTGAACCTGCAGCACTGAATACTCTTTCTGATAGGACACTTGCTGCCGGGCAAGCAAGCTCCTGCAATGCATATTCTGCCAATTCTGGCCAGGTGTCTAATTTTGATGCCCAGTAATCAAATGGGAATGACGGTTGAGGGATAACATCGATAAGGGATGAAAAATAGTTAGTAACCATACTGGACAAATGTTGTCGCCTGTCACTTTCAATTGATGCAGCAGTACCTGTCCTGTCTGCGGTCATAGCAAAATCACTCCACAACCTGGTCAGAAAACCCCTCTGTCCAACGCCACTTCTGATGTGTGCACCCCTAACACTCCTAGTCTGCTGCCCCCTGGAACTCGTGTGAGAACGATCACGTGCGCTGTGTGCTGGGAATGCCTGAAGCAAACGGTCAACAAGAGTTGATTGTTTGGTTGCTAATATTAGTTCCAAGTTCTCATGTGGCATAATATTTAGCAATTTGCCTTTATAGCGTGGATCAAGGAGGCAGGCCAACCAGTAATCGTCATCGTTCATCATTTTCGTAATGCGTGTGTCCCTTTTTAGGATACGTAAGGCATAATCCGCCATGTGGGCCAAAGTTCCAGTTGTCAAATCTCCGGTTGTGATTGGTTGAGGGGCAGTTTCAGGCAAATCTACGTCACTTGTGTCCCTCAAAAAACCAGAACCCGGCCTTGCCACGCAACCAATTTCCAGTGCCCCCGGGAAAGCTTCCGCATTAAAAATATACTCATCCCCATCATCCTCCTCGTCCTCCACCTCCTCTTCGCCCGCTACCTCGTCCTGTACACTGCCCTGACCAGACAATGGCTGACTGTCATCAAGGCTTTCCTCTTCCTCTGGTGCAGACGCCTGCTCCTTTATGTGCGTCAAACTTTGCATCAGCAGACGCATTAGGGGGATGCTCATGCTTATTATGGCGTTGTCTGCACTAACCAGCCGTGTGCATTCCTCAAAACACTGAAGGACTTGACACATGTCTTGTATCTTAGACCACTGCACACCTGACAAATCCATGTCTGCCATCCTACTGCCTGCCCGTGTATGTGTATCCTCCCACAAAAACATAACAGCCCGCCTCTGTTGGCACAGTCTCTGAAGCATGTGCAGTGTTGAGTTCCACCTTGTTGCAACGTCTATGATTAGGCGATGCTGGGGAAGGTTCAAAGACCGCTGATAGGTCTGCATACGGCTGGAGTGTACAGGCGTATGTCGGATATGTGAGCAAAGTCCACGCACTTTGAGGAGCAGGTCGGAGAACCCAGGATAAGTTTTCAATAAGCACTGCACCACCAGGTTTAAGGTGTGAGCCAGGCAAGGAATGTGTTTCAGTTGGGAAAGGGAGATGGCAGCCATGAAATTCCTTCCGTTATCACTCACTACCTTGCCTGCCTCAAGATCTACTGTGCCCAGCCACGACTGCGTTTCTTGTTGCAAGAACTCGGACAGAACTTCCGCGGTGTGTCTGTTGTCGCCCAAACACTTCATAGCCAATACAGCCTGCTGACGCTTGCCAGTAGCTGGCCCATAATGGGACAACTGGTGTGCAACAGTGTCATCTGCCGATGGAGTGGTTGGCCGACTGCGGTCTGTGGAAGAGCTGTAGCTTCTGCAGGAGGACGAGGAGGAGGAGGAGGAGGGGGTGCGAACGCCTACAGCCAACTGTTTCCTAGACCGTGGGCTAGGCACAACTGTCCCGAAATTGATGTCCCCTGTGGACCCTGCATCCACCACATTCACCCAGTGTGCCGTGATGGACACATAACGTCCCTGACCATGCCTACTGGTCCATGCATCTGTAGTCAGGTGCACCTTTGTACTCACAGATTGCCTGAGTGCATGGACGATGCGCTGTTTAACATGCTGGTGCAGGGCTGGGATGGCTTTTCTGGAAAAAAAGTGTCGACTGGGTAGCTCGTATCGTGGTTCAGCGTACTCCATCAGGGATTTGAAAGCGAAGCTTTCAACTAACCGGTAGGGCATCATCTCTAACGAGATTAGTCTAGCTATGTGGGCGTTAAAACCCTGTGTACGCGGATGCGAGGATAAGTGCTTCCTTTTTCTAACCAGAGTCTCATGTAGGGTGAGCTGGACTGGAGAGCTGGAGATCGTGGAACTTTCGGGTGTGCCGGTGTACATGGCAGACTGAGAGACGGTTGGAGACGGTATTGTTTCCGCCGGTGCCCTAGATGCAATATTTCCTCCTACAAAACTGGTGATTCCCTGACCCTGACTGCTTTTGGCTGGCAAAGAAACCTGCACAGATACTGCCGGTGGTGCGGAAAATGGTGGCCTTACAGTGACGGAAGGGATGTTGCGTTGCTGACTAGCTTCATTGGCCGAGGGTGCTACAACCTTAAGGGACGTTTGGTAGTTAGTCCAGGCTTGAAAATGCATGGTGGTTAAGTGTCTATGCATGCAACTAGTATTGAGACTTTTCAGATTCTGACCTCTGCTTAAGCTAGTTGAACATTTTTGACAGATGACTTTGCGCTGATCAATTGGATGTTGTTTAAAAAAATGCCAGACTGCACTCTTCCTAGCATCGGATCCCTTTTCAGGGATTGCAGACTGAGCTTTAACCGGATGTCCACGCTGTCCTCCAACAGGTTTTGGCTTTGACACGCGTTTTGGGCCAGATACGGGCCCGGCAGATGGAACCTGTTGCGATGTTGATGCCTGCTGCGGCCCCTCCTCCACCTCCGCTTCTGAACTACTGCCGTCTGCACCCTGTTCCCCCAATGGCTGCCAATCGGGGTCAACAACTGGGTCATCTATTACCTCCTCTTCGAGCTCGTGTGCAACTTCGTCTGTGTCACTGTGTCGGTCGGTGGTATAGCGTTCGTGGCGGGGCAACATAGTCTCATCAGGATCTGATTGTGGATCAGTACCCTGAGAGGGCAATGTGGTGGTCTGAGTCAAAGGAGCAGCATAGTACTCTGGCTGTGGCTGTGCATCAGTGCACTCCATGTCAGAATCTACTTGTAATGGGCATGGCCTGTTAAGTGTTTCACTTTCTAAGCCAGGGACGGTATGTGTAAAGAGCTCCATGGAGTAACCCGTTGTGTCGCCTGCTGCATCCTTCTCTCTTGTTGTAGTTTTTGCTGAAGAGGACAAGGAAGCGACTTGTCCCTGACCGTGAACATCCACAAGCGACGCGCTGCTTTTACATTTACCAGTTTCAGAAGAGGAGGCAAAAGAGCTAGAGGCTGAGTCTGCAATGTAAGCCAAAACTTTCTGTTGCTGATCCGCCTTTAAAAGCGGTTTTCCTACTCCCAGAAAAGAGAGCGTTCGAGGCCTTGTGTAGCCAGATGACGAAACTGGCTCCACAGCTCCAGACTTAGGTGGAATATTTTTATCCCCACGACCACCTGATGCTCCACTACCACTACCATCATTACCAGCTGACAATGAACGCCCACGGCCACGACGACCTCTTGCACCAGACTTCCTCATTGTTTTAAAAACTTAACCAAAGTAACTTTATTTGTTGCTGTCAAACAACTTACACGGTGAGCTATAACTTCAGTATGATTTCAATATCCCTTAACAGGTTGGTGAGACCACAAGGAAAATCAGGCACAATGTTACACACTCTGTTTTCTGTGGCACCAAATCACAGAGATGCCACACACGCAGGACTGTCACTCAAGCACAAATGTCAATATTAATCTCCCACTGTTTTATTTATTTTTTCTTTTTCAGGGAGACTTTAGAAACCAAATAATAAAAAATAAATAGGCTTTCTATGGCCCACTGAGTGAGAGATGGCACACACAGGAGTCAGGAGTGGCACACAAGCAGAAAGGGCAATATTAATCTCCCACTGTTTTCTTTTTTTTTTTCTTTTTCAGGGAGACTTTAGAAACCAAATAATAAAAAATAAATAGGCTTTCTATGGCCCACTGAGTGAGAGATGGCACATACAGGAGTCAGGAGTGGCACACAAGCAGAAAGGGTAATATTAATCTCCCACTGTTTTATTTATTTTTTCTTTTTCAGGGAGACTTTAGAAACCAAATAATAAAAAATAAATAGGCTTTCTATGGCCCACTGAGTGAGAGATGGCACACACAGGAGTCAGGAGTGGCACACAAGCAGAAAGGGCAATATTAATCTCCCACTGTTTTAACTTTTTTTTTTCTTTTTCAGGGAGACTTTAGAAACCAAATAATAAAAAAAACAAAGGCTTTCTATGGCCCACTGAGTGAGAGATGGCACACACAGGAGTCAGGAGTGGCACACAAGCAGAAAGGGCAATATTAATCTCCCACTGTTTTATTTATTTTTTCTTTTTCAGGGAGACTTTAGAAACCAAATAATAAAAAATAAATAGGCTTTCTATGGCCCACTGAGTGAGAGATGGCACACACAGGAGTCAGGAGTGGCACACAAGCAGAAAGGGCAATATTAATCTCCCACTGTTTTAATTTTTTTTTTCTTTTTCAGGGAGACTTTAGAAACCAAATAATAAAAAAAAACAAAGGCTTTCTATGGCCCACTGAGTGAGAGATGGCACACACAGGAGTCAGGAGTGGCACACAAGCAGAAAGGGCAGTATTAATCTCCCACTGTTTTCTTTTTTTTTCTTTTTCAGGGAGACTTTAGAAACCAAATAATAAAAAATAAATAGGCTTTCTATGGCCCACTGAGTGAGAGATGGCACACACAGGAGTCAGGAGTGGCACACAAGCAGAAAGGGCAATATTAATCTCCCACTGATTGATGTAGTGATTTTTTTTCAGGTAGATTTTAGAACCCAAATCAAGCAAAAAAATAAATAGGCTTTCTATGGCCCACTGAGTGAGAGATGGCACACACAGGGATGGCACTCTAGCAGAAATGCCTGCAGTAATCTCAGCCAGGTATGGCAGGCAGCAATAAGGAGTGGACTGATGCACAAATTAAATAAAAAGTGTGGACAAACAAAAAAGATAGCTGTGCAGAAAGGAAGGAACAAGAGGATATGTGCTTTGAAAAAAGCAGTTGGTTTGCACAGTGGCGTACACACAGCAATACAGCTATCAGGGAGCCTTCTAGGGCAGCCCAATGAGCTACAGCGCTGAGAGAAAAAAAAAATATAGCTTCCACTGTCCCTGCACACCGAAGGTGGTGTTGGACAGTGGAAATCGCTACAGCACAAGCGGTTTGGTGGTTAATGGACCCTGCCTAACGCTCTCCCTGCTTCTAATGAAGCGGCAGCAACCTCTCCCCAAGCTCAGATCAGCAGCAGTGAGATGGCGGTCGGCGGGAACGCCCCTTTATAGCCCCTGTGATGCCGCAGACAGCAAGCCAATCACTGCAATGCCCTTCTCTAAGATGGTGGGGACCAGGACCTATGTCATCACGCTGCCCACACTCTGCGTTCACCTTCATTGGCTGAGAAATGGTGCTTTTTGCGTCATTGAAACGCGACTTTGGCGCGAAAGTCGCGTACCGCATGGCCGATGCAACGCTGGGATCGGCTCGGTTTCATGAGACGCCGACTTTGCCAAAAGTCGGCGACTTTTGAAAATGAACGACTTGTTTCGCTCAACCCTAGGCCTGAGTTTTGGTTCAGTCTCCCCCCAAAAAAAGTGAGATTCAAATTCTCACAAAGTGGATATACTTCAGTCCTGTTAGTTTGTCGTATATCAGCCAGCCACTTTCTGCCACTTACATTGTGTTGTTTTATGCACAGGGCCTGAGTTTTGGTTCAGTCTCCCCAAAAAAAGGGAGATTTAAATTCTCAACAAGCTTATATACACCTTCTACCTTGTTTTACAGTACCATATACACATACATAATACTGTGTAGTCTGTGCTGTTAAACCCTTCAATGGCACTGCCAATACAAATTTGTTGAAATGATAGATGATAGTTAAAATATACAGGGGCCCTGGCCTCCATTTAGACCAGTTAATACTTTGCGCCTACTACCATTGTCTGCTACTAAGCAGAGGAGCCCACCCCTGTACCTATCTATGCCACCTGTTTATTTATGAACCATTTTTTGGCAGACATTTAGCCCACTTTATTATTTGGGCCTACTAACTTATTCTGCTACTCATTACAATTTTCCGACACTGAGCAAAGCAATGTCGCCTGTTTATTTATGAACAATTTTTTGGCAGACATTTAGCCCACTTTATTATTTGGGCCTACTAACTGTGTCTGCCACGCATTACAGTTTTTCTCCACTGAACAAAGCAATGCCGCCTGTTTAGTCCTCTTACCACATTTGAACTGCATTTAGCCCACTTTATTATTTGGGCCTATATCTGTGTTTCCTCCTCATCCTGCCCATTGCCCAGCCACAGCTAGATGAGTCTGCTGGTACATTGACCCAGACCACTACCTTCCCCTTGCACTCTACACAGCCAGAATCTGACCCTGCTGAAAGTCAGGTTCCCCTTCCCGCATACTATACCACCTTACACGGGGACAAAGAGGAAGGTGCAGATGAAAGTGCAGGTTCCTTCATCAGGAGGGGGGGCATACTCGTTGGTGACGTCACTGGCACAGGGCCCCTCATGGTACGCAAAAGTGTCTCTGCCAGTGGGAGGCACCACCCGCCGTCAAACACACCGCCGTACTATGAGGGGCCCTGTGCCAGTGCCAACGAGTGGGCCCCCCTGCTTGCTCAGGATCACAGCACTTGCAAAGTTGAAATACTTACCTCTCCCTACTCCACCGCCGTGACGTATTCCACGTTTCCTGAGCCCACGAAAATCTTGAGCCAGCCCTACCCCCCACAACTTTAGCAAAATGACCACCAATTTTCAATGCCTAACTATTATTATAAAGTAAATTAAGATTGACAAGCTTAAGTAATAAGAATCGATGTTTTTGGCATTAAAATGGGCACTGTAGGTGTTTTCTTGTCCTCCACTCACTACCGACTTTGATTCCACATTGACTTGCATTGGGTTTCGTGTTTCAGTCGGCCCCCGACTTTTCGCAATAATCGGACGATTTCACCAGACCCGACTTTTGACAAAGTCGGGTTTCGCGAAACCCGACTCGATCCGAAAAAAGTAAAAGTCGCTCAACTCTACTCAGAAGGGGAAAAGCAGGACTTAGGCCCAGAGACGTCTGCTCGCCGCTGACCAGTACTGGTTACAATGGCTGACCCTGGAAAGGCAGCAGCAATCATCCACATCGTATCAGGCTGAGCCAGATGCTGGGACCAACGTCTCTGCTGAGCAGGCTCCACTGTGGCTGGAGAAGAATGGGAGACTGCAGAGGGGATGGCTCGAGATTCCCCCTGTGCAGAGGTGGGAACTCGACCCCTAACATAGTGTCTCATTGGTTGGTTAACCTGAAAAAGGATAGAAATAGTTGAAATAATGAATTTTCTTTAGATTTACTCTATTGTATAAGACCACCCTAAGATATGGCTATTTTTTGGCTTTTAGGATGCAGCATAATTGTATTTTTCCCCTCATGACATTCTTGAGCTGGTCATTTACAGCCAAACATGGCAGACAGCCATCTCTCCTGACTCCCTGGGTCTTGGCTGATTATTTACAGTCCTGCTCATCATTATTGGCACCCCTTATATTAGACTGTACAATATCTTCATAAATAAATGAAAACTTACCAAAGTTATATCATCAAGATGTTTTAATTAGTAGTCCAAAGTAATATAACAATGAAACATTGTTTTCATTCTTACATGTTGCAATTTAAAGAAGAAACAGAATAAACAGCATGTGCAGCAATAAAGGTAACCCTAATTAATACTTGGTTGCACAGACTTTGGCATTGATGACAGCATCCAAACGTTTCCTGTAGCCATCTATGAACTTCTTGCACTTCTCAGCTGGTAATCATTCGCACTCTTCCTTTGCAGTTTGTTCAAGCTCTTGAATGTTTGCAGGGTTCTTTTTCCCAATGGCAGATTTCAGCTCACCCCAAAAATTTTCAATGGGATTTAGGTCAGGATTCATTGTTGACCATATTAAGATAGTCCATTTTTTTCAACTATTCCTGTGTACTTTTTATTGTGTGCTTTGGGCCATTGTCTTGCTGGAGGACTCATTATTTTCTACTTAAACACAGTTTTCTTACACTGGGTAGGACATTTTGCTCTAAAATCTCTTGATAATTCTCTGATTTCATGATTTCTGTGATACGGTCAAGGCCTCTAGTACCAGACGCAGCAAAGCAACCCAACAGCATTATTGATCCTCCACCATGCTTAAATGTTGATATGGTGTTCTTTTCCTTCTAAGCTTCCTTGCTCCATTTGTAAACAAATTGTTGCTTTGTGTCACCAAAAAGCTCTTTTTTTGTTTCATTTGTCCACAGAACATTTTCTTAGAAGGATTGTGATTTGTCAAGGTACTCTTTGGCAAAGATCAGTCGTTCCTTTTTATGTATTTTCTTCAGCAATGGTTTCTTCCTTGGCCTTCATCCATAAAGTTGTTGCTTGGTTTAGTGTGCGGCATATGGTATTTGTTGAAATCATGACTCCAGACTGTTCCAGGTTGGCCTTCAGGCCTTTGGATGTTTCATGGGGTGTTTTTTTAACCATTCTCACCAACCTTTGAAGACATGTCTTGTCAATTTTCCTTTCTCCCCAAAGACCAGGGAGGTTCTTGATGATTCCATGCTTGGCAAATTTCTTAATAACATTGCGCACTGTTGAAACTGGGATACCAAGGTCTTTGGAGATGGCCTTACACTCTTTGGAAGTCTTGTGTTTGCCCTATATAGCAGTTCTGATGTCCTCAGACAGCTCCTTTGTCCTCACCATTGTGACAAAGAAACAGGGCCTACCATGTGGCTTTTTAAAACACTGAAGTCATCATTCATTGGCTAATTCATATCACATGGGCACTGACAATTAACCCATTATCTACCAATGTCCTTTTTTTGGGACGCCTAATCTTTAGCTTCTAGCAATTAAGATTTTATAATTTTTATAATTAGGTCCAATTTTTTGTGTTTTGTTTGTAAATTGAATGTTTACAAAAGAGGAAATCATGTCATTGTCATTTTTAATTGAATATTAGGATGCCCTTTTCTGAAAAATCCGTACTTGAAAAAATTTTGCAAATGATGTTTCTGATTCATTAGGACCCAAATAATTAAAAATCTGTCATTAAAGGTTTGGCAGACCTTCATCTAATTTGCATGGGGGCCATTAGAGTTACAACTCTTTAATATTCCTTTAACATAGGTATCATTTTGCAGTGCATATAATAGTCAGCATGTTATCTCAATTGCTAGCATTGTTGCTTTGCAGCACTGGGGTCCTGAGTTTAAATCCGCCAAGGACAACATCTACGAGGAGTTTGTAGGTTCTCCCCATGTTTGTTTGGGTTTCCTCTGGTTATTCCGGTTTCCTCCCACATTCCAAAGACATACTGGTAGAAAATTTAGATTGTGAGCCTCAATGGGGACAGTGATGATGATGTTAGTTAAACAATGATGATATATAGTAAGCTGAATAAATATATGTAGTAAGTTAAATAAATACAGCTTTTCATTTATAACTTTTCAAAAATACAACAGTACTTTCTTTTAGCAATACAATTTCAGTCTTTTCAAAAAAAGAAAAGTAAAAAAAAAGAAATTCTTCAACAGATTAGAGGAACATGACCAATTATTATATTTCTAGATAAAGTATATAAACACATTATAACCAAGATATGGTTATTTTTGCATCATTATGAAAGTTTATATGCATACATATTGTTAGGGGTCGAGTTCCCTCCTCTGCACAGGGGGAATCTCAGTCCATCTCCGCTGCGGTCTCCCATTCTTCTCCTGCCACAGTGGAGCCTGCTCAGTCGGTCCCAGCGTCTTGCTCAGTCTGACTCTGTGCTAAGAGTTACTGCTGCTATTCCTGCTTCTGCCATTGAAGTTGGTGCTCGGCAGCGGCGAGCAGACGCTTCTGGGTTTAAGTCCTGCTTTGCTCGTTCTGAGCATGCCCAGAGTAAGATCTCTCAGTGGAGATCGAGGGTCACATGATCTGATACTGCAGCTAAGGTCATTGGCTCCTTCAGGAAGGTCCTGTAGGTGCTCACGCTCTGGTGTAGCTTCTCATTGGTCCTTCTAGGAAGGTCCTGTACGTGCTGCAGCTATTTAAGGTTCGCATGACCGCACGGCCATGCGCTAGTATTGTTCTTTAAGTGCTTTGCGCCAGTGTGGTCACGAGAGTGTGTGTTCAGGGACCCGGCTGAAATAAGCCCCTAGAATGCTGGCACCTCTGGCGAGGAGTTTGTGTTTGAATGTGTTCAGGGACCCGGCTGAAATAAGCCCCTAGAATGCTGGCACCTCCGGCGAGGAGTTTTGTGTGCATGCATGACCACTGACTGCTCTCTGTGTGGGCAGTTAGCCTGTGCCTCTGTGAAGCCTAACAGGGCACAGTGCTTTTCTTTCACGACTACTCGGTGAAGTAACTGAGTTAGTCCATACCCCCATATCGTGCCAACGTTGCTAGCAGCAGGTACTCCTGCACGGTGGACCCTGGGCTGCGAACACACCAATATCAATAAAAACATCTCTATTTATTCAGTGTGTTCTGCTAGCCGTAACATAATACTAGCGCCAGGGTCTGGCAAGTAAATGGCGGACATTCAGCAAACTTTGCGGTATATCCAGCAGCTGGAGGGTAGGTTGGCGGCTCTCGAGAGTTCAACCCCAGCTGTGGATGTTACCGCAGTTGCTGTACAGGCTGCTAGCGTGGCTGCAGCTACCTTGTCCACTGCAACCCCTGTTCCAACATTATCTCGCCTCCCGCTGCCAGAAAAATTTTCTGGAGACAGCAAATCTTGTAGGGGTTTCGTGAGTCAGTGCTCTATTCATCTCGAGCTCCTGGCTGCACGTTTCACTACTGAGCAGGCTAAGGTGAGATTTATTCTGTCTCTCTTGTCGGACAGGGCGTTGGAGTGGGCTACGCCGCTGTGGGAGCATGGCGATCATGTGGTGCAGAGTGCTCCGCGGTTCCTGAGCACTGTGAAACAGGTCTTTTTAGGACCTCAAGTGACCCATGACATGGCGCTCCAACTGCTGGCATTAACTCAGGGTGAGTCCATGGTCAGCCATTTTGCCATCCGATTTCGGACTCTGGCTTCTGAGCTGGAGTGGTTGGATAAAGCCCTTATCCCCATATTTTGGAGGGGCCTGGCTGATCATGTTAAGGACGCTCTGGCCACTAGGGAGATTCCTGCCACACTGGAGGAGTTAATATCGGTCTCTACTCGAATTGACCTCCGTTTTAACGAGTGGAGGTTAGAGCGAGCCCAGTGTACGCAGAGGTTTTGGCTGGCTCCCACCTTCGCCAAACCTCTCGAATCTCCGTTTATGGTACCTGAGTCACATGAGGCCATGGAAGTGTCACGAGCAGGTTCTAAGTCCCGGACTGCTCGTGCACTCCAGGTTTGTCATGTTTGCCAGCAGTCGGGACATCTTGCCACCAGATGTTCTCAGCAGTCGAGGAAACGTCAGCATCTAATGGTAGTAGGTGGAAGTACACTAGACACGGCGATGTTTGCCTCCAAATTGTCCTTTAAGGAGACAATTATTATTGGCTCATCCTCCCACTCGGTAGAGCTCTGCATGGATTCTGGGGCGGAGGGCAATTTTATGTCTTCTGCCTTTGCCCATCGTCACGCAATACCCCTGGTTATGCTTGCTCAACCAGTGACAGTACGAGTGGTGAATGGGTCGACACTGCCCTCACAGATAACACACCAGACCATCCCTTTTACTCTGTCCATGTCGCCATCCCATCAGGAGATTATATCTCTGCTCATCATTCCTGAGGGAATTGATGAGGTCCTGTTGGGGATACCTTGGTTACGGTACCACTCTCCTCATATCGAGTGGTCCTCAGGCAGAATTTTGGGATGGGGTGAATCTTGTGGGGGTAGATGTCAGAGGGAGTGCGTTCAGGTTGCTACTACAGAGGTACCCGCAGATCTATCCTCTCTCCCCAAGCAGTATTGGTCTTATATGGACTTGTTCCCCAAAAAGGCGACGGAGACCCTTCCGCCCCATCGCCCCCATGACTGTCCTATTGATCTCTTGCCTGGTGCTGAGCCTACTCGGGGTCGAGTTTATCCATTATCTCTCCTGTAGACGGAGGCAATGTCTCAATACATTCAAGAGAATCTGGCAAGAGGGATCATCAGGAAGTCAGTGTCACCTGCTGGGGCTGGGTGTTATGATGACCTGGTGGTTAGGAGCACTAGGAATGACCTGATGAGCAAACTAGTAATACAGGACAAGCTCTGGGAAGTGGGAGCTCTGCTGACCGCGACCCCTAATCCTATCACAACAACTAGAAATAGCCGTGGAGCGTACCTGACTCTGCCTAGACGCCTCTTCACAGCCTAAGAGCTAACTACCCCTAAAGATAGAAAATAAGGCCTAACTTGCCTCAGAGAAATTCCCCAAAGAAAAGGGCAGCCCACACATATTGACTGTGAGTTAAGATGTAAGTCACAAACACAGGAATGAAATAGGTTTCAGCAAAAGAGGCCAGACTTAACTAAACAGACTTGAGGATAGAAAAGGTATCTTTGCGGTCAGCATAAAAAACTACCAAAAAACCATGCAGAGTGTGCAAAAGAGACCCCACACCGACTCACGGTGTGGAGGTGCCACTCTGCATCCCAGAGCTTCCAGCTAGCAAGGCAAAATCATGATAGCAAGCTGGACAAGAAAACAGTGGTAAACAGATAAGCTAGCAGGGACTTAGCTTTTGCTGGAGTAGACAGGTCATCTGAAAGATCCAAGAGAGAACTGAACCAGTACTAGGACATTGACAGCTGGCATCAGGTAACGATCTAAGTGGAGTTAAATAGAGCAGCCAGCCTAGGACTAAACGAGGTCAGCTGAGGAAGGAACCTCAGAACCAGCAGCTCCACTCACAGCCACCAGAGGGAGTCCATGGACAGAACTCGCCGAAGTACCATTCACAACCACCGGAGGGAGTTCGAGAACAGAATTCACAACAGCTGGGTTCTTCTTCGTGCAGAAGAAGAATGAGGAACTGCGTCAATGCATAGACTACAGGGGTCTTAACGCCATCACCGTTAAGAATAAGTACCCTTTGCCCTTGATATCTGAGCTCTTCGATAGGCTAGGGTGTTTACTAAACTAGATCTGCGGGGTGCTTACAACCTGATTCGCATCCGTGAGGGGGACGAATGGAAGACGGCTTTTAACACCAGGGATGGGCACTATGAATATCTGGTGATGCCCTTCAGGCTCTGTAATGCCCCAGCCATTTTCCAAGACTTTGTGAACGACATCTTCGGGGATATGCTCACCACCTCGGTTGTAGTCTAAATATCTAAATGATATTCTCATCTACTCTCCAGATATTGACTTCCACCGGAGAGATGTTTGCAAAGTCTTCGACCTCCTACGGGCAAACTTCCTCTATGCCAAGTTGGAGAAGTGTGTGTTTGAGCAGGAGTCCTTACCTTTCCTGGGCTATATCATCTCCGCCCAGGGATTGGCCATGGATCCTGCCAAACTACAGGCTGTGATGGACTGGCAGGAACCCCATTCTCTTAAAGCGGTGCAGCGCTTTATGGGGTTCATAAATTATTATCGTCAGTTTATTCCGCACTTCTCGACTTTGGTAGCTCCCTTGGTTGCCCTCACCAAGAAGGGAGCAAATCCCAAATTGTGGTCTGTAGAGGTCTCCAAGGCCTTTAACTCCGTAAAGTCTCACTTCGCTAGCACTCCCATCCTACATTGCCCCGATGTAGATAGGCCATTTATCATGGAGGTGGATGCCTCATCTGTTGGTGCTGGAGCAGTCCTCTTCCAAAAGGATGCTCAAGGTCGGAAGCATCCTTGCTTCTTCTTTTCTAAGACCTTCTCAGCAGCAGAGAGGAATTATTCCATCGGGGACAGGGAGTTGCTAGCCATGAAGTTGGCGTTCTCGGGAGTGGAGACATCTCTTGGAGGGAGCTCATTTTCCCTTCTAAGTCTACACAGATCACAAAAATTTGGTGTACCTGCAGACAGCCCAGCGGTTAAATTCTTGCCAGGCCAGATGGTCCTTGTTCTTTTCCCGGTTTCATTTCACCCTCCATTTCCTTTCTGGGGAGAAGAACATTCGTGCCGATGCTCTCTCTCACTCTGTTGTGTCATCTGTGGAGGAGGAAGAGGAGCCTCGGCTTATTGTCCCCACCGAGAGCCTGAGAACTGTGGCCCCGGTTTCGCTAGAGTCTGTGCCTCCGGGCAAGACTTTTGTACCATCCGGTTTGTGACCAGAGGTTCTCTTTTGGGCACACTCGTCCAGGGTGGGTGGACATTTTGGTTCCAAAAGGACATCTGAGTTACTGGCGAGGACATACTGGTGGCCGCATATGGCTCGTGATGTCACAGACTATGTTCGGGCGTGTGTCTCCTGCGCCAAAAATAAGTCTCCTCGACAACGGCCAGCTGGGTTATTATATCCTCTGCCGGTGGCAGATAGGCCATGGGAGATGGTCGGGATGGACTTTGTGGTGGGTTTGCCTAAGTCTCGTGGCTGTACCGTCATTTGGGTTATCACCGATCATTTTTCTAAAATGGTGCACTTGGTGCCGCTTCCACGGCTACCTTCTGCACGGGCCTTGGCAGCGTTGTTTATTAAACACATCTTCCGCCTACATGGTATGCCAGACAAAATTGTCAGTGACCGGGGTCCCCAGTTTGCATCTCGGTTTTGGAGAGAGCTTTGTCATCTTCTCAGTATTGAGTTAAATCTCTCTTCTGCTTATCATCCCGAGACGAATGGGTTGGTAGAGAGGGCCAACCAGACCTTGGTCACACATCTGCGACATTTTGTCTCAGCCAGGCAGGATGACTGGGCATCCTTGCTATCGTGGGCAGAGTTTGCAATGAACAATGCTGTAGCCGACTCCACTGGACAGACGCCATTCCTCCTTAATTATGGTCAGCATCCGCGGGTACCCTTGCCCATGCCCGTGTCTTCCGCCGACTCCAGTGTGGCAGACTGGGCTGTGGAGGCACGGGATATTTGGGACCGCACTCAGGATGCCATTCGGGCGTCCAAGGAGAGAATGAGGTCTTCCGCCGATGCACATCGGCGCCCCGCTCTGACCTTGGCTCCCGGCGATTTAGTGTGGCTCTCCGCCCGTAACATCAGGCTGCGTGTTGAGTCCACTAAGTTTGCTCCTCGCTACTTGGGTCCCTTCAAGGTCCTCGAACAGGTTAATCCTGTGGTCTACCGTCTAGCTCTTCCTCCACGCCTAGGTATCACCGACACCTTTCATGTGTCCCTCCTTAAGCCCGTATACATGTCCCGGTTTTCTGAGTCATCTGCAGGGACATCGGGTTCGTCTACGGACAATTACGAGGTGAACGCTATTTTGGGGTACAAGGTGGTTCGTGGCAAAACATTTTATTTGGTGGAATGGAAGGGTTACGGTCCTGAGGATAGGTCCTGGGAGCCTGCTGAGCGCATTCGGGCTCCGCGGCTCATTGCTGCCTTCGAACGTAGCGAGGCCCAAGGAGGGGGGGCCATGTTAGGGGTCGAGTTCCCTCCTCTGCACAGGGGGAATCTCGGTCCATCTCCACTGCGGTCTCTCATTCTTCTCCTGCCACAGTGTAGCCTGCTCAGCGGAGATGGCGGTCCCAGCATCTCGCTCAGTCTGACTCTGTGCTAAGAGTTACTGCTGCCTTTCCTGCTTCTGCCATTGAAGTTGGTGCTGGGCAGCGGCGAGCAGACGCTTCTGGGTCTAAGTCCTGCTTTGCTCGTTCTGAGCATGCCCAGAGTAAGATCTCTCAGTGGAGATCGAGGGTCACATGATCTGATACTGCAGCTAAGGTCATTGGCTCCTTCAGGAAGGTCCTGTAGGTGCTCACGCTCTGGTGTAGCTTCTCATTGGTCCTTCTAGGAAGGTCCTGTACGTGCTGCAGCTATTTAAGGTTCGCATGACCGCACGGCCATGCGCTAGTATTGTTCTTTGTTAAGTGCTTTGCACCAGTGTGGTCACGAGAGTGTGTGTTCAGGGACCCGGCTGAAATAAGCCCCTAGAATGCTGGTACCTCCGGCGAGGAGTTTGTGTTTGAATGTGTTCAGGGACCCGGCTGAAATAAGCCCCTAGAATGCTGGCACCTCCGGCGAGGAGTTTTGTGTGCATGCGTGACCACTGACTGCTCTCTGTGTGGGCAGTTAGCCTGTGCCTCTGTGAAGCCTAACAGGGCACAGTGCTTTTCTTTCACGACTACTTGGTGAAGTAACTGAGTTAGTCCATACCGCCATATCATGCCGCCGTTGCTAGCAGCAGGTACTCCTGCACGGTGGACCCCGGGCTGCGAACGCACCAATATCAATAAAAACATCTCTATTTATTCAGTGCGTTCCGCTAGCTGTAACACATATCTCCTTCTTTTTGATGCTGGAGTTTTAATTGATCTCTGATGCTGTTAAATAGATGGGATCACAGTTTTCTCAAGTTGATCTTTTTGCCTCATAGGTGACTGCATGTGCATAACTGTGGCCACATGATCACAGCAGGATAAAATGAGTGGATTAATTCCAAAGTGTGATCTTGAGTAGTGTTGAGCGATACCGTCCGATACTTGAAAGTATCGGTATCGGAAAGTATCGGCCGATACCGGCAAAGTATCGGATCCAATCCGATACCGATACCCGATACCAATACAAGTCAATGGGACTCAAGTATCGGACGGTATTCCTGATGGTTCCCAGGGTCTGAAGGAGAGGAAACTCTCCTTCAGGCCCTGGGAACCATATAAATGTGTAAAAGAAAGAATTAAAATAAAAAATATTGCTATACTCACCTGTCCGACGCAGCCGGGACTTCAGCGAGGGAACCGGCAGCGTTGTTTGTTTAAAATTCGCGCTATTACTTGGTTACGTGAATTCCCGGCTTGTGATTGGTCAGGTCGGCCATGTTGCCGGGACGCGGACCAATCACAGCAAGCCGTGACGAAATTACGTCACGGCTTGCTGTGATTGGTCCGCGTCCCGGCAATATGGCCGCCCTGACCAATCACAAGCCGTGACGTCACGGGAGGCTGGACACGCGCTCATTTTAAAATGGGCGCGTGTCCAGCCTCCCGTGACGTCACGGCTTGTGATTGGTTGCGCCGCGGTCAACCAATCACAAGCCGGGAGGCTGGACGCGCTCATTTTAAAATGGGCGCGTGTCCAGCCTCCCGTGACGTCACGGCTTGTGATTGGTTGCGCCGCGGTCAACCAATCACAAGCCGGGAGGCTGGACGCGCTCATTTTAAAATGGGCGCGTGTCCAGCCTCCCGTGACGTCACGGCTTGTGATTGGTCAGGGCGGCCATATTGCCGGGACGCGGACCAATCACAGCAAGCCATGACGTAATTTCGTCACGGCTTGCTGTGATTGGTCCGCGTCCCGGCAACGTGGCCGACCTGACCAATCACAAGCCGGGAATTCACGTAACCAAGTAATAGCGCGAATTTTAAACAAACAACGCTGCCGGTTCCCTCGCTGAAGTCCCGGCTGCGTCGGACAGGTGAGTATAGCAATATTTTTTATTTTAATTCTCTCTTTTACACATTTTAACATTAATGTTGTTGCGATACCCGATACCCGATACCACAAGAGTATCGGAATCCCGGTATCGGAATTCCGATACAGCAAGTATCGGCCGATACCCGATACTTGCAGCATCGGAATGCTCAACACTAATCTTGAGTGAACCTTTGGGTTATATATATTTGAAAATTACATTTACAGCAATTGGCAAATATAATACATGCCTACTACCTTATTTAGCCATTTAGCCTCCTCAGAATACAGATACCCATGATGTGCAGATGGTACTCATCACAGCCTCTTCTTAGTCTCTTGAGATAATTTAGACTCTAAATATGGCACAAATTGGTCATGACTAAGGTTGTATAACACCAGATATGCATTGATTGCTCGGCCGGTCATTTAACTACTGAACTATGGACTCTGTACCTGGTTTTTAGCTATGACTTGCTATGTTTTTACCCTCACCACTGGATTTGCATAATTTCACTAATAAGGAAAAAGTTTACCCCATGAAGCTGGAGCTTCTTTCTCTGCTAAAAATGGTATATTGTCACGGGGTTACTGCAACGGAGCGGAGCCAGAGGACTGCAGCGTCTGGTGGCTCCTACTACGCCGCTGAGAAGAAGCACTTCTCCAGTGTATTAAGCGTGTTTATTTCTTCCAGCAGAACAGGGGTTAATCAGCCATGTTTCTGCATTCAACTGTGATCGGTTAGCCACTCCTTTTCCCTATAAAATCTGGGCTCGATTACCAAGTCATCGTCAGAGTTAGCAATTGCTGCAGACATAGGAGTAGGAGAAGTTGGCTTTGTAAAGGAATGCTGGAGGAGTTTATTAGCGACTGCTGTCTGGTTTGTACGCTTGGTAATTCCTCATCCTTCCCTGTTTTGCTTTCTTTCCCCTCCCTACACACCCTGGTAAATAGCTCTGTTATATGTGAGCGTATATTTTTTGTGTGTGGAGTTTTCAGTTTACCCTTGTCTTTCTTACCCTGTCTGTCGGGTTGGTGTACTGCGGTGCACAGTAGCGCCCCCTCTTCCCTGGGTGGGGGGAAGGGGACAGATATAGGGCTAATCTAGGAGATAAAGCAAGGGCGGAGGCCCTGGCCATCTTCTCCATCTGAAGTATCCCGGGGAACAGGGCGAGTTAGGGTGGCCCTAGTGTTTGGGCCAGGAAAGGTGTTCCTTGCACTGAGAAGAGGCTTCTGTTGGGCCACTCTGCCATAAAAGCCCGACTGGTGGAGGGCTGCAGTGATAATTGACTTTGTGGAACTTTCTCCTATCTCCCTACTGCATCTCTGAAGCTCGGCCACAGTGATCTTGGGGTTCTTCGTTACCTCTCTCACCAAGGCTCTTCTTCCACAAATGCTCAGTTTGGCTGGATGGCCAGGTCCAGGAAGACTTCTGGTGGTCCCTAACTTCTTCCATTTAAGGATTATGGAGACCACTGTGCTCTTTGGAACCTTGAGTACTGCAGAAATTCTGTTGTAACCTTGGCCAGATCTGTGCCTTGCCACAATTCTGTCTCTGAGCTCCTTGGCCAGTTCCTTTGACCTCGTGATTTTTATTTGGTCTGACATGCACTGTAAGCTGTGAGGTCTTATATAGATAGGTGTGTGCCTTTCCAAATCAAGTCTTATCATTTAAATTAAACACAGCTGGACTCCAATGAAGGATTAGAACCATCTCAAAGAGGATCACAAGGAAATGGACAGCATGTGACTTAAATATGAGTGTCTGAGCAAAGGGTCTGAATACTTATGTCCATGTGATTTTTCTGTCTCTATTTTTTATTACATTTTCAAAAATTACTACAGTTTGGTTTTTTTCAGTCAAGATGGTTGCAGAGTGTACATTAATGAGAAAAAATGAACTTTTTTGAATTTACCAAATGGCTGCAATGAAACAAAGAGTGAAAAATTTAAAGGGGTCTGAATATTTTCCGTTCCCACTGTATACCTGGATTAAAGAGCAATTCTTAACTTGGTAAAGTATTACCATTCCACAGGATAGGTAAAACTTTGCTGAATGCTATGGGTCCAAATACTAGAATCCCAAGAACAAATTGAAATAAAAAGCAGTTGATGTTTCAATCATTTTAATAGCATTCATGTTATTTTGGAGCTCCCTGACAGAAGTCCCTATTCCAATAGAACCATTAATATCCACAGCGCTTTACAAACATCATCATCACTGTCCCTATTGGGGCTCAAAATCTAATTTCCCTATCAGTATGGGATTGGAGTGTAGGATAAAAGCCAACTCAAAAATGGGGAGAACATACAAACTCCTTGCAGATGTGGTCATCAATGCTAACCACCGTGCTGCCCTAGTAAGTTTAGCAAAGAAAGAATATTGTCCACAAAATACTCAGTAATACTATGCAAAAAGCCAATTATGTATGATTACATCTGTCTACTGAGGCGCCATACCGCAGTGCCAATGTAAGTCATTTCAAAAAGATACAGATAAGAGTAAATGTTATTTAAAAGAAGGCAATAATAATTGAACAAGTTTATATCTTTTGTCAGACAGACTAGAACCAAATATAAAACAGTGGAGTCACTGTCTGTTAGCAACCAGTCTTCCATTTTTCTACTGCTTCCTTCTTTGTTACAATGGAAGAGACCTTCACATTTCTTTGGCAAATAAATTAGGAGTAGTAAAATTTGCATTAAATCCATATTATGTGTAAGAATGATATGTCCTATATAAACAAGACTGGTGTTTTGTACAGTTCCTCCCACACAACCACAAACAGCAGGCTTTTGATCTTGCTGGGATCGCTAATGCCGGAAGAATGAAGACAAAACATTACCAAACAAAATAACATCCCATGTGGGTATAGAACATAAGAGACATGACCACCAAAACCAAGATACCATCTCAATGGGGGTGGACCATAGAAAGAAAGACTTATGCATGTCCTACACATGCACAAATACAGTATCTAAGAAAAAACATAACTGTAAACTGGGAGCGACACACTGCCTTGGTTCATAGACACATCAAAGTCACCAGAATGGACGAATAATTTTTTCAAGCGGGATCTACAAATAAAATTTGGCCACCAGATAATTATGTAAATTTAGATTTTGACTAAACTGTATGGTACAGCTAACCATAGATAACCATCTGCTGGACCTGTCAATTTCTGAGGGAGCAGTCACTAATGTGTATAGGGGCAGCCTCACTGCATCCCAGAGTGAGACAGCAAAAATGAACATGTTATATCTCAACATAGTGTTTCCTAGGATTCCCTATAAATAATACTATGGGTATCTCTTGGGCAGGAGGGACGTGTGCCTTGGGTGAAGTGAGCATTGAGATCAGAGTTGGCTGCAGTTCATATTACTGGGAGTATTGCAGAAAGGGTAGCAATAGTGGGATAGAAAATGGACTGTTGCTAAGATCTACAGTTTTGACAGAAAAGTGTTACTTCCCTTCCTCCCAAACAGAAGTGAAGTGCAAAAAAGATTGTAGTTTGCAACTGGCAGAACCGTGTAGACGAGACACATGCTTCCAAGTTAAGTCCCTCTCTTTTGGAATTTTTTTTGATGTAGTGGGTACCTCCAATGTGGGGAATTTAACAAATGGAGCTAAGCTTCAGATAGGAACCCTAAACTTAATCTTTGCTTTAGACTTCCTTTTTGCTTTCCAGCTCAGCTGAACCTATCCTGCATATTTATTGAAGACATTGGGGTTTCAGAAGCTGACTGAACAAGCTAAAGTTAACACATATCTTACGTGTACACCTGGCATAATATATTTTCATTAGCAGCAGCTTTCAATGTTCAGACATTGAGTTATTGATGATACCTCAATTTGACTACTCATCCTCGCTGGAGATCAATTTCCATTGCTTGCTTCATATGTAAGCAGAGGAAAATTGATACACCATATTTTACTGTCCCCTGTAATTTAACCACTTGATGAACTCCCAATTGCGTAACATTCTTGTTGGTGAGAACATTCAAAATCAGATGTGACACAGCATCATTTCCCATATAAGTTATAGTATGGTCAGGGCATATTATCATTAGGTATCACAAGGCCATTGCATTAGTGGCAAATGGAATACCAGTCTGCCTCTAAGTTAAAATTCATATTACACAATTTCTTCATAAAGTTGGTTATCCATTATTCAATAAAAAGGGTAACAGAAGTAGTAGCCTACTGTATGTATATGGTCTTTTCTATTAAAAAATCACATGTGCTTCCTTCCTCATAATCATGGAGGAACTCCTGGAAATGTTTTCCACTACTAATGAAGCCCCTTCTTCAATTTGTATGTCAATAAACATTAGTATTAGGTCAGAGAAAGCAATATTTCAGTTCTTTCAACTATCATGCTAAGGTTCAGGGACTTATGGTAGTAGGGCCCATTCTGTAATCTTTGCCCTGGGCACCAACAGAATTTTACACGCCTTTGGTTCTACTGATCTCTGGCTAGGAATTAGTGGCTTTAGAGAATAAATTAATGGATCTTCTTAATACATTATCTACTTGAATATAAAAGCAAGCAAAAATGACTGTATAAAATGAGTTTCTTATGTATAAGGACACATCTTAAATTTCATCAAAGAGAAACTGACAGCTGATACATTATGCTCAAACCACAGACATCATGTATCAGGCACTGACTTTGTTATTTCAGTCAAGTATGTTTTAATATATACACTGCTCAAAAAAATAAAGGGAACACTAAAAACAACAGAATATAAAGGTACCTTCACACGAAACGACTTTGTAACAATAACGATAGCAATCCGTGACGTTGCAGCGTCCTAAATAACGATATCGTTGTGTTTGACACGCAGCAGCGATCTGGATCCCGCTGTGATATCGTTGGTCGGGGCTAGAGGTCCAGAACTTTATTTGGTCGTTAGGTCGGCTTGTATCGTCATGTTTGACATTAAAAGCAACGACGCCAGCAACGATCAAAGGAGAAACACACCTATCTGGCTAGGTTTGCTATCTATCACATCGTTACAACCACTGCTGTTTGACATGGAGCAACAACCAGCGAGAACGATATGTGAGTCGCTGTTACGTCATGGTATCGCTCCTGCATCGTTCGTAAGTTGGTGTGTTTGACATCTCTACAGCGACCTAAACAGCGACGCTCCAGCGATCGCGTTTTGGTCGGATCGTTGTCTATATCGCTGCAGCTTCGTTTCGTGTGAAGGTACCTTTACTCCAAGTAGCTGTCCACTTGGGAAGCAACACTGTTTGACAATCAATTTCACATGCTGTTGTGCAAATGGAATAGACAACAGACGGAAATTATTGGCAATTATCAAGACACACTCAATATAGGAGTGGTTGTGCAGGTGGGGACCACAGACCACATCTCAGTATCAATGCTTTCTGGCTGATGTTTTGGTCACATTTGAATGTTGGTTGAGCTTTCACACTCGTGGTAGCATGAGACGGACTCTACATCCCACACAAGTGGCTCAGGTAGTGCAGCTCATCCAGGATGGCACATCACTGCGAGCTGTGGCAAGAAGGTTTGCTGTGTCTATCAGCGTAGTGTCCAGAAGCTGGAGGTGCTACGAGGAAACAGGCTAGTACACAAAGAGATGTGGTGGGGGCCGGAGGAGGGCAACAACCCAACAGCGGTCCTTTGTGCAAGGTGGAACAAGAGGAGAACTTCCAGAGCCCTGCAAAATGATCTCCAGCAGGCCACAAATGTGCATGTGTCTGCACAAACGGTTAGAAACTGACTCCGTGAGGATGGTCTGAGTGCCCGACATCCACAGATGGGGGTTGTTCTCACAGCCCAACGCCGTGCAGGATGCTTGGCATTTGCCACAGAACACCAGTATTGGCAAAATTGCCACTGATGCCCTGTGCTCTTCACAGATGAAAGCAGGTTGACACTGAGCACATGTGACAGACATGACAGAGTCTGTAGATGCCGTGGAGAGCAATCTCCTGCGTGCAACATCCTTCAGCATGACCAGTTTGGCAGTGGTTCAGTAATGGTGTGGGGTAGCATTTCTATGGAGGGCCGCACAGCCCTACATGTGCTTGCCAGAGGTAGCCTGACTGCCATTAGGTACTGAGATCCTCAGACCACTTCTGAGACCATATGCTGGTGCGGTTGGCCCTGGGTTCCTCCTAATGCAGGACAATGCCAGACCTCATGTGGCTGGAGTTTGTCAGCAGTTCCTGCAAGATGAAGGAATTGAAGCTATGGACTTGCCCGACCTTTCCCCAGACCTGAATCTGATTGAAGACATCTGGGACATCATGTCTCGCACCATCCACCAACGTCACGTTGCACCACAGACTGCTCAGGAGTTGGCGGATGCTTTAGTCCAGGTCTGGGAGGAGATCCCTCAGGAGACCATCCGCCGCCTCATCAGGAGCATGCCCAGGCATTGTAGGGAGGTCATACAGGCACGGGGAGGCTGCACACACTACTGAGCATAATTTCCTTGTCTTGAGGCATTTCCACAGAAGTTGGATCAGCCTGTAACTTCATTTTCCACTTTGATTTTGAGCATCATTCCAACTCCAGAACTCTATGCGATATTAGTTGTGATTTACGTTGATCAATTTTAGGTTTTATTGTTCTCAAACCATTCCACTATGTAATGAATAAAGATTTACAACTGGAATATTTCATTCAGTGATATCTAGGATGTGGGATTTTAGTGTTCCCTTTATTTTTTGAGCAGTGTAGAATATTAGAGAAAATCATACATTTAAAATCCGACCATGGATCATAATGCTCAGGTGAGTAGTGTAAAAGGTCAGTCCCCAATGACTTTTCACTGACCCACTCTCTTAGATTGATAGGTCTTTCCATAGGTGTGTGTATTCGGAAAGAGTTGTCACTGAAAGGGAGTGGGACATGGACAACCTTTGGGGAACAGCTTCTTGGGTTAGAAAACTGAACGGCATGGTCCCAAGATGGTTTTTAATTGTATGTTTTCTCTTAAAGGCTACAACAATTCAGAGAAAACATTCCTAGCTGGCCATGGTTCAGGCAGTTTGTATCAGCTGTTAGATTACCTTTAAAATACAGACATGATAATGCACACACCATGAAAAATATTGTCACAGTAAAGGATTTATACTTTAACGGTGCCATCAATGTGATAAATGTAACATATAAAAGCAAGATGCTCTATTAGTAAGCATTATGAGATGTGTATTGGTGAAAGAAGATCTACAAGAAGAAATGTAATAAAAACATCTCTTCAGGGGGCATTTTAAAATCTGAAAACTTTTTACATCTTTCTTCTATGTTGATATATGATTCTTTATAACTATAGGGACATGGTATAAGCTGCACTGTTCAGTGATTCTACTGACAAAATCCCTTTCCTGATCGCAACAAGGACCTTGAGTGGGTTCAAATAATCAAATACTGTACATTAATACTTAGATGTGCACACATATAAGAATAACTATCCAAACCTGGTCAGATGTAGAGGCTGAGTTGAACCAGCAGAAGGTCTTGATGACACTGAACATGACAGTACTCATAAAAAGTAAAAATTCTCATTGGAATCTCCTTGTAGGTGACACGTCCATACCTGGACCTGCTTATGCGACATTTGCTTCTATCAAAATGTGCCTCCGTGTTTTCTCTGGTGATTGAGAAGGCATCGTTGTCAATAGCAGTGGATGGTACTCAGCAGGGGTAATAACTAAGCTATTTGCTGCAGCATATGGGTCAGTGCCGCACTCTACTTAAACTCCCAGCAGTCTTCTGGAAGTTGCCAGTTATTGCTTTTGTTTTCCTACAACTGTGGTGCTATTTCTGATGCTCTAAATCCTGATCCTGACCTGGCTTGTCACCCTGACTATGTTTGTTCTTTTATACCTTCTGACTCTGGCTAGTCTGACTTCACTTTAAATGACCACATCTGACGCCTTTTTCACTGACTATGGTTTGTCAATTGACTCTGTCCCTCGTTTTGTCCCTCCAGGTTGGATCCTAGGAGTATCTGCTGGCTTGAGGCTTATTGTCAAACAAAGGTTGGTCAGTATCAGGAGGGTTCCTCTGAGATCTGCTAGACAAAGTGACTAATGTAATGTCTTCATGAGCTAGCCTTTTGTGGCTGATGACCTCTGACAGACTTTATAGTTAGGAAGTAATTTAATGATTTCCCTTTCATATATTTTCTTACTTTCTTCTGACCACTTTTAACTATGATTTCAAATTATTTTAGATGTCCAGAAAGAGGACATAAAAAGTATGATTTCTGTCAGTCAGGCGTCCAGTTTAAGTGTCAATTTTTTTTTAAATAAAATATGAGGTTTCCTTTTAAAACTAAATCTGTTAGCTCATGTTTACATTCATTTATATTCTTGAAGATTTCATTTTATGATGTGTCATATTAATTCAGAGCATATGAAAAAGACATTCAGATGAAGTGAGGAAGATTTGTTAGTGAGCTAAGAGGTTATTTCATGAAAAAAGATCAACTATCTACTGGATAGGTGAAAAATGTATGATTGCCAAAATCATTAAATCGGTCAATAGAAAACTTGTGCGGTGAGGAGAAGTCTCCAGAGGTGATTCCGCATGTGACTTGCAGCTCTAGCAGCTCTAGTCAAGGCCTATTGGACAGAATGAGTCTGCCGCCTGTAGGTTACAAATAAATGCCTGTTATTACAATGGTTTTCCAAAGGGGATACAATTTATCTAAAGAAAATTAAGCCTTAGCACTAGTGTTGAGCATTCCGATACCGCAAGTATCGGGTATCGGCCGATATTTGCTGTATCGGAATTCCGATACCGAGATCCGATATTTTTGTGGTATCGGGTATCGGTATCGAAACAACATTAATGTGTAAAATAAAGAATTAAAATAAAAAATATTGCTATACTCACCTCTCCGACGCAGCCTGGACCTCACCGAGGGAACCGGCAGCGTTGTTTGCTTAAAATTTGCGGGTTTACTTCCTTACGTGAAGTCCCGGCTTGTGATTGGTCGCGTGCCGCCCATGTGGCCGCGACGCGACCAATCACAGCAAGCCGTGACGTAATTTCAGGTCCTTCAGGATTTTAAAATTACGTTCCGGCTTTGTGATTGGTCGCGTCGCGGTCACATGGGCGACGCGACCAATCACAAGCCGTGACGTCACGGGAGGCTGGACATGCGCGCATTTTAAAATGCGCGCTTGTCCTGCCTCCCGTGACGTCACGGCTTGTGATTGGTCGCGTCGCCCATGTGACCGCGACGCGACCAATCACAAGCCAGAACGTAATTTTAAAATCCTGAAGGACCTAAAATTACGTCACGGCTTGCTGTGATTGGTCGCGTCGCGGCCACATGGGCGACGCGACCAATCACAAGCCGTGACGTCACGGGAGGCAGGACAAGCGCGCATTTTAAAATGCGCGCATGTCCAGCCTCCCGTGACGTCACGGCTTGTGATTGGTCGCGTCGCCCATGTGACCGCGACGCGACCAATCACAAAGCCGGAACGTAATTTTAAAATCCTGAAGGACCTGAAATTACGTCACGGCTTGCTGTGATTGGTCGCGTCGCGGCCACATGGGCGGCACGCGACCAATCACAAGCCGGGACTTCACGTAAGGAAGTAAACCCGCGAATTTTAAGCAAACAACGCTGCCGGTTCCCTCGGTGAGGTCCAGGCTGCGTCGGAGAGGTGAGTATAGCAATATTTTTTATTTTAATTCTTTATTTTACACATTAATATGGATCCCAGGGCCTGAAGGAGAGTTTCCTCTCCTTCAGACCCTGGGAACCATCAGGAATACCGTCCGATACATGAGTCCCATTGACTTGTATTGGTATCGGGTATCGGTATCGGATTGGATCCGATACTTTGCCGGTATCGGCCGATACTTTCCGATACCGATACTTTCAAGTATCGGACGGTATCGCTCAACACTACTTAGCACGCTTTACCAGTGTTGAAATCACTCACTGTAATACTACAAGATCATTCAGTGGGTCCAGGTACTGAGTGGTACAATAACAGGCCCCTAAGGTCCAACAGAAGAAAATACATATACTATACACACATAAACTACTACTGATGATATGTGCTGTGTATGCAACTAAAATAACTAAAATAATGGGAAGAAGGAAACAATATCACCATTACACACTGAACGGGAAACCACTGGGTAAATCTAACATGGAGAAGGACTTGGGGATCTGTCATGATCTCTGCAGGCAGAGATCATAGCAAGCCTATAGAGGGACAAGCTCTCGGAAGATGGAACTATACTGACCATGAACTAAGCCTGCCGCGCAACTAGAAATAGCCAGGTAGCATTTCCTATTTATCGCTAGATGCCCAGCTCTGGCCTAAGACCTAAATAGCTAGCAGAGGGAAATATAAGACCTGGCTCACCTCTAGAGAAATATTCCAAAGAAGACAGTAGCCCCCCACATATAATGACGGTGAGTTCAGATGAAACAACAAACGCAGCAGGAAAATAGTCTTAGCAAATTTGAGGTCCGCTTACTAGATAGCAGAAGACAGATAGTATACTTTCATGGTCAGCAGAAAAACACTAACAAAACACCATCCAGAGATTACCTTAAACTCTGGCATTAACTCATAACGCCAGAGTAGCAATCCCTGATCAACGAGAGCTTTCCAGACACAGTAACAAAACTTCAGCTGTGAACTGGAACAAATAGGCAAAACAAAACATGGACAAAAGACCAACTTATCTAGTAGTAGTCTAGAAGCAGGAACAAGCACTGAGAGGCATCAGATAACATTGTTGACCGGCAAGAAACCACCAGAGAAATGAGCTTAAATAGCGACACCCACTACTGATGGAACCAGGTGAAACAGGAAAGAGGATGACAAGTCCAATTCCACAAGCGGCCACCGGGGGAGCCCAGAATCCAAATTCACAACAGTACCCCCCCCCTCAAGGAGGGGGCACCGAACCCTCACCAGATCCACCAGGGCGACCAGGATGAGCCCTATGGAAGGCACGAACAAGATCAGAAGCATGAACATCAGATGCATTGACCCAAGAATTATCCTCCTGGCCGTAACCCTTCCAGTTGACCAGATACTGGAGTCTCCGTCTGGAAACACGAGAGTCCAAAATTTTCTCCACAACGTACTCCAACTCACCCTCAACCAACACCGGAGCAGGAGGCTCAACTGAAGGTACCACAGGTACCTCATACCTGCGCAATAACGACCGATGAAAAACGTTATGAATGGAAAAGGACGCAGGGAGGTCCAAACGGAAAGAAACAGGATTAAGAATCTCCAATATTCTATAAGGGCCGATGAACCGAGGTTTAAACTTAGGAGAAGAGACCCTCATAGGGACAAAACGAGAAGACAACCACACCAAATCTCCAACACAAAGCCGAGAACCAACACGACGATGACGGTTGGCAAAACGCTGAGTCTTCTCCTGGGACAACTTCAAATTGTCCATAACCTGCCCCCAGATGTGATGCAATCTCTCCACCACCGCATCCACTCCAGGACAATCCGAGGATTCCACCTGACCGGAGGAAAATCGAGGGTGAAACCCCGAATTACAGAAAAACGGGGACACCAAGGTGGGAGAGCTGGCCCGATTATTGAGGGCGAACTCTGCCAATGGCAAAAAAGCAACCCAATCATCCTGGTCAGCAGAGACAAAACACCTCAGATATGTCTCCAGGGTCTGATTAGTCCGCTCGGTCTGGCCATTAGTCTGAGGGTGAAAAGCAGATGAAAAAGACAAATCTATGCCCATCCTAGCACAGAATGCCCGCCAAAATCTAGACACAAATTGGGTACCTCTGTCAGAAACAATATTCTCAGGAATACCGTGCAATCGGACAACATTCTGAAAAAACAGAGGAACCAACTCAGAAGAAGAAGGCAACTTGGGCAGAGGAACCAAATGGACCATTTTAGAGAAACGGTCACAGACCACCCAGATGACAGACATCTTCTGGGAAACAGGCAGATCTGAAATAAAATCCATCGAGATGTGTGTCCAAGGCCTCTTAGGAATAGGCAAGGGCAACAGCAGTCCGCTAGCCCGAGAACTACAAGACTTGGCCCGAGCACAAACGTCACATGACTGCACAAAGACTCGCACATCTCGTGACAGGGAAGGCCACCAGAAGGATCTTGCCACCAAATCCCTGGTACCAAAAATTCCGGGATGACCTGCCAATGCAGAAGAATGTACCTCAGAGATGACTCTGCTGGTCCAATCATCCGGAACAAACAGTCTATCAGGCGGACAACGATCCGGTCTATCCGCCTGAAACTCTTGCAAGGACCGCCGCAGATCAGGAGAAACGGCCGACAAAATTACTCCCTCCCTAAGGATACCTGTGGGTTCAGAATTACCAGGAGAGTCCGGGTCAAAACTCCTAGAAAGGGCATCTGCCTTAACATTCTTAGAACCCGGTAGGTATGACACCACAAAATTAAAGCGAGAAAAAAATAAAGACCAGCGCGCCTGTCTAGGATTCAGGCGTCTGGCAGTCTCAAGATAAATCAAATTTTTGTGGTCAGTCAATACCACCACCTGATGCCTAGCCCCCTCGAGCCAATGGCGCCACTCCTCAAACGCCCACTTCATGGCCAAAAGCTCCCGATTCCCAACATCATAATTCCGCTCTGCGGGCGAAAATTTGCGAGAAAAGAAGGCACAAGGCCTAATGACGGAGCAGTCGGAACCTTTCTGCGACAACACTGCCCCAGCTCCGATCTCCGAAGCGTCAACCTCAACCTGAAAAGGCAGATTCACATCAGGCTGACGCAACACAGGGGCAGAGGCAAAACGGCGCTTAAGCTCCTGAAAGGCCTCTACAGCATGAGGGGACCAATTAGCAACATCAGCGCCTTGTCTGGTCAAATCCGTCAGTGGTTTAACGACATCCGAAAAACCAGCAATAAATCGGCGGTAAAAGTTGGCAAAGCCCAAAAATCTCTGAAGACCCTTAAGAGAGGAGGGCTGAGTCCAGTCACAAATAGCTTGCACCTTGACGGGATCCATCTCAATGGAAGAGGGAGAAAAAATATACCCCAAAAAGGAAATTTTCTGGACCCCAAAAACGCACTTAGACCCCTTCACACATAAAGAATTAGACCGCAGAACCTGAAAAACTCTCCTGACCTGCTGGACATGAGAGTCCCAGTCATCAGAAAAAATCAGAATATCATCCAGATATATTATCATAAATTTATCCAGAAAATCGCGGAAAATATCATGCATAAAAGACTGGAAAACTGAAGGGGCATTAGAAAGACCAAAAGGCATGACCAAATACTCAAAGTGGCCCTCGGGCGTATTAAATGCGGTCTTCCACTCATCCCCCTGCCTGATCCGCACCAAATTATACGCCCCACGAAGATCAATTTTAGAGAACCACTTAGCACCCTCTATACGAGCAAACAAATCAGTAAGCAATGGCAATGGGTATTGATACTTAACAGTGATCTTATTCAGAAGCCGATAATCAATACATGGTCTCAAAGAGCCGTCTTTTTTTGAGACAAAGAAAAACCCAGCTCCCAAGGGAGAAGAAGATGGACGAATATGTCCCTTTTCCAAAGACTCCTTTATATATTCCCGCATAGCAGCATGTTCCGGCACAGACAGATTAAACAAACGACCCTTTGGATATTTACAACCCGGTATCAAATCTATGGCACAATCGCACTCACGGTGCGGAGGTAACGACCCAAGCTTGGGTTCGTCAAAGACGTCTTGATAATCAGAGAGGAACTCAGGGACTTCAGAGGGAATGGACGACGAAATAGAAACCAAAGGTAAGTCCCCATGAATACCCTTACATCCCCAGCTCAACACAGACATTGCTCTCCAGTCCAAGACTGGGTTGTGAGACTGCAACCATGGCAATCCCAGTACCAAATCGTCATGTAAATTATACAGCACCAGGAAACGAATAATCTCCTGGTGATCCGGATTGATACGCATGGTTACTTGTGTCCAGTATTGTGGTTTATTATTAGCCAATGGGGTGGAGTCAATCCCCTTCAGAGGAATAAGAGTCTCCAAAGGCTCTAAATCAAAACCACAACGATTGGCAAAGGACCAATCCATAAGACTCAGAGCGGCGCCAGAGTCAACATAGGCGTCCGTGGCAATGGATGACAAAGAGCAAATCAGGGTTACAGACAAAATAAACTTAGACTGAATGGTGCCAATGGAAACAGACTTATCAAGCTTCTTTGTACGCCTAGAGCATGCTGATATAACATGAGTAGAATCCCCACAATAGAAACACAATCCATTCTTCCGTCTAAAATTCTGTCGCTCGCTCCTGGACAGAATTCTATCACACTGCATACTTTCTGGCGTCTTTTCCATAGACACCGCCAGATGGTGCACCGGTTTGCGCTCCCGCAGACGCCTATCAATCTGAATAGCCATTGTCATGGACTCATTCAGACCTGCAGGCACAGGGAACCCCACCATAACATCCTTAACGGCATCAGAGAGACCTTCTCTGAAAGTTGCCGCCAAGGCGCACTCATTCCACTGAGTAAGCACAGACCATTTACGGAATTTTTGGCAGAAAACTTCAGCTTCGTCTTGCCCCTGAGATAGTGCCATCAAAGTTTTTTCTGCCTGAAGTTCCAAATGAGGTTCCTCATAAAGCAAGCCCAAGGCCAGAAAAAACGCATCCACATCGCGTAACGCAGGATCCCCTGCTGGCAATGAGAAGGCCCAATCTTGAGGGTCACCCCTGAGCAAGGAAATCACAATCCTAACCTGCTGAGCAGGGTCTCCAGCTGAACGAGACTTCAGGGACAAATAAAGCTTACAATTATTTCGGAAATTCTGGAAGCTAGCTCTATTCCCTGTGAAGAACTCCGGCAAAGGAATTCTCGGCTCAGATACCGGAGCATGTACCACAAAATCTTGTAAATTTTGTACTTTCGTGATGAGATTATTCAAACCCGCAGTTACACTCTGGAGATCCATTATTGTCAGGTGCACACAGAGCCATACAGAGATTAGGAGGAGAGAGAGAAAAAAGACTGCAGCAAGGCAGACTGGAGGAAAAAAAAAAAAAATTCCAGCAGACTTCTTATAACTCTCCTTTCTCAACCTGGGTCTTTAACACTTTATTGGCCGGTCAAACTGTCATGATCTCTGCAGGCAGAGATCATAGCAAGCCTATAGAGGGACAAGCTCTCGGAAGATGGAACTATACTGACCATGAACTAAGCCTGCCGCGCAACTAGAAATAGCCAGGTAGCATTTCCTATTTATCGCTAGATGCCCAGCTCTGGCCTAAGACCTAAATAGCTAGCAGAGGGAAATATAAGACCTGGCTCACCTCTAGAGAAATATTCCAAAGAAGACAGTAGCCCCCCACATATAATGACGGTGAGTTCAGATGAAACAACAAACGCAGCAGGAAAATAGTCTTAGCAAATTTGAGGTCCGCTTACTAGATAGCAGAAGACAGATAGTATACTTTCATGGTCAGCAGAAAAACACTAACAAAACACCATCCAGAGATTACCTTAAACTCTGGCATTAACTCATAACGCCAGAGTAGCAATCCCTGATCAACGAGAGCTTTCCAGACACAGTAACAAAACTTCAGCTGTGAACTGGAACAAATAGGCAAAACAAAACATGGACAAAAGACCAACTTATCTAGTAGTAGTCTAGAAGCAGGAACAAGCACTGAGAGGCATCAGATAACATTGTTGACCGGCAAGAAACCACCAGAGAAATGAGCTTAAATAGCGACACCCACTACTGATGGAACCAGGTGAAACAGGAAAGAGGATGACAAGTCCAATTCCACAAGCGGCCACCGGGGGAGCCCAGAATCCAAATTCACAACAGGGATCCTAGCTAATGATAAACTTACCTGGAGCAGCCAGTGCCACGCAGCGGCTGCCAAGGCAAACAGGATCATGGTGTGCATTAAAAGAGGTCTGGATACACATGATGAGAGCTGTTGTGAATTTGGATTCTGGGCTCCCCCGGTGGCTACTGGTGGAATTGAACTTGTGACATCATCTTCCCTGTTCACCTGTTCTGATTAGATCTGGGTGTCGCTATATAACCTGGCTTCTCTGTTAGATGCTTGCCGGTCAACAATGTTATCAGAAGCCTCTCTGTGCTTGTTCCTGCTCCCAGACATCTACTAGATAAGTTGGACATTCGTCCATGTTTTGTTTTTGTATTTTGGTTCCAGTTCACAGCTGCAGTTTCGTTACTGTGTCTGGAAAGCTCTTGTTGATCAGGAATTGCCACTCTGGTATTATGAGTTAATGCCAGAGTCCTAAAGTAATTTCTGGATGTGTTTTGTTAGGGTTTTCTACTGACCATGAAAGTATGCTTTCTGTCTTCTGCTATCTAGAAAGCGGACCTCAAATTTGCTAAAACTATTTTCCTGCTGCGTTTGTTGTTTCATCTCATATCACCGCCAATATATGTGGGGGGCTTCTGTCTCCTTTTTGGGCATTTCTCTAGAGGTGAGTCAGGTCTTATATTTCCCTCTGCTAGCATTATTTAGTTCTCCGGCCGGCGCTGGGCATATAGGGATAAAAAGTAGGACATGCTACCTGGCTACTTCTAGATGATGCGGTAGGTTTAGTTCATGGTCAGTACAGTTACATCTTCCAAGAGCTTGTTCCTATTGAGGCTTATGCTAGTTCTCTGGCCATGGAGATCATGACAGTTTGACCGGCCCACTAAAGGGTTAAAATCCTTGGCTGAGAAAGGAGAGAAATAAGAAGTCTGCTGAAAATTTTTTTTTTTTTTTTTTTTTTTTCTCTAGTAGTTAGTGTGCTCTTAATTGGATCACTTGCCAGTCTGTCTATGCTGCAGTCTTTCTTTTTTTTCTCTCTCCTTCTAATCTTTGAATGGCTCTATGTTCACCTGTCTATAATGGATCTACAGAGTGTAACTGCAGGTTTGAATAATCTCGCCACGAAAGTACAAAGTTTGCAAGATTTTGTTGTTCATGCTCCGGTATCAGAGCCGAGAATTCCTTTGCCGGAATTCTTCTCAGGGAATAGATCTGGCTTTCAGAATTTTAGAAATAATTGTAAGTTATTTTTGTCCCTGAAATCTCGTTCTGCTGGAGACCCTGCACAGCAGGTTGGGATTGTGATTTCCTTGCTCCGCGGCGACCCTCAAGATTGGGCTTTTGCATTGGCACCAGGGGATCCTGCGTTGCGCAATGTGGATGCGTTTTTTCTGGCCTTGGGCTTGCTTTATGAGGAACCTCATTTGGAACTTCAGGCAGAAAAAACTTTGATGTCCCTATCGCAGGGGCAAGATGAAGCTGAAATTTACTGCCAAAGATTCCGTAAATGGTCTGTGCTTACTCAGTGGAATGAGTGTGCCTTGGCGGCTACTTTCAGAGAGGGTCTTTCTGATGCCATTAAGGATGTTATGGTGGGGTTCCCTGTGCCTGCAAGTCTGAATGAGTCCATGACAATGGCCATTCAGATCGATAGGCGTCTGCGGGAGCGCAAACCAGTGCACCATCTGGCGGTGTCCACTGAGAAGACGCCAGAAAACATGCAGTGTGATAGAATTCTGTCCAGAAGCGAGCGGCAGAATTTTAGACGGAAAAATGGGTTGTGTTTCTATTGTGGGGATTCTACTCATGTTATATCAGCATGCTCTAAGCGTACTAAAAAGCTTGATAAATCCGTTCCCATTGGCACTTTACAGTCTAAATTTATTTTGTCTGTGACCCTGATTTGCTCTTTGTCATCTATTACTACGGACGCCTATATCGACTCTGGCGCCGCTTTGAGTCTTATGGATTGGTCCTTTGCCAATCGTTGTGGGTATGATTTAGAGCCTTTGGAGACTCTTATTCCTCTGAAGGGGATTGACTCCACCCCATTGGCTAATAATAAACCACAATACTGGACACAAGTGACTATGTGTATTAATCCGGATCACCAGGAGACTATTCGTTTTCTGGTGCTGTATAATCTACATGATGATTTGGTGCTAGGATTGCCATGGCTGCAGTCTCACAACCCAGTCCTTGACTGGAGAGCTATGTCTGTGTTGAGCTGGGGATGTAAGGGGACTCATGGGGACGTACCTTTGGTGTCCATTTCATCATCTATTCCCTCTGAAATCCCTGAGTTCCTGTCTGATTATCGTGACGTCTTTGAAGAACCCAAGCTGGGTTCGCTACCTCCGCACCGTGAGTGCGATTGTGCTATAGATTTAATTCCGGGTAGTAAATACCCAAAGGGTCGTTTATTTAATCTGTCTGTGCCTGAACATACTGCTATGCGAGAATATATAAAGGAGTCCTTGGAAAAGGGACATATTCGTCCATCGTCATCTCCCTTAGGAGCCGGTTTTTTCTTTGTGTCAAAAAAAGACGGCTCTTTGAGACCATGTATTGATTATCGGCTTTTGAATAAAATCACGGTTAAATATCAATACCCATTGCCGTTGCTGACTGATTTGTTTGCTCGCATAAAGGGGGCCAAGTGGTTCTCTAAGATTGATCTCCGTGGGGCGTATAATTTGGTGCGGATCAGGCAGGGGGATGAGTGGAAAACCGCATTTAATACGCCCGAGGGCCACTTTGAGTATTTGGTGATGCCTTTTGGTCTTTCTAATGCCCCTTCAGTCTTCCAGTCCTTTATGCACGATATTTTCCGCGATTTTTTGGATAAATTTATGATAGTGTATCTGGATGATATTCTGATTTTTTCGGATGATTGGGACTCTCATGTCCGGCAAGTTAAGAGGGTTTTTCAGGTTTTGCGGTCTAATTCTCTGTGTGTCAAGGGTTCTAAGTGCGTTTTTGGGGTTCAGAGAATTTCCTTTTTGGGATATATTTTTTCTCCCTCTTCCATTGAGATGGATCCTGTCAAGGTTCAAGCTATTTGTGATTGGACGCAGCCCTCTTCTCTTAAAAGTCTTCAGAAATTTTTGGGCTTTGCCAACTTTTATCGTCGATTTATTTCTGGTTTTTCGGATGTCGTTAAGCCATTGACCGATTTGACTAGACAGGGTGCTGATGTTGCTAATTGGTCCCCTGATGCTGTGGAGGCCTTTCAGGAGCTTAAGTGCCGTTTTTCTTCTGCCCCTGTGTTGCGTCAGCCTGATGTGACTCTTCCTTTTCAGGTTGAGGTCGACGCTTCTGAGATCGGGGCTGGGGCAGTGTTGTCGCAGAAAAGTTCTGACTGCGCCGTGATGAGGCCTTGTGCCTTCTTTTCCCGTAAATTTTCGCCCGCTGAGCGGAATTATGATGTTGGGAATCGGGAGCTTTTGGCCATGAAGTGGGCGTTTGAGGAGTGGCGCCATTGGCTCGAGGGGGCCAGACATCAGGTGGTGGTATTGACTGACCACAAAAATTTGATCTATCTTGAGACCGCCAGGCGCCTGAATCCTAGACAGGCGCGCTGGTCATTATTTTTCTCTCGGTTTAATTTTGTGGTATCGTACCTACCGGGTTCTAAGAATGTTAAGGCGGATGCCCTTTCTAGGAGTTTTGAGCCTGATTCACCCTCAGACTAATGGCCAGACCGAGCGGACTAATCAGACCCTGGAGACATATCTGAGGTGTTTTGTGTCTGCTGACCAGGATGATTGGGTTGCTTTTTTGCCATTGGCGGAGTTCGCCCTCAATAATCGGGCCAGCTCTGCCACTTTGGTGTCCCCGTTTTTCTGTAATTCGGGGTTCCACCCTCGATTTTCCTCCGGTCAGATGGAATCCTCGGATTGTCCTGGAGTGGATGCGGTGGTGGAGAGATTGCATCATATCTGGGGGCAGGTGATGGACAATTTAAAGTTGTCCCAGGAGAAGACTCAGCTTTTTGCCAACCGTCACCGTCGTGTTGGTCCTCGGCTTTGTGTTGGAGATTTGGTGTGGTTGTCTTCTCGTTTTGTCCCTATGAGGGTCTCATCTCCTAAGTTTAAGCCTCGGTTCATCGGTCCGTATAAAATATTGGAGATTCTTAACCCTGTTTCCTTCCGTTTGGACCTCCCTGCATCCTTTTCTATTCATAACGTTTTTCATCGGTCGTTATTGCGCAGGTATGAGGCACCGGTTGTGCCTTCCGTTGAGCCTCCTGCTCCGGTGTTGGTTGAGGGTGAGTTGGAGTACGTTGTGGAAAAAATCCTAGACTCCCGTGTTTCCAGACGGAGACTCCAGTATCTGGTCAAGTGGAAGGGATACGGCCAGGAGGATAATTCTTGGGTCACTGCATCTGATGTTCATGCCTCTGATCTGGTTCGTGCCTTTCATAGGGCCCATCCTGATCGCCCTGGTGGTTCTGGTGAGGGTTCGGTGCCCCCTCCTTGAGGGGGGGGTACTGTTGTGAATTTGGATTCTGGGCTCCCCCGGTGGCTACTGGTGGAATTGAACTTGTGACATCATCTTCCCTGTTCACCTGTTCTGATTAGATCTGGGGGTCGCTATATAACCTGGCTTCTCTGTTAGATGCTTGCCGGTCAACAATGTTATCAGAAGCCTCTCTGTGCTTGTTCCTGCTCCCAGACATCTACTAGATAAGTTGGACATTCGTCCATGTTTTGTTTTTGTATTTTGGTTCCAGTTCACAGCTGCAGTTTCGTTACTGTGTCTGGAAAGCTCTTGTTGATCAGGAATTGCCACTCTGGTATTATGAGTTAATGCCAGAGTCCTAAAGTAATTTCTGGATGTGTTTTGTTAGGGTTTTCTACTGACCATGAAAGTATGCTTTCTGTCTTCTGCTATCTAGAAAGCGGACCTCAAATTTGCTAAAACTATTTTCCTGCTGCGTTTGTTGTTTCATCTCATATCACCGCCAATATATGTGGGGGGCTTCTGTCTCCTTTTTGGGCATTTCTCTAGAGGTGAGTCAGGTCTTATATTTCCCTCTGCTAGCATTATTTAGTTCTCCGGCCGGCGCTGGGCATATAGGGATAAAAAGTAGGACATGCTACCTGGCTACTTCTAGATGATGCGGTAGGTTTAGTTCATGGTCAGTACAGTTACATCTTCCAAGAGCTTGTTCCTATTGAGGCTTATGCTAGTTCTCTGGCCATGGAGATCATGACAGAGAGCATTATACTGTCTCTGTACAAATCTCTGGTTAGACCGCACATGGAGTACTGTGTACAGTTTTGGGCACCAGTGCTCAGGAAGGATATAATGGAACTAGAGCGAGTACAAAAGAGGGCAGCAAAATTAATATAGGGGATGGTGGAACTACAATACCCAGAGAGATAAGCAAAATTAGGATTATTTAGTCTAGAAAAAAGATGACTGAGGGGCGATCTAATAACCGTGTATTATAAGTACATAAGGGGACAATACAAATATCTCTCCAAGGATCTGTTTATACCAAGGAAAATCACAGTCACAAGGGGGCATTCTCTGCATCCGGATGAGAGAAGGTTTTTCCACCAACATAGAAGAGGATTCTTTACTGTTACGGCAGCGAGAATCTGGAATTCCTTGCTTGAGGAGGTGGTGATGGCGAACTCAATCGAGAGGTCCAAGGGACGCCTGGATGTCTTCCTGGAGCGTAACGATATTGTATCTTATAGTTATTAGGTTCTTTAGAAGGACGTAGATGTGGGGATTTATTCTGACAGAACATAGGCTGAACTGGATGGACAAATGTCTTTTTTAGGCCTTGCTAACTATGTTACTATGTTACTATGAATGTAACTGTAGAAGAAATCAGCGTACATAGGGTCTTATCCGATGGACAAAATAAGCGATCTATTCAAATTGCACTAAGCTGATAGATCTAATGTAATGACATATAGATCTCTTTGAGAATAACAGCTGTAGCAGATCCACGGGTCTGTAGGCAACCGTATCAGATGTGAAGAGGTAGGTTTGTGGATGTAATCCGAGCTGCTGATTAAAATGCAGGACCAAAAATATCCAAATGAAGGAAAGTCTTTTTTATTTCAATGCGTTTCGAAATTCAAGTGACTTCTTCCTCAGGAACACAGCCACATGTACAGATGTGGTTGTGTTTCTGAGGAAGAAGTCACTTGAACTTCAAAATGCGTTGAAATAAAAACCACTTTCCTTCATTTGGATATCTTTAGTCCTACATTTTAATTGGCAGTGCGGATTACAACCACAAACCTTCTACCTCTTCACACTATGTTACTATGTTACTGTGAAACTAAAAGTGGACATGCACATGTTCTTGATGGATTATGGTAGGAAGGCAGAATATCAACTTCTTCCCAAGAAACCCTAGTCTGACACTGGATTAAACAGGTAAAGAGTCCCAACTATGAGACCTGCACCTATGTGAAGAATAAAGTACTACCGAACCACCGACTGACATGATTGGCACATCCAGGCAGAAAATAAATGCAGAAGTGGTCGTCATGTGCACAGTTTGCTCCTATTACATCTATGGGAAACATTGTCACCTCAATAGGTGGGATGATGCACCTAGTTCCCCAAACAGATGCCAATCTCAGAGGAGTGAGTCACAACTATCATGGTAGGAGTTCAATTGCCCAGGATTAATTTTTTTATTTGAAATACAACATGACACATTTAAAAAATGCAGTCATGAATTGAGACCATTTTACTTTTTGTAAAGTGATGTTATGTAATGTATATGTTTCTGATTAAAGTTGAAACATTAATAGAAACAAGAATGCTTATTTGGTCACTAAAGAGATATTTCAATAATAAGAATTATGAATCAGGCTTATCAGTAAATTAATTAAGGCTACGTTCACATTTGCGTTGTGCGCCGCAGCATCGGCGACGCAACGCACAACGCAAATGTGAACGCATGCACAACGCAGCGTTTTGTGACGCATGCGTCCTTTTTTTGCTTGATTTTGGACGCACAAAAAATGCAACTTGCTGCGTCCTGTGCGCCCTGACGCGTGCGCCGCAGCGACGCATGCGTCACAAAATGTAAATGCAACGCATGTCCATGCGCCCCCATGTTAAATATAGGGGTGCATGACGCATGTGGCGACTCAGCGGCGCCCGACGCTGCGTCGCACAACGCTAATGTGAACGTAGCCTAATACAGTTCTATAGGCTGAGACCCGTGTGGATCTCATGAGTGACTGCCATTTTATAGAAGGATGATGGACACCTATTATTATAGTTTGCTTATATTAACAGCGCTTTACATACATTATCATCGCTGTCTTCAATGGGTATATCTTTGGAGTATAGGAGGAAATCGGAGTACCCATGAAAACACAGGAAGAATATACAAACTCCTTGCTGATGTTGGCCTTGATAGGATTTCAAACCAGGAACTTAACACGGCAAAATAAAAGTGCTAACCACTGAGCCACCGTGCTGCCCTAATCTATGTGAAGTTCCTGGCTCCTCATTAATTAAAAGTACAGGAATCTGGAAGAACATACAACAGCATCATCTATACAGGTAAGAAATAACATTTTCATTTGATACAGACATGAATTTTATATAGAATAGTATAACACATCAGTCCACGTGATGGATGGCCGGAAATGGGCTACGCAGGTAAACCAATGCTATACCAACGAACAGGGGAAATAAAAAATAAGAGTAACTTTAGCTCAATTCATTCTGAAAACATATTGTTAATAAATACCTTATTTAGATTTTTTTAAGGCCTTCCCAGTATCTTCTTATGTAGTAATGAAAGAGAACTAAATACTGTGACATACAAGTCATAGTAATACTGGCAGCTGTCCACGGTGAGCAGCTAAACAGCAGCATCCTGTCCAGACTGCCAAACTCTGCACGAATCAGCCACATTTCACTAAGCATGGCAACCTGACAAGACCTCCCGATGCCAACAACTATTTAGAGACATTTTATCTTCTGCTACCATAAACTACACGCAAAAAGCATATATGGCTCCTAACAATAATACACAAGGATCCAATAAAAGCCTCATATGATTTCTCTTTTAAAATGTTTCTTTATGATATTTAGTCAGCCGTGACATGGATCCTATGAGCATTTTGGAGGTTTCAGATACAATTACAATAGCTGTGTCTACTGCCAAAATAGTAGACAGATAGAAATAAAAATACTATGTAATGCCACATAGGCTGCATATAGTTGACTCTTGTTTTATTATAACAGCATTTACTCATGTAAGGAAATTAAATTAAAAAAAACTAAAGGGATTATCCAATTTATGCAATCTCCAACGGCAGGTCCTGCTCTTTGCAGCAGTCTTGAGTGGTGTCCTGTACAGGGAATCTCCATTTATGACATCCATATTTCCAATTCCTTTATTTGCCATATATAGATATCATTAAAAGTAATATTCTAAACCATTGCACCAATGAAAACAAGTTTAGGGGAAACTTCTGGTTGCTGAAACACATACCTTCAGGGAATACTACAAGAAGTCAAAGGTCATCAGGAAGTCCCTGTATAATTATTAGCAATTTCCTGTTAGACAACAATTAATTTCTAAGCAGAAACAGGGGAATTATATGCTGACCTGTGTCCTTAGAGTTACTAGCAGCACCCATTGATCAATGCCCTAACTACGGGATTTAGTATACAATACTGTGGTCCTAAAAGGTCCTATTTTCAGAATTATTTTACTGTTTTGCTTTTTGCAGGTTTATACTTTTGTATATTCATGCTTTTAGAAAGTAAAACTGCTATTAGTCACCTCAAAAATGTATTTTATGTTTTTTCAAATAAGTTTGAAATTTGTGTAAGACGCTGAAGAAAACTCTATAACATAACATTAGCGCCATATTACAGATCCATTCCACAAGGAACTTTTATGGATCTGTAAGAGAGGTCCTCTGTACATAAAGAAAAATATATAAAAACCTACTGTAGAGATGGAGAACCATCAATGTTATGCATTTGTCCCAGGTTTGTGCTTTTCTTTCCTCACCCTAGTTCGTTAAACTCTGTGCTGCTCCACGTCAGGCTTTGCAGATGGCCTGGCATGGTCCCATGTGAGGATCAGTCTAGGGCCTATATAAGGCTCACTGAGACACATCCTTGTGTCTTGGTATTGCATTATGGCTTCTGTGTTGCTGGACCATGTTTTAATACGCATCTTCTCCAGTACTAAACCTGCCTGCGGTTTATTGATGTCCACCTGTATGGGGTTTCTTGATATCATTCTGCCTGCCTGCAGTTTCCTGACATCCTCCGCCTGCCTGTGGTTTCCTAACATCCTCCTCCTGATCGCAGTTTCCTGACATCGGCCTGCTTTCCTGCAGTCTCCTACATCCTGCCTACCTGCCTGAAGTGTCCTGTCCCTTGGCTGTCCTTGTCCCGCATGCCCCGCCTAACAGCTGCACCAATTCTTGTGGCCTATGTGCCCACCCGGAATCTGGTCTTGGTGGATCCACCTCACCTAATGAACCTAAAAAGCAAGAAGCACATGATAAACTTCTAGCTTAAAGTACTGTACTATCGTCTGTGAACTGTCATATCACCTAAAAAATGTAATGAATTGTATTTTAACAGTGTAAGGCCATGTGCACACGTTCAGGATTTTTAGTGTTTTTTTTCGCGTTTTTTCGCTATAAAAACGTGATAAAAACGCTAACATATGCCTCCTATTATTTACAGTGTATTCCGCATTTTTTGTGCAAATGTTGCGATTTTTTCCGCGAAAAAATCGCATCGCGGAAAAAAAAGCAACATGTTCATTAAAAATGCGGAATTGCGGGGATTCCGCACACCTAGGAGTCCATTGATCTGCTTACTTCCCGCACGGGGCTGTGCACACCATGCGGGAAGTAAGCAGATTATGTGCGGTTGGTACCCAGGGTGGAGGAGAGGAGACTCTCCTCCACGGACTGGGCACCATATAATTGGTCAAAAATAAAAGAATTAAAATAAAAAATAGTCCTATACTCACCCTCGATGTCTTCCCGCCTCACCGCTGCATGCTGCCGCTTCGGTTCCTATAGCTGGTGTGCGGTGAAGGACCTGTGATGACGTCACTGTCTTGTGATTGGTCGTGAGCGGTCAAGTGACCGCTCACGTGACCGCTCACATGACCGCGACGTCATGGAAGGTCCTGCGCGCACACACCAGCTATAGGAAGAGGAACGGACGCCGCTGAGGAGATGTCTGGGTGAGTATAACCATTTTTTTTATTTTTTTTATTATTTTTAAACATTCTATCTTTTACTATAGATGCTGCATAAGCTGCATCTATAGTAAAAAGTTGGTCACACTTGTCAAACGCTATGTTTGACAAGTGTGACCAACCTGTCAGTCAGTTTTCCAAGCGATGCTACAGATCGCTTGGAAAACTTTAGCATTCTGCAAGCTAATTACGCTTGCAGAATGCTAAAAAAAACGCGAAAAAACGGAAAAAAAACGCAAAAAAAAAATGTGGATTTCTTGCAGAAAATTTCCGGTTTTCTTCAGGAAATTTCTGCAAGAAATCCGGACGTGTGCACATACCCTAAAGGGAATAATTGCTCTGCTGCAGCATTTCAGGACTGCCACATTGGGCTTCCACCGCCAGGTGATTAGATAGTAGTATGTAATCATCTCATAGGCTTCTGATTGCAGATAAAATTGACCATGTCTGTAAGTTTCCAATGGGAGGCACCATAGCAGATGTAAAATGCTAAAAAAAACTACCATATATGCTAGTGAAAAGAGTAGATCCAAAGTTAAACATCTCATTTTAAACTAGGCCAACACATACATTTGAGGCAAAAGTTTTCTCACATTTACCATAGCCATACTGCATATTTCTAGGTAATAGTGATAACTTTTTTTTATGCATGGTAAATATATACATGGCAGTAATTTCTAGAATAAACACTGAACTTTGACCCCAAATGTGCTGTAAACCTAACCTAACACCATCCTAGTCGTAGTGAACCTCATTTATAATAACTATTTAGGAGGTCATGCTAGTATCTGCTTAATTTTGGAGGTTAACAGATAGATGTCTCCCCACCATAGGATTGTAACAGCGCAGAATAAGTAGCACTCAAGTATAAGACCCATGCACAACTCAGAAATATAAATATATATTATACTGTGCAAATTTTTTTGACAGGTATGGAAAAATGCTGCAAAGTAAGAAACTTTCAAAAATAGAAGTGCTAAAAGTTTATTTTTATCTATTAACAAAATGAAAAGTGAATGAACAAAACAAATCTAAATCAGATCAATATTTCGTGTGACCACTCTTTGCCTTAAAAACTGCATCAAAGCATCAATTTCTCTAGGTACACAGACTTTGAAGGTGCTTGGCAGAGAGGTTGTTTCGGTGGCTCAGTGGTTAGCACAGTTGCTTTACAGCACTGCGTCCTAGTGATAGGGAATTGTGAGGCCCAATGAGGATCAATCATGATGATTTGTGTAGAGCGCTGTGGAAATAATGGTGCAATATAATTAAGTAAAATAAATAATGTTGGAGACCAGTTCTTCTATGGATGTAGGCTTGTGCAAATCCTTCTGTCTCGTCATATAAATTCACGCAGACTTGAAGATGCTGAGATGAGGGCTCTGGGGGTTATATCAGAACTTTATGTTATTCTTTACGCTGAAGATGGTTGTTAATGGCATTGTCTGTATGTTTAGGGTCTTACTTCAGAATAAATATAGAGCCAATCTGAAGCCTCCTTGATGGTATTGCATGATGGATAAGTATCTGCCTGTATTTCTTAGCATTTATTTTATTTATTATGCTTTGCTGATATAGTGCCATCATATTCTGCAACGCTTTACATACATTATCATCTCTGTCCCCAATGGGGCTCACAGTCATAACTCCCTATCATTATTTCTTTGACGTGTGATGAAACCCACACAAACATGAGGAGAACATATCCACCTTGCAGATGTTGTCCTTGGTGGGATTTGAACCCAAAACCCCAATGCTGCAAAGCAATGTGATGCCCAAATGTGGCCTGCATTGGGGACACCAAGAAATGGGTAACATTTAGAACCATAGAAGCAGCGGCTAATGAATGTTATGTTAGATGTTATACACACCATGCTAACATCCTTTCGATATTGGAAGTTGTACCATCTGCAATTCAACAGTACCATCAATACAGAACTGTCAACAACAAGTGGGAGTCAGCTACACCATTCTTCATACATCTTCTTCATGGAAGAATTGTGTCCAAAAAGCATACCTTCAACAAAGAACATGGCTATGTGACTGAGCTATGCATGAAAATATAGGAAATGGGGAGCAGGAAAATGACAGCAGAAGCTCTGGACTGATGAGTCAAAATATCTGTCTATAACAGAAAACATTATAATCAAACTCACAGAGAGAAGCATGGGTCCCATATCATAATAAATTAAATGTCAAATTGACTTCATCCACCCATTCAATGACAGACTAGTAAGTGTATACTCCTGATACACATTTTACCACAAAAGAAATGGAGTTCCATACACAAAAAGTATTTTAGTAAAAAATTTTATATTTTATTAAAGATACCATAATACATAAAATAAACCAATAAATCATGAAGAAAAGCAAAGAACCCTAGTGAGGAAACAAGTAAATCCTCGGCATAGGCAATAGATTTAAGTGGACTCCCATCATGGTATTAGTAGCCACCGCTCTAAAATAGTATCATTTATATGGCACCCAATTCCTATGCTATCAGTGTAAATCAATAGAACTGAATGCCTATAGACTAATGCAAGTCCCAGCGGCTGTCACAGTGGCATGCACACATATAAAGGGACAAAATCATGGCGGTATATCCAATAAAAGAACATCCGGTACCTCGGCATTTGACTTTTCTCCTCCATGGGTAAGATGTTCTTTTATTGGATATACCGCCATGATTTTGTCCCTTTATATGTGTGCATGCCACTGTGACAGCCGCTGGGACTTGCATTAGTCTATATGCATTCAGTTCTATTGATTTACACTGATAGCATAGGAATTGGGTGCCATATAAATGATACTATTTTAGAGCGGTGGCTACTAATACCATGATGGGAGTCCACTTAAATCTATTGCCTATGCCGAGGATTTACTTGTTTCCTCACTAGGGTTCTTTGCTTTTCTACATGATTTATTGGTTTATTTTATGTATTATGGTATCTTTAATAAAATATAACATTTTTTACTAAAATACTTTTTGTGTATGGAACTCCAATATAACAGAAAACAGTTTGCTAGCTGAAGGACTGGAGAGCGGTACAATAATGAGTATCTGCAGGGAACAAGTTTGGGACTGTATTTCAGCAAAATTATTTGGGGATTGGTCAGGAATCAGGATTACTGGTGTCTTCAATGTTGAGAAATACAGGCACATACTTATCCATCATGTAATGCTATCAGGAAGATGCCTGATTGGCTGCAAATTTATCCTGACGCAGGATAATAACCACAAACATACAGCAAAGAATAATCCTTAGTGTAAAGAAAACCAAGGAGTACTGAAAGTGATGATGACCTCACAAAGCCCTGATCTCAACATCACCCAGTCTGTCCGAGATTACATTAAGGCCACGTTCACACTTTGCGGCGTCCCTCTGCGGGTTCTCCCGCAGCGGAATTGATAAATCTGCAGGGCAAAACCGCTGCGGGAAGTAAGTGGTTCAATGCTTTCCTATGGGTGCAGAATCGCTGCGATTCTGCACAAAGAAGTGACATGCTGCGGGTTTTAAACCGCTGCGTTTCTGCGCGGTTTTTCCCGCAGCATGTGCACTGCGGTTTGCGGTTTCCATAGGGTTTACATGTTAATGTAAACGCTATGGAAACTGCTGCGGACCCGCAGCATCAAAATCGCCGCGGATCCGCGGGAAAAACCGCAAAGTGTGAACGTGGCCTAAGAGATTTGTGTAAGCCTACATCTACAGAAGATCTGGGGTTGGATATTTAGAACAACCTCCCTGGCTAGTGCCTAAAAAAACCATGTGCAAGTGTACCTAGGAGAATTGATGATGTATTACAGGCAAAGGATGGTCACATCAAATAATGATTTGATTTAGATTTCTGTTTTATTCAATGACTTTGCTTTGTGATAATTGCTAACAATAAACCATTAACACTTCTATTTTTTGACAGAAAACATCTATATACACATGGTTATGTATTCTGCATCTACCTACACTAACGTGAAGTTCGGTTTTATATATATATATATATATATATATATATATATATATATATATATATATATATATGCACACACAGAGAGAGATTGCTTTTATGTAAATAAATTTATATATATATATCATAGTACCGTGTTAGCCAGTAGATAGAAAAATATTTAGAATTGAGAGTCCTTAGTGGTTGATACCTTTTAATGGCTAACTGAAAAGATGGTAACAAATTGCAAGCTTTCGAGACTACACTGGTCTCTTCATCAGGCACAGACTAAAAGAAATTCAGAAGAATCACATATTTATGCACAACATAGTACAGAAGAAAAAAAAACAAACCATGGATAAGACAGGTGACGAAGCAGAATTACCATGAGTGATAAACAGTTATGTCCATAAATATTGGACCAGTTCTTAGATAAGGAATGTTTTATTGTCCTCTGATTTGGGTCTCGTTCTGTTGTGATGACCCCCTCATAGTCTGAGGGGCAAGTTCCTTAGTTGATGTAAAAAGACATAAATCCATGCGACACATTCATTCCTGAACTAAGACTGTCAAAGGTCATCATCAGTTTGTATTCCCATACTCTTCTGTCTCTCTTAGATTTGAAGCTACCTTTTAACACAAGTAATTTCATGTCCATAATGTTATGATTTGGGAGACAAAAATGTATTGCCACAAGTAGATCCATTCTTTTTTCTCTTATTGTGTGGTGGTGAGAATTAATTCTTGTTCTAAGCTTTTGCCCTGTCTCCCCCACATACAGATCCCCAGTTGGACATTTAGTACAAATAATTAGGTACACCACATTAGAAGTGTCGCAGCTGAAATTCTGCTTCATGCACCTGTCTTATCCATGGTTTTATTTATTTATTTATTTATTTATGTTTTTCTGTACTATGTTATGCATAAATATGTGATTCTTCAGAATTTCTTTTTGTCTTTGCCTGATGAAGAGACCTGTGTAGTCTCGAAAGCTTGCAATTTGTTACCATCTTTTTAGTTAACCATTAAAAGGTATCAACAACTGAGAACTCTCAACTCTAAATATTTTTCTATATATATATATATATATATATATATATATATATATATATATATATATATACACACTGTGTTTCCAATATATGTGTATTTAAATTTATAATGTATATATGTACACACATATATATATATATATATATATATATATATATATATATACATGTACAGTATATAAAATAGAAAAAATAGATGTTGATGTATGTACATGTGTGTATATCCATATAATTGATATTAACGACACACAAATGTCTATATACTGTATATATGTGTTTTTGTGTATATCTACGTCTGGAGGAAAGAAGGTTTAAGCATAATAACAGATGCGGATTCTTTACTGTAAGAGCAGTGAGACTATGGAACTCTCTGCCGTATGATGTTGTAATGAGTGACTCATTGCTTCAATTTAAGAGGGGACTGGATGCCTTTCTGGAAAAGTATAATGTTACAGGGTATATATATTAGATTCCTTGATAGGGCGTTGATCCAGGGAACTAGTCTGATTGCCGTATGTGGGGTCGGGAAGGAATTTTTTTCCCCATGATGGAGCTTACTCTTACCACATGGGTTTTTTTTGCCTTCCCCTGGATCAACATGTTAGGGCATGTTAGGTTAGGCTATGGGTTGAACTAGATGGACTTAAAGTCTTCCTTCAACCTTAATAACTATATAACTATATAATAATTTTATTTAGATAGTGCCAATACATTGTATCACCTTTAGTTTATATATAATATTTAGACTTTTTCACATTCTCTTTTGGGGATTTATACTGTTGCAAGTACTATACATATGTCACTATTTTACTATAACAATTACAGATATATCCGTCCTACAAACAATTTGAACATGCAGGAATAGCTGAACCGAGTTGGAATAATTACACCCTTTAATGGTATCATTAATGTGCAGATTACAGGACTCCGGCTGCCTTCAAACACCCGTCTAATATCTTTATAGCTGTAGGGCACAGCAACTGCTGTAACAGTTGTAACAAAACTCTTTGGTGCCAGGTTGGCAAGGAATGTTTTACTTTTTTTCTTAACTATTTTTAATTCCAATGAAACAATTTAAATACAACTTAATAACAGACTTAATATTTTTCGGAGAATAATAAATCTATTTTATATTTCGGGTTTCTTTACAGGACTAGACAGAATATGAAGTGAGATGGAAAGATAAAGCTTTCATTAGGGAACCTGAGAGACATGTATCATATTTGGAATCTGTGTTCGGTGTAGGAGCAAACAGTGAGCAATTGTCAGTCACATTGCTGTAGTCGTCTACAGTACCACACACATTGCTACGACACCTGTCAGCAACACTACACCAATGCCACATACCCAGACCGGAAAAGAAAACTCAGCAGACACTTGCTCAAAGGCATTCTTCACCTCAACATTTGGTGTGATTGTTGAAGAAACATTTACATAGTTTTATATAGAAAGAACAAAAATAATCCCACTGACATGCATTTGAAGGACAGATGTAGCAGAATGATGGATCATTGAACGGTTTCTTCCCTAATTTACCTGCAGTATAATAAACATGCCTAAAGGACTGTCTCAGTGAATAAAACCCCTTTTCAATTTAGCCTTTGCTGACATCAGCTGATCAGCTGTAGGTTTGTCCTTCTAACCCCCTTCCAGTAGTGCGCTTTGTAGAAAGCTTCATCAAGCGAGATTTTCAAGACTTAACCATGCTACCTATAGAAGGGCCATATCCATCAATACTAAGTATTTTTTGTGAGCACTTTCTAAAGAGACCACTGACATCTAACACCCACAGGCTACTACAGGCCGATTAACGTATGAATGCTGGCGACCATAGCATTGGGACCTTCATTGATTACTACTAGAACAGAGTTCCTGAGTTCTTCATTCCCCCTCAACTGCACAACCACCGGTGGTCAAGTCTGTGTCTTGGGTAGATGAAAATATCAAAGCTCGATCACTGCTTTATTTAACCTCCTCTTCAGTGAACAATAACGGTTCTAGTAATCAATCTGGATCATTATGATCCTTGAAAATCAGACATTTATAAACTATCCTCAGATGTCAATTGAGGAAAAAACCCTTAAAGAAATATAGAAACAAGATAAAATCCAGCTGACATATTAAACAAATTAATGAGAGCAATACACCCTGCCTCCCTATTACCGTTTATGATATTTACTTTTGAGAGGTAAAGAAGATAATCTTCTGACACTTTTGGTGCTACTAATTAGGCATGAAACTTTTACATAAGTCACATGATCAATTTAATTTCCATCAGAATATCCCACAAATAATGGCAGCGTAATACTTTATAATTACTCCAAAGGATGAACTTATTTATATGTCCAATGATATCTATCTTGTATAATTTTGAGAAGCTCTGAGCATCTTGTTGACTCGTAAGCCCCAAATGAAAAGTTATTCCACACTGCTTCCTCTCATAAAAACATGCTTTTATTTATTTTTAATATAATAAAAAATACAGCATAGTGATGTTGTAGCAGACATGTTTCATATAGTCTTCTTAATCGTAGCTTCCAGTTAAGGTTAAAACATGGCAGTGACTATACCGCTATTCTGTATATTTTACGATATGGATAAAACATCGTGTATAATCAAAAGTGGTGTGGAACAACTTTTTGTTTCCAGAATGATACTGTCCCAGACTCCCTTGCATTCTTGAGAAAAAAGAAATGTATTCTTTAAAATATTCCCAATGTGTGATAACTGAATAAAGGTTGAAATAGATTTGACTGTTTCTTTTTGTAACAACAGCAAAAAAAAGTATCAATATATTTTGTGCTTAGGACAAATGTAACATTCCCCTGCACCACTTTGTGGCGATTTTAAGAGTTCCACCAAGTATAGTTCACTTATGAATATATTCTATCAGATAACAGTACCATTTTTATCACAAAATGGTTTTAGATTGGATGACCCTGATGACTCTTTCTCACAGGGTAAGCCTTCAGTGTTCATGTCCCATTATAAATTGTCAGCTGCATCTACTGTTTGAGCGGGACTGGCCGACCATCTAATGTATATAGGCCTGACTTTACCCAACATTACCTCCTGACTTTACCCAACAGATGGTGTTAGGTGAAAGAAGGACTGGGCATGGGGAATATGCCCTATCCTTGTTTTACTTAAAGAAATAAGCTGCTACCACAGCTGTCTGAGAGTGAAAAGATAGGGAAAAGATAGCCGTAGGCCAAATGAACAATTGCTCAGCAGTCAAGCTGATGTGGAAATGTACCTTTAAGGTTAAACGTCAGATACATAAGCAAAAAAGATGCTATCAAATTTTGTTTCTTGGAATAGTTCATGAAAGGCAGGACACTCCTGTGCCATGAAAACTTGCAAAAGAAAGCTCATCTAGAAAAATTTATAATCTACGAAATCCTTCTATCAAACATGATACCTAAGCAGCCACATACAGGCACATACACTGTCTCTTCACAAGTAGGAAACAAGTGCTGAAAAAGCGAAAGCATAACTTATTATATAAACCAGAAACACCAAGTCTTATAGTGCTCAGCTACGAGAACTGACAGCTCTGGGAAGTAGTGATGATAATTACGCTAAGTGCAATTATACTTATACAATTAAAACAACATGACAATTATTGCAAAGACATCGGGTAGGTGATATAAAGCATGAAGCTTTGTCTGGTCTAACAAGAGAAAGTTCTACCCAAATAATGGCAGTAGATACCATATTGTTAATAGACATTATATATATATATATATATATATATATATATATATATATATATATATATATATATATATATATATATAGTGCCTTGTGAAAGTATTCGGCCCCCTGAAACATTTCAAACTTTCCCCACATATCATGCTTCAAACATAAAGATACTAAATGTAAGCCTTTGGTGAAGAATCAGCACGTGGAACACAATTGTGAAGTTGAACGAAATTTATTGGTCATTTTAAATTTTTGTGGAAATTCAAAAACTGAAAAGTGGTGCGTGCAATATTATTCGTCCCCTTTAACTTAATACTTTGTTGCGCCACCTTTTGCTGCGATTACAGCTGCAAGTCGCTTGGGATATGTCTCTATCAGTTTTGTACATCGAGAGACTGAAATTCTTTCCCATTCTTCCTTGCCAACAGCTCGAGCTCAGTGAGGTTTGATGGAGATCATTTGTGAACAGCAGTTTTCAGCTCTTTCCACAGATTCTCGATTGGATTGAGGTCTGGACTTTGACTTGGCCATTCTAACACCTGGATACGTTTATTTGTGAACCATTCCATTGTAGATTTTGCTTTATGTTTGGGATCATTGTCTTGTTGGAAGACAAATCTCCATCCCAGTCTCAGGTCTTTTGCAGACTCCAACAGGTTTTCTTCAAGAATGGTCCTGTATTTGGCTCCATCCATCGTCCCATCAATTTTAACCATCTTCCCTGTCCCTGCTGAAGAAAAGCAGGCCCAAACCATAATGCCGCCACCACCAGGTTTGACAGTGGGGATGGTGTGTTCAGGGTGGTGAGCTGTGTTGCCTTTACACCAAACATATCGTTTGGCATTGTTGCCAAGAAGTTCAATTTTTGTTTCATCTGACCAGAGCACCTTCTTCCACATGTTTGGTGTGTCTCCCAGGTGGCTTGTTGCAAACGTTAAACAACACTTTTTATGGATATCTTTGAGAAATGGCTTTCTTCTTGCCACTCTTCCATAAAGGCCAGATTTGTGCAGTGTATGACTGATTGTTGTCCTATGGACAGACTGTCCCACCTCAGCTGTAGATCTCTGCAGTTCATCCAGAGTGATCATGGACCTCTTGGCGGTATCTCTGATCAGTCTTCTCCTTGTTTGAGATGAAAGTTTAGAGGGACGGCCGGGTCTTGGTAGATCTGCAGTGGTACGATACTCATTTCAAAATGATCGCTTGCACAGTGCTCCTTGGGATGTTTAAAGTTTTGGAAATCATTTTGTATCCAAATCCGGCTTTAAACTTCTCCACAACAGTATCACGGACCTGCCTGTTGTGTTCCTTGGTGTTCATGATGCTCTCTGTGCTTCAAACAGAACCCTGAGAATATCACAGAGCAGGTGCATTTATACGGAGACTTCATTACACAAAGGTGGATTATATTTATCATCATTAAGCATTTTGGACAACATTGGATCATTCAGAGATCCACAATGAACTTCTGGAGTGAGTTTGCTGCACTGAAAGTAAAGGGCCAAATAATATTGCACGCCCCACTTTCCAGTTTTTGAATTTCCACAAAAATCTAAAATAACCAATAAATTTCATTCAACTTCACAATTGTGTTCCACTTGTTGTTGATTCTTCACCAAAAATTTACATTTAGTATCTTTATGTTTGAAGCATGATATGTGGGAAAAGGTTGAAAAGTTCTAGGGGGGCGAATACTTTCGAAAGGCACTGTAGTTGTCCAAGACATATATACTGTAAATGCACAATGTAACTTCATGAATGAGGTGAGAGGTCCTAGACATCTATGACGATGGCCTCTAGTTAGTCAAAGCATGCAATGATTGGATTCTGTACTTGTATGAAGCTGTACCTAAAACCGCTACTTCCTTTGCAACTTACATGGAAAAAAAACTGGCCCCCCTTTGAGATACCCTGGACTATAACTGCAGGATGATACTGTTTTTGCATCAACAGATAGGTGGTTCACCATTTGGAAATGGTTATATCTGTGGAGGATACTAGTTAATTAAAGGGGTTGTCCACTATTTGCATAACCCTTTCTCATTTCCCTTATTTGTCCACAATAACATAAAAACACTTATTCGCACTTCCTCATGTTCCTGGGGCTATAGTGCAGTGGCTACTTGTCAGCCCTATGCCCAATCAGCGGTGGCGTCACTGTCTTCTCCTTAAGATGTATGAGGGGGAATTGGGCTGGCTGCTCATTTCCTCTTGATTGTTAATATTTATAAATGCGAGGACAGTGACACCAGCACTGACTGGGAGCCGGGCTCTCATGTCATATCAACTGCACGAGAGTCTCGGAAATGTGACAACACTGCTGGAACTGCGCCAGCATGGGAGGTGAGTATAAGTGTTTTTATGTTATTGGGGCCAAAATGGAAAAGGTTGTGCAAATAGTGGACAACTCTTAAGAGCCAACCACAGAGCTCCTGTCAAACTCTAGTAGATAGAGTGAAGGATCTGAACACCAAAAGCATGTGGAGATACTTAGTTGGAATTTAGGGAGAATATTTCATATCCATTGATCACACCACAGCCCATATAGAAATAAGTAACATTTCAGGTGTAACACCATTCATCAGACACGTAAGTAATGGTCAATGCATATAAGTAAGAGTAGCCCATGGCACATGGTGGGACACTGCAGACTAGGTGCAAGATTCTGTCCTGGTTTGCCTTTGTTGATGGTAAGCCTCACCATACTCTGGACTACTTTATCTTATGTGCAGTATCCATTACTTACATGTCTCATGAAGGGTGTTACACCCAAAATATTACTGTATTTGTATATCAACTGCATAATAAAATATGCTGTCTCAACAATACTGGTAGTAATAGTCTCTCTATGAGTCTAGGGCAACACATGGAAATTTTGATCTTGAGACTTGGCAAGGCTCAATAAAGGCTCGATACTGACTTTTAGGATTGTTACTTCCAATTGGTGGCACTAGAGTTATAGTCCTCTTCCTCTCTGAAGAGGCAATTTGCATATGCGGTCTTGACACAACAGGGTTTGGACAAGTCGCACAATCAAAAACAATTGTGTGACTTGTCATTGGCTTGTTACTTTGTGAATATTTTGGAGCTGTGAAAAAAAGACAGCCAAACTGTAGTCAGGTAGCAAGAGTCACAAGTCGCACGTGACTTACGGTAATTGAAAGCATATGGGGCAAAGTTGCTCACGTTGGATTTTTTGCATTGGTCAGAAAGCGGTTTATTGTAAGTCTGATAGGATGTATTCATACTGGGTCTTTTTGCTGAGTTTTTGTAACAGAAATTGAGCGGACACACTGAGCATTTGAGAAGTTTTGTGTTTTTGAGCAGGACGTGGAGAGTTTCTACTCAGTTTTTGCTCTAAAAACTCTTCATAAAACTCAATATGAACATACCCTTAAGGTGTGTTTACACCACACAATCTAATATCCAGTTTCCACAGGCAGAATGCTCTGCAGATACACAGTGACTGGTCATCATCCCCAATAGCCACAGTTTTAAGCGTGCCATAAAAACTCATTTCTTTAGACTGGCCTACCGCCTAAACACATTTATCTAACTATCCCTTTGTTGCCCATTCAAAATTTTCTTCAAAACCAGAACCCTCGTATCATCTGTTTTTATGATTTAATAGCCCTCTGTGTCTGCACTTTTACACATACTGGTTAGTTACCGGTTCATGCAGCATTACATGAACACCCTATTTCTTAAGGTACCTTCACACGAAGCGACGCTGCAGCGATAGCGACAACGATGCCGATCGCTGCAGCGTCGCTGTTTGATCGCTGGAGAGCTGTCACACAGACCGCTCTCCAGCGACCAACGATGCCGAGGTCCCCGGGTAACCAGGGTAAACATCGGGTTGCTAAGCGCAGGGCCGCGCTTAGTAACCCGATGATTACCCTTGTTACCAGCGTAAAAGTAAAAAAAACAAACAGTACATGCTCACCTGCGCATCCCCCAGCGTCTGCTTCCTGACACTGACTGAGCTCCGGCCCTAACAGCAGAGCGGTGACGTCACCGCTGTGCTTTCACTTTCACTTTAGGGCCGGGCTCAGTCAGTGTCAGGAAGCAGACGCTGGGGGATGCGCAGGTGAGTATATACTGTTTGTTTTTTTTACTTTTACGCTGGTAACCAGGGTAAACATCGGGTTACTAAGCGCGGCCCTGCGCTTGGTAACCCGATGTTTACCCTGGTTACCAGTGTAAAACATCGCTGGTATCGTTGCTTTTGCTTTCAAACACAACGATACACGGCGATCGGACGACCAAATAAAGTTCTGGACTTTATTCAGCGACCAGCGACATCACAGCAGGATCCTGATCGCTGCTGCTTGTCAAACGAAACGATATCGCTAGCGAGGACGCTGCAACGTCACGGATCGCTAGCGATATCGTTAAAAAGTCGTTTCGTGTGAAGGTACCTTTACATTAAGGCTAGTCCGAACAATACAAGCAATTGTTACCATCCACCTTTCATGTCTTCCCTTTTTCCTCATAGATTATAAGCTTGCAAGCAGGGTCCTCATTCCTCTTGGCATCTGTTGATTTATGTGATTATTGTTATTCTGTAATGTCTTTTATTGTCTGTGAAAGTCCCCTCTAAGGGTACTTTCCCACGGTCAGTAAACGCTACTGGTTGGACGCTGCGTACATCCGCAGCATCCAGTCCGTAGAGTCCAGATGTTACAGCATAGTGGATGGGATATTAAGAAATCCCATCTCCACTATGTGTGCACTAGCACCCGCGGCTTCCCTGCAGAGACGGACATGCGGCGCGTCTTTCGAGACCGCAGCATGTCAATTTATCTTGCGGAGACGCGAACATGTGCTGCATCCAAAGCGCTGCCTGTTCCTGACTGTGGGAACATACCCTAAAATGTAAAGTGCTGCGGAATATGTTGGCTCTATAAAAATATAATTATTATTATTATCATTCAGTGCTCATAGGATGCCATTGATCTCGGCAGTACGAGTTCTGTTTGCAGCACAAAAGATAATTTCCGCAGATAAATGAGCGTTTTGATCATTCGTCGGATGATTCTCTGCCCTTTTTACTGCAAAATAATTGAGAAATGACTGAGTGTTGCTAGGAATTCTCTTCATGATAATCATGTAGTGTAAATGGACCTTTGCACAACTTGACTGTGACTTGACAATTTTACAGCTTTCACTTGACTATGAAAAATAACCATATTTTGGACAGATTGCATGCGAATAGCAAGCCTCACATGACTTCCATTGAAGCCTGTGACCATTAATTCCAGAGTGTATGATGCCTTCTGATGATTGTAACATGGATCGCAATCTGATCCCTTTGACAATCACTATATGCGATGTCACAATGCAACACTGAAATCTTCATGTTGCCCAACACATGTTGCCCTGCAGCCTTAGCATAAATGTCCTATGCAGAAGTTTTTCATTACTTTCTATATGACTAATGTGGCTCATATTCCCATAGGAAATATTAGAGCAGCACATGATTACATCGTGATTTGTTCCATGCTATTTTAACAATTTCCTATGGAAATACTTTAATGTTTATTATCAGCAAAATTTCATTCGATTGCATATCACTTATGCTCCAGTTTTGTGGCAAAATACAAATGGGGGCTATACATCACTAGTCAAACAATCATTTTTTTTATATATACATATATGTATATATATATATATATATATACACTCACTGGCCACTTTATTAGGTACACCTGTCCAACTTCTTGTTAACACTTAATTTCTAATCAGCCAATCACATGGCGGCAACTCAGTGCATTTAGGCATGTAGACATGGTCAAGACAATCTCCTGCAGTTCAAACCGAGCATCAGTATGGGGAAGAAAGGTGATTTGAGTGCCTTTGAACGTGGCATGGTTGTTGGTGCCAGAAGGGCTGGTCTGAGTATTTCAGAAACTGCTGATCTACTGGGATTTTCACGCACAACCATCTCTAGGGTTTACAGAGAATGGTCCGAAAAAGAAAAAAAATCCAGTGAGCGGCAGTTCTGTGGGCGGAAATGCCTTGTTGATGCCAGAGGTCAGAGGAGAATGGGCAGACTGGTTCGAGCTGATAGAAAGGCAACAGTGACTCAAATCGCCACCCGTTACAACCAAGGTAGGCCTAAGAGCATCTCTGAATGCACAGTGCATCGAACTTTGAGGCAGATGGGCTACAGCAGCAGAAGACCACACCGGGTACCACTCCTTTCAGCTAAGAACAGGAAACTGAGGCTACAATTTGTACAAGCTCATCGAAATTGGACAGTAGAAGATTGGAAAAACGTTGCTTGGTCTGATGAGTCTCGTTTTCTGCTGCGACATTCGGATGGTAGGGTCAGAATTTGGCGTAAACAACATGAAAGCATGGATCCATCCTGCCTTGTATGGAGCATCTTTGGGATGTGCAGCCGACAAATCTGCAGCAACTGTGTGATGCCATCATGTCAATATGGACCAAAATCTCTGAGGAATGCTTCCAGCACCTTGTTGAATCTATGCCACGAAGAATTGAGGCAGTTCTGAAGGCAAAAGGGGGTCCAACCCGTTACTAGCATGGTGTACCTAATAAAGTGGCCGGTGAGTGTATATTTACAATTTTATTTTATTTAAATATGTATTTAAATAAAATAATTTATATTGTAAAATTGTCAGAAGCTGTAAAATGCTATTAATCTCTTTGTTAGCGATCTAAACAGACCAGCATCAATTTTCTGATCATAATATAAAAAAACCACTATGATGTTAGGTTTCTCCACGTCAGTCACTCACGGCTGGTTTTGAGGAGTAGTTTTCAGGACTGGAAATAACTTCAAACGGAGCAATAGACAAGAGGTCACCATTCCTATCATTTCTACTTTGACCTATGAAGTATAGGGAAACATCGACCCTACATCTCTCTATGTGACTTTCTCTTCAATACATATTCTTATTACCGGTCTCTAAGTATAATGACTGAGAAGTTTCCGTCCATATTTTTCTAAAATGTGCAAATAAAATTACAGTAACAACTGAAATTTTAGAAATTATGTCATTATCAGCATAAAAGTTTAGAAAAATGTTTAGAATTGAGAGTCCTCAGTGGTTGATAAGATGGTAACAAATTGCAAGATTTCGAGACTACACAGGTCTCTTCATCAGGCATAGACTAATAGAAATTCTGAAGAATCACATATTTATGCACAACACAGCACAAATATGTGATTCTTCAGAATTTCTTTTAGTCTTTGCCTGATGAAGAGACCTGTGTAGTCTCGAAATCTTGCAATTTGCTACCATCTTTTCAGTTAGCCATTAAAAGGTATCAACCACTGAGGACTCTCAATTCTACATATTTTTCTATCCACTGGCTAACACGGTACCAAGATATATATCTTTCCTGCATAAAAGTTTAGTGAGTTTTCAAATGAGTGTAATCTAATAAATTGTGGCTGATCATTCCCCCAAATACATTAAACTGATACACAGATATTAGACTTTCAGCTTGACACTTTATACTCACAAAGTGTGTAATGATTCATTTTTTTCATAATATAAAATATTAAGTTTATTAAAGGCCCTGCTCGCATGAATTGAGAGCCCATCTTGGGGTTGCTATTGTGATTCTTGTGATCTTTAAGAGCACATTCTGCAGCACTATTCTGGGTGTAAAAAAATACTACAACCTGACTCAGCCCAATTTAAATCAGGGGTTCACAAGAGCAAGACTGGATCAATTGGAAGATCAATTTGTCATAGCACCAGGGCATCCAATATACGTAAAAGATATAACTATAGATTATAAAAGGTTGACATGAGATACCAATATCTATCCATTTCAATACATTACTGGATCAATCAACTGTGACATGTCATTATAGCAATCAATGACTCATAGGGTACTGTCACACCGTGCAATTTTCATCACTACGACGGCACGATCCGTGACGTCGCAGCGTCGTATGAGTATCGCTCCAGCGTCGTAGACTGCGGTCACACTTTGCAATCACGGCGCTGGAGCGATGCCGAGGTTCGCTGGTAACCAGGGTAAACATCGGGTTACTAAGCGCAGGGCCGCCCTTAGTAACCCGATGTTTACCGTGGTTACCAGCGTAAAAGTAAAAAAAAACAAACCGTACATACTCACCATGTGATGTCCGTCAGGTCCCTTGCAGTCTGCTTCCTGCTCTGACTGAGGGCAGCCGTACAGTGAGAGCAGAGCGCAGCGGTGATCACCGCTGTGATCTGCTCTCACTTTCCAGCCGGCGCTCACAGTCAGAGCGGGAAGCAGACTGCAAGGGACCTGACGGACATCACATGGTCAGTATGTACGGTTTTTTTTTTTTTACTTTTACGCTGGTAACCACGGTAAACATCGGGTTACTAAGCGCGGCCCTGCGCTTAGTAACCCGATGTTTACCCTGGTTACCAGCGAACGCATCGCTGGATCGCTGTCACACACAACGATCCAGCGATGACAGCGGGAGATCCAGCGACGAAAGAAAGTTTCAAACGATCTGCTACGACGTACGATTCTCAGCAGGGTCCCTGATCGCTGCTGCGTGTCAGACACTGCGATATCGTAACGATATCGCTAGAACGTCACGAATCGTACCGTCGTAGCGATCGTAATTGCACTGTGTGACAGTACCCATAGACTCAGTAATATCTACTTTAATGCAACAGTATGACACTGATCACAACCGTAAAGTGTATATACAGTGGGTGAAATAAGTACTGAACACGTCACCAATTTTCTAAGTAAATATATTTCTAAAATTGCTATTGACCTGAAATTCTCAAGAGTTGTCCCATCCAATTGACACAGGCAAAGATATCCAACCATAGATGTCTATAAATTAAGTTCATGTGTAATAATGAGAAATGACACAGGAAAAAAGTATTGAACACATGAAAAAAGAGAGGTGCAAAGAGCCATGGGAAGTCATGATACCAGCTGAAATCTATGAGTAATTAGAAAGCAATCCTGCCACAGTGAAAAAATATATCAGGTGGTTTAACTAATAGCCTGTCTAAAAGCTGTCTCATTCCCACGGTGCCGCAAAAAAAACCATCTCATGATGGGTAAAACCAGTGAGCTGTCTCAAGACCTTCAAAACCTTATTGCTGCAAAACACACTGATGGTATTGGTTACAGAAGAATTTCTACATTACTAAAGGTTCTACTGAGCACTGTTGGGGCCATCATAATATGGAAGTGGAAAGGACATCATTTCACAATAAACAGGCCACGACCAGATTTCAGACAGAGGAGTGAAAAGCACTATCAGAAGAGTTGTCAAAGAGCCAAGTACCACCTGTTGAGAGCTGGAATCAGCAGGTACAACTGTTTCAAAGAAAACAATAAGTAATGCACTCAACTTCCATGGCCTGTATGCACGCTCACCACCCAAGACTTCATTGCTAAACATACAGTTATATGAAAAAGTTTGGGCACCCCTATTAATCTTAAGCTTAATGTTTTATAAAAATTGTTTTTTTTGCAACAGCTATTTCTGTTTCATATATCTAATAACTGTTAGACACAGTAATGTTTCTGCCTTGAAATGAGGTTTATTGTACTAACAGAAAATGTGCAATCTGCATTCAAACAAAATTTGACAGGTGCATAAGTATGGGAACCTCACCAGAAAAGTGAAATTAATATTTAGTAGATCCTCCTTTTGCAAAAATAACAGCCTCTAGTCAACTCCTGTAGCTTTTAATGAGTTCCTGGATCCTGGATGAAGGTATTTTTGACCATTCCTCTTTACAAAACAATTCCAGTTCAGTTAAGTTTGATGGTCGCCGAGCATGGACAGCCCTCTTCAAATGATCCCACAGATGTTCAATGATATTCAGGTCTAGGGACTGGGATGGCCATTCCAGAACAGTGTAATTGTTCCTCTGCATGAATGCCTGAGTGGATTTGGAGCGGTGTTTTGGATCATTGTCTTGCTGAAAGATCCATCCCCTGCGTAACTTCAACTTTGTCACTGATTCATGAACATTATTGTCAAGAATCTGCTGATACTGAGAGGAATCCATGCGTCCCTCAACTTTAAAAAGATTCCCGGTGCCGGCATTGGCCACACAGCCCCAAAACATGATGGAACCTCCACCAAATTTTACTGTGGGTAGCAAGTGTTTTTCTTGGAATGCTGTGTTTTTTTGCCGCCATGCATAACGCCTTTTTGTATGACCAAACAACTCAATCTTGGTTTCATCAGTCCACAGGACCTGCTTCCAAAAAGAAATTGGCTTCTCCAAATGTGCTTTTGCATACCTCAGCCGACTCTGTTTGTGGCGTGCTTGCAGAAATGGCTTCTTTCACATCACTCTCCCATACAGCTTCTCCTTGTGCAAAGTGCGTTGTATAGTTGACCGATGCACAGTGACACCATCTGCAGCAAGTTGATGCTGCAGCTCTCTGGAGGTGGTCTGAGGATTGTCCTTGACTGATCTCACCATTCTTCTTCTCTGCCTTTCTGATGTTTTTCTTGGCCTGCCCCTTCTGGCCTTAACAAGAACTGTACCTGTGTTCTTCCATTTCCTTACTATGTTCCTCACAGTGGAAACTGACAGGTTAAATCTCTTAGACAGCTTTTTGTATCCTTCCCCTGAACAACTATGTTGAATAATCTTTGTTTTCAGATCATTTGACAGTTGTTTTGAGGAGCCCATGATGCCACTCTTCAGAGGAGATTCAAACAGGAGAACAACTTGCAAGTGGCCACTTTAAGTAGTTTTTCTCATGATTGCATACACCTGGCTATGAAGTTCAAAACTGTATGAGGTTACAAAACCAAAACAGTGCTTTAGTAAGTCAGTAAAAAGTAGGTAGGAGTATTTAAAACAAGAAAATGATAATGGTGCCCATACTTATGCACCTGTCAAATTTTGTTTGAATGCAGATTGCACATTTTCTGTTAGTACAATAAACCTCATTTCAAGTCAGAAACATTACTGTGTCCAACAGTTATTAGATATATGAAACTGAAATAGATGTTGCAAAAGAACAATTTTTATAAAACATTAAGCTTAAGATTAATAGGGGTGCCCAAACTTTTTCATATAACTGTAAAACATGTTCAAGAGCATTTAAACTTTGCTCAATAACATTTAGACAAACCTGTGAAATACTTTGAGAATACAGTCTGGTCAGATGAGACCAAAAATGAAGTTTGGATGCTATAATACACACCATGATTTGAGGCCAAAAAACACTGACTATAACCCCCAAAACACCATACCAACAGTGACATTTGGGGGTGGTAACATCATGGTGTGCGGCTGTTTATCAGCATATAGCACTGGCAAACTTTATATAATTGAAGAAAGGATGAATGACAAATGTACTGAGACATTCTTAATAAAAATCTGCTGCCATCTACAAGGATGATGAAGATGAAACAAGGGTGGACATTTTAGCAATGATCCCAAAGACACAGCCAAATAAGCCCTCTATTGGTTTCATAGAAAGAAAATAAAGCTGCTAGAATGGCCCAGCCAATCAACTGACCTGAATCCAATATAACATTTGTGGAAAGAACTAAAGCTCAAAGTTCACAGAAGAAGCCAACAGAACCTTCAGGATTTGAAGTATGTTTGTGTAGAAGAATGGGCTAAAATCACGCCTGGACAATGCATGCGACTAGTTTCTCCATACAGGAGGCGTCTTGAAGCTGTCATCACCAACAAGAATTTTTTTTACAAAGTATTAAATAAATGTCAGTAAGCATGTTCAATACTTTTTCCCTGAGTCACTTCTCATTATTACACATAATTTATGGACATCTAAGGTTTGATTTCTTTGCCTGTGTGGATTGGATGGATTGTCGCGGACATCTGGTGAGAATTTCATGTCAATAGCACAATTAGAAAAATATTTACCTGGAAAATTAGTGATGTGTTCAATACTTATTTCACCCACTGCATATGCTAACACACGTGAATGAATGAATGAATGAATATAAATATATATATATATGTATATGCTTTCACAGTGAATGATGAACGTAACAATAAAATATCAAGCCATGTGGTATAGGAGAAAAGCAAGATCAGATAATTCAAGGCCAGTTATAGTGGATATTGGATTTGACACATAACTGTTCACGTGACAAAGTACATTTTTAACTTTGGAGTGTGGTATAATTTGTAGCAAATGTTGCATACATTTCTTAAATGTAGGCAACAATGTTTACTCCAAAAAACCTACCAACAAGCTATACCAGACTGAATACTTTGCACATTAAGTATATTGTGAATTTAGTACACATGGCATAGTACCATTTTCCAGCAAGTCAGCAGAATGACTATCCTTGTCATATAACGTGCTCCGCTTTCATCCAATAACAAGTGATGCCTAAGAGCTTGCAATCTACTGACACTTTAGGATCTCAGCAAAAGCCATTTCCAGAATGTTTCTTTCATTTATATTTTGGTTGCTTTGGCAACAATTCCTTAAACAACTCTAGAGCTTCCAGAACAATGACAAGAAGTTATCAAAGAGCAGAACATAAAAGCAAGCGTGCTTTCAAAAGAGTAGAATAGAAAAGAATGTGTTTCCAAGCAGCCACAGTGTGAAATGTGTAGATATTGGTGTTTTCATTCAATATTTGAGCAAAGTAGAAAGGTGCAATAAGTAAATATGTACAGACCTCTTCCAGCAGTTGGTCAACTCTTCCCAAAATAGCTGTCTCCATTTGGTCTGCAGAGACTAAGGCAGATAAGTGAGTGTATCTGAACTTCTCTAAATCAGAAACCCTGGACTGTAAATCAGAAGTCCTACAGAGAGCCAGGAGACTAAGAACCAGGGAGAACACTGATAACAAGGCAAGCCCACATCCCACCAGTGCAGGGAACCTGCTGCACTTCCCACAGTCCTCTGTCCTACAGGGGATGGTTCTACAACTCCTAGAGAAGACACTGTTGCTAGCAGCAGGTCTCCACACCTCCTTCCCCTCCATGCTGTCCAGAGGAATAATAAATAAATAAATAGAATAAATACGCCACAATCTTAATCCAAGGGGTACAATCCAGAATTAAGGGTGAGGGAGTCAACGCAAGGTGGATCCACTAGCAGCTTTTCGGTATATGCCAGGCTGTATACAGGAGCCACAAATAAATAGGTTTCTGCAGCTTTTATAGATCCAAGAAATATTGAAGAGGAGAGAAAAGTTCTTGGAAAGTCTTTGTGTAGTGTTCTCTCTTCTGCTTTGCAAACTTCAGTGACTTTTGAGAGTTGTAAAGGAATCCGGCATAGAAGTCCCCATTAGGAAGGTGTAATTCTCAACTGGTTGGGAGCTGTGCTGTGGCTGATCTTCTCTCCTGTGTAACATGACACACACTGTTCTCTCCTTCTGAACTGCAGGGATCAGATGAGCCAGCCAGACCCCCCTCCTCCTGTGTAACCTCCTCCACTCCTCCTTGCACACTCTAAACTGATTTATTTATTTATGCAAAGTGCCTGGGAGTGTTCTGGCCAGGAGACATCCTATCCCACCACCCTCCAAATCCCCAGAGCACCTCTCATCAGCTCGCCTGCAGCTTTGAAGTGATACCCACAGCAGATATATATAGGAGACAGCAGGAAGAGTTTGTAAAGCCAGGACTTTTTTTTAATTCCACATTGAGAAATACAATCTAAAACATATTCAACTTTAAAAACTATATAATTTACATTTGGCGTTCTTGTTAGTTACTATATAAAATAGTATAGTTGCTTCAACATAACTTACAATTGTATTCAGGATTGCATTAAACAAGTGAAGCCCAAGTATTGGAAATGAATAAACAATGGAGAGAAGTACACCTCTGGTCTTAAGATTTGACAGTCTGGATGGAATTGGGAGAGTGACACAATAGCTACCATTTGGTGCTAATTTTATCCAGACAACTAGCCCTACGTATTGCCGAGTTGAATATAAATAATACTGTGTGAAACAGTTATACAGTCTGTATCTGAGTCAACACATATATACAGACATTGGCCCTGAAGACTGACAAACCCCAACCTCTTCCCTGTCCCCTGAGATGCTTCAAAAAGTAAATTCACAATCCAGCTGCTATTGCCATCATTTGAGTAGGTCTTTTGTATATTCCCCATGCACCTAATTTATTATGCATACTTATGTAGCACCATCATATTCTTCAGCTTATACAGTGGGGAAAATAAGTATTTGATACACTGCTGATTTTGCAAGTTTTCCAACCTACAAAGAATGGAGGGGTCTGTAATTTTTATCCCAGCTACACTTCAACTGTGAGAGACAGAATCTAAAATTAAAACCAGAAAATCACATCGTATGATTTTTAAATAATTAATTTTAATTTTATTGCATGAAACAAGTATTTGATTACCTACCAACCAGCAAGAATTCTGGCTGTCACAGACCTGTTAGTGTTTATTTCAGAAACCCTCCTACTCTGCATTCATTACCTATATTAATTGCACCTGTTTGAACCCGTTACCTGTATAAAAGACACCTGTCCACACACTTAATCAATCACACCCCAACCTCTCCACCATGGCCAAGACCAAAGAGCTATCGAAGAACATCAGGGATAAAATTGTAGACCTGCACAAGGCTCGGATGAACTACAGGACAATAGGCAAGTAGCTTGGTGAGAAGACAGCAACTGCTCGCACAATTATTAGAAAATGGAAGAAACACAAGATGACTGTCAATCTTCCTCGGTCAGGGTCTTCATTCGAGATCTCGCCTTGTTGGGTATGGATAATTCTGAGAAAGGTCAGGAATCCCCCCTGAACGACACACAAGGGCCTGGTCAATGACCTGAAGAGAGATGGGACCACAGTCTTAAACTTTGCCTTTAGTAACACACTACACCATGGATTAAAATTCTGCAGGGCACACAAAATCCCCCTGCTCATACCAGGACATGTCCAGGCCCATTTGAAGTTCACCAAAGACTATCTGGATGATCCAGAGGTGGCATGGGAGACAGTTAAATGAGTCCAAAGTAGAACTTTTTGGTATTAACTTCACATGCCATGTTTGGACAAAGAAGAATGATAAGTACAACTCCAAGAACATCGTTCCAACCATGAAGCATGGTGGGGGAAACATCATACTTTGGGGGTGCTTTTCTGCAAAGTGAACAGGCGACTGCACCATATTGAAGGGAGAATGGATGGGGTCACGTATTGTGAAATTTTGGTCAACAATCTCCTTTCCTCAGAAAGAGCATTGAAGATGGGTAGTTTCTGGGTCTTCCAGCATGGCAATGACCTGAAACACACAACTAGAGCAACTAAGGAGTGGCTCCATAAGAAGCATTTCAAGATCCTGGAGTGGCCTAGCCAGTCTCCAGACCTGAACCCAACAGAGAATCTTTGGAGGGAGCTGAAACTCAATATTGCCCAGCCACTAGTGTAGAGCATTCCGATCAAGTATCGGGTATCGGCCGATACTTGCGGTATCGGAATTCCGATACCGAGATCCGATACTTTTGTGGTATCGGGAATCGGTATCGGGATTAATATCAATGTGTAAAAGAAAGAATTAAAATAAAAAATAGGGATATACTCACCTCTCCGGCGGCCCCTGGACTTTACCGCCGTAACCGGGAGCCCTTGTACCTAAGAATGCGCGCTTGAAGGGCCTTAGATGACGTCACGGCGCTCTGATTGGTCCGTAGCGGTCGCGTGACCGCTACGCGACCAATCAGAAGCTGCGGACGTCTTCTAAGGTATTTCAGGTGCTTGAAAGACCTTAGGTGACGTCACGGCTTTGTGATTGGTCGCGTAGCGGTCACGCGACCGCTACGGACCAATCAGAGTGCCGTGACGTCATCTAAGGCCCTTCAAGCGCGCATTCTTAGGTACAACGGCTCCCGGTTATGGCGGTAAAGTCCAGGGTGTGTCAGAGGGTGAGTATATCCCTATTTTTTATTTTAATTCTTTCTTTTACACATTGATATGGATCCCAGGGCCTGAAGGAGAGTTTCCTCTCCTTCAGACCCTGGGAACCATACAGGATACCGTCCGATACTTGGTGTCCCATTGACTTGTATTGGTATCGGGTATCGGTATCGGATTAGATCCGATACTTTGCCGGTATTGGCCGATACTTTCCGATACCGATACGTTCAAGTATTGGACGGTATCGCTCAACACTACCAGCCACAGCTCCAAAATCTGAAATATCTGGACAAGATCTGTATGGAGAAGTGGGCCAAAATCCCTGCTGCAGTGTGTGCAAACTTGGTCAGAACAACATGAAACGTCTCACCTCTTTAACTACAAGCAGGGGTTTCTGTACCAAATATTAAGTTCTGTTTATATAGTCTATCAAATACTTATTTTATTCAATAAAATGCAAATTAATTATGTAAAAATCATACAATTTAAATTTACTATTTATCAGTTATAGATATTTTTTAATTCAACACATAGCCATATTTAAAATATATTAAAAATTGTAAAAGAATGTCTCTTTGCAATATTATATGAAGTTTGAATGGACATTGTTGGATAAAGAGTTTAGTAAAAGCAATCCAGATAATCCGAAACATTTTTTTTCAGGTGTCTTTCTAGTTGCATCTGGTTTTTGTTTTTGTTTCACAGAAGAGATGTCTTGGTTCCACAGTTAATAAAAAGACCCCTGAAAGATCACACTTTTTATACAAACTAATCACTAAGCCTTCGATTAGCACTTTTGTTTCACTGGTCGCCATTGACTTTTTTGGATGAATTAGGTTCGCAAACATCGATGAGAATAGGACATCTTAGTCTCACGGATCTGACATTTAAATCAATGATTTTAAAGGATGTGTGAATAGATCCATTCTATTCTATCATGTCTTCTTTGATAAAAAATAATAATCTGACAGCGCACTGATATTTTACATGGGTGTGTAAATGCTGCCTAAGATCTGGTTAGCATAAAAACCTGTACCCTTATGTATTTCCTTCTCAGTCTTCCTATGAACTCAGTTTGTTGACATACCATATGGGATTGGCGGTCCACGTGGCCTAGACTTCTCACTCACTGACAGCAAACAAGTATCTTGAAAATATCGAGAATTTGAAACACAATAGGGTCAGTTCATTGCTACAGTTACACCTTTTTTTGTGTAGTTTTTGTGGTTTTAGCCTATTTTTCTGTGTTTAATTTATGCCCTTTTAATTCCATTTTATATGTGTTCATCTGTTTTATTTATTTTTTTGTATTTTTACGATTATTAAAAGGGTTTCGGTTTGCCAGATGTTTTTGGCTGATTCATCAGTTACAACTTTTTTTAAAAAGTCACAAAATATTTATGCAACCTTTGTGACATTTTAGCAAAACATGCCTCTTTTTATTTTAACCCCTTAAGCCCCGAGGGTGGTTTGCACGTTAATGACCGGGCCAATTTTTACAATTCTGACCACTGTCCCTTTATGAGGTTATAACTCTGGAACGCTTCAATGGATCTTGGCATTTCTGACATTGTTTTCTCGTGAGATATTGTACTTCATGTTAGTGGTTGACTTTTCAATGCAAAATTGACTGGAATTGAGATGGGACGCCATGTTGCGTTTGGAGAGCCCCTGATGTGCCTAAACATTGAAACCCCCCACAAATGACACCATTTTGGAAAGTAGACCCCTTAAGGAACTTATCTAGATGTGTGGTGAGCACTTTGACCCAACAAGTGCTTCACAAAAGTTTATAATGCAGAGCCGTAAAAATAAAAAATCATATTTTTTCACAAAAAGGATCTTTTCACCCCCAATTTTTTATTTTCCCAAGGGTAAGAGAAGAAATTAGACCACAAAAGTTGTTGTTCAATTTGTCCTGAGTACAACGATACCCCATATGTGGGGGTAAACCACTGTTTGGGCGCATGGCAGAGCTCGGAAGGGAAGGAGCGCCATTTGACTTTTCAATGCAAAATTGACTGGAATTGAGATGGGACGCCATGTTGCGTTTGGAGAGCCCCTGATGTGCCTAAACATTGAAACCCCCTACAAATGACACCATTTTGGAAAGTAGACCCCTTAAGGAACTTATCTAGATGTGTGGTGAGCACTTTGACCCAACAAGTGCTTCACAGAAGTTTATAATGCAGAGCCGTAAAAATAAAAAATCATATTTTTTCACAAAAATGATCTTTTCGCCCCCAATTTTTTATTTTCCCAAGGGTAAGAGAAGAAATTAGACCACAAAAGTTGTTGTTCAATTTGTCCTGAGTACAACGATACCCCATATGTGGGGGTAAACCACTGTTTGGGCGCATGGCAGAGCTCGGAAGGGAAGGAGTGCCATTTGACTTTTCAATGCAAAATTGACTGGAATTGAGATGGGACACCATGTCGCGTTTGGAGAGCCCCTGATGTGCCTAAACATTAAAACCCCCCACAAGTGACACCATTTTGGAAAGTAGACCCCCTAAGGAACTTATCTTGATGTGTTTTGAGAGCTTTGAACCCCCAAGTGTTTCACTACAGTTTGTAACGCAGAGCCGTGAAAATAAAAAATTTTTTTTTTTCAGAAAAATGATTTTTTAGCCCCCAGTTTTGTATTTTCACAAGGATAACAGGATAAATTGGACTCCAAAAGTTGTTGTCCAATTTGTCCTGAGTACGCTGGTACCCCATATGTGGGGGGGAACCACTGTTTGGGCGCATGGCAGAGCTCGGAAGGGAAGGAGCGCCATTTGGAATGCAGACTTAGATGGATTGGTCTGCAGGCGTCACGTTGCATTTGCAGAGCCCCTGATGTACCCAAATAGTACAACCCCCCCACAAGTGACCCCATATTGGAAACTAGACCTCCTGAGGAACTTATCTAGATGTGTTTTGAGAGCTTTGAACCCCCAAGTGTTTCACTACAGTTTATAACGCAGAGCCGTGAAACTAAAAATGCTTTTTTTTTCAGAAAAATTATTTTTTAGCCCCCAGTTTTATATTTTCACAAGGGTAACAGGATAAATTGGACCCCAAAAGTTGTTGTCCAATTTGTCCTGAGTACGCTGATACCCCACATATGGGGGGAAACCACTGTTTGGGCGCATGGCAGAGCTCGGAAGGGAAGGAGCGCCATTTGGAATGCAGACTTAGATGGATTGGTCTGCAGGCGTCATGTTGCATTTGCAGAGCCCCTGATGTACCCAAACAGTATAAACCCCCCATAAGTGACCCCATATTGGAAACTAGACCTCCCAAGGAATTTATCTAGATGTGTTGTGAGAACTTTGTACCCCCAAGTGTTTCACTACAGTTTACAACGCAGTGCTGTGAAAATAAAAAATCATTTTTTTCCCACAAAAATTATTTTTAGCCCCCCAAATTTTTATTTTCCCAGAGATAACAAAAGAACTTGGACCCCAAAAGTTGTTGTCCAATTTGTCCCGAGTACGCTGATGCCCCATATGTTGGGGTAAACCCCTGTTTGGGCGCACGGGAGAGCTCGGAAGGGAAGGAGCACTGTTTTACTTTTTCAACGCAGAATTGTCTGGAATTGAGATCAGACGCCATGTCGTGTTTGGAGAGCCCCTGATGTGCCTAAACAGTGGAAACTCCCCAATGCTACCTGAAACTAATCCAAACACACCCCTAGCCCTAATCCCAACTGTAACCCTAACCACACCCCTAACCCTGACACACCCCTAATTCTAATCTCAACCCTAATCCCAACCGTAAATGTAATCCAAACCCTAACCCTAACTTTAGCCCCAACCCTAACTTTATCCCCAACCCTAACTTTAGCCCCAACCCTATCCCTAACTTTAGCCTCACCCTAACTTTAGCTCCAACCCTAGCCCCAACCCTAGCCCTAACCCTAGCCCTAACCCTAGCCCTAGCCCTAACCCTAGCCCTAGCCCTAACCCTAGTCCTAACCCTAGCCCTAACCCTAGCCCTAGCCCTAACCCTAGCCCTAGCCCTAGCCCTAACCCTAGCCCTAGCCCTAACCCTAGCCCTAACCCTAGCCCTAACCCTAGCCCTAACCCTAGCCCTAGCCCTAACCCTAGACCTAACCCTAGCCCTAATGGGAAAATGGAAATAAATACATTTTTTTAATTTTATTATTTTTCACTAACTAAGGGGGTGATGAAGGGGGGTTTGATTTACTTTTATAGCGCTTTTTTATATCGGATTTTTATGATTGGCAGCTGTCACACACTAAAAGACGCTTTTTATAGCAAAAAAGTTTTTGCGTCTCCATATTTTGAGACCTATAATTTTTCCGTATTTTGGTCCACAGAGTCATGTGAGGTCTTGTTTTTTGCGGGACGAGTTGACGTTTTTATTGGTAACATTTTCGGACATGTGACAGTTTTTGATCACTTTTTATTCCGATTTTTGTGAGGCAGAATGACCAAAACCAGCTATTCATGAATTTCTTTTGGGGGAGGCGTTTATACCGTTCCACGTTTGGTAAAATTGATAAAGCAGTTTTATTCATCGGGTCAGTACGATTACAGCGATATCTCATTTATATCATTTTTTTATGTTTAGGCGCTTTTATACGATAAAAACTATTTTATAGAAAAAATAATTATTTTGTCATCGCTTTATTCTGAGGACTATAACTTTTTATTTTTTTGGTTATGATGCTATATGGCGGCTCGTTTTTTGCGGGACAAGATGACGTTTTCAGCGGTACCATGTTTATTTATATCCGTCTTTTTGATCGCGTGTTATTCCACTTTTTGTTCGGCGGTATGATAATAAAGCGTTGTTTTTTGGCTCGTTTTTTTTTTTTTTTCTTACGGTGTTCACTGAAGGGGTTAACTAGTGGGACAGTTTTATAGGTTGGGTCGTTACGGACGCGCGATACTAAATATGTGTACTTTTATTGTTTGTTGTTTTTTTTTTAGATAAAGAAATGTATTTATGGGAATAATATTAATTTTTTTTCTTCTTTATTTAGGAATTTATTTATTTATTTTTTTACACATGTGGAAATTTTTTTTTAACTTTTTTACTTTGTCCCAGGGGGGACATCACAGATCGCTGAGCTGATAGTGTGCACAGCACTCTATCAGATCGGTGCTCTCACTCACATCACTGCAGGCTGCAGCTTTCATCTGCAGCCTGCTCCGGACCCGGAAGTACTCCCTGCAGGACCCGGATGCAGCCCCGCGGCCATTTTGGATTTGGGGCCTGCAGGGAGGAGACGCTCGGTACAAGGTGAGTACATTCCCTTGTACCGATCGTCTCAGGGAAGCCCGCAGGGAGCCCCCTCTGTTGTGTATCCGCTTTTTGGGCTCCCCTGGTGGTTGCTGGTGGTACTGGTGACTTGTTTGCACTTTGCTGCTTCTGTTCACCTGCTTCCATCAGTGTTTGGGAGTTTCCTATTTAGCCTTGCTCTCCAGTCATTTCCTTGCCGGTCATCATTGTAACCAGAGCCTTCGGTTGCATGTTCCTGCTACTAGTCTGCTGATCAGCTAAGTGGACTTTGTCCTTTTGTTTTGTACCTTTTGTCCAGTTTGCAGTTTTTGTAATTCTCTGTAGCTGGAAGCTCTTGCGGGCTGAAATTGCCCCTCCTGTGTCATGAGTTGACACAGGAGTCTTAAAGTAATTTCAGGATGGTTTTTGAAAGGGTTTTCAGTTGACCGTGAAGTCCTCTTTTGTATCCTTCTGCTATCTAGTAAGTGGACCTCTCTTTGCTAAATCTACTTTCATACTGTGTATGTCTTTTCCTCTTAATTCACCGTTATTACATGTGGGGGGCTGCTATCATCTTTTGGGGTATTTCCCTAGAGGTAAGCCAGGTCTGTTTCTTCCTCTACCAGGCGTAGTTAGTCCTCCGGCTGGCGCGTGGCATATAGGAAGCCGTAGGTATGCTCCCTGGCTACTGTTAGTTGTGTGGTAGATTTAGCTCACGGTCAACTCGAGTTTCCATCACCCGAGAGCTCGTTCGTTACTTATATGTTTCTTACGTTCCCTTGCCATTGGGAACCATGACAGTATGACCGGCCTGTGTTAAACTTATTGGCAGAAGAAAGGAGAGAAAAAAGAAGTCTGTAAATTTTTTATTTTTTTTTTCCCTTTTTCCTCTATGCTTGCTCCATAGTTGGATCCGTTGTATTTCAGCTTTAATTACAGCCTTTGCCTTTCTCTCCTTATAATCCTTGAATGGCTCTGAGCTCACCTGTTTAAAGATGGATCCTCAGAGTTTGGCTGCAGGTTTAAATAATCTTGCTACGAAGGTTCAAAATTTACAAGATTTTGTTATACATGCTCCTATTTCTGAACCTAAAATCCCTACACCAGAGGTGTTTTCCGGAGATAGATCTCGGTTTTTGAATTTCAAATATAATTGTAAATTATTCCTTTCTCTCAGACCTCACTCCTCAGGAGATCCTGTCCAGCAGGTTAAGATTGTAATCTCTTTGCTGCGAGGTGACCCTCAAAATTGGGCATTTTTATTGGCACCAGGGGATCCTGCGTTGCTCAATGTGGATGCGTTTTTCCTGGCTTTAGGGTTGCTTTATGAGGAACCTAATTTGGAGATTCAAGCTGAAAAAGCTTTGATAGCCCTATCTCAAGGGCAAGATGAAGCGGAGATATACTGCCAAAAATTTCGTAGGTGGTCTGTGCTTACTCAGTGGAATGAGTGCGCCTTAGCGGCAAATTTCAGAGAGGGCCTTTCTGATGCCGTTAAAGATGTTATGGTCGGGTTCCCTGTGCCTACAGGTCTGAATGAGTCCATGACAATGGCAATTCAGATTGATCGGCGTTTGCGGGAGCGCAAACCCGTGCACCATTTGGCGGTATCTTCTGAAGAGACGCCAGAGAAAATGCAATGTGACAGAGTTATGTCCAGAAGCGAGCGGCAGAATTGTAGGCGTAAAAATGGGTTATGCTTCTATTGTGGTTCGCTTGCATGGTATTCCGGAAAACATCGTTTCTGACAGGGGTACCCAGTTCGTGTCTAGATTTTGGCGGGCAGTCTGTGCCAGGTTGGGCATTGATTTGTCCTTTTCGTCTGCATTCCATCCTCAGACCAATGGCCAGACGGAGCGAACTAATCAAACTTTGGAGACTTATTTGAGGTGTTTTGTGTCTGCGGATCAGGATGATTGGGTTGCCTTTCTGCCGTTGGCGGAGTTTGCTCTTAATAATCGGGCTAGTTCTGCCACTTTGGTTTCTCCTTTCTTTTGCAATTCAGGGTTTCATCCGCGTTTTTCATCTGGTCAGGTTGAATCTTCGGATTGTCCTGGAGTGGATGCGGTGGTGGATCGGTTGCATCGGATTTGGGGACAAGTGGTGGATAATTTGGAATTATCCCAGGAGAGGACTCAGCAGTTTGCTAACCGTCGTCGTCGTGTTGGTCCCCACCTTCGCGTTGGGGACTTGGTGTGGTTGTCTTCCCGTTTTGTCCCTATGAGGGTTTCTTCTCCCAAATTTAAGCCTCGGTTCATCGGTCCTTATAGGATTTTGGAGATTCTTAACCCTGTTTCCTTTCGTTTGGACCTCCCGGCATCTTTTGCTATCCATAATATGTTCCATCGGTCGTTGTTGCGGAGATATGAGGTACCGGTGGTTCCTTCTACTGAACCTCCTGCTCCTGTGCTGGTGGAGGGTGAATTGGAGTACGTTGTAGAGAAGATCTTGGACTCCCGTATTTCCAGACGGAGACTTCAATATCTGGTTAAATGGAAAGGCTATGGTCAGGAAGATAATTCTTGGGTAACTGCCTCTGATGTTCATGCCTCGGATTTGGTTCGTGCCTTTCATAGGGCTCATCCAGATCGCCCTGGCGGTTCTTGTGAGGGTTCGGTGCCCCCTCCTTAAGGGGAGGGTACTGTTGTGTATCCGCTTTTTGGGCTCCCCTGGTGGTTGCTGGTGGTACTGGTGACTTGTTTGCACTTTGCTGCTTCTGTTCACCTGCTTCCATCAGTGTTTGGGAGTTTCCTATTTAGCCTTGCTCTCCAGTCATTTCCTTGCCGGTCATCATTGTAACCAGAGCCTTCGGTTGCATGTTCCTGCTACTAGTCTGCTGATCAGCTAAGTGGACTTTGTCCTTTTGTTTTGTACCTTTTGTCCAGTTTGCAGTTTTTGTAATTCTCTGTAGCTGGAAGCTCTTGCGGGCTGAAATTGCCACTCCTGTGTCATGAGTTGACACAGGAGTCTTAAAGTAATTTCAGGATGGTTTTTGAAAGGGTTTTCAGTTGACCGTGAAGTCCTCTTTTGTATCCTTCTGCTATCTAGTAAGTGGACCTCTCTTTGCTAAATCTACTTTCATACTGTGTATGTCTTTTCCTCTTAATTCACCGTTATTACATGTGGGGGGCTGCTATCATCTTTTGGGGTATTTCCCTAGAGGTAAGCCAGGTCTGTTTCTTCCTCTACCAGGCGTAGTTAGTCCTCCGGCTGGCGCGTGGCATATAGGAAGCCGTAGGTATGCTCCCTGGCTACTGTTAGTTGTGTGGTAGATTTAGCTCACGGTCAACTCGAGTTTCCATCACCCGAGAGCTTGTTCATTACTTATATGTTTCTTACGTTCCCTTGCCATTGGGAACCATGACACCCCTCCCTGCGTGATGCTTCCCTGTACCTCCGGTACACCGCGATCATGTTTGATCGCGGTGTGCCGGGGGTTAATGTGCCGGGTGCGGTCCGTGACCGCTCCTGGCACATAGTGCCAGATGTCAGCTGCGATAGGCAGCTGACACCCGGCCGCGATCGGCCGCGCTCCCCCCGTGAGCGCGGCCGATCGGCTATGACGTACTATCCCGTCTCTGGGAATTAAGTCCCAGGTCACCTTGACGGGATAGTACGTCATATGGGATTAAGGGGTTAAAGGGAACATATCACCTTGAAAAATCCTATTTATCTGCAGATGTATGGATAATCTGCAGATAAATAATGTTGTAATGCTGTCTTATGCCAACAAAAAGTACTGCTACCGGCAAAAAAATTATATGATTTTGTCCTGGCAGACATCAACTTTGAGTCCTCTTGCGAGAATCGCATCGTAAACCTTGTACTGGCTGTCGGCTCTCCTGACCTGAGCTGGACAGCTGCAGTCTTGCTCAGATCAGGAGAGAGGCCAGGCCAGTGCGTGTAGTAAGGTGCGATTCTCGCATGAGAAATACAGCAGTCTGTCTCTGCCCTTACATTAACAGTATTGCTAGCGGTGCTGTGAGTGGTGACTGCAGCCTCTCTGTGCATACCCCAATGACTTAAAGCCAATGGCTCCTGGGAGGGAAAAAAAATATTTTATCACAGAAGCAGCACTTTCAGTATTGCAGCTGGGCAGCACTGTAAAGCTATTGTTCTGCAGATTAACCCTTTATCTGTAATATCAGCATTTTCTGAGGTGACAGCTTCCCTTTCATCGGGATTCAAGGGATAACCTTTCTCCTTACGAAGAGTAACATGTTAAGCATGCCAAGATGAGTAGTGTTTGAGCCACAATGCTCCTCTGGGAAATATGCAAACTGTCTCTTCAGAGAAGAAAAGGACTAGAATGCCCCTCACGCAGCCAAACAAGATCTCACACTTTGCACTGATGAAGGGCAGCATCCTGAAACACACTATCTGCAAATTAAGATTCTGGTTTTGGCTTTTATCCTAAGTCATGTGACAAGTTTTGTCAAAATTTACTTTTAGGGTTGATACATTCTATAGGTGGCACTAGAGTTCAAGTCCTCTTCCCCTCTTCCTTTCTGAAGAGTCAATTTGCATATTTCCCAGAAGAGCATTGCTGCTCAAAGTCTCCTCATCTCCGCATACTTAACATGTCACTCTCCGCAAGGAGAAACATTACCCCTTGGATCCCGGTCAGATTCTTCTCACACAGCTAAACCAGATCGCACACTTTGCACTCATGAGGGGCAGTAGCCCAAAACACTGTTTCTGCAATTTGAGATTCTGGTTTTGGTTTTTATCCTAAGCTATGTGAAACATAAAAAACAAAAATAAAGAACATTTTTTTACACACAATTCATGAATGGTATGCATCATTTTGAAGAATCTGATGTAAACATTTCAACAAATAAAAAAAAGAAAAGTGCAAAAAAAAAAAGCAAATGATGTATTAAAATGCTGTAGAATGTTTCATTTATACACTACACATATCTATTTAAAGTATTTATCTCACATCTAACAGATCTCTATTTTTTACTCATATAGCACCATTAATTCTACACCACTTTACAGACAATATTATCCCTGTCCCCATTGGGGCTCCCAATCTAAATTCCTTTTCAGTATGTCTTTGGAGTGTGGGAGGAAACAAAAAAAAATCCACACGATCACTTGGAGAACATACAAACTCCTTGCAGATGTTGTCCTTAGTGGGATTTGAAACCAGGACTGTGACGCTTCAAGGCTACAGTACTAACCACTGATTTACTGTGCAATCCATCTCTCTCCATTCTACATTGCTCAGTTACAGAAATGTGGTGGATTATTGTCACATGTAAAAAAAGCAAGTTTGGCATTTCTCAAGAAACAACATGGTGAATGACAGTAATTTACGTAGATATAGCTTGATCAGCATACTAATATCATACTAAATATTAGTCATGAATAAGAATAAACTTTGTAACATAGCTGGGAAACGCAATGTTAAATCCCATTTCTGCAGGGTCATGGTTTGATACACCTGCAGGGTTTTGCTAAGAACCAGAAAGTAACTTCATGGAGTGGCAGTTTCTTGAGGGAGTGTCAGTCTGCTGGATGCTGAGCAGTGTTGAGTGTGCTACTGGTGAGTGACCAGCCAAAATGTAAGCTTTAGTTGAAAGACAGAGACATCACGGGGTCTCTCTCTGAATGGAGACTGCACCAAGGAGGCTGTTTATGAGAGCTGCAGAAAACTGTGTGGAAGCTGCAGCTTGTTTAGTGTGAACTGTTCCCAGGGTTGAACACTTCTGTTTGGGACGGGAAGCTGCTGGATCTCGGGCTGAAGAGGATACCGCAACTGGCGGGATTGTGCCTCCTCTGTCTATGAAATCTGCTCCAGGAAAATGACTGCAATCTGTTTGGGTGAACTCGCACTGACATAAGTGTGTTGTGAACTCTATTTTTAGGCTCCCTCTAGTGGTCACAAGCGGTACTGTGTAGTGTTGTCTTCTGCAGGTTGGCTGCATCAGCTGGTTCGTTATCCTTGGTTCGTTTCCTATTTAACTCACCTGGATACTCAGTTCCTTGCCTGCTATCAATGTATTCAGTGCTCTTCAGATTCCTTGTGATTACCTTGCTCCCAGCCTCTCCAAGACAAGCTAAGTTTTTGTCCGTTCATTTTTTGATTATCAGCATTCATCATGTTTCTTGTCCAGCTTGCTAAGATGTGATCTCCTCGCTTGCTGGTTGCTCTAGGGGACTGAGGTTCTCCCCCCACACCGTTAGTTGGTGCGGGGGTTCTTGAAATCTCAGTGTGGATATTTTGTTAGGGTTTTTTACTGACCGCACAGACCCCTTACTATTTTCTGCTATCTAGTATTAGTGGGCCTCATTTGCTGAATCTGTTTTCACCCCTGTGTATGTGCCTTCCTCTTACCTCACCGCTATTATTTGTTGGGGGCTTCTATATCTTTGGGGATTATTTCTCTGGAGGAAAGAGAGGTCTTTCTTTCTCTCTAGGGGTAGTTAGTTCCTCAGGCTGGCTCGAGACGTCTAGGATTTTTTAGGCACGTTCACCAGCTACTTCTAGTGTGTTTGGATAGGTTCAGATTTGCGGTTAGTCCAGTTTGCCACCTCCCTAGAGCTTGTCCTATGTTTGTTACTTAGCTGGAGTAATTCGTGATCCTCAACCACTAAGGATCATAACAGTATAGCAGGCCTAAAAAGTGTTTAATGCATCGCAGAAGTGGGATAAAAGGAAGACCTGAGTACATTTTTTTTTCCCGCTTTTCCTTTGCTGCAGTCTGTTTAGTTTCTTTCATCCCCTTGAACTCTGGGTGGTTTTGAGCTCAGCTGCAGACATGAATATTCAGACTCTGACTTCTAGTGTGGATCATCTTACTGCACGGGTGCAAAGTATTCAGGATTTTGTTATTCATAGCCCTATGTCAGAACCAAAGATACCCCTTCCTGAGTTGTTTTCTGGAGATAGATCTAGGTTTCAGAATTTTAAAAATAATTGTAAGTTATATCTGTCTCTGAGACCTCGTTCCTCTGGTGATTCCGCTCAGCAAGTTAAAATTGTTATCTCCTTGTTGTGCGGCGACCCTCAAGATTGGGCCTTCTCTCTGGCGCCAGGAGATCCTGCATTGCTTAATGTAGATGCATTTTTTCTGGCTCTTGGACTGCGTTATGAGGAGCCTAATCTTGAGAATCAGGCAGAAAAAGCGTTGCTGGCTACCTCTCGGTCTGGATGAAGCAGAGGTGTATTGTCAAAGATTTCGGAAATGGTCGGTGCTTACTCAAGGGAATGAGTGTGCCCTGGCTGCAAATTTCAGAGAAGGTCTTTCTGAGGCCGTTAAGAATGTTATGGTGGGGTTTCCCACCCCTACAAGTCTGAGTGATTCTATGGCTTTAGCCATTCAGGTTGATCGGCGTTTGCAGGAGCGCAAATCTGTTCATCCTTTGGCGGTATTTTCTGAACAGAGACCTGAGTCTATGCAATGTGACCGAACTCTGACCAGAATTGAGCGACAAAGTCATAGACGTCAAAATGGGTTGTGCTTTTACTGTGGTGATTCTACTCATGTTATCTCAGCATGCTCTAAACGTTTAAAAAAAATCGCTAAACCTGTCACCATTGGTACGATACAGCCTAAATTTATTTTGTCTGTTACATTGATTTGTTCTTTGTCGTCCTACCCGGTTATGGCTTTTGTGGATTCGGGTGCTGCCCTGAATCTGATGGATTTGTCGTTTGCCAGGTGCTGTGGTTTTGTCCTGGAGCCTTTGGAATTTCCTATTCCTCTGAGGGGAATTGATGCTACGCCATTGGCTGAGAATAAGCCTCAGTATTGGACGCAAATGACCATGTGCATGACTCCCGTACATCAGGAGGTGATTCGTTTTCTCGTTCTGCATAATTTGCATGATGTTGTCGTTTTGGGTCTGCCGTGGCTGCAGGCTCATAATCCAGTTTTAGATTGGAAAGCTATGTCTGTGTCAAGTTGGGGTTGTCAGGGAATTCATGGCGATACTCCGTTGGTGTCTATTGCTTCTTCCACTCCTTCTGAGGTCCCTGAGTTTTTGTCTGACTACCAGGATGTATTTAATGAGCCCAGGTCCAGTGCCCTGCCCCCTCATAGGGATTGTGACTGTGCTATAAATTTAATTCCTGGTAGTAAATTCCCTAAGGGATGACTTTTTAATTTGTCTATACCAGAGCATGCCGCGATGCGGAGTTATATAAAGGAGTCTTTGGAGAAGGGACATATTCGCCCATCCTCTTCCCCTCTTGGTGCAGGATTTTTTTTTGTGGCCAAGAAGGACGGTTCTTTGAGACCTTGTATAGATTATCGTCTTCTGAATAAAATCACAGTCAAATTTCAGTATCCTTTGCCACTATTGTCTGATTTGTTTGCTCGGATTAAGGGGGCCAGTTGGTTCACTAAGATAGATCTCCGTGGTGCGTATAACCTTGTGCGCATTAAGCAGGGAGATGAATGGAAAACAGCATTTAATACGCCCGAAGGCCATTTTGAGTACTTAGTGATGCCTTTTGGACTCTCTAATGCTCCTTCTGCGTTTCAGTCCTTCATGCATGACATCTTCCGAGAATATCTGGATAAATTTATGATTGTTTATCTGGATGACATTTTGGTCTTTTCTGATGATTGGGAGTCTCATGTGAAGCAGGTCAGGATGGTGTTTCAGGTCCTGCGTGCTAATGCTTTATTTGTGAAGGGCTCAAAATGCATCTTCGGAGTACAGAAGGTCTCCTTTTTGGGTTTTATTTTTTCTCCTTCTACTGTGGAGATGTGTCATGGTTCTCAATGGCAAGAGACCGTAGTAAAGCATACAAAAGGACTAGATCTTGGAAGATGGGAACTCGAGCTGACTGTGAGCTAAACCTACCGCACAACTAACAGTGGCCGGGTAGCGTGCCTACGTTTTATCCCTAGACGCCCAGCGCCAGCCGGAGAACTGACTGACCCTAGCAGAGGAAAATACAGACCTGGCTTACCTCTAGAGAAATTTTCCCCAAAAGGCAGACAGTAGCCCCCACATATAATGTCGGTGATTTTAGAGGAAATAGACATACGAAGTATGAAGATAGGTTTAGCAAATTGAGGTCCGCTTACTAGATAGTAGGAAGACAGAAAAGGGAACTACACAGTCAGCTGAAAACCCTTTCAAAACACCATCCTGAAATTACTTTAAGACTCTAATATCAACTCATGACACCAGAGTGGCAATTTCAGCTCGCAAGAGCTTCCAGTCTCAGAAATATTCAAACACAGAGAACTGGAACAAAAATGCAAAACAAACTTAGGACTACAAGTCCAACTTAGCTGATAGTAGTCTAGGAGCAGGAACATGCAACAGAAAGGCTTCTGGTAACATTGATGGCCGGCATAGAAATGACTGAGGAGCAAGGCTAAATAGACAACTCCCACATCCTGATGGAAACAGGTGAACAGAGGCGATGAAGCACACAAGTTCAGTACCACCAGTGACCACCGGGGGAGCCCAGAAACCAAATTCACAACAGTACCCCCCCCTCAAGGAGGGGGCACCGAACCCTCACCAGAACCACCAGGGCGATCAGGATGAGCCCTATGAAAGGCACGGACCAAATCGGAGGCATGAACATCAGAGGCTGTCACCCAAGAATTATCCTCCTGACCGTAGCCCTTCCACTTGACCAGATACTGAAGTCTCCGTCTGGAAACACGGGAGTCCAAGATCTTCTCGACAACGTACTCCAACTCACCCTCAACCAACACCGGAGCAGGAGGCTCAACGGAAGGCACAACCGGTACCTCATACCTGCGCAACAATGACCGATGGAAGACATTCTGAATAGAAAAAGATGCAGGGAGGTCCAAACGACAGGACACAGGGTTAAGAATCTCCAATATCTTGTACGGGCCGATGAACCGAGGCTTAAACTTAGGAGAAGAAACCTTCATAGGGACAAAACGAGAAGACAACCACACCAAGTCCCCAACACAAAGACGAGGACCAACACGACGACGGCGGTTGGCAAAATGCTGAGTCTTCTCCTGGGACAACTTCAAATTGTCCACCACATGCCCCCAAATCTGATGCAACCTCTCCACCACAGCATCCACTCCAGGACAATCCGAAGACACCACCTGACCGGAAGAGAAACGAGGATGAAACCCCGAATTACAGAAGAAAGGAGAAACCAAGGTGGCAGAACTAGCCCGATTATTGAGGGCAAACTCCGCCAAGGGCAAAAAGGCAACCCAATCATCCTGATCCGCAGACACAAAACACCTCAAATAAGTCTCCAAGGTCTGATTAGTTCGCTCGGTCTGGCCATTAGTCTGAGGATGGAAAGCAGACGAAAAAGACAAATCAATGCCCATCCTAGCACAGAACGCTCGCCAAAATCTAGACACGAATTGGGTTCCCCTGTCAGACACGATATTCTCCGGAATACCATGCAAGCGAACCACATTTTGAAAAAACAGAGGAACCAGCTCGGATGAGGAAGGCAATTTAGGCAAGGGAACCAAATGGACCATCTTAGAGAAACGGTCACACACCACCCAGATGACAGACATCTTCTGAGAAACAGGGAGATCAGAAATAAAATCCATGGAGATGTGAGTCCAAGGCCTCTTCGGAATAGGCAAAGATAACAACAATCCACTAGCCCGAGAACAACAAGGCTTGGCCCGAGCACAAACATCACAAGACTGCACAAAACCTCGCACATCTCGCGACAGGGAAGGCCACCAGAAGGACCTAGCCACCAAATCCCTGGTACCAAAGATTCCAGGATGACCAGCTAACGCAGAAGAATGGACCTCCGAGATGACTCTACTGGTCCAATCATCAGGAACAAACATTCTACCAGGCGGGCAACGATCAGGTCTATCCGCCTGAAACTCCTGCAAGACCCGTCGCAAGTCTGGGGAAACAGCAGATAATATCACTCCATCCTTAAGGATACCTGTAGGTTCAGAATTACCAGGGGAATCAGGCTCAAAACTCCTAGAAAGGGCATCCGCCTTCACATTTTTAGAACCCGGTAGGTAAGAAACCACAAAATTAAACCGAGAGAAAAATAACGACCAGCGCGCCTGTCTAGGATTCAGGCGCCTGGCAGACTCAAGATAAATCAAATTCTTGTGGTCGGTCAATACCACCACCTGATGTCTAGCCCCCTCAAGCCAATGACGCCACTCCTCAAAAGCCCACTTCATAGCCAAGAGCTCCCGATTACCAATATCATAATTTCGCTCAGCGGGCGAAAATTTACGAGAAAAGAACGCGCAAGGTCTCATCACGGCGCAGTCGGAACTTTTCTGCGACAAAACCGCCCCAGCTCCGATTTCTGAAGCGTCGACCTCAACCTGAAAAGGAAGAGTAACATCAGGCTGACGCAATACAGGGGCGGAAGAAAAGCGGCGCTTAAGCTCCCGAAAGGCCTCCACAGCAGCAGGGGACCAATCAGCAACATCAGCACCCTTCTTAGTCAAATCAGTCAACGGTTTAGCAACATCAGAAAAACCAGTTATAAATCGACGATAAAAATTAGCAAAGCCCAAAAACTTCTGAAGGCTCTTAAGAGAAGAGGGTTGCGTCCAATCACAAATAGCCTGAACCTTGACAGGGTCCATCTCAATGGAAGAGGGGGAAAAAATGTACCCCAAAAACGAAATCTTTTGAACCCCAAAAACGCACTTAGAACCCTTTACACACAAGGAATTAGAGCGCAGAACCTGAAAAACCCTCCTGACCTGTTGGACATGAGAGTCCCAGTCGTCCGAAAAAATCAAAATATCATCCAGATACACAATCATAAATTTATCCAAATACTCACGGAAAATGTCATGCATAAAAGACTGAAAGACTGAAGGGGCATTTGAAAGACCAAAAGGCATTACTAAATACTCAAAATGGCCCTCAGGCGTATTAAATGCGGTTTTCCACTCATCCCCCTGCTTAATTCGCACTAAATTATACGCCCCACGAAGATCAATCTTAGAGAACCACTTGGCCCCCTTTATTCGAGCAAACAAATCAGTAAGCAGTGGCAAAGGATACTGATATTTAACCGTGATTTTATTCAAAAGCCGATAATCAATACACGGCCTCAAAGAGCCATCTTTTTTAGATACAAAGAAAAAACCGGCTCCTAAGAGAGATGACGAAGGACGAATATGTCCCTTTTCCAAGGACTCCTTAATATATTCCCGCATAGCAGCATGTTCAGGCACAGATAGATTAAATAAACGACCCTTTGGAAATTTACTGCCCGGAATCAGATCTATTGTACAATCGCAATCTCTGTGCGGAGGTAGTGAACCAAGTTTAGGCTCCTCAAAAACGTCACGATATAATCAGATAAAAATTCCGGAATCTCAGAGGGAATAGATGACGAAATGGAAACCAAAGGTACGTCCCCATGAGTCCCCTGACATCCCCAGCTTAACACAGACATTGCTTTCCAGTCGAGGACTGGGTTATGAGATTGCAGCCATGGCAATCCAAGCACCAACACATCATGTAGATTATACAACACAAGGAAGCGAATAATCTCCTGGTGATCCGGATTAATACGCATAGTTACTTGTGTCCAGTATTGTGGTTTATTACTAGCCAATGGCGTGGAGTCAATACCCTTCAGAGGTATAGGAACTTCCAGAGGCTCTAAATTAAACCCACAGCGTTTGGCAAAGGACCAATCCATAAGACTCAAAGCGGCGCCAGAGTCGACATAGGCGTCCGCGGTAATAGACGATAAAGAGCAAATCAGGGTCACAGACAGAATAAACTTGGACTGTAAAGTACCAATTGAAACAGACTTATCAACCTTCTTAGTACGTTTAGAGCATGCTGATATAACATGAGTTGAATCGCCACAATAGAAGCATAACCCATTTTTTCGCCTAAAATTCTGTCGTTCGCTTCTGGACAGAATTCTATCACATTGCATAATCTCTGGCGCCTTCTCAGTAGACACCGCCAAATGGTGCACAGGTTTGCGCTCCCGCAAACGCCGATCAATCTGAATAGCCATTGTCATGGACTCATTCAGACCTGCAGGCACAGGGAACCCCACCATAACATCTTTAATGGCATCAGAGAGACCCTCTCTGAAATTCGCCGCCAGGGCGCACTCATTCCACTGAGTAAGCACAGACCACTTACGAAATTTTTGGCAGTATATTTCAGCCTCATCTTGCCCTTGAGACAGGGCCATCAAGGCTTTTTCAGCCTGAATCTCTAAATGAGGTTCCTCATAAAGCAACCCCAAAGCCAGGAAAAACGCATCCACATTGAGCAACGCAGGATCCCCTGGTGCCAAAGCAAATGCCCAATCCTGAGGGTCGCCCCGGAGCAAGGAAATTACAATCCTGACCTGCTGTGCAGGATCTCCAGCGGAACGAGATCTCAGAGACAAAAATAATTTACAATTATGTTTGAAATTCTGGAAGCGAGATCTATCCCCGGAGAAAAATTCAGGCAAAGGTACTCTAGGTTCAGATATAGGAGCATGAATTACAAAATCCTGTAAACTTTGAACCTTCATAGCGAGATTATTCAAACCTGTAGCTAAACTCTGAGGATCCATTTTCATCAGGTGAAATCAGAACCATTCAAGGATTAGAAGGAGAGAGAGACGAAGGCTGCAGTAAGCAGAGATGCTAGTGAATCAACTAATGAGCAAACTCAGGAAAAAAAAAAAAAAATTCTCTGCAGACTTCTTTTCTCTCCTTTCCTCTGCCAATTATTTTAACCCTTGGCCGGCCAAACTGTCATGGTTCTCAATGGCAAGAGACCGTAGTAAAGCATACAAAAGGACTAGCTCTTGGAAGATGGGAACTCGAGCTGACTGTGAGCTAAACCTACCGCACAACTAACAGTGGCCGGGTAGCGTGCCTACGTTTTATCCCTAGACGCCCAGCGCCAGCCGGAGAACTGACTGACCCTAGCAGAGGAAAATACAGACCTGGCTTACCTCTAGAGAAATTTTCCCCAAAAGGCAGACAGTAGCCCCCACATATAATGTCGGTGATTTTAGAGGAAATAGACATACGAAGTATGAAGATAGGTTTAGCAAATTGAGGTCCGCTTACTAGATAGTAGGAAGACAGAAAAGGGAACTACACAGTCAGCTGAAAACCCTTTCAAAACACCATCCTGAAATTACTTTAAGACTCTAATATCAACTCATGACACCAGAGTGGCAATTTCAGCTCGCAAGAGCTTCCAGTCTCAGAAATATTCAAACACAGAGAACTGGAACAAAAATGCAAAACAAACTTAGGACTACAAGTCCAACTTAGCTGATAGTAGTCTAGGAGCAGGAACATGCAACAGAAAGGCTTCTGGTAACATTGTTGGCCGGCATAGAAATGACTGAGGAGCAAGGCTAAATAGACAACTCCCACATCCTGATGGAAACAGGTGAACAGAGGCGATGAAGCACACAAGTTCAGTACCACCAGTGACCACCGGGGGAGCCCAGAAACCAAATTCACAACAGAGATGGACCCAGTCAAGGTCCAGGCTATTCATGACTGGACTCAGCCTACGTCTGTTAAGAGTCTTCAGAAGTTCTTGGGTTTTGCTAATTTTTACCGTCGTTTCATCGCTAATTTTTCTAGCGTGGTTAAACCTTTGATGGATTTGACCAAGAAGGGTTCTGATGTGACTAATTGGTCTCCTGCGGCCGTGGAGGCCTTTCGGGAACTGAAGCACTGGTTTTCTTCAGCTCCAGTCTTATGTCAACCAGATGTCTCTCTCCCCTTCCAGGTCGAGGTTGATGCTTCTGAGATTGGAGCAGGGGCTGTTTTGTCGCAGAGAAGCTCTGATGGCTCTGTGATGAAGCCATGTGCTTTCTTTTCAAGAAAGTTTTCGCCTGCCGAGCGGAATTATGATGTTGGTAATCGGGAGTTGTTGGCTATGAAGTGGGCATTTGAGGAGTGGCGACATTGGCTCGAAGGAGCTAAACATCGTGTGGTGGTCTTGACTGATCACAAAAACCTGATTTACCTCGAATCTGCCAAGCGCCTGAATCCTAGACAGGCTCGTTGGTCGCTGTTTTTCTCCCGTTTCAACTTTGTGGTCTCATACCTGCCTGGTTCGAAGAACGTGAAGGCTGATGCACTTTCTAGGAGTTTTGTGCCTGACTCCCCGGGAGTTTCTGAGCCGGCTGGTATTCTCAGAGAGGGAGTGATTTTGTCTGCCATTTCCCCAGATTTGCGACGAGTGCTGCAGAAATTTCAGGCGGATAGACCTGACCGTTGTCCACCAGAGAGACTGTTTGTTCCGGATAGATGGACCAGCAGAGTTATTTCCGAGGTTCATTCTTCGGTGTTGGCGGGTCATCCTGGGATTTTTGGTACCAGAGATTTGGTGGCTAGGTCCTTCTGGTGGCCTTCCTTGTCGCGGGATGTGCGTTCCTTTGTGCAGTCTTGTGGGATTTGTGCTCGGGCTAAGCCTTGCTGTTCTCGTGCCAGCGGTTTACTTTTGCCTTTGCCTGTCCCGAAGAGGCCTTGGATGCACATTTCCATGGATTTTATTTCGGATCTTCCAGTATCTCAGAAAATGTCTGTCATCTGGGTGGTGTGTGATCGTTTTTCCAAGATGGTCCATTTGGTGCCCTTGCCTAAGTTGCCTTCCTCCTCCGATTTGGTTCCTCTATTTTTTCAGAATGTGGTTCGCTTGCACGGCATTCCTGAAAATATTGTGTCTGATAGAGGATCCCAGTTTGTGTCCAGGTTTTGGCGGACTTTTTGTGCTAAGATGGGCATTGATTTATCTTTTTCGTCGGCCTTCCATCCTCAGACTAATGGCCAAACCGAGCGAACTAATCAGACGTTGGAAACTTATTTGAGATGTTTTGTTTCTGCTGATCAGGATGATTGGGTGACTTTTTTGCCATTGTCCGAGTTTGCCCTTAATAATCGGGCTAGTTCTGCTACTTTGGTTTCGCCTTTTTTCTGCAATTCTGGGTTCCATCCTCGTTTTTCCTCGGGTCAGGTTGAGTCTTCTGACTGTCCTGGGGTGGATTCTGTGGTGGATAGGTTGCAGCAGATTTGGAACCATGTGGTGGACAATTAGAGGTTGTCACAGGAGAAGGCTCAGCGCTTTGCCAACCGCCGCCACGGTGTGGGTCCCCGACTTCGTGTTGGGGATTTGGTGTGGCTGTCTTCTCGGTATGTTCCTATGAAGGTCTCCTCTCCTTAATTCAAGCCTCGCTTCATCGGTCCTGATAAGATCTTGGAAATCCTTAACCCGGTGTCTTTTTGTTTGGATCTCCCAGCATCGTTTGCCATTCATAATGTGTTCCATAGGTCTTTGTTGCGGAGGTATGTGGTACCTATGGTTCCTTCTGTTGACCCTCCTGCTCCGGTGCTGGTCGAGGGTGAATTGGAGTACGTGGTGGAGAAGATTTTGGATTCTCGTATCTCTAGACGGAGGCTTCAGTATTTGGTGAAGTGGAAGGGCTATGGTCAGGAGGATAATTCCTGGGTTGTCGCCTCTGATGTTCTTGCGGCCGATTTGGTTCGTGCCTTCCACGCGGCTCATCCTGATCGCCCTGGGGGTCTTGATGAGGGTTCGGTGACCCCTCCTCAAGGGGGGGTACTGTTGTGAACTCTATTTTTAGGCTCCCTCTAGTGGTCACAAGCGGTACTGTGTAGTGTTGTCTTCTGCAGGTTGGCTGCATCAGCTGGTTCGTTATCCTTGGTTCGTTTCCTATTTAACTCACCTGGATACTCAGTTCCTTGCCTGCTATCAATGTATTCAGTGCTCTTCAGATTCCTTGTGGTTACCTTGCTCCCAGCCTCTCCAAGACAAGCTAAGTTTTTGTCCGTTCATTTTTTGATTATCAGCATTCATCATGTTTCTTGTCCAGCTTGCTAAGATGTGATCTCCTCGCTTGCTGGTTGCTCTAGGGGACTGAGTTTCTCCCCCCACACCGTTAGTTGGTGCGGGGGTTCTTGAAATCTCAGTGTGGATATTTTGTTAGGGTTTTTTACTGACCGCACAGACCCCTTACTATTTTCTGCTATCTAGTATTAGTGGGCCTCATTTGCTGAATCTGTTTTCACCCCTGTGTATGTGCCTTCCTCTTACCTCACCGTTATTATTTGTTGGGGGCTTCTATATCTTTGGGGATTATTTCTCTGGAGGCAAGAGAGGTCTTTCTTTCTCTCTAGGGGTAGTTAGTTCCTCAGGCTGGCTCGAGACGTCTAGGATTTTTTAGGCACGTTCAACGGCTACTTCTAGTGTGTTTGGATAGGTTCAGGTTTGCGGTTAGTCCAGTTTGCCACCTCCCTAGAGCTTGTCCTATGTTTGTTACTTAGCTGGAGTAATTCGTGATCCTCAACCACTAAGGATCATAACATAAGTGATAATGATTAAATGTAAAGGCCGTGTGTCGAGAACTGCAAGTATCAGTGGTTGCTAGGGACATTAGCTGTTTTGCTTGACCAAGCTGGGCTAGTTCATTGGTGTCTGAGTAGCCAGGGTCTGTTTTGTTTAGTTAGCGCATGGACAAATGGACAAGTTATATTTATGAGTTTGTTTTTGGTGCTGTGCAGCCTGTGAAAAGCAAAAAGCTGCACCTGTTTGGACTAAAACTGTATTGCCTGTGTGAATGCTTCATAAGGCCTAATGCCTACCAGAGAGAGTGAATCCCTACAATATGATATTTGACACATTTGTAAAATGATTGCACTTGAATTGTTCACCAATAAGAGGACGTTATCTAAGAATAGCACATTTTCAAAAATACCGTCAGATGCAGCGAATTGCATCACAATAAACCATCACTGTGTCATCACTGTTTGGTCCATGTGTCATCAGTGTTTGGTTAATGTGTCATCAGTGTTCGGTATGTTCGGCATCAGTGTTTTGGATCCATGTGTCATCATTGTTTGATCCGTGTGCCATCAATGTTTGGTTTGTATGTCATCAGTGTGTTATCAGTGATTGGTCCACATGTCATCAATTATTTGGATCAATGTATCATCAGTGTTTGTTCCGTGTGTCATCATGTGCTTGGTCCTTGTGTCATCAGTGTGTCCATTTTTACCATCAGTGTTATTAGTGTTTTTCACAGATGGATCGATAAAGAAATTACAAAGCTTCTCCAATGCTTTTCAATGTTAAACACATACAGAACATGGGCTGATGCCATATGTGTGCTGTATGTGTTTTTCACAGATTCATAGTCTTGTATTGGCCCTTTTCATCCATTTCTGCCAGAAAGATGCATAACACCACACCACAAAAAACGATATTGGAGTCAAGATTATATACCAAAATACAAATCAACTTTATTAATAAAATTAACAGACACTTGTGATTAAGAAGGAAGTATATGAACCATATCCTAGAACAATGCTATGCAACAAAACGCAGGGGAGCACATACCCTGGACCAATCCCACTCCATACCAGATTAGTATATGGCCACCATTAGTGTTGAGCATTCCGATACCGCAAGTATCGGGTATCGGCCGATATTTGCGGTATCGGAATTCCGATACCGAGATCCGATACTTGCCGCATATCGGATACCGGAGTCGGAAGTTCCCATAATTCTAACTGCACAAATTCAGCCAATGAGGAATGATTACAAGTGTGGGCACATCCTGTTCAGCATGGTGGGCATGTAACTACTGGCAAGGCTGTGATTGGCTGCTGAAATGATGTCATGATGCACTATAAAAAACGCTGCCGCCATTTCGGGCTCACTCTGCTGTGAATTCAGTTAGGCATAGGACGCTGTGTTCTGACTGAGGGCCAGTTGAGATAGCGATTTGCTTCTTTGTGCTTTTCCCAGGCTAATTTAGCAACCGCTGTGTGTTCACCTTGCTTTTGCCTTGCAGCGCTGTTTTCACAGCGATCTGCAAGGTCTCTGTGTGTGTGTGTGTGTGTGTGAGTGCAGCCCACTCTGTAGTCTGTGTGCAGCCATAGCCGGTTGTATTCAGCTCAGGGTGGTTCACTGACTCATACAGTTCTATCCATTCCATTGTCCTTTTTTGCAAATAGTGCAGCCCGCTGCACATTTTTTCAAATAATTCCTATTAGTGGCTTTCCACCCGTATCCAGCTAAATTGTGGAAAAACACTACATAGGATAACGTAGAGGAGGTTTTTTGGGCCTTGCAGTGCCGTTTACGGCTGTCTGCACGGTCTCCATGTGAGTGCAGCTCGCCCTGTAGTCTGTGTGCAGCCACAGCCGGTTGTATCCAGCTCAGGGTGCGTCACTGCCTCATACCGTAAACTACATTGTCCTTTTTTGCAAATAGTGCAGCCCGCTGCACATTTTTTCAAATAATTCCTATTAGTGGCTTTCCACCCGTATCCAGCTAAATTGTGGAAAAACACTACATAGGATAACGTAGAGGAGGTTTTTTGGGCCTTGCAGCGCCGTTGACGGCTGTCTGCACGGTCTCCGTGTGAGTGCAGCTCGCCCTGTAGTCTGTGTGCAGCCACAGCTGGTTGTATCCAGCTCAGGGTGCGTCACTGCTAGTGTTGAGCATTCCGATACTGCAAGTATCGGGTATCGGCCGATATTTGCTGTATCGGAATTCCGATACCGAGATCCGATACTTTTGTGGTATCGGGTATCGGGTATCGCAACAACATTAATGTAATAATGTGTAAAAGAGAGAATTAAAATAAAAAATATTGCTATACTCACCTCTCCGACGCAGCCTGGACCTCAGCGAGGGAACCGGCAGCGTTGTTTGTTTAAAATTCGCGCGTTTACTTGGTTACGTGAAGTCCTGGCTTGTGATTGGTCACGGCGGCCATGTTGCCGGGACGCGGACCAATCACAGCAAGCCGTGACGAAATTACGTCACGGCTTGCTGTGATTGGTCCGCGTCCCGGCAACATGGCCACCGTGACCAATCACAAGCCGGGACGTCACTGGAGGCTGGACATGCGCGCATTTTAAAATGTGCGCGTGTCCAGCCTCCCGTGACATCACGGCTTGTGATTGGTTGACCGCGGCGCAACCAATCACAAGCCGGGAGGAAGGAAAAGCGCGCATTTTAAAATGCGCGCGTGTCCAGCCTCCCGTGACGTCACGGCTTGTGATTGGTCACGGCGGCCATGTTGCCGGGACGCGGACCAATCACAGCAAGCTGTGACGAAATTACGTCATGGCTTGCTGTGATTGGTCCGCGTCCCGGCAACATGGCCGTCGTGACCAATCACAAGCCGGGACGTCACTGGAGGCTGGACACGCGCGCATTTTAAAATGTGTGCGTGTCCAGCCTCCCGTGACATCACGGCTTGTGATTGGTTGACCGCGGCGCAACCAATCACAAGCCGGGAGGAAGGAAAAGCGCGCATTTTAAAATGCGCGCGTGTCCAGCCTCCCGTGACGTCACGGCTTGTGATTGGTCACGGCGGCCATGTTGCCGTGACGCGGACCAATCACAGCAAGCCGTGACGAAATTTCGTCACGGCTTGCTGTGATTGGTCCGCGTCCCGGCAACATGGCCGCCGTGACCAATCACAAGCCGGGACTTCACGTAACCAAGTAAACGCGCAAATTTTAAACAAACAACGCTGCCGGTTCCCTCGCTGAGGTCCAGGCTGCGTCGGACAGGTGAGTATAGCAATATTTTTTATTTTAATTCTTTATTTTACACATTTATATGGATCCCAGGGCCTGAAGGAGAGTTTCCTCTCCTTCAGACCCTGGGAACCATCAGGAATACCGTCCGATACTTGAGTCCCATTGACTTGTATTGGTATCGGGTATCGGTATCGGATTGGATCCGATACTTTGCCGGTATCGGCCGATACTTTCCGATACCGATACTTTCAAGTATCGGACGGTATCGCTCAACACTAGTCACTGCCTCAAACCGTAAACTACATTGTCCTTTTTTGCAAATAGTGCAGCCCGCTGCACATTTTTTCAAATAATTCCTATTAGTGGCTTTCCACCCGTATCCAGCTAAATTGTGGAAAAACACTACATAGGATACCGTAGAGGAGGTTTTTTGGGCCTTGCAGCGCCGTTTACGGCTGTCTGCACGGTCTCCGTGTGAGTGCAGCTCGCCCTGTAGTCAGTTCAGCCCCCCCCAAAAAAATAAATAATAAAGTTCACCCAGCACACCACTTTACAGTTGTGTAGGCCACATTAGCTCATATTAAAGTCTAGTCCACACTTTAGAAAATTAGTGTTTCTTATACCTGTTAGGAGCTGTTCAGGAATAAGCACACTAAGCCGTTAGTAATTTTCTGCTTATCTTTATCAGTCAACCAAGATGAAGAAGGCAGGGAGTAAGGCACGTGGGCGCGGAGCAGGGAGAGGACGTGGGGATTCTGTGCCTGCTGCGGGCAGCGGTGACTCATCATCACCCAGTTTCAGCAGGGAACAGTCCTTCATGCGCAGCTTTGTCAGAGAGCGCTGTACACCGCTGCTGCGTGAAGACCAAATTGAAGCCGTTGTCGGATTGATGGCAGCTAATGCATCGACTTCAATTAGTGCCACATCCTCTCAGGCACAGAGCACTGGAGAGCACCCATATGTCTCTTCACCACCTGCCAAATTGCCCAGGCAGTCAGAGAGCCCAGGACAGGAGCCGTCTCTACTTCTGTTCTCTGAATCTCTTGGCTTGGAAACAGGGGGCCAGCCAAGCAGCATTGGAGAAATGGAAGAAGAGGCAGTGTGCAGTGATGCCCAACAGCATTTTCTCTCTGAGTCTGAAGAGGCGGGTGGGCCAGTGCCTCCGGTCAGCACACCGCAGTACGCATCCGCTGATGACACTCAGGTGCCACTTTCTGGTGCGCGCTGTGCTGCTGAGACTACCGAGGAGGAGCAGTTGGTGGCAGAGGGTAGTGTAGATGATGAGGTCCTTGACCCATCGTGGCGTGAGGGACAGGAAGGTGGTGGGAGCAGCTCTGAGGAAGAGATTCCCGAACAGGCCAAAGAGGGAGAGGGAGGGGGAAGACTGCGGAGCCGGTAGCCTCCACTTCGGCACTCGTTAGGAGCATGTCTCTTCCAAAAGCCAAAAAGGGCACTCCCAAGACTTGCAGTGCCTGGTCCTTTTTTGACACAGTTGCAGATGACTTTTGCTTTGTCAAATGCAAGGTGTGTCATCATAAAATCAAAAGAGGGAGAAATGTCAGCAACCTCAATACCTCAAATATGTGAAAACATGTGCGGACCAGGCACGCGGCGGAGTTACAAAAACACACTGAAGACCTAGGCCAACCAACAGCGGCAGCTACCACCTCTTCAGCTCGTGTTGCCTCTTCCTCCAGCTCACACACAGCTGGTTTGGCTTCCTCCCAGGATCGCCATGGAAGAACCTCTGGCACTGTTGTCCAGAGACCCACTGTAATTCCACCCGCAGCACCACGTTCCCAGTCATCCTCACACTCCCAGCCCAGTCTACAGCCATCGGTAGTACAGGCATGGGAGAAAAGGCGTCCTTTCTCTGCAAACCACCCACGAGCACAGGCTCTGACTACAGGCATTGCCAAACTTCTGTCACTGGAAATGCTGTCATTCAGGCTGGTGGAGACTGACAGCTTCCGTGACTTGATGTCATTGGCAGTCCCACAGTACAATGTGCCCAGCCACTTTTATTTCAGCAGGCAAGCCATCCCTTCCCTGCACAAGCATGTGGAGGGACACATAAAACACGCGCTACTGAATGCCGTCAGTAGCAAGGTCCACCTCTTCACCGATGCGTGGACCAGTCACCATGGACAGGGGCGATACTGTTATGACCCCAATGGCGAGGGTCTCAGAGGAACGTGGAAGTCTGCAGAATACAAAAATCCAGCTCATAGGGCAGTGGTAACTGGGTTGACCATATATCTACTCCTAACGCCAACACTAGAAGTAGCCGGGGATCATTCCTACGTTGATTCTAGATGACACGCGCCAGCCGGAGAATCTAGCTACCCCTAGTAGAGGAAAACAAAGACCTTTCTTGCCTCCAGAGAAGGGGACCCCAAAGCTGGATAGAAGCCCCCCACAAATAATGACGGTGAGGTAAGAGGAAATGACAAACACAGAAATGAACCAGGTTTAGCACAGAGAGGCCCGCTTACTGATAGCAGAATGAAGAAAGGTAACTTATATGGTCAACAAAAACCCTATCAAAATCCACACTGGAAATTCAAGAACCCCCGAACCGTCTAACGGTCCGGGGGGAGAACACCAGCCCCCTAGAGCTTCCAGCAAAGGTCAGGATATAGATTTGGAACAAGCTGGACAAAAATACAAAACCAAAACAAATAGCAAAAAGCAAAAGGCAGACTTAGCTGAAATAACTGGAACCAGGATCAGTAGACAAGAGCACAGCAGACTAGCTCTGATAACTACGTTGCCAGGCATAGAACTGAAGGTCCAGGGAGCTTATATAGCAACACCCCTAACTAACGACCCAGGTGCGGATAAAAGGAATGACAGAAAAACCAGAGTCAAAAAACTAGTAACCACTAGAGGGAGCAAAAAGCAAATTCACAACAGTACCCCCCCCTTAGTGAGGGGTCACCGAACCCTCACCACGACCACCAGGGCGATCAGGATGAGCGGCATGAAAGGCACGAACTAAATCGGCCGCATGAACATCAGAGGCGACCACCCAGGAATTATCCTCCTGACCATAGCCCTTCCACTTGACCAGGTACTGAAGCCTCCGCCTGGAGAGGCGAGAATCCAAGATCTGTTCCACCACGTACTCCAACTCGCCCTCAACCAACACCGGAGCAGGAGGCTCAGCAGAAGGAACTACAGGCACAATGTACCGCCGCAACAAGGACCTATGAAATACATTGTGAATAGCAAACGACACAGGAAGATCCAGACGAAAAGATACAGGATTAAGGATTTCCAATATCTTGTAAGGCCCAATAAAACGAGGTTTAAATTTGGGAGAGGAGACCTTCATAGGAACAAAGCGGGAAGAAAGCCATACCAAATCCCCAACGCGTAGTCGGGGACCCACACCGCGGCGGCGGTTGGCAAAGCGCTGAGCCTTCTCCTGTGACAACTTCAAGTTGTCCACCACATGATTCCAGATCTGCTGCAACCTATCCACCACAGAATCCACCCCAGGACAGTCAGAAGGCTCCACATGACCCGAAGAAAAACGAGGATGGAAACCAGAGTTGCAGAAAAAAGGCGAAACCAAGGTGGCGGAACTAGCCCGATTATTAAGGGCAAACTCAGCCAACGGCAAGAATGTCACCCAATCGTCCTGATCAGCAGAGACAAAACACCTCAAATAAGCCTCCAAAGTCTGATTAGTTCGCTCCGTCTGTCCATTAGTCTGAGGATGGAAAGCAGACGAAAACGACAAATCAATGCCCATCCTACTACAAAAGGATCGCCAGAACCTGGAAACGAACTGGGATCCTCTGTCTGACACAATATTCTCAGGGATGCCGTGCAAACGAACCACGTTCTGGAAAAACACAGGAACCAGATCGGAAGAGGAAGGCAGCTTAGGCAAAGGAACCAAATGGACCATCTTGGAAAAGCGATCACATATCACCCAGATAACGGACATGCCCTGAGATAGCGGAAGATCAGAAATGAAATCCATGGAGATATGTGTCCAAGGTCTCTTCGGGACAGGCAAGGGCAAGAGCAAACCGCTGGCACGAGAACAGCAAGGCTTAGCTCGAGCACAAGTCCCACAGGACTGCACAAATGACCGCACATCCCTTGACAAGGAAGGCCACCAAATCTCTGGTGCCAAAAATTCCCGGGTGACCTGCCAACACCGAGGAATGAACCTCGGAAATGACTCTGCTGGTCCACTTATCCGGGACAAACAGTCTGTCAGGTGGACAAGACTCAGGCCTATCAGCCTGAAATCTCTGCAACACACGTCGCAGATCCGGAGAAATAGCTGACAAGATAACTCCATCTTTAAGAATACCAACAGGATCAGCGACTCCAGGAGCATCAGGCACAAAGCTCCTAGAAAGAGCATCGGCCTTCACATTCTTTGAACCTGGTAAATACGAGACAACAAAATCAAAGCGGGAGAAAAACAATGACCAGCGGGCCTGTCTCGGATTAAGGCGTTTAGCAGACTCGAGATACATCAGATTTTTGTGATCAGTCAAGACCACCACACGATGCTTAGCACCCTCGAGCCAATGACGCCACTCCTCAAATGCCCATTTCATGGCCAACAACTCCCGATTGCCCACATCATAATTTCGCTCGGCAGGCGAAAACTTCCTAGAGAAAAAGGCACAAGGTTTCATAACAGAGCAACCAGGGCCTCTCTGCGACAAAACGGCCCCTGCCCCAATCTCCGAAGCATCCACCTCAACCTGAAAGGGAAGTGAGACGTCAGGCTGGCACAAAACAGGCGCCGAAGTAAACCGGCGTTTCAACTCCTGGAAAGCCTCCACGGCAGCAGGAGCCCAGTTAGCTACATCGGAGCCCTTCTTGGTCATATCCGTCAAAGGTTTCACAATGCTAGAAAAATTAGCGATAAAACGACGGTAGAAGTTAGCGAAGCCCAAGAACTTCTGAAGACTCTTAACTGACGAGGGCTGAGTCCAATCAAGAATAGCTCGGACCTTGACTGGGTCCATCTCCACAGCAGAAGGGGAAAAAATGAACCCCAAAAAGGGAACCTTCTGTACACCAAAGAGACACTTTGAGCCCTTGACAAACAAAAAATTTTCACGCAAAATTTTAAAGACCAACCTGACCTGCTCCACATGCGAATCCCAATTATCAGAAAAAACCAAAATATCATCCAGATAAACAATCAAAAATTTATCCAGATACTTCCGGAAAATGTCATGCATAAAGGACTGAAAAACTGAAGGCGCATTGGAGAGCCCAAAAGGCATCACCAAGTACTCAAAATGACCTTCGGGCGTATTGAATGCGGTTTTCCATTCATCACCTTGCTTAATGCGCACAAGGTTGTACGCACCACGAAGGTCTATCTTGGTGAACCACTTGGCACCCTTAATCCGGGCAAACACGTCAGACAACAGCGGTAAAGGATACTGAAACTTGACAGTGATCTTATTTAAAAGCCGATAATCAATACAAGGTCTCAAAGATCCGTCCTTTTTTGCCACAAAAAAGAATCCCGCACCAAGAGGGGAAGAAGACGGACGAATATGTCCTTTCTCCAGAGACTCCTTGATATATGAACGCATAGCGGTATGTTCAGGTACCGACAGATTAAACAGTCTTCCCTTAGGAAATTTACTGCCTGGGATCAAATCTATAGCACAGTCACAGTCCCTATGAGGAGGCAGTGCACTGGACTCAGACTCACTGAAGACATCCTGATAATCAGACAAATACTCCGGAACTTCCGAAGGCGTAGAAGAAGCAATAGACACAGGCAGGGAATCCCCATGAATACCACGACAGCCCCAACTTGAGACTGACATAGCCTTCCAGTCCAGGACTGGATTATGGGTCTGTAACCATGGCAGCCCCAAAACAACCAAATCATGCATTTTATGTAAAACCAGGAAACGTATCACCTCGCGGTGTTCAGGAGTCATGCACATGGTAACCTGTGTCCAATACTGCGGTTTATTTGCTGCCAATGGTGTAGCATCAATACCCCTAAGAGGAATAGGATTTTCTAATGGTTCAAGAGTAAAACCACAGCGCTTAGCAAATGAGAGATCCATGAGACTCAGGGCAGCACCTGAATCTACAAACGCCATGACAGGATAAGATGACAGTGAGCAAATCAAGGTTACAGACAGAATAAATTTAGGTTGCAAATTACCAACGGTGACAGGACTAACAACCTTAGCTATACGTTTAGAGCATGCTGAGATAACATGTGTAGAATCACCACAGTAGTAGCATAAGCCATTCCGGCGTCTATGAATTTTCCGCTCATTTCTAGTCAGGATTCTATCACATTGCATTAAATCAGGTGTCTGTTCAGACAACACCATGAGGGAATTTGCGGTTTTTCTATCACATTGCACCGAATTAGGTGTCTGTTCAGACAACACCATGAGGGAATTTGCGGTTTTGCGCTCCCGCAACCGCCGGTCAATTTGAATAGCCAGTGCCATAGTATCATTCAGACCTGTGGGAATGGGAAAACCCACCATAACATTCTTAATGGCTTCAGAAAGGCCATTTCTAAAATTAGCGGCCAGTGCACACTCGTTCCAATGTGTCAGCACGGACCATTTCCGAAATTTTTGGCAATACACTTCAGCCTCGTCCTGCCCCTGAGACATAGCCAGCAAGGCCTTTTCTGCCTGAATCTCAAGATTGGGTTCCTCATAAAGTAAACCGAGCGCCAGAAAAAACGCATCAAGATCAGCCAATGCCGGATCTCCTGGCGCCAGCGAAAAAGCCCAATCCTGAGGGTCGCCCCGTAAGAACGAAATAACAATTTTTACTTGCTGAGCAGAATCTCCAGATGAACAGGGTCTCAGGGACAAAAACAATTTGCAATTATTCACGAAATTCCTAAACTTAAACCTGTCTCCGGAAAACAGTTCAGGAATCGGTATTTTAGGTTCTGACCTAGGATTTCTGATAACATAATCTTGTATGCCCTGCACACGAGTAGCCAGCTGGTCCACACTTGTAATCAAGGTCTGGACATTCATGTCTGCAGCAAGCATAGCCACTCTGAGGTAAAGGGGAAAAAGAAAAAAAAAAAAACTCAGAATCTTCTTTCTTATAATCCCTCTTCTGCAATGCATTAAACATTTAATACGGGCCTGGCAAACTGTTATGACCCCAATGGCGAGGGTCTCAGAGGAACGTGGAAGTCTGCAGAATACAAAAATCCAGCTCATAGGGCAGTGGAAACTGGGTTGACCATATATCTACTCCTAACGCCAACACTAGAAGTAGCCGGGGATCATTCCTACGTTGATTCTAGATGACACGCGCCAGCCGGAGAATCTAGCTACCCCTAGTAGAGGAAAACAAAGACCTTTCTTGCCTCCAGAGAAGGGGACCCCAAAGCTGGATAGAAGCCCCCCACAAATAATGACGGTGAGGTAAGAGGAAATGACAAACACAGAAATGAACCAGGTTTAGCACAGAGAGGCCCGCTTACTGATAGCAGAATGAAGAAAGGTAACTTATATGGTCAACAAAAACCCTATCAAAATCCACACTGGAAATTCAAGAACCCCCGAACCGTCTAACGGTCCGGGGGGAGAACACCAGCCCCCTAGAGCTTCCAGCAAAGGTCAGGATATAGATTTGGAACAAGCTGGACAAAAATACAAAACCAAAACAAATAGCAAAAAGCAAAAGGCAGACTTAGCTGAAATAACTGGAACCAGGATCAGTAGACAAGAGCACAGCAGACTAGCTCTGATAACTACGTTGCCAGGCATAGAACTGAAGGTCCAGGGAGCTTATATAGCAACACCCCTAACTAACGACCCAGGTGCGGATAAAAGGAATGACAGAAAAACCAGAGTCAAAAAACTAGTAACCACTAGAGGGAGCAAAAAGCAAATTCACAACACGATACCTTTCCCTCACTGCCAATTGGGTTAATGTTGTTGAGCCGGGTACAGATCGTGCCAGTGGCACAGGACATGTCCTGCCCACTCCAAGGATTGCGGGAATCCAGTCTGTATGCATTGACTCCTCCTCATACACAAGTTCCTCTGAATCATCGCTGCAGGAGCCGTCACAGTCCACCTCCACATGGACCCGTGAACGTTTACCTGTTGCGACCGACAGGAGCACAGCCGTGGCCAAACGTCAACAGGCCGTCTTGAAATTAATTTCTTTGGGGAATCGAAGCCACACAGTGCAGGAGCTCTGGAATGCCATCAAGCAGGAGAGCGATTTGTGGTTTGTGGCAGCGAATCTCCAGTCAGGCATGGTAGTGTGTGACAATGGCCGAAATCTGGTGGCCGCTCTGGGCCTCGGCAACCTCACTCACATCCCATGTCTGGCACATGTGCTCAACTTGGTCGTGCAGAGTTTTTTGAGGGACTATCCAGATCTTGATGCACTGCTGCACAAGGTCCGCCTAGAGTGTGCTCACTTGCGGCGTTCCAGCACGGCAAGATCGCGCATTGCGGCTCTGCAGCGCCGATTCCGCCTTCCGGAACATCGCATCATATGTGACCTACCTACCAGGTGGAATTCCACGTTACATATGTTGGAGCAGTTGTGTGAGCAGCAGCAAGTAGGGTTGAGCGAAACGGGTCGATCATTTTCAAAAGTCGCCGACTTTTGGCTAAGTCGGCGTCTCATGAAACCCGATCCGACCCCTGTGCTTGTCGGCCATGCGGTACGCGACTTTCGCGCCAAAGTCGCGTTTCAATGACGCGAAAAGCGCCATTTCTCAGCCAATGAAGGTGAACGCAGAGTGTGGGCAGCGTGATGACATAGATCCTGGTCCCCACCATCTTAGAGAAGGGCATTGCAGTGATTGGCTTGCTGTCTGCGGCGTCACAGGGGCTATAAAGGGGCGTTCCCGCCGACCGCCATCTTACTGCTGCTGATCTGAGCTTAGGGACAGGTTGCTGCCGCTTCGTCAGAAGCAGGGAGAGCGTTAGGCAGGGTCCACTAACCACCAAACCGCTTGTGCTGCAGCGATTTCCACTGTCCAACACCACCTTCGGTGTGCAGGGACTGTGGAAGCTATTTTTTTTTTTTCCCCCTCAGCGCTGTAGCTCATTGGGCTGCCCTAGAAGGCTCCGTGATAGCTGTATTGCTGTGTGTACGCCACTGTGGAAACCAACTGCTTTTTTCAAAGCACATATCCTCTTGTTCCTTCCTTTCTGCACAGCTATCTTTTTTGTTTGTCCACACTTTTTATTTAATTTGTGCATCAGTCCACTCCTATTGCTGCCTGCCATACCTGGCTTACATTACTGCAGGGAGATAGTAATTGTAGGACAGTTTTTTTTTTTTTTTGTTTTTTTTTTGTGGGAGATTAAGATTGGCATTTCTGCTACAGTGCCATCCCTGTGTGTGCCATCTCTCACTGAGTGGGCCATAGAAAGCCTATTTATTTTTTCCGTGATTTGTGTTCTAAAATCTACCTCAACACAAAAACACTACATCAATCAGTGGGAGAAAAATATTGGCCTCAGTCAGGGCTTGTGTGCCACTGCTGTGTGTGCTATCTCTCATTCAGTGGGCTATAGCAAGCCTATTTTTTTTTTTTTTTTTTAATATTATTTGGTTTCTAAAGTCTCCCTGAAAAAAAAAAAAAACCTAAAAAAACAGTGGGAGAGTAATATTGCCCTTTCAGCTTGTGTGCCAGTCTTGACTCCTGGGTGTGCCACCTCTCTCCCTCTCATTCAGTGGGCCATAGAAAGCCTATTTATTTTTTTTTTTAAATATTATTGGGTTTCTAAAGTCTCCCTGAAAAAACAAAAAATACATAAAAAAACAGTGGGAGAGTAATATTGCCCTTTCAGCTTGTGTGCCAGTCTTGACTCCTGGGTGTGCCACCTCTCTCCCTTTCATTCAGTGGGCCATAGAAAGCCTATTTATTTTTTCCGTGATTTGTGTTCTAAATTCTACCTCAACACAAAAACACTACATCAATCAGTGGGAGAAAAATATTGGCCTCAGTCAGGGCTTGTGTGCCACTGCTGTGTGTGCTATCTCTCATTCAGTGGGCTATAGCAAGCCTATTTTTTTTTTTTTTTTTTTTTTTTAATATTATTTGGTTTCTAAAGTCTCCCTGAAAAAAAAAAAAAAACCTAAAAAAACAGTGGGAGAGTAATATTGCCCTTTCAGCTTGTGTGCCAGTCTTGACTCCTGGGTGTGCCACCTCTCTCCCTCTCATTCAGTGGGCCATAGAAAGCCTATTTATTTTTTTTTTTTAATATTATTTGGTTTCTAATTCTCCCTGAAAAAAAAAAAAAAAACCTAAAAAAACAGTGGGAGAATAATATTGCCCTTTCAGCTTGTGTGCCAGTCTTGACTCCTGGGTGTGCCACCTCTCTCCCTCTCATTCAGTGGGCCATAGAAAGCCTATTTATTTATTTTTTTAAATATTATTGGGTTTCTAAAGTCTCCCTGAAAAAACAAAAAATACATAAAAAAACAGTGGGAGAATAATATTGCCCTTTCAGCTTGTGTGCCAGTCTTGACTCCTGGGTGTGCCACCTCTCTCCCTCTCATTCAGTGGGCCATAGAAAGCCTATTTATTTTTTTTTTTTAATATTATTTGGTTTCTAATTCTCCCTGAAAAAAAAAAAAAAAACCTAAAAAAACAGTGGGAGAATAATATTGCCCTTTCAGCTTGTGTGCCAGTCTTGACTCCTGGGTGTGCCACCTCTCTCCCTCTCATTCAGTGGGCCATAGAAAGCCTATTTATTTATTTTTTTAAATATTATTGGGTTTCTAAAGTCTCCCTGAAAAAACAAAAAATACATAAAAAAACAGTGGGAGAGTAATATTGCCCTTTCAGCTTGTGTGCCAGTCTTGACTCCTGGGTGTGCCACCTCTCTCCCTTTCATTCAGTGGGCCATAGAAAGCCTATTTATTTTTTCCGTGATTTGTGTTCTAAATTCTACCTCAACACAAAAACACTACATCAATCAGTGGGAGAAAAATATTGGCCTCAGTCAGGGCTTGTGTGCCACTGCTGTGTGTGCTATCTCTCATTCAGTGGGCTATAGCAAGCCTATTTTTTTTTTTTTTTTTAATATTATTTGGTTTCTAAAGTCTCCCTGAAAAAAAAAAAAAACCTAAAAAAACAGTGGGAGAGTAATATTGCCCTTTCAGCTTGTGTGCCAGTCTTGACTCCTGGGTGTGCCACCTCTCTCCCTCTCATTCAGTGGGCCATAGAAAGCCTATTTATTTTTTTTTTTTAATATTATTTGGTTTCTAATTCTCCCTGAAAAAAAAAAAAAAAACCTAAAAAAACAGTGGGAGAATAATATTGCCCTTTCAGCTTGTGTGCAAGTCTTGACTCCTGGGTGTGCCACCTCTCTCCCTCTCATTCAGTGGGCCATAGAAAGCCTATTTATTTTTTTTTTAAAATATTATTGGGTTTCTAAAGTCTCCCTGAAAAAACAAAAAATACATAAAAAAACAGTGGGAGAGTAATATTGCCCTTTCAGCTTGTGTGCCAGTCTTGACTCCTGGGTGTGCCACCTCTCTCCCTTTCATTCAGTGGGCCATAGAAAGCCTATTTATTTTTTCCGTGATTTGTGTTCTAAATTCTACCTCAACACAAAAACACTACATCAATCAGTGGGAGAAAAATATTGGCCTCAGTCAGGGCTTGTGTGCCACTGCTGTGTGTGCTATCTCTCATTCAGTGGGCTATAGCAAGCCTATTTTTTTTTTTTTTTTAATATTATTTGGTTTCTAAAGTCTCCCTGAAAAAAAAAAAAAAACCTAAAAAAACAGTGGGAGAGTAATATTGCCCTTTCAGCTTGTGTGCCAGTCTTGACTCCTGGGTGTGCCACCTCTCTCCCTCTCATTCAGTGGGCCATAGAAAGCCTTTGTTTTTTTTGGTTTTTTTAATATTATTTGGTTTCTAAAGTCTCCCTGAAAAAAACAAAAAAAACATAAAAAACAGTGGGAGAGTAATATTGCCCTTTCAGCTTGTGCGCCAGTCTTGACTCCTGGTTGTGCCACCTCTCTCTCTCTAATTGTGGGCCATAGAAAGCCTTTTTTTTTTTTTTTTTTTAATATTATTTGGTTTCTAAAGTCTCCCTGAGAAAAAAAAATAAATAAATTAGGTGGGAGATTAATATTGACATTAGTGCTTGAGTGACAGTCCTGCGTGTGTGTCATCTCTGTGATTTTGTGCCACAGAAAACAGAGTGTGTAACATTGTGCCTGATTTTCCTTGTGGTCTCACCAACCTGTTAAGGGATATTGAAATCATACTGAAGTTATAGCTCACCGTGTAAGTTGTTTGACAGCAACAAATAAAGTTACTTTGGTTAAGATTTTAAAACAATGAGGAAGTCTGGTGCAAGAGGTCGTCGTGGGCGTTCATTGTCAGCTGGTAATGATGGTAGTGGTAGTGGAGCATCAGGTGGTCGTGGGGATAAAAATATTCCACCTAAGTCTGGAGCTGTGGAGCCAGTTTCGTCGTCAGGCTACACAAGGCCTCGAACGCTCTCTTTTCTGGGAGTAGGAAAACCGCTTTTAAAGGCGGAGCAGCAACAGCAAGTTTTGGCTTACATTGCAGACTCAGCCTCTAGCTCTTTTGCCTCCTCTTCCGAAACTGGTAAATGTAAAAGCAGCGCGTCGCTTGTGGATGTTCACGGTCAGGGACAAGTCGCTTCCTTGTCCTCCTCAGCAAAAACTACAACAAGAGAGAAGGATGCAGCAGGCGACACAACGGGTCACTCCATGGAGCTCTTTACACATACCGTCCCTGGCTTAGAAAGTGAAACATTTAACAGGCCATGCCCATTACAAGTATATTCTGACATGGAGTGCACTGATGCACAGCCACAGCCAGAGTACTATGCTGCTCCTTTGACTCAGACCACCACATTGCCATCTCAGGGTACAGATCCACAATCAGACCCTGATGAGACTATGTTGCCCCGCCACGAACGCTATACCACCGACCGACACAGTGACACAGACGAAGTTGCACACGAGCTCGAAGAGGAGGTAATAGATGACCCAGTTATTGACCCCGATTGGCAGCCATTGGGGGAACAGGGTGCAGGCGGCAGTAGTTCAGAAGCGGAGGTGGAGGAGGGGCCGCAGCAGGCATCAACATCGCAACAGGTTCCATCTGCCGGGCCCGTATCTGGACCAAAACGCGTGTCAAAGCCAAAACCTGTTGGAGCACAGCGTTGCCATCCGGTTAAAGCTCAGTCTGCAATCCCTGAAAAGGGATCCGAGTCTAGGAAGAGTGCAGTCTGGCATTTTTTTAAACAACATCCAACTGATCAGCGCAAAGTCATCTGTCAAAAATGTTCAACTAGCTTAAGCAGAGGTCAGAATCTGAAAAGTCTAAATACTAGTTGCATGCATAGACACTTAACCACCATGCATTTTCAAGCCTGGACTAACTACCAAACGTCCCTCAAGGTTGTAGCACCCTCGGCCAATGAAGCTAGTCAGCAACGCAACATCCCTTCCGTCACTGTAAGGCCACCATTTTCCGCACCACCGGCAGTATCTGTGCAGGTTTCTTTGCCAGCCAAAAGCAGTCAGGGTCAGGGAATCACCAGTTTTGTAGGAGGAAATATTGCATCTAGGGCACCGGCGGAAACAATACCGTCTCCAACCGTCTCTCAGTCTGCCATGTACACCGGCACACCCGAAAGTTCCACGATCTCCAGCTCTCCAGTCCAGCTCACCCTACATGAGACTCTGGTTAGAAAAAGGAAGTACTTATCCTCGCATCCGCGTACACAGGGTTTTAACGCCCACATAGCTAGACTAATCTCGTTAGAGATGATGCCCTACCGGTTAGTTGAAAGCGAAGCTTTCAAAGCCCTGATGGAGTACGCTGAACCACGATACGAGCTACCCAGTCGACACTTTTTTTCCAGAAAAGCCATCCCAGCCCTGCACCAGCATGTTAAACAGCGCATCGTCCATGCACTCAGGCAATCTGTGAGTACAAAGGTGCACCTGACTACAGATGCATGGACCAGTAGGCATGGCCAGGGACGTTATGTGTCCATCACGGCACACTGGGTGAATGTGGTGGATGCAGGGTCCACAGGCGACATCAATTTAGGGATTTAGGGACAGTTGTGCCTAGCCCACGGTCTAGGAAACAGTTGGCTGTAGGCGTTCGCACCCCCTCCTCCTCCTCCTCCTCGTCCTCCTGCAGAAGCTACAGCTCTTCCACAGAACGCAGTCTGCCAACCACTCCATCGGCAGATGACACTGTTGCACACCAGTTGTCCCATTATGGGCCAGCTACTGCCAAGCGTCAGCAGGCTGTATTGGCTATGAAGTGCTTGGGCGACAATAGACACACCGCGGAAGTTCTGTCCGAGTTCTTGCAACAAGAAACGCAGTCGTGGCTGGGCACAGTAGATCTTGAGGCAGGCAAGGTAGTGAGTGATAACGGAAGGAATTTCATGGCTGCCATCTCCCTTTCCCAACTGAAACACATTCCTTGCCTGGCTCACACCTTAAACCTGGTGGTGCAGTGCTTATTGAAAACTTATCCTGGGTTCTCCGACCTGCTCCTCAAAGTGCGTGCACTTTGCTCACATATCCGACGTTCGCCTGTACACGCCAGCCGTATGCAGACCTATCAGCGGTCTTTGAACCTTCCCCAGCATCGCCTAATCATAGACGTTGCAACAAGGTGGAACTCAACACTGCACATGCTTCAGAGACTGTGCGAACAGAGGCGTGCTGTTATTTATTTGTGGGAGGATACACGGGCAGGCAGTAGGATGGCAGACATGGAGTTGTCAGGTGTGCAGTGGTCTAAGATACAAGACATGTGTCAAGTCCTTCAGTGCTTTGAGGAATGCACACGGCTGGTTAGTGCAGACAACGCCGTAATAAGCATGAGCATCCCCCTAATGCGTCTGCTGATGCAAAGTTTGACGCACATAAAGGAGCAGGCGTCTGCACCAGAGGAAGAGGAAAGCCTTGATGACAGTCAGCCATTGTCTGGTCAGGGCAGTGTACAGGACGAGGTAGCGGGCGAAGAGGAGGTGGAGGACGAGGAGGATGATGGGGATGAGTATATTTTTATTGCCGAACCTTTCCCGGGGGCACAGGAATTTGGTTGCGTGTCACGGCCGGGTTCTGGTTTTTTGAGGGACACAAGTGACGTAGATTTGCCTGCAACTGCCCCTCAACCAATCACAACCGGAGATTTGACAACTGGAACTTTGGCCCACATGGCGGATTATGCCTTACGTATCCTAAAAAGGGACACACGCATTACGAAAATGATGAACGATGACGATTACTGGTTGGCCTGCCTCCTTGATCCACGCTATAAAGGCAAATTGCAAAATATTATGCCACATGAGAACTTGGAACTAATATTAGCAACCAAACAATCAACTCTTGTTGACCGTTTGCTTCAGGCATTCCCAGCACACAGCGCACGTGATCGTTCTCACACGAGCTCCAGGGGGCAGCAGACTAGGAGTGTTAGGGGTGCACACATCAGAAGTGGCGTTGGACAGAGGGGTTTTCTGACCAGGTTGTGGAGTGATTTTGCTATGACCGCAGACAGGACAGGTACTGCTGCATCAATTATTATTATTATTATTATTGTTTATTTATATAGCACCATTAATTCCATGGTGCTGTACATGAGAAGGGGTTACATCAAAATACAAATATCACTTACAGTAAACAAAACTAACAATGACAGACTGGTACAGCGGGAAGAGGACCCTGCCCTTGCGGGCTTACAATCTACAGGATTGTGGGGAAGGAGACAGTAGGTCAAGGGTTGCAGTAGCTCCAGTGGTGTTGAGGTGGCCGTGTAGTCTTTACAGGCTGTAAGCTTCTTTGAAGAGATGGGTTTTCAGGTTTCTTTTGAAGGATCCAAAAGTAGTGGATAACCGGATGTGTTGGGGCACTGAATTCCAGAGGATGGGTGATATTCGGGAGAAGTCTTGGATGCGATTGGGTGAGGAGCGAATAAGCGTGGAGGAAAGGAGGAGGTCTTGGGAGGACCGGAGATTACGTGAGGGAAGATATTGAGAGATTAGTGTGGAAATATACGGAGGAGAAAGATTATGGATGGCTTTGTAGGTCAGTGTTAGTAATTTAAACTGGATACGCTGAGAAATTGGGAGCCAGTGAAGGGATTTGCAAAGAGGGGAAGCAGGAGTGTAGCGAGGAGAGAGATTAATTAGACGGGCAGCAGAGTTAAGGATCAATTGAAAGTGACAGGAGACAACATTTGTCCAGTATGGTTACTAACTATTTTTCATCCCTTATCGATGTTCTCCCTCAACCGTCATTCCCATTTGATTACTGGGCCTCCAAATTAGACACCTGGCCAGAATTGGCAGAATATGCATTGCAGGAGCTTGCTTGCCCGGCAGCAAGTGTCCTATCAGAAAGAGTATTCAGTGCTGCAGGTTCAATATTAACCGAAAAAAGGACTCGTCTGGCTACCCAAAATGTTGACGATCTAACATTCATTAAAATGAACCACAACTGGATTTCGAAATCTTTTGCCCCACCTTGCCCGGCCGACACCTAGCTTTCCTATGAAAAGCTCTTGCCTGTGAATTACTTTTCTAATGTCTAATTTGCTGCAGCTGATTGTACAGCATACGACATGTTTACACCTCCCTAAATGGCAAAACTCCCCACACGGGGCCGTGGTATCGCGACTTGGCGCAAGCACCCGTGAGACTGCTGTTTGTCTGAAGAGGTGGGTGTGCTCGCTTTTGGTTGACGGCATTGCTACTGGGTCCCTCATAGTACAATGTAGTGTCTCTGGCGGTGGTGGTGCGCACCCAACGTCAGACACACCGTTGTAACATGAGGGGCCCTGGGGCGGTCCCGCCGGCCTCAAGAGAGTTCCCCCCTACCCCAGCTCAAAATGTGCTCTACCACGTGCAAAATTATGTCGCACAGCTCCACCAATCTTTAGTCTATTCGCTGACATCATTCAATGTCTGGCACTGACAATACAAATTTGTAGACATCTATGATGCAACTTAAAGTAGTCTGTGTCTGTGTCCTATATTGGCACCATTAAATAGTTACTGCCAAATTACTATGTCAGAAACTCAGTAGATGAGCCCACCCCTGTACCTAAGTATGCCACCTTTTTTTTTTGTTTTGGTTGTTTTGCGAGACATTAACATCTATTTATATTTTGGGAGTACTGGGACAGACACT